>NC_136507.1:13799803-14034803 GCF_053919585.1 Euprymna scolopes | reverse complement strand
TATACTGTATATTAATTCAGTTCTCTTCACGCATTGTGTGAGTTGTATTTAGGCAAGTGTTAGAAGGCTATCACAATGCAAGAAATGAAAAGATGTCAGTGTTAAGGATAAAAAAGAAAACAAGTGACATATTGTATATATAGTTACGGGTTTTAAAATGGGTGACTGTGCAATAACCACGTAAAAATGATGCCACAAAAATGTGGAACGATTGATAAATTTATTTAATAAGGTATAAAGAAATTAAGACACTTTAAACCATTGGATGGATATGTAATGGTCGACTCTGGAGTTGATGCCGCGTGTGCGTCTTAAGGTGTCATGGCGGATTTCCCTTTACCTCCCAAATCATGGGCTCTCAATTTTATTCCGTCCAAGGGAAATAACTCTTTTCTTATACATAACCAATTAAATTATCATGGAAATCCTTTACTGCAGTAGAATCACTAACAATATATTTTTTTTTCCTGTATATATGATCTTCTCCCAACTGCGACGAATCTAAAATTATGGAGATATATTGATTGAGACTTGTGTAAACATGATCGGGGTACCTTTTGCTTGTACATGCCCACAGCCGCTTCAGATGTACACATGGCGACACATTAAAATAATTATAGAGTATTTGGTTTATTTATAACATTCTATAAAACATGTGTAAGACGCAACAATAAAACAATATAAATGTGAATTAAGTGAATACGTATGTTATTCCGTAATGTTAAATAGAGTTATATTTATATATATATATATATATATATATATATATATATATATATATATTCAATATATATGTTCAATAGAGTTATATATATATATATATATATATATATATATATATATATATATATATATATATATATATATATATTAGTGTAGTAACGATTAATCGGAATCGGGAATCGGAAAAATCGGAGCCTATCGGATGGGAAAAATTGGAGTCTATTTTCCGATGCCAAAACCGATTCCTTTGATTATGTTTTTATTTGATTTTAGCTTAAAACATATCTTCCACTAATTATAGTAATAATAAAATAATAAATATTGGTTGATTTAAACTTCCAGTAAAACTAAAATCTTTAGATCACCCCTTCACAAGTGTGTTTTTACGTTTGAGAAAATATATGCACATGTAAGATGTGTTTTTTTTTTTTACAGTAATCGTGACAAAATAACACTTTTACAGTTAGATATCTAGAGATTTATAATTAATCGGAATCGGTAATTGCATCGGAATCGGGAATTTAGTACGGAATCGGTAATTGTATAGGAATCGGAAAAAATATGTGAATCGTTCCATCACTTGTATATATATATATATATATATATAGTCATCCACATACAGTACTGTTTCGCTGTTTCACAGCTCATCAGTGTGGCTAGACAGGCAACTGCATCAAGCCAGGAAGGAAAACAGAATCAAGTTATATATATATATATATATATATATATATATATATATATATATATATAACTTGATTCTGTTTTCCTTCCTCAACACTAACAACTTTCCATCTCTTGTATTTTGAAAGCCTTCTAACACTACCCTTTATATATATATATATATATATATATATATATATATATATATATATATATATATATATATATTTATATATATATATATATATATATATATACCGTCTTATTTTTTCGCTGATAATCTACTTCTCGGACAAGTGACTGAACGGCCAACACAAACACTCGTGTATCTATTTGGTGTGTTTAAACATGTATAAATGCCAGGTAGGGAAAATCATGTTTCAGATGTACGAAAACATATATTTTTGACCGATTAGTCGTAAAGGAATTGTTCTCGATTAGATTCGAAGATATTAGTCTATTCTTTCTTTTGCTTAGTAGTAAAACGGTCGACACACATTTTGTTGATAACAGATCTAAATACATTGAGAGAGTGCAAATAGAATTAATAGGTGATTTTATACGTTCTATTTTCATAAACGTCGTGTATATAACAAGTCAAATACACGTAAATAGTGGATAAAGAATATTAGTTTATCCCATGAGTTTTGTCCTGGTATGTACTCTCTAAAGTTTAAGTCTTTTATAGTAATGTCACTAGTTAAATAATTAGACTCGACTTTGTGTCGACTTCGGGTTTTGAAATCCATAATCATTTAAGTCTGTTTAGATTTGCGATTAAGTATTTCCAGTTTTAAAGATTTCATTAGGATATGTGTAATATTACACGTTTACACCCATGGTATGCAGTCTACGTTGCAATGGACAACAAGACAAAAAACTCAAACTCACATTTTTTCGTGCAACAACGACATTTATTTTCTCATTCTTCCTCCACGAGTGACTTCTCGTTACGACCGTGACGTCAAATATGTCTCTAACGTGATCGTCTTCTCTCACGTGATATTTATGGTCTTTTTCCCCCATTACAGTTGACGTTATTTCGTATGTTGTTACATATGTAGCCCTCAATAAACTATTTCGAATATTTTTTTAACTAATCTACTTTTTTTTTTAAATATAGTGTTTCTACAAAATTTAACCGAGCGAGACCGGCTTTTACCGAACTAATCTAGTTTAGGTTTATGTAAGGGTTAGGTTAGTGCTAGGTAAGGATAAAATTATGGCTATTTTAGGATTAGTTTAGAATTCAAATAAAAAAATCAAGAGGTGATCAAGTCACTTTTTCAACGTAATACTACCGAAATATAATCCTGGCCTGAAAACTTAAATTGCGTATAATTTCATTGTCTTTTATGCGCATGCGTGCACACACACATACATAGATATTCTGAAATGGAAAGCATCAATTCAAAATTGATAAACGATAATATTTAAAAATTAGAAGCTCCTTTCATACAGCGAGTAGCTTTTGTTTTATCTTTCTTTCTCCCCCCGCCCCGTTCTCTCTCTGTCTTATTAATGTGTATTCTTGTCTCTTTCGTTCTCTTGTTGGGCCTCCCTACCTATCGCTCTCTCTCTCTCTCTCTCTCTCTCTCTCTCTCTCTCTCTCTCTCTCTCTCTCTCTCTTTCACTGTTGACTACGCGGAAGAGGCAGAATTCCGGAGTTGGTGTTTCTTTTTTTGCATTCAAATTCGAGTTTCATATATTTTTATACAACAAAAATGGTTGTTCGCTTTTTCCTTTTTCTTTTTCATTTTTTAGTATATATATATATATATATATATATATATATATATATATATATATATATATATATATGTATATATATATGTATATATATATATATGTATATATATATAACTATTTCATTTACTCACATGAAATAAATATACGACAGTATATATTTATGCGTAAACTTGAAGTATTTACTTCAAAAGTGTTCAATACGTAGGTAGAGCTAGTTAGTAAGTTATAAAATATATATGGCGATTAAGCTACACTGAATATTCCGCGTTTCATCCACTCTAGGACTCCTCAGTCTTATGCGCATAAGACTGAGCAGTCCTAGAGTGGATGAAACGCGGAATATTCAGTGTAGCTTAATCGCCATATATATTTTATAACCTACTATATATATATATATATATATATATATATATATATATATATATATATATATATATATATATATATATATATATATATATATATATATATATATATGTACATGTTTTAGTGTAGTTCCAATTCAGGGACAACACTTCCTCAGACCAGGGTGTCGTTTCGATATCAATGCTTTTTTGTGTGTGTGTGTTGTTCCTGAATTGAGACTCCACTGAAACATGTATGCACATATGCAACTAATAATGTTTGTATACTAAACAGACTAAATACCAGCTCTGTCCTGCATCGAGCACTCTTTAATAATAACGCGAGTTTCATTAGATTTACGTCTAGGAAACCAATCGATACAACCGATATATATATATATATATATATATATATATATATATATATATATATATATATATATATATATAAAACTGAACGTTTGTGTGTGTCTGGTCACGAATAGGCTCCTATATGGTTGACTATTATAGAAAACTGATCACATATAATGATAGAAGATGTATCGAGACACAGAAATGGGTATGTTTGATCTGGCATAATGATGATCCATTAAAATTGTGGGGTCTGCGTATGCGCCTGGTCCACAAAGTATAGAAATAAAAAATTTAAAAATTAAAAAAAACACATTGACAAGTGTTTTTGGTATAGATGTACATAAGAATACTTTGATAAGTATGTTTTAACTTAAATAGGGATGGTATAATAAAATTGTGGGGTCTGCGTTCGCGCCTGGCCTCCATAGAATGGAAATAGGCACAAACCTTAATAAAGACTTTTCATATCTCTCTGCGTAAGTATACTTTGATAATTAGGTTTCAGTATGAAGAAATATGGTATAATAAAATTATGGGGTGTTCGTTCGCGCCTGACCTCCATAGAATGGAAATATGTCACAAAGTTTAACAAGGTTTTTTTTATATAGATCCACAGAATATTGTGATAAGTGTTTCAGTGTGAACAGGTATGGTATAATAAATTATGGGGTTTATCTATTTTATTTTTACTTTCATCATATTTTGCTTCCGTTTAGATAACTGATTGCTACAAGAGCAACGGCTTATATGTGAGGTTTCCTCCACATATGGCCTTGGATTGTAGTATCTGCCGGAACAGATACTACACAAAGGTGATCTTGGCCAAAAAAAATGAATTAGTTATAAGATAGCATGTAGCCTTGTTTTTTAATAAGAATATATGCAATCTTTCTTTACTTATATATACGTTCGGCAGTCACATTTCTCATTCCACGTGATAAAGAACTCTTTTTTTTTTGTATGGCATGTGTCTGGTGTCGCTGTCATGTCTATCTCCTATCCTTTTCTTTGTATTATTTTATTTGTTTTCATTTTATTTTTGTAAAATATATTGTTTTTTACGTTTTGTATTGCATTTATGCCAATCGTTTTTATTTATTATATTGCAGTTTTCACATTATTCTAACCATAATTAAAGCAGTTGTCAGTTCTTTCACACATATCAAGAGGCTAAAGGAATCACAGAAAAATTGGCTAAAAACATTAATTCTTTCACCCTCAATTGGGCAGTTTTCTACAAGGAGGGGGTCTATTTTTGCGAGCTATTTTTGCAAGTAATCGTATCGGTTGGATTGACTGTACCTAATTTCAACATGCCAAGCTTCCGGTCTCATCATGGAGTAGCGGTAAGACCGTCAGGTTTTCTTCCACTTTTTTCCGCCTTCGCATCACGGGTTCGAGCCTGTCTGCCTGCTTACTTCTACTTTTGTTGGTTTTTGCTCAACACACATTACCAAACACCGGGCAACGCAAGGTACCCATGTTATTTATATATATATATATAAATAGCAAAGAATTTGTGAAAAAAAATATTTCCTTCACATCTATTTATATCGAACCCTCTATGAGGAGATGGAGAGGAATTATTTTGTGAAGGGAGCAAAAAACATATCACTTCATGGCAGGGTCTCTCTTTACCATTTTTGTTTTACCCGACCAGCGATCGGTTGGAGTTGATACGAAAAAAAAAAGTCAACAAATACGAAAATAAGGAAAAGGAAGAAAACTATCCTTATTCGCTGAAAACATCTAAGAAAACACAACGCCAAGATATACGAGGTGCCTCCAATAAGTTTCCAGATTTTTTTCGTATAAGCACTTTTATTGATAGTATACACGTGAAACTCTCTCCCCCTACGAAGAAATCTCCTCCGGCAGTAATGCACTTGTATTCCAACAATTTCTAGAAGGCTCCATGGAAATCCTCTTTTGTTATCGTATCAATGACCCTTGCCACATCGTCTTTCATCTTCTCAATTGTTTACTTACGATAACCTCTAAGGTTTTCATTGAGCTTAGGGAATAATCCAACGTCACGGGAACAAGGTATGGACTATAGGGAGGGTTATAAACTGTCTTAATGGCCATCTTGGTCAAATCGTTTGTGACAAGAATAGAGGTGTAGATTGGTCCATTCACGCAAATCGTCCGCATCTTCAGTTCCTCCCAAAAAACTGTGAGTAGAGTTCTCACACGGACATCAGACTGTACACTTATTGTTTCTATAGTCATACGACGATCCTTATGCACGAAATTCTTTATTTGGCCAATCAACTCTGAGATTATGATTTCCTTACCCCGCCCATACTTCTCATCATTCTTCACAGACTTCCTGCCTTTCTTGAATCTCTTATGTCACTCAAAAACTGGTGCTTGATTCATGCAAGACGGTCCAAAAGTAGTCTAAATCAATCAGGCTTTGGTAGGATGTATTCCAATTCTTGCTGTAGCTGTTCGTTTGAACCTGAAATCATAAATTTGGTGAGTCATTTCATAAGATGTATAGCAATTACATACTGAAATATTTTTTTTACGATAATTTTAAATGCCTATAACAAAGAAGCCTGGAAACTAATTAAAGGCACCTCGTAAGCCTTTCCTGTTTCAAATTCGGATCTATTTTAGATAAATTTTTATTAGAGTCAAAAATGAGCGAACTTCGGTTCACACAGCAGCATTACCCGTTCACTCGGAAAAAAACATCTAAAAACCACCTGAGGACTGACTACTCACACTTTATTATTGGTGTAGTGCATGCGTCACTCATCAATATAAGTCAAACACTACTTGTTTTCAAACACTGCCTTTCCATCGTTGAATGCGTTTTCTTTTTTCTTTGCTCTATTTCACCTAAACTCCCCCTTCTATTTATTTTATATTTATATGCGTTTTACTTTTCCATACTGTATGAAGTATTTCTGATGTTCCGCCACGGAAACGTTGATAAATTTAAAAAAATAATTTTATCAAGCTTATGTTTTGCACAGTGATTAATTGTCATCAACGTGAATCAGATCCATAGATTAAATTTGGAAAAATTCGAAAGTTGAAATTCTTGGACCATATTATATGCGAGAGTTTATTGGCTTCAACATGGAATAAGTAGCGAATCTCTACGATGAAGAGAATCAAAAGCTTGACGTTCACCCTTTTCATGACCTTGACCTTTTACTTGAATATTCTAAAATTAAATCAGGACCATGACCGATACTTTGACGAAGTTTGGGGACGATTGATAAAACGATGTAGACGCTAGCCTCTACACAAAGAAACACAATGATAAACCAACAAACTCGACCGAAGACATAACTTTTACTAATATTGCAGTTAAATCTGTTTTTTACGCCTTTTTCCATGTATACTGAATTGCTTTTCTTAGTTTTACACACGAAGTAATAGATCTTTCCATATAAATATTGAAACAGAGATGCAAAGCGTATTATTATTATTATTATTATTATTATTATTATTATTATTAATAATAATAATAATAATAATAATAATAATAATAATAATAATAATAATAATAATAATAATAACAACTAAGAATTCTCACACACGTCCTAATCAGAGATTGCTCACTACTGTCATTATTAGTAGTGTTTCCTGGAATCTGTGTTACAACCAATCTTTTTATATTTCCAGCATTTTTCACTGGGACTCTTCTGGCTAGTGCTCTTTATTCTCGCCGTCACACCATTATTAATATTATTATTATTATTATTATTATTATTATTATTATTATTATTATTATTATTATTATAGTTGTATTTTTTCATTCATGACAGACTGTGTGGCACTTTATTTACAATTCGTATTCAATGCCCTTCTTTCAACATTCCCCATCCGTCCCCCCCTTACTTCATTTTATTTCGAACTGTTTCGTTTTCTTTCTTTTGAAGCATGCTTTGCTTGTTTTCTTGCATTTTATTTTCCTCTAGTTCCGCTTCCGTTAGTGACGAAGCAAATCCCTTAATTCAAATCTACTTTATTTTAACAAAATAACTAACCCGCCTCCCTACGAATCAGCCGCCCACTTAAAGTGGACCCCTGCTCGTTTCATTCGGGGGGGGGCTCCCACTCTTAATCCAATCATTTACTCTATCCAACAAGGTGTCCTATTACACCCTTATTATGCCGGGCGCGTTGGATTAAAAGAGTCAAATCTCGCGTCTACGTGTTAAAAGGGCTTTTAGTTTTGTCTTTATTCTGTGTCCCTATATCATCATCATCATCACCATCATCATCGTCGTTTCATCAACACTACTACTACTACTACTACTACTGCTACTCCTTCTACTACTACTACTATTACTACTACCGTTGTTCTCAAGTTATTGTTGCTGGAGATTAATAGTCGGAAATATAACCTTGGTTCAAAACTTGAGTTCCATATAATTTTACTGCGCTTTATCTCTGCACACACGAACTGTCAAACCGACAAACACGCTCACAAACACACACACACACACACACACACACACACACACACAAACACACACACACACACATACATACACACATACATACACACACACATATATATATTATACATTTAAAATATGATATAATATTAAAATGTTGAGTTTGTATTACTATACACAGAGATTCGAAAAATTTGTCCAAAAAAACACAAATATATAACAAATAAATTTATCAAAGGCAAGATAAGATATTTTTCTACCTAACTGTAGAATTTTTTTATGTGTTTATATTTAATGTAACATGTAATTATTCAGCTCGAAAAACATACAGTGTTTACCGATGTTTTGGAAAATTTTAAATGGCGCTGAACCTTCTGCTGAACAGGGTAAGTTTGGAAAAATGAGTTTAAAATAAAAAATATACAAAATACTGTTAGAAACTCACTAAATATATGTTACTGTGACATAGACTGACATATATTCGATGGGTTTTTAACAATATTTCGTATATTTTTTTATTTTTAACTCATTTTCCCAAACTTAAACACTGTATGTTTTTTCGAGCTGAATAAACAATTTACATTAAATAAAAACACAAAAAAATGCTCCAGTTAAGTAGAAAAGTAACTTATCTTTCCTTTGATAACATTTATTTGTTATATATTTGTTTTTTGTTTTTTGACAACTTTTTCGAATCTATATGTATAGTAATACAAATCTAAAATGTTTAACTCTATACAATATACATTTGTGGAAATTTTTAATTTAATTATGTAGAAACAGCTGTGTCCGGCCACGCGTTGCTGTGGCTCAAAACAACAAAAAAGGCAAAATGTATGTTACTTAATTTTTTTGTTCTCAATACCTATGGATATTGCTTTCAAATATAATTTTGTAGTTTGTTCGGTACTGTACTAACAGAAATATTGATGTTCAAGTGAAAACAATAGTATTTAATGAATTGCCATGTCGTAATAATGAAAATATCCAAAATGCATGCAAAACGATGAGGTATGAATTAATAATTAAAGGAAATATTTTTCGAATGAATTATATATTTAAGTTATTTCCCCATGTCCTTACGGCAAATGTCATGTGACAAAACAAACATCACCGAAATCATGTTTTGTTGAATCATGGAAGACTTAACTAATTGTGATGTGACAATTAGATAGATAACATTCGTTTTTGTTAAAATTGACAATAAAAACTGTAAGTAGTTAAGTAGTTGTATTTAAATAAAAATTTACTTTTCGGCTGTCTGATTACGCAACGAAGAAGCGCTCTTTTTTATCGGCCGACCTGTACAATGAACACCTCCCATAATTTGACCCGGAAACTAACGGAAAATATAGAAAGACAATAGATAAAAAAAAGTACTTTAATTTTTCTGATTACATATATATTTAATTTTCTCAAGAGAAATTGCCGATTGTATTATTTATTTACATTTAATACATTAGTGGTATTAATGTTTTCAAACGCACGCTGAACCGAACACACGCAAAAAACACACGCATGCACGTTTAAATTTACTGAATATATATATATTTATTTTTCTCCAGAAAAGTTGCATTTTGTTTTGTTTTTTTGCATTTATTTTTTTTTCAATTAATAATGTTGTGTTTTTGTATCAACAGCATCTCTTAATGACGTCATATTTTTAATTCATTAATCGTTCGTTTATAAAGGGAAGAATAGAATTCCGGAATATGAGAATTTTCTGAACTCAGTCAATTAGAATAGACGGAATTTGACGCGGGAGCCATTATTATTTATGAACAGGAAATCGGAAACATTATGTTATGTCTATACGTCTATGGGCCAGTTACGATCGGTGTAATCACACTATCTGTGGAAAATGTAGAATTGGTCCCGATGACAACTCGTAGCAGTGTTAGGACCGAAAGATAACGTTTTTAAAGTCCAAGTCATGCATATGTGTTAATCACTTCTGTGATAAAATCATTTGAAAAGTCCTTTGAATAACTTAATATTTTCGCAAGCAAAATGCTGGAATGAATTAACTGAAAAGCACTTTTAGGTATTGCTGAGAAATTCCTTCTATAGTGTATTTATATAAAATTAATACGCAATTTTTTCATACATTAAAATTATTAAAAGTGTTTAAAGTATAATATAATGTTCAATAAACTAAAACAGCGGAGGAAATTCTCAAATGCTCCCGTCAGCGATTTATGTACAAATGAAATATAATTTTCTCTAAGCTTAAACTGGGGTCGTAAACGAACTGGTCGAAGTTAGAGTTTAAAAGGGAGGAGGAGGAGGAGAAGGAGGAGGAGGAGGAGCAGGAGAGATATAAAGATAAGAACATGGGAATGGGGGAAGGTTCAAAGCTTTCTGATACAGGGTTTAGAAGCTGAAACTGGAAATTGGAACTTGCTTGGATTAAAGGAATATATAAACCAGACTTATAAAAGAAGTTAGTATATATATATATATATATATATATATATATATATATATATATATATATATATATATATATATAGTTGTATAGACTGAAGTTTGAGCTTTCTTTATCTTCTTGAGATTGTCTAATAAATATTGATATTAATGTTAATTTGGACTTTAGGTTTACAGCATTATACAATCTTCAGTATTTTCAGTATTTTATTTAATATATGTGTGTGCATGCGCGCGCAATTATTTCAGGTTAATATTTTCCAGATGTGGAGAAACCAATGAGTTTTTAACTAGGTTCATACAAAAATGCTGAATATCGAAGTAAGCCAAAATATACTTTTTATTTGTTTTACAAAAATTGTTTATATGCCGCTACACATTCATGAGCATGTTTCGGTCAGCTAGTTACAAGTAATATGCTGCTCATACAAAAGTAGAGTCCGTAAGAAGCATTGCCTTAAATTGGTTGACCGAAACATGCTCATAAGTGTGTAGCAACATATGAATGCATATGTAAAACAAATAAAAAGTATATATATATATATATATATATTTAAATAAAATGGGTTAAGAAATTCCAACGAAAGAAAGATGTATATTTAAATAAGGGAGTAGTCACCAACAATGTGTATTTTTTAACATTATTTTATTATTCCGTGTCTTGGTTTTTCATTAAGAATTATGTTTGGATCATTGTAATAATGTTTTTAAGTCATTGAAATCGTTTTTATGCGCGTTTCAGACGTTCTGTGAAGCGTCCTCGTCAGAAATTATTTTCAAATGTGTTGGAGATGTAAAAATGGCAATTTCCGTAGTTCATTTGAAGTGTTTCTAAGGGGTGGAGGCTTGTAAGTGTTTATTATTCATTGGCATGTTCAATTTTTATTACTCTTTTATTGGGCTTGTCCAGGCCGCTGACCTGGTTGTAGTCACTCTCTCTTTCTGCTAGTGTTTTTTTCTTTTCCTTTAGGGTGGGGTAGGGTGTGTGTGTGTGTGTGTGTGTGTGTGTGTGTGTGTGTGTGTGTGTGTGTGTGTGTGTGTGTGTGTGTGTGTGTGTGTGTGTGTGTGTGTGTGTGTTTGCTTTTATTGGTTTTAGAATGTGTATACTGTTTTATAGTATTATGAGGTTATTTTCTTCCTTAGGAAGGTGACTGTGATCCGAGGTCGTTACTAATGTGTATGTGTGAGGAGAGGGGGGCGGCTCTTCTGAAATAAGGGTAGGAGTGCTTTAATTCTATTTTGATATTTATTTTTTGGATTTTAGTATTGTGATTTTTCGTTTTAGTCTTTTCGAGTATTCCTTATATTATGTTTGTTCAGAAAGAGGGGTGTATTTAAAATACATGTATAGGGGATTTTTTAATGTTTCTATTTATTTGTCTCCCCATGTGGGTATGGCCAGACCAAGGATCGGTTCCTAGTGTGGGGGAGATTTTGTTCCCCAGAGGGGGGGGGGCAATTGGAGGGGGTATAGGTATGGGAGGGGGATGATAGAAGGGATGATAGTTGTTTCAGTCATGAGGGGATTCTCCTCCACTGACCGAGGAGGGAGCGAGGTGTTGGAACAGATATATATATATATATATATATATATATATATATATATATATATATATATATATATATATATATATATATATTGTGTGTGTATTAGACAATTTTTGTCTCAATGAAAACATGCTGCCTTATATACACATAATGTGTGTGTGTGCGCACGCGTGTGTTTCTATTTACTTGCCTGTCACGAGGGCAAAGTGAGACACAAGGTCGGTTTTTAATGTGGAGAAAATCCAGCTCCCAAATAATGGGTACTCTGGATAGGAACAAAAATAAAAATTGCCTACGTCTAGAAGGATTTCTTCTTCACTAATCGAGTACAGAAAAAACGAAGTGTAGTATCAAAACAGATACTACACTTGATGTGTTACGCTAAATTTTGAAATAGCATATTCTTTAATTTGTTACGCTAAATTTTCAAATTGAATTTTCTTCAATCTGTTATGCTAAATTTTTAAATAGCATTTCTATAATCTATCTCGCTAAATTTTTTAACAGTATTTTCATCGATCTATCACGCTAAATTTTCAAATAGGATTTTTTTCGATCTGTTACGCGAAATTTTTAAATAGAATTTTCTTTGGTCTGCCATGCTAAATTTTTAATAAAATTTTCTTCGATCTGTCAAGCTAAATCTTTACATAGCATTTTTTTC
This sequence comes from Euprymna scolopes, assembly GCF_053919585.1. Taxonomy (NCBI): domain Eukaryota; kingdom Metazoa; phylum Mollusca; class Cephalopoda; order Sepiida; family Sepiolidae; genus Euprymna; species Euprymna scolopes. Next base: position 14,021,910 of record NC_136507.1, on the reverse strand, counting down.
GATTTGTTACGCTAAATTTTTAAATATCATTTGCTTCGATTTGTCACGCTACATTTTTAAACAACGTCTTTTCAATCTGTAACGTTTATTATAAAATAGCAGTTTCTTAAGTCGTTTACACTTAAGTCTTCAATATCATTTTCTTAAGTCTGTCAGGTTTAAATCTTATATAGCACTTTTTTTTTCAATCTGTAATTCTTGATTATGAACTAGCTGTTTTTCAGTTTATAACGCTGAATTTTATTATAGCAGTTTTCGGTCTGTAATGCTTTATTTTAGAAATAGCATTTTCACGCTTAATTTTGAAATGGCATTTTTTTTCTGTTGTGCGTATTGTTTTTTTTAATATCATTTTCATTGGTCTATAAGGCTCTCTTTGTTTGTTTGTTTTTTTATTTGCTCATGGTTTCTATATATTTTTTATTATTTGTTTTTATTATATTATTTATTTTTATTTCTTTATTTTATTTCTCCTTCCACTTTCTATGAAATCGATAACTTCCAATAACCAGGGTTTATTTTTCTTTCTTTCAAAATGGTGGACGCAGAGGATAGCAATGGGAGAAAATTCGTGCTTGTTTAAAGGCATGATCTGTTTGTGCGGACGTGCCCTCTTCAAATACGAATATCAATTGGCTATTCTCCAAGCCGAATATTCTACGTGTTTCTCTCAAAGAGATTGTAAAACTGGGTTTTCGAATTACAAAGACGAATTCGCAAAAGTCCTAGTCTAACTGCTAGAATTAAAAAAGAGAAATCCACCATTTTCTTTTTACGAGAGGATAAGTATTAAAAATACAAGTGGACCGGAATATATACATAACAAAGAAAAGGCAGGAAAGTAGAGATTGGATTTAATAAAAATGGAAGGCACAAAAAAAAAACTTGTTGCAGTTTGTATACTTTAGATTATTCAGACTGCTATTCTCATGTTGAATGTTACCCTAACCCAGCGTTCCGGCCGAGGTAACCTTCGACCTTCTTTATGTGCATCTTGTCGAATTCAAAAATGCTGAACTTGACCATCTGCACGTGTTTTCGAAACAAAAATGATTTATTTAATCAATGAGTGTAGATTGTTCTCGTTCCGTCAGCCATGACTATATAGAAGTTTAAGCAATTCTTATTATAGTCTTAGTATCGCATATATATTTGTACTTTTGACATCGAACAAATAATTGTTTAAACCTGACTAGCGGGGGTAGCGCCTGGCTTTGTCCGGGCATAAAATCCGCTTAACTATATTTTAATTTGTCCAGATTTCGCATATATAATTATAGAGTCGTGATTTCAAAAGTAGACATTGAAGTATTTGGGTGCCATTAGCTAGAATCGAAACTGAAAGGATAACTACAGCATTCCAAGCTGGTGACGTTACCACTGGACCAATGTGACACACATATGAACTACTTTAAAAAATTAAAAAATAAACTAAGGTTAATTTACAAAATGTATAATGATTTTTTCAATTTTTGACCCCTTAAAAACTATTTCAATTAACAAAAGACCCATGAAAGAACGGTTCGTAAAAAATACAATAATTTGTGGCCCCTAGCACCGCTCTGAGACTTTTAGTTTCGGAGAAGATAGAATTTGAAAATATAGAGACAGACAGACAGATATATAGCCTATTATATATTAGATTATAACTTAACAGTTTATCCATTACACCACGAGTCCATGACCAACAGAACGAGAATAATCTACCCACATGAATACAGCAAGGATCCTGGTACGAAATTGTGTAAAGATTTCAGAGTTTTACATGAAGATTATCGAGTTCGATATAAAGATTCTCGCGTTGACAAAATACACGTGAAGAAGGTTGAATGTTACGTTGGCATTGAGTGGTACCACTCCTATCTTCATAGCTCTTCAACTTTTTTAGTAATAAAATAAGAGTATTTACTTTTGAAAGACCCTCGTATGACAAAGCGCTTTCCCGGACTCATTGTAGGAATAATAGACAAAATGAGAACAGAAGTCCGAAGAATACAAATAATACAAACTAGCGGGACCTGTGGAAATTCATACGTAATATATTAATGTTGCCATTCTGCAGATGTTCAGCGTAAATGGATACACTCTGATATTATTGTAGTTCTATTGTTAAAACTGCAAAAGTATTTATCTAAGTTAGCAGGGACGCCCGGCGTAGCGCGGTCGTAAAGAACGCTTAAATATAATATTTTAATACTTGCAGATTTCGTATATATTATTATAAAGTTAATGTTCTATCGATTTTTACATAGTGTAAAGTTGCGAGTTCAAAAGTAAAAAATAAATCCAGATGACTCGAATACATTTAATTTCAATCGAAACTAAATCAAAACTTATGGGAAAAGTGTGTGTGTGTATGTATATATATATATATATATATATATATATATATATATATATATATATATACACACATACACACACACACTTTTTCCATATATATATATATATATATAATTATTTATATATATATATATATAATTATTTATATACATATATGTACATATATGTATATATACATATATATACATATATCTTTATATCTATCTATCTATATATATATATATATATATATATATATATATATATATATATATATATATATATATATTGTATTTTGTATTTTATGTACAGAAAGTTGTTAGATGAGACAAGTCATTGGTACCGTCGGTTTCAAGCCCGATGATTAGGATCGTTTACGGTACCAACGACCTGTCTCATCTAACAACCTTCTGTACACAAAACACAAAATATAAATACGCTCTTATATTCCGGATTTTCCTTTTAATTGAGCACTCTGCTGGATTTCTTTTTCCAAAAAACTAATCCATCTATCTATTTATCCATCTATCTATCTATCTATCTATATATATATATATATATATATATATATAATCTATATATATATGTTTACATATATATATATATATATATATATATATATATATATATATATATATATGAGCAAACAGTTAATAAAATATGTTAAAATAAACACTTTGAAATGAGTTAAAAACATAATTAATCCGAAAAGGAAACACTAGATAAGTGGATAGTCCCTAATCCGCAGAGTTTCGAAGAAATACTTTCCCTCTCATCAGAGGGTAGGAATTAGCAAAATGCGGGGTCGGATTTTGCATGCAGAAGTATTTGATGAAACAACAAGTAAGTCAAAGATCTTACTTGATAACAAAAAAAGTGAAGCAGAGGGAATATGGTGAAGAAAAAGGTGATTACACATGAATGGATAGTCTGGTGGAAGATAAAAAAATCCAGTGACGGTAAAATCCAAATGTATAACTTCAAGAAAGTTAAAGAATTTCCGTTTGTACAAGTAAAATCCAATTTATTTTATATATATATATATATATATATATATATATATATATATATATATACAATAAGTTTACCGAGATAATCAAAATGGTAAACTTAAAATATATTATAAATATTAAAGAGTTAATATTTACAAGTAAAGTAATCTCAACCAGATGTAAAAGCTCAATAAAACCGAAAAGGAAATAGAGCTTATAATATGAACAAATGATTAATAAAACATGCTAAAAGACATCTTGAAAAAGAGTTAAAAACATATTTAATTTTAAAAAAGGAAGCACAAGATATGTGGATAGTCCTTAATCCGCGGAGTTTCGAAGAAATACTCTCCTTCTCATCAGAGGGCAGGAATTAGCAAAATGCGGGATCGGATTTTGCATATAAAAGTATTTAATGAAACTACAAGTAAGTCACAGATCTTACTTGGTTAAAAAAAAAAGGTGAGGTAAGGGGAATAGGAGGTAAAAAAAATGATAAAAAGATTTCACATGAATGGATAGTCCGGTGAAGGGTAAAAAATCCACGAATGGTAAAATCCAAAACGGTCGAATTTAAAATTTCCAATCCAATGGGTAAATTCCAAATGGTCCAAAATGATCCAAAAGGCAGAGTTCCTTGAAAAAAATATAAAGGCTGGAGGAATCAAGTAATTTACTTGATTCCTCCGGCCTTGACAGACGTGTTTTAAATATTCTCTCCAGTGCTTTTTCTTTTAATGATTTGGAATTCATTCCATTTGCGATTTTTTAAGTTAAAAAAATGTACCACTTTTTTTTTTTTTTTTGCTCAACATACATCTCCAAACACCCGGGCAATGCCTGGCACCCATGCTAGTATATCTATAAAAGTGACCGTGTCTGTGTATCTGTGTGTCTGCTTGCCTGTCTGTGTGTCTGTGTACATTTCCCTACGCAATAAATCTATCAATTTTTAGTCTACAGACTCGAAATTTGATATACGAGGTACTGAGATTTGGGGAAATTGATGTGATCGGGTTTCGGCCAGAAATTCGGCTGTTAAGGGATCAAAGTTCAACGATTTTACCTTGGAGAACTCTACCAAATTCCTCCGACAATTTGGAGTCTAAAAACTTGAAATTTTAGGTATAGGTTCCGTGGACATGGATGTAACTTAATAACTTGATTTGGGCCCAAAATAATAAATGTTAAGGGGTCATAATAGGAGCCAAAGTAAAAAAAAATTAACCCTTTTTTTGTTTTTGCTCAGCATAAACCTCCAAACACCCGAGCAACGCCGGGCTGAAATGCTAGTATATCTATAAAAGTGCAAGTGTCTTTTTGTCTGTGTACATTTCCCTACACAATAACTCTGTATATTTTCAGTCTACAGACTCGAAATTTTATGTACCGGGTATGAAGATTTCGAAAAGTCTTTGTAATCTGTGTTCAGCCAGAAATTTTGCTGTTAAGGGGTCAAAGATCAATGATTTGACCTTTGAGAACTCTGCCAAACTCCTCCGACAATTTTGGGTCTAAACACTTGCAATTTTAGATATAGGTTCCTTGGACATGCATCTAGCTTAATAACTTGATTTGGGCCCAAAATTATAAATGTTAAGGGGTCATAATAGGGGTCAAAGTTAAAAAAAATGACCTCTGCGGTCTCTTCCAAATTACTCAGACAATTTCTGGTCTAAACATTTGCAATTTTACATAAAGGGTATTCAGAGATAGGGCAAGCTTTTTAATCGGTTTGGGTCGAAAATTTTTAGTTACCAATATATAAATGTATGTATGTATGTATGTATGTATGTATGCCTTAAACTTTCGACAGAGGCAACGGATTTTTACAAGATCAGTATCGTTTTGAAGTTCGACCTTTTAGACGACAAATATCGAAAAATTGTCTAAAAACATTAATTTCTTCACCCTAAACTGGGCACTTTTCTACAGGGGAGGGTTGCTTTTCCGCCGATATTTTTGAAAATCATCCTCTCCTTTCGATTGTCGAGCCTTAATTTAGACATAAATTACTCCCGGTTTGGCGGTGGTTGTAATAGCAAAGACGTCAGGTTTTCTCCCGTTCTTTTCCTCCTTCGCGGTACGGGTTCGAGCCTACTTCCACTTTTTATTTTTTATTTTTTATTTTTTGCTCAACAGACACATCCCAACACCCGGGCAACGCTGGGCTGAAATTAATGGCGAAATATGAAATGTTTCACGGATGAAAAGGTGAAATAAAAATGCGTAAAGAACGAAATAAAATGAAACAAATATTTTTTTTAGATGATGCTCGAGAAAAATTAGGTTCAATTTATATATCTATAAAAGTGAAATTCTCTGTGTGTGTCTGTTTGTACAGTTCCCTACCAAACTACTCTGTCAATTTTCAGTCTACAGACTCGAGATTTGACATAAGGGGTATTGAGATTTGGGAAAAGCTTTTTAATTAGTTTTCGGCCAGAAATTTGGCTGTCAAGGAGTCATAGTTCAACGATTAAACCTTTGAAAACGCAACTAATTTTGGGTTTAAACACTTGAAAATTTAGATATAGGTTACTTTGACATGGATCAAAGTTTTTAATTTTATTTGAGCCCAAAACAACAAATACTAAGGGGTCAAAAGTGGAGACAAAGTTTTAAAAAAACTTTGACCTCTGCTGTTTCTTCCCAATGACTCAGCCAATTTTTGGTCTAAAATTTGAAATTTCACATAAAATGTATTTAGACATAGGGCAAGCTTTTTAAATACGCTTTTAGCCAAAAATTTGGCTGCCAAGAGATCAAAGTCCAAAAGCTGTTACGTTTGCGGTCTCTAATAAACTACTCAGCCAATTTTAGATCTAAACATTTGAAATTTTACATAAAGACTATTTAGACATGCAGCAGGCTTTTTAATCGGTTTTTAAGCGAAAATTTGGCTGGCAAGAGGTCAAAGGTGAAAGAGTTAGCCTTTGCAGACTCTACCAATTTTGGGTCTAAACACGTGAAATTTTAGATGTAGGTTACCGGAACATGAGTCAAACTTTTTAATATATATATATATATATATATATATATATATATATATATATGCACAGAAAGGTATGAATAGTACAAAGGGCCTGAGCAAAGCCGGGCTGAACTGCAAATAATAAAGAAAAGAAAGAATAAGAAAAACCTTTCCAGTCTGGACAAAGTAAAAAAAAAACCATTTCAAAATCTGGCGAGCAATATCCGTTTCTTCTCCCTGTTACCTCTTTCTCAGAGAAGAGACTTGTGAGCCTCTATCACTATTTCATGGCAGATGTTCGACGGAGCTTCATTTTATAGCACCCCGATGCAATATATTATAGCATTAATCCGTTCCGGGTTTGTGGATCGTTAGGTAAAATCGCCGTATACAGTACATATTAAAAATTAGTAACAAAATACAGTACAGTACATAATCAAATAACACCTGGGCAACGCCGGGCACCCAGGCTAGTATCAAATAAAATGCCGTAAATAATAGACAAAGAAAAGTCAATTTTTCTAAGAAAAATATTAAGGAAAAGGAAAGGCATAAAGAATGAAGACGCAAAGAACGAAAAAAGAAAGAAAAATATAAAGAAAGAAAAAAGACCGAAGAAAAATATCGAAGAAAAGAAGGAAAAGGGGAGAAATAAAAAAAAAGAAATGAAGAAAACGGCGCAAAAAAAAAGAACAGAAAGGAAAAGAATAAAGAAAGAAAGAAGAAGAAGGAAAGTGCAAATAAAGAAAAGAGAAGAAAGAAATAAAGAAAAAGAAAGTATTAAAAACAGAAGGGCAATGAGAAAGAAAGAATAATAAAGCAAAATCGGTCATCCAATCTTTTCATATCAGCCTATCTTTTTATCTCGTTCTTTTTTAACGCCAAACCATATGCATCCATTTCCTCGGATCATTCCCTACTTCGCATCTTTGTATCAGGAAATCTCCTGAAAATCCCCACTTTGCCACGCAATAAAGTCTCGGAATCTCCACGGATTGCAATCACTTTCGCGGCCATCAGTTTTTATAACTCCTTCCCATGGACACATCTATCCAGCCACTCCACTGGGCGCCGATCGAAAGATAAAGCTAATATCCAGGAGTTGGTCAAGTACATCGGAAGAAAGCCTTCAACTAACATCGCTGATTTGGACAAACTCCAAACTCTTTTTGTCTCCTAAATTTATCATTAGTGGCACGAGGTATGAACCTTATCTGACCAATAAGAACTGTGTTTCGTTTGTAGCAGAATTTACCAGTAGATTTCTTGTTTTTATTCTTTTAATTAAAAATTGATGCGTATGGTAAAAATAAAGCAATATGCACTCTTTCTGGTGGATAATTCTTACTGCTATTTGTTCTCTACTTATATATAAACTAGCCTGGATGCCCGGCGTTGCCCGGATATTTGGAGGTGTATGGTGTAGAAAAAAAAGTGGCAGTAGGTAGGTAGGCTCGAATTCGTGACGCAAAAGCGAAAAACAAAGTGAATGAAAATTTGACATCTTACGAGACCGGAAGTTCGGAATGTTAAAATTAAGCAAAGTCAAACTAATCTATACGGTGGCTTGCAAAAATGGCTCGCAAAAAATTTACCCTTCTGTCCAGTTGAAGGTGAAGTAATTAATGTTTCAAGCCAAATTTTCGATATTTGTCGTCTACGACGTCGAGCATCAAAATGATACAGATCTCGTGAAAATCTGTCGCCTCTGTGGAATGTTTTAGGCAGATATACATACATACATGCATACATACATGCATACATACATACAATTGAGATTTATATTATAGAAGGTACTTTGTGTATGTGTGTGTGTGTGTGTGTGTGTGTGTGTGTGTGTGTGTGTGTGAGAGAGAGAGAGAGAGAGAGAGAGAGAGAGTTCGCTCCCTATTGAAAGTGCACACAAATGCACTATATGTGTCTGGAAGTGTTTTTAGATACGTTTTGTATCGGAATGAATCCGATAAGTATCAAAAATCGATAAGCGAAATATTCTGATTAAAGAAAGATCAATCTGATTTGACCAAAGTTAACACCTTTTTACACCCTAACATTATAAGTGTATTTGAGAAGTTTTATCGCCGCATCAGAATAGCCAGACATATAAAATCAACAGTAGTTTCTTTGATAAACCAAGAGCGCGTCCGAAATGAATATTGCTGTTTCGAACACAACTGAACCACGAGACTTTATCCTTCATTTAAAACTTTAATTCAAGCTGTTATATATAAAAATCAATTTGATAAAATCAACAGTAAGTTCTCTACAGTGTCACGTAGATTACAATGCATTGTGGAATAAGTCACCGCGGGATGAATCTGAGGCTTCTTCCCGGTGCACGGCGGGAAGAAGTCCCGGTAAAAACATTTGGGGTATTGAACATTCGTTGATTTTCATTCAATAACAGGCAACGTCGGGTTTCCTTGCTAGCATATATTATTGACGTTTCTATATGTACATGGTAATATTTAATGCTAATAGGATTAACCTTTCCTTTAAAGCCTACAAAAAAAAATTCCAACCACCGATTGCCATGATAAGTATCATCCTACAAAAATAGCCAAAACAACATTTGAAAATGAACAAATAAATTAACGCTCTTTCATTCTAAGGTTAATCTTGGTACTAGACTTGTATAATTACATTCGTCATAAGATGTATAAAATTGTGTGCAGAATGGTCTTTTTTAGAAGCATAGATATGTGAGTTTTGTGAGTAAATTTTACTTTCTAGAACTCAACGTAGAAGAGCGGAAGGGTGGAAGGATAAGATTCTGTAGTGTGGTCCTTCAAGAAACAAATCCGTAACTGCTTGATCGACTGACGTTTTAGTGCCTGGTTGTTGTTTACTAATGTGGATTGGTTATGACAGCATTTGCACAAAATTGACTAGGAGTTTATAAAAACACATCTATAGTCGATACGTTATTTTGGTTAGTTTAGTTCGTGTTTCGTTCGTTCATTTACTGGCGTTTTTCTTTTTGTTTTCTTTTTTACTGTGGCTTTTTATTGTCGATTTGTGTTTAGACAGTTTGTTAGTGATCTTGTATACTGATACGATCACCCGTGTTACCGAAGATAAAGGAAAACTATAATCTTCTAAGCTTAACGTTCACAGACAACATGAATTGGAACAAATACTGCTAGGCTTTGGAATTCATTCCCTGTTTCCTTCTCCCCTTACTGTACAGAAGTTTAAATGTAATGTGAACAGATTTCTCGCGACTGAACTCCCCACAGTATCTGTTAGTTCTAATCTCAAATAAATCCCCCCACCTGCATTTTAAGTTGCAATATGCTTTGTTTAAGGTGGAAAACAGTTTTAAAAAAGCTGCATGCGATAAAAATAAAATAATTTGCACTGTTCTTGGTAGATAATCCTTACTGCCATTTAATATATATTAGTCTGGGTGCCCAGCGTTGCCAAGGTGTTTGGAAGTGTGTGTTAAGCAACAACAAAAAAAGTGGTAACAGGCAGGCAGGCTCGAACCCGTACCGCGAAGGAGGAAAACAATGTGAAAAAAAAACGCAACGTCTTTTCTGTTGTGCCCATCGCCAAACCGGAAGTGACGTAGGTTTAAATTAAGGCTAGTCAATCGAAAAGAAGGGATGACTTTGGAAAAAAGCGACCCCTCCTTGTGGAAAACTGCCCAGTTGAGGGTGAAGGAATTAATGCTTTTAGCCAATTTTTCGACATTTGTCAAAAGTGTTAGGCAGACAGACATACATACATACATACATACATAAATACACACATATATTTAAACAGACAGGGGATATTTATATTATAGACTAGCAAGAAGACCCCACATTGTGCGGGGATGAACTGAAGATTAACAAATGTTCCATACGTCAAATACTTTTATTGTAATCGAAATCGATAAAATCGTCTATTCGTTAATCAAATCGATTGATTGCCTGTGCTACTTGAGGACTATTAGGGTGCACCGGGAGAAAGCTCCACATGCCTCCCCGCAATGACTTAGTCCACAATACATTGTAGCGTACATTGCACTGTAGAGAACTTCTGTTTATTCCATAAAAATATTTTATAAAATGACTTAAAGTTTAAAATACAAAAGTCAAGTATCACGGATTAATTGTTACTAAAACAGAAGCATTCATTTAGTTTAGTAAATACTTTGTTGAATGATTCAACGAACAATATTGCTTTAATTTGTGTTAGTTATCTCAGATGACTGCTGCATTAACAGAAATAAGAACTCGTCTAGCTACAGCCACATCAATGAACTCCCCCTCCCCATCTCTCTCTCTCTCTCTCTCTCTATCTATCTATCTATCTATCTATCTATCTCCTTACTAAAAACCAGACGACACTTCCATGAACGTAATTTCTTTCCTAGAACATTCCGCCTGTGGAACAAGATACTAGAAGCCCAACCAACTACAGTGTTGTCATCTTCAAGTCTATTGTAAATAAAAACTTAAGCTTTTCCCAATGTTCTCCTCATTCACCCAATGCATGTGCTTTTGCTGATGTAAAAATACGAATACCTAAAAGGAACTGAATGTTTATTTTGTTTTTGATTTAGTCTTTCAAAAGGGTCGCCCGTTTAGTACTAGTCCGCTTCAACGTTGCTTAACTTCGGTGATATTATAGAAACCGGTGTATCTACATGATTATAGTGATATATTAGTACAGTTAACGCATTCGGTTTGTGGGGTTGTATCTGTTCGTTACTTTGGTGAGGAGGGTATATATAAATGAAATCTCCCAAATTGTCTTCTTTTCTTTTTTTTTTAACTCAGTCAAGTTTTGGAAATCGCCACGGATTTCAATCATTTTCCATGCTATCTGTATTAACTCCTTCGCATTGACACACATCCATCCATCGAACCAAGCAGCGATTGAGAGATATAGCCAATAAACATGGCTTGACCAAGTACAATTGAAGGGGGTCCAAGTAACCTCACTGATTTGGACAGAATCCAGCCATTTATTTATTTATATTTTATTATTTATTTATTTATTTTTTGTCGCCTAAATTTATTATTGGTGCTCCGGGTTTGAAAGAATGAACCATGAAGCTTATCCGGCCAATAGATCGGTGTTCCAATCGAAACACAAATTCCTAGGAGATTTCATGCGTTTTTAGATTTCGTAAAGACATCATTAAATGAGACTCTGTCCGTCCGTTTGTCAATCGGTCACGATTTCGTTTCTTATACTACATCAGATACGTCCATGCGTGTCGATAATATGTTTTGAGTATCCATCAGTTGGTCACAGTTTCATTTTTTTTATTTTTAACATTTGTTCATCCTTAAATAAGGCATATTGTCAATGCCTAAGGGGCTACTTTGATAGGTGCCAGCTTTATATGGAGGCAAGGAGACAGTGTGAATGGGATGTTGAGCAACAAGATGCTTGTTTACAGTTCATTTAAGTTTCTGCATGTTGGTACGGTCATGGAAAAAGCAAGCAAGAGAAGAATTCCAAAGAAAAGCTATTAAAGTAGAAACTGTTCAGGGACATCTAAAGTCAAAGTGGTGCGTAAGGCGAGTGATTTAGAGATATTTTCCTGGAAAGGATACGAACGCAGTAAGCTTATCCGAGCACACTCTGTGGAAGAACTTGTAACACAAGTACAGATATAAAACACTGCAGTGATGGGACAGGAGTTGGAACTTGGCAAACAATGCAGGACTTCTTAGGTTAGAAATTATAAACAAGGATATTAGGCGTTGCCTGGAATTGAATGATGATCAAACAAAATATTGAGGATAGCGTTTAATTCTGAAATATATTTAAATTATAAATTTCAAACAAGTAAAATATTTTTTTTATTTTCGTAATATTGCGTTGTAGTTTGGCTTTTAAGCGCACCTGATGCGTGTTTTATTTTATTCAAATTAAATCCACGCTTCTATAACGAAACTCACACCCCTTATATGTTTATATGTAATTTAAATACTTGGGAGCAGTGATTACATATGGATAACATAAAGTTATCATTTAGATAACACAATGGTGTGATACTAGTGCAATAAATATGATTTCTTTAAAGATCACACATTAGTATGGAAAGACACACACATATTTACTTATTTTCATGAATACCAGAATTCCATTATTTAGACAATTGGCGAGATGGCTCAAAGGTAAGGGACTTAGTCTCATTACCGTGGGGTCCCGATTTCGAATCTCGCTATATTCAGCCACTCTGATGAGTCGTAGACGACAAAACACGTGTCAGTGGATAATTACAATTAAAAAATTATATATATACCGCTCCCATGTGGGGGCCACCAAATTGGTTAAAGGGAAAATTGTTTCCAACCCGCATTTAGGTAAAAATGCACTTTCGTAAATAATTGAATTCATTCAAAACATATCACTAAAACCAAAACAAACAACATCTAAGAAAATCGTTGGCGAGATGGGTCAGAGGTAAGGGGCTTAGGCTCATTACCGTGGGGTCCCGATTTCGAATCTCGCTATATTCAGCCACTCTGATGAGTCGTAGACGACGAAACATGTGTAAGTGGATAATTGCATTTAAAAATTTATATATATATATATATATATATATATATATATATATATATCATAATGTTTTTAGGGATACAAAATTAAAATATTGCAATTAGGAAGGGAAGACTTTTATGATTCATGATTAAAAGTAAATTTGTATATATATAAATATAGATATATATTCCTTTAATCTTCTATCCAAAAGGATGGAAAAAGGGTGAACAGGAGGGGAAAGAAAGAGAAATGGGGAGTCAGCTGACCGGTTTCGACCCTCCCTTCTTAAAGCTGTATCGAGGGACTTTTTAAAACAAAGAATGAAAAAGTGATTAAAATTGCCCTTTATTCAATTTACGGGGAGGAGAATAAAATGTGGGAAAACGATTAAAATAAAACAGCGTTATGGTCGAATACCCTAGAGATTAATCACGTTCAAACCCAGGAGGCATTCCCTTTGCTTGCAAAGAGAAGGTTTTCTAAGTCGAACGTGAATAGTCTCCAAGATCTTTAGGTGATATAGTGAATGAGCACAACTAAGAATAGAAAAAGAGTCCGTGCTAAAGTTCGTTGCACAAGACGGGTTTTTAAGTAAATGATTAGTAATTGAGGACCCGTATGTGTTAGTAACAACGTCCGTTGCCCGGTAGGTTTCATTCCTAATTTTACTGGGTACATGCTGTTGGATTCTTCCATCTAATCTTAATGTCGTTCGACCCAAGTAGTTGGCACCGCAACCACATTCAAAATTGTAAATAACGTTACTATTATGACGGGGGGGTGTAGAACGTCTTTTCGAGAATATGGTAATAAAGTTCTCGTAGAGAACACAACACGCACATTGGCAGCAAAATAGCATCCATGAATTGCTGAACTTATTTGTTTGGCAAATTTCTCACTTACTGTACCCAACCAAGGCAAACGAATATAAATTGGACATTTGGACACTATATTCTCTTTAATTCGAGAGAATTAGCCAATTTCTTTTGAATAACTGACCTAATCACAGTGGGCACCCGTTTTGGGATGAAGTATTCTTAATTGTTTCCAATTCCTCATCTAATTTTAACTTGGAACAAATCATAAGGGCACGATGTGTTGGGGTCCAAATTATATTTATCTTACGTTTTTTAGGGAAAAATGAATCCCAACGAATGTACAAACCTGTAAATCTTAGTTTGCGGTATATAGATTATGGTAACTAGATGGCGTTTTTGTTACCAATACATCAAGGAAAGCTATGGATGAATTGCACTCTCCCTCATAGGTGTACTTTAACGCGGGATGCATTCCAATCGTTTTCCCACTTTTTTCTCCCCGTAAATTGAATAAAACGCAATTTTAATCGCTTTTTCATTCGTTGTTTTAAAAATTCCCTCCATACAGCTTTGAGAAGCGAGGGTCGAAACCGGTCAGCTGGCTCCCCATTTCTCTTTCTTTCCTCTCCTGTTCCCCTTTTCCCCCCTCTTTTTGGAGAGAAGATTAAAGGAATATATTTATACACATTTACTTTTAATCATGAATCATAAAAGTCTTCCCTTCCTAATTGCAACACACACACATACATATATATGTATGTGCGTGCAGGAGAAACCCAACGAGAATTAATTAAAAGACTTACAGAACATAAGATAGATTTAAAAAATAGCAATCCCCTGAACGCACTTTTTACCCATGTTTCATATTATAACTATTCCTTTAGTTTTACAAAGGCCAGAAAAGTTAAATTCGCACATGATAAATCTTTATGAAGACTCCTTGCGTCGACACTAATCATAAATTCCGATACTATCAACCAAAGAAATGGGTTTTATAATCTAAACAATTTAATTTTCAGGGAGCACAATTTGAAACCCGATTAGTTCCATTCACATACGTTCTTAATCACTTTGCCTATTTTATACCTAGATTCGAAACCTGATTAGTTTCGTTAACATACATTTTTAATCGCTTTCTAAATAGATACATAGATTTGAAATCTGATTAGTTTCGTATTAAACGCATTTCCTCACTTATGTTGATAATTTTTAATTTTTATTTACGTTTCTCCATTTACGTTTTACATACACCTTCCCAACTTACATTTTTAATCGCTTTCCTTATACGTATATAAAATATATAAATATCTCAGTTTTCATGGAATTCTCCTCTCATCTTTGATCTATTTTATTTTCCTCACTCATCCTTATCATTCTCTTGAGAAAGTCCCCCGAAATTGAAGAGGAAACGTTGAAAATTTTCTAAAGGGCCTGAGGTTTTCTTTCCGTATTTTCCATATATCTATATAGCTATAAAGTGAAAAATGTATGTGTGTGTGTCTGAGAACATTTCCCTACCAAATAACTCTGTCAATTTTCGGTCTAGAGACTCGAGATTTGATACAAGGAGTATTGAGATTTGGGAACATATTTTTAATCGTTTTTCGGCCAGAAATTTGACTGTCAAGAGGTCAAAGTTCAACGATTTGACGTTTGAAAACTCTACCAAACTTCTCCGCCAAGTTTAGATCCAAACACTTGGAATTTTTAATGTAGGTTACTTGGATATGGATTAGCCTAAAACACTAAACGTTAAGGGGGCAAAATAAGGGTCAAAGTTTAAAAAAAATGACCTCTGTGATCTCTACCAAATTACTCGATCAATTTCTAGTCTAAACATTTGAAATTTTACATAAAGAGAAAAGGCAAGCTTTTTTATCGGTTTGGGTTAAAAATTTGAGCTGCCAAAGGGTCAAATTTCAAACGATTTGATCTCTGCGGTCTCTAGCAAATTACTCGGCAAATTTTGTATCTAAACATTTGAAATTTTACATAACGGGTATTTAGACATGCGGCAAGCATTTTAATCAGTTTTGGGGCGAACTTTTCGTTGCCAGAAGGTCAAAGTTGAAAGAGTTGACCTTTGCAGATTCTAGTAAACTCCTCCGCCAATTTGGGTCCAAACACTTGAAATTTTAGATGTAGGTAACTTGGACGTGGGTAAAACTTTGTATTTTGATTTGAGATCAAAACAATAAATGTTAAGGAGTCAAAACTGGGGTCAAAATTAAAAAAAAAAATACCTCTGCGGTCATTATTAAATTACTCAGACAATTTTTGGTCTAAACGTTTGAAATTTTACATAAAAGCTATTAACTTATAGGGCAAGTTATGAACAGTACATAGGCCCGAGCAAAGCCGGGCTGAACTGCAAGTATAAATATATATTAAAAAGAAAGATGGTCTTCCAATATAAGTAGAAACAAATTTTTATATATTTTCAGCCGTTTTCTAGATCAACAGGTAATATAAACAGTTCAACTAAGATTGAAAAACGCACGCACACACACACACACACACACACACACACACACACACACACACACGCACACGGGTCCAAACTCCCATCAAACACCTCATCTATCGGCAATAACTACCGATTTGCACAGACCAGTTAAACTACTCAGATATTGTTTAAGCTTCCTTGTAAAAAATGAGTCGACTTCATTGGCCAAGAAAGCTTCAGCATTTTGATGGGGTGTCAAAAGACGGGTGAATAGCGCACGGCGCGGCAGTGTTTTATGGCGCTATAAAAATTATTTGGCGGGAAATGTCGCTGCCATATTTTAAGACGGAGCGGGAAAAAGAGAAGTCAAGAATATCGTAAATATCAGAGACAACCGTGTCATGAGTTAATGGAAACGACTAATTTGTCAGTGAGAGGAACCGATACTTTCTAGTTGTACGCTAAACTTGGTTTCCTTCAGCAAAAAAAGAAGAGTTCGACTGGGTTATAAATGTGGGATGTCCGTGAAGAGGTTTGAATTATTATGAATAAAATCATGGTAAAAGACATTGGACAGAGGGCAACTGAGGTGAACTCCTATATATGATATAGCTTCGTTTTTGTACACACATAGAGACCCGCGCGTGCGCACACATTTACGTAGATTTACTTCCTAGTCGTGGACTAAACTCGCTAGTAAAGGAGCCATTTACTGTAAAACATTGCCCTTTGTAAAAAGAGTGGAACTCTTGAGATAGTCAGTGACGTAGACAAATATAACGTTATATTTTCCTTTATTCTTGTAGACAGATATTTAGTTAGATTACGAGTCGATGCCTGTAAATAATCGCTTTACCTAACAACACTAAAGAAACATGTTTGTGAATGGCTACTATATATATATATATATATATATATATATATATATATATATATATATATATATATATATATTCCACGTATAACGACTTCTCTAAGTCAATTATAAAATTCGATATATTTGATTCGCTGCACCGTCATTAGACATTAGAAGTTTACTTTTGAATAAATATATAATTTTGTTTGGTGACAAATCGCAGTGTCTAATCGCGATACATAAGATAAGACATTATTAAAATAAAAAGTTATCGTCTCTGAAACGATTGTACATTGATTGGTTGTTGATGTTGAACTCTTGGAGACTAAGTAAATATTTCCATAAGCCATAATAGTTTTACTTTATATGTATATATATATATATATATATATATATATATATATATATATATTTCAAATACGTAGACATATATTTATATATACATACACACACACACACACACATATATATATATATATATATATATATATATATACACTGGCTTGAGGTAGTTACTTGTCTAGCCGCACTGATGAGCTGTGAAATAGAGAAACAGTACTGTATGTGGATGACTATAATGCTCCCTATCTTAGGTTGAGCATTTGGGAAGTGATATACAAATTACCATTAGCGTATGACGCGATACTTTTTGAGTAAACAAATTTAGCTTAGGTACTTTGAACAATGTCGAAACATTATTAATTCGCTTCCCGCATCACAGCAGCCGTATAGCGCAACGGTTAGAAGCGCCGACTGTCCTTTGGCCGATCGGGTTTTGATCCCGGCTTGAGGTAATTGCTTGTCTAGCCGCACTGATGAGCTGTGAAACAGCGAAACAGTACTTTATGTGGATGACCATCTCTCTCTCTCTCTCTCTCTATATATATATATATATATATATATATATATATATTAAATACGTTGTGTAACTAAAGAAAAAACACATTTTAACGTACCAAAGTAAAGTGAGTTTAATTCATCAGATATCAATGAATACAGCAGAAGTTAAGTCAGTTGTATGGTTTGGACTTTGGCCTAAGGATAGTTTTTATATGACTACTTAGACATGTACAAAATTATAACATACTATTATCATTTAGTATATAGGCTTAAAATGAATTAAACACTAAGTATTAATGTAATATCGTACATTAAAACTTTTTGATATTTATTTTGATTAAACATGTACTATGAATATGTCAGTATTTTAAATTTCTCATTATATATATATATATATACATATATATATATATATATATATATATATATATATATATATATATATATATATATATATATATACATATATATATACGATGGTCATTCCTAAAGTAAAGCTTTAGATTTTTTTAACTGGCAGGGTTGAAGAACTACGAAGACGGGAAAGGTAACATAAAAATGAGCGACATTTTGTACTCTAGAATTAATTTTTCCAAACCATTCTTAATGCACTTTTGCCAGCAATGCATGATGGCCCGGAGCGCGCTTTATCATACCTATCTATTATATAAGAAGAACTTCATCTTTGTGTCTGTGTGTGAGTTCATTCCCTGGACCGGGGTTTTTGGTTTTATTTTTGTTTTTGGAAATTTCAATTTAATATACTTTTTTGTGCCTGGCAATTTTCTTAGATAGTTTTTGTATCGGAGTATCTTCGATAAATGTCAATAATCGATTTGAGACTCTTTTGGGAGCCTTGACTAAGAATTACAGCGTAACGTTAAATGTACCCGTCAGATGTGGCAACAATACGCCATACATAGGCGAATGGTGACTTAGTAGAAATATAGGATACTCGCAATTGTAAGTAATTTTTTAGCACGGTAGAAAAAATTTTGCAGCAGTTTTGGCAATGTCCTCGATGCATTTGTTTCAGCTCATGTTGGCTCAATATATTGAAAGTTTAATTAATTGTATCGAGTTTAACGTTCGTGCATGTACCCAACACAGAAAAGAAAGTGTAGTTCATATACGAAGGAGACACGTCCAAATGATGTATAAAAAAAAAAATGAGCAAACGTTACTGATGCCTCTCTCTCTGTTGCGTTACTCATTTCTTACGTTAGTGAGTTAAGAAGGAAATAATTCACAATTTATTTAGTCCCTCTCTCTTCTTAAGTCCATTCTTCCCAATAAAACCTTGAGCAAATGTTACCGATGGTTCTCTCTTTTGTGTCAATCATTTCTTACGTTACTTATTTAGTCTCTTTTTTTTAAGTCCATTCTCCTCAATAAAACCTTGAACAAACTGAGAAAATACCTCCCTGTATCTTTCATTTATGAGATGTTTTATCTCTCTTAGTTAAACATAAATTTAGTTTTCCATATTTAGAATGTTTCCGAATTGACTGAGCTCAAACCTATGGTTTCTCTTACCAATCCTTCACAAAAAACACTCATCTAGCAAAATCTCTATCAATAAATTCGCCCACTCTCTATCGTTGCCAAAACCTAAACATGGATTCTATAAACACAGCTTCTTCTCAGCCTGTGGAATTCTGTTCCGTTGGTCTTCTTTCCAGCTGACTACAATATCATTATCTTCAAGTCAAACGTAAATAAGTACTTGTTCAGCCGTCCGCGTAAATAATCTAATTATACCAAATTAATTATACAAACGATTATTACGAATCTGTCTCAATGACTACAATGCACACATTAAACCTTATCCTCGAGTGGCGTACTGGCCTTGATATGTGGTGCTTCCCTTGTAAAATAAGTAACGTATCTTCGTATTGAAAATAACGTTTAGGGACTTCCTGAATTGTTTTAATATGTTAAAATATTGTTTACTTGTATTTCGACAGATGTCTAACTACTATTAAGCTATAAAATAATTGTAAGAGATCTATCATAATAAAGTCGTATTCTTGCTTGTTTATATATTATTTTTTGTTGAATCCTTTGAGATAAGTAATTTGTTTATTTATTTGTTTATTTGCGGACTGATATATGGTTGTTTGTTGTTGTTTCCCTGCGTTTTACTGATGAGGACCAGAGCAGGAGTTAGTCGAAACGTGATGAAGCAACAATAACTATCATGATGAGGATAACACTCCGCAAATAAATAAATCCTGTCTGTCTGTTTGTTTGTCTACAATTTGGTTAATATATACAAAAGGGACACTGTTTCAGAAATAGATTTCAATATTGAAAACGGACTTTTATATGCTTATATACCTGCGTGATTTCCATATGTGTTAAAATATTGTTTGTTTGTATTTCGACAGACGTCTAACTACTATTAGGCTATAAAATAATTGTAAGAAATCTATTATAATAAAGTCGTATTCTTACTTGTTTATATATTATTTTTGTTGAATCCTTTGAGATAAGTAATGTGTGTATCTATTCGTTTATTTGCGGACCGTTATATGGTTGTTTGTTGTTGTTTCACTACGTTTCTACTGAAGAAGGCCTGAGCATGAGTTAGCCGAAACGTGTTGAAGCAACAACAACTATGAAGATAAGGATAACACTCCGCAAATAAATAAACCCTGTCTGTCTGGTTTTTTTTTTTTTTTTGGTTTTTTTTTTGTCTACAATTTGGTTAATATATACGAAAGGTACACTGTTTTAGAAATAGATTTCAATATTGAAAACGGACTTTTATATACTTATATAACTGCGTGATTTCCATGTGTATTATTCAATCAAAAGGAATCAGCATTCAAGGGGTTATCTCATTTGCATATTACATTAAAGAAAATTTGTTTTAATAATTCGCTCTAAATTTTTAACGGAAATTAGTAACATAATTGTTTTAAGTATTCGATTTAGAAATATTACATAACGTTGCTTTATTTCATTTATTTTTAATTTTATTTATATTTAATTTAATTTACTTTTAATTATTAGCATAATTAAAATCAACCGCGTTTAAAAGCAGAAGTAAGTTTTCATTTATCCTGAGTGATTTCCCTTGCAGCTATTAGAGTATTTCCCTTTTTGAACTTCATACATGAAAACGGCTATGTTTTATGCTTCTAAAAACTGAAGATATGGTCAACTTTTAAGAAAATCGTAACAAGTTATGATACTTGGTGTATCGTAAATATTATGTGACTAAATCCTCCGCCCAGCAATATGCTTTTGACCATGCAATGGTATGTTCAGCGAGTGAATATGGAAAATATTTCATTCATAAAAAGGTTAACTATCAATTTTTGTATACCATATTGTAAAGAATTGTTCTGCACTTATTGAAGCAATCAAAGCGTCTGCTAGAGTCTCACTAAGCTTCAGAATTCGCTTTTCGATTCTTCTATTTTCTTTGAGGAAAGAAATTCCATTATGATATACTAGAGGGGGATTTGCCCGGGCGTATAATATGCTTAAATATGATATTTTAATTTGTCTAGTTTTCGTATATATCATTATAGAGTTGTGATGTCAAAAGTAAAAAAGATAAGTACTTGGATTCCATCAGCTAGAATCGAAACCGAAACTATAGCATTCAAAAATGGTGACAAAACTGTACGAACGTGATACACATATGAACTGATTAAAAATAAAAAATAAACTAAGATGAAGGTACAAAATGTATAAAGATTTTTCAATTTTGACCCATTTTTGGCCCCTTAAAAACTATTTTAACCGGCTAAAGACCCATAAAAAAATCCAATCATTTGAGGATCCCAGCGCCGTTCTGTGACTTTTAGTTTCGGACGAGATAGAGTTTAAAAATATGGAAACAGACAAACAGACAAACAAATAGCCTTATATTAGATAATTTAAAAGAATGATCCTAAATGCTGATAGCAATGAAAGATCGTCCAAAATTAAACAAAAAAAAATGTCTTCCATGTAAAAATCGATGAATTGTTTCTACCGTAAATTGTAACCCTCTTTCTATTTGGCTATAAATTCTCTATTTTTCTTGATTTTGGATTTTTCACATTCTTTGTTAGAGAGAAGTGCAATCGAAATGAAAATTGTTTATTTTATAGCTGAAATAGATGAAACAAAGGTTTAATATATTTTTATTAATAACATAAACTTATCTTCCTTTTAGCTGATTATTGAAGAATGTCTCAATATTACCAATAATTTGAAACGGAAAAAGTATTTTTAATAAATTGAAATTAAGTATATTTTGACTTGAAAAAAAAATCGTATAACGATAAGAAATAAAAATTGGCTAGCCAGAATCAAATATTTTGTCAGATTAAATAGTCTTATATTAAGAATCCGATCGACTAACATATTAGCTTAGCGTAAGTGCCCAGCGTTGCCCGGGTGTTTGTAGATGTGTGTTGAGAAAAAAAAATGTTGTAGTAGAGAGGTAGGCTCGAACCCGTGACACGAAGGCGGAAAAGAAAGTGTAGGTGTGTGTAAGGGTGTTGGTTGAGCAAAATAAAATTGCCAGCGCAAAAAAAAAAAAGAAGTAGTAAGCAGGCTGAACCCGTACCGTGAAGGAGGAAAAGAAGTGAAAAAAAAAACGTGACGTGTTTACTGTTGCGGCCATCACCAAACCGGAAGTAACGTAGGCTTAAATTAAGGCTAGAAGATCGAAAAGAGGCGATGACTTTTGAAAATATCGGCGAAAAAAGCGACCCCCTCTCTGTAAAAAAGTGCCTAGTGGAGGGTGAAGGAATTAATGTTTTGGCCAATTTTTCGATATTTGTCGTCCGAAGTGTCGAGCTTCAAAATGATACTGATCCCGTGAAAATCCGTCGTCTCTGCCGAAAGTTTTAGGAAAACATACATACATACATACATACATACATACATACATACATACATTTAAACAGACAGGTGAGATTTGTATATTAGATTTGGCGTATGTCACAAATAAGAAACCGTATTCTTAGTAAGATTATCACTCAACTATTTTGCAGCTCCTGGGTTTTTTTCGCAGTACATGTGACCTTTTCTGTTAAATGAGTTTAATGCGGCTGCCCTGAGAGACAGCACATTAAGAAGATCGAATCACTGAGATAGTGAGTTCGAATCTCACCCAGTGGTTTGTGTCAGACGACTCTATAGTTAAATAATAGTCATCCAATGATATACAGATTGCATCACTGAAAAAAACGGAGGAAGGGGTAGATAAAAAAAAATAAACGTTTATGACGTCGTACTGTAATTTAAGGACGTAAAGGTTTTGGTTGGATGGGTTGTGCGGTCGCCTATGAACGATGACCTTGTATCTGCGGTCAATCGATCGGGATTCGGATGAGAACAAATATTTTTTTTCAACATCTGTCGACTGTGGAGAGAAACTATAGCCGCTGAGTGTTAGGTGTTGAAATGGAATCAGCAAAAGCATACGACGGGTGAGGGCTGACGGTTTTTCTGGATGGTGAGTGGATGGAATCTGACTCAAATACAAAGGCTTTTAAAATACATGTAATACTTATGACTAATGGTGACTTGGTATCCGTCTGTCTGAAGCGAAAATTACATTATATTTATTGAACTATGATATTATCTTTTTGAAATACGTGTAATAGTTATTACTGATATCGAATATCGCCTCTGTTCTGTCTTGAGAGACAATGGATACCCTGTACAAGGATGGTTGCGTGTTTAAGTGTAAAGCAAGGGTTGAGCAATATCCAAAGCACACTAATCCTTAATCAACACTGCGTGATTCTGATGAGAGGAAAAGTCCAGGTCAATCGTAAATAATGCCGAGATAAGCGGAGAGCATACACAGCACCTGGTAATCCCAGATGATAACCCATTTAGTACTAACCAGGCTGAACATCGCTTAACTTCCATGATCTCGTGGGAACCGGTGTGCCAACGGGATTATGCCGTATACGTATTACTAATAAAGATTTGGTGTCTGTCTGTCTGTCTGTCTGTCTGTCTGTCTGAAGCTAAACTATATTTTATTTATTGTACTACGGAATTATCTTTTAACTAGCGAGACTTGTGGAAATTCCATAGGGAACTCATTCATATGTAATATATTGATGTTGGCATAAATGGAGACACCCTTATATTATTGTAGCTCTTTTGTTAAAAATACAAAACTATTTATCTAAGCTATCAGGGACGTCCTGCGTAGCCTGGTCGTAAAGTACACTTTAATATAATATTTTGATTCTTGCAGATTTCGTATATATTATTATAGAGTTATTAATGGTCTATCGATTTTTATATATTATAAAGTTGCGATATTATGACTTGGGTGCATCAGCTTGATTTGAAACCGAAACAAAAACTTATGTATATATATATATATATATATATATATATATGTGTGTGTGTGTGTATATGTGTGTGTGTGTGTGTGTATATATATATATATAACTTGAGTTCATTCAGTTATAATCGAAACCGAAACCAAAACCTATGAAGAATTCTTGGAAAAAAATTTTTTTTTTAAATACATGACGTAAGTGCGATCAGCTACAATCGAAAGCTAAACCAAAACTTATAAAGAATTCTTGGTAAAATTATTTTTAAAAATAGATAACTTAAGTGCCATCAGCTATAATCAAAACCGAAAGCAAAACGTATGAAGAATTCTTGGTAAGATAGTTTATTACAAGAAATAAAAATCCATAACAATTAAACGACAGTCACTCGGATGTAAGCGAGCCACACAAAATAAATATCCCACACGCTATACTATTAATATATAGGTGCTTAATTCAGTTGAATATAACATTTTTTTACAAGGAATCACCACTTATCAATCCCGAAGGCCACTTGAGGATAAGAGTTACTGAATGTAAGGTGGTAGCGTAGTAATCGTTAATGGTGTAGACTGGGTAGAATTTTAATTATTTAAGGGGACAGTTCAACAAGAAGTTGTTTACATTGGACTTGAAGGCTATCATATTGTAATCGGCCGGAAAGCAGGCTAGTTCCACGGCCGGACAGTTTTAAGAAGAAGCTTTATTCATGGAAGCTGCGTTTATATTTAGCCACAAATAGAGAGTGGGGGAAATTGTTGATAGTGGATGTAGCAACTCGAGTGTTTTTTGTGAAAGTTTGGCAAGGAGGGACCATAGATTAGAACTCAGCCGAGCACTTGACATGAAACTAACGAGAGAGCGACGTTTCTTCTGTGGGAACGAGGTTGCAAGGAATAGAAAAAGTATCCCCTACTAGGTTTCGAGGCCGGTTTTGAACTTTTTTACATAGGCCCAGAGACCACTCGAGGATAAGGGTTAAGAGTGTACAGCAGTCAATTGAACAATATAGCAATTGTTAGTAATAGAAATTCGGTAAATTTGTTAACCCAAGTGGAACGGCTCATCAAGAACTCCATCAAGGCAGGATGTAAGACTAATGTATTATCTTTCAATGCCCAGTTCAGTGTGGTGGTATAGTCTCTATTCGTTTATTATTCCACCCTCGCAGGCATTACCTACTATTTTAGGGGTGAAAGGTGAGCAATTTAGCATATTTTCTGCAGTCATTATATTAACTTAGACACTAGACATCACTCGGTGGCTTAAAAACTGATTTAATAACGAGCTAGTAGAAAACTTTATGCTGTAAAAATTTTCAGTGCCAGACTTATATAGTGTCCAGGAGGGTTTTTTTTTGTTGCATACAACTCTATCTACGTTCCGTATATAAACCGGTTAATATCTGTGTTTGTTTTTTGATATCTCGTTTGTAAGTTGGCCGTGTCGATCCAATTACTGTACAACTTACAGCGTTCCGTGACAGTCGAACATAACGTGGAGCGAGAGGAACTGGAAGCCAGTCTTATCCTTGGAAGCATGCGAACGAGACACGTCCAAATGGTGTAGAAAACTGAGCGGACGTCACCGATGCTTCTCTCTGCTGCGTCATTCATTTCTTACCTTAGTAAGTTAAGAAGAAAAACATTCATTACATATTTAGTCTCTCTCTTTCTTCTTAAGTCCATTCTCCCCAATAAAACCTTGAGCAAACTGAACAAATGTCTCCTTGTGTCTTTCATGTACGAGATGTTTTATTCGTCTTAGTTAAACAAACAATCACTGCGCACATTAAACGCAGCGAATATGACAAGAAGTTAGAGAATAATAAAACTACGCATGTGTGTAGAAAGATTTTTACTTCAATGGTTTATTGATCGCTTATGGGCGAAAATGTAATATTCGTTTGTTGGTTTTAAACCGCGTCGATGCTTGTTCTTTTAATTTTATTTAACAGAATAAAAACAGACACACGAAATATATGTGCACGAGAGAGAGAGAGAGAGAGAGAGAGAGTGAGGGAGACTAAGGAGATATGAATTGGAATTAGTGTTAAAGAGCGCGGACGCGCATATGACAGCAACAATAGCCAACGCATGCAAAGGACCGAGCCTTGTGCGAGGTAACGTCACAGCGAGGACGAAAAGAAGAAAAAGATTATAAAAAATATGAACGTGGTCGAGAAGGTGAGATATAGACGTGTCCTAAATATGGCCGAACAAAGACAGAGTACAGCGTCTTCAATACAATCTTATTAAGCGTTTTGGAGTACAAGAAGACTTTGGAACAATAGAGACACACCTGTAATGTAATTGTGTCAACGTGATTATGCCGTATACGTATTACTAATGGAGATTTGGTGTCCGTCTCTCTGAAGCGAAACTATGTTTTATTCATTGTACAGCGGCATTGTCTTTTAAAACTTAATTCAGCTTAATATACTATTTTTTACAACTAATCACTACTTATCAAGCCTGAAGGCCATTCGAGGATAAGGGTTAATGAATGCAAGGTGGTAGTGTAGTAATCGTTAATGTAATAGGTTAGATATTATTTGGATAATTTAAGGGGACGGCTCAACTAGAATTTGTTTAGATTGGACTTGAAGGCTATCATATTGTAATGGGCCGAATGAAATTGAAAAAAAAGTCGAGTTCTTTTTTTTTTAACTCTTTTCGTTGCGACTGTCTGCATACAACCTGTGGGTCCCGAGTGCTGATGCACATGACAGCAGTTGGTTTCTTGAAGTCTCACACCGTCAATATCTGAAACAGAGAGATTAAAATTTCACATCATAAATGCATGTTCAGTCATTATAAATATGCAATTTGCAATCACCTCTGATTCATTTGGTCGGAATAAAAATAGGACGCATTAATTTAGTTTTTAGGCGGATAAGTGTTTTTTCTCTAAGGCCAGGGTGTTTCTGAACCAGAAGAGAGGGTCCCAGAAGGGGAAATTTAGTAAGAGGCGTGGCCATTTTCTACCCGCATGATTCACAGATGTAAGCTCGTTTCTTCTTGAGTTGTTGTAGGGGCTCGACATGACTAAAGAAGCTCGTTTGACCGTTGGTTCACGTCCAGGAAGGGAATGTTCATCAATAATAGCCTCTGTGCTCTTTACTCGGATGATAACTCATCGTCTCAGATCTAAAGGGGCAATTCCATGAGAAGGTGAACGTTGGTCGGGTTGGTAGATTTAAGACAGCAAGTGAATAAACGGCAGGTATTGTTCAATGCTGAGTTTATTTTTTGCATGCGTTGATCTCTCTCAAACAAGACAAGCATATTCTTCAGAAGAATGACACAACGCCATGGCAGTACATATTAACGTGTGTTGTGGCTGCACAAAACTCCTTCTATTAGGTTGTTGCATAAGTTCCCGCCGTTTTTTTTTTTAAGAAAATCAAAAAAAAAATTTACAGCAAAAGTAAGTTCATGTGGAACCAAAGCTCCAAGTTTTTTGTGTGAATCCCATCGATTGTCGCAAAATCACACCTCATCTTTTCACCAAATTCTCTATATGTCTGATAGCCATCTTTCTTCAAACGAACTTTGAGTTGGTTTTTGTCTATCTTGATTGATTTTCCGGAACAAGGAGCGTCATTGAGGTCAAAATTACCGTGGTAAACCAATCTCGAACAGTTCTCTCAGCTATAGCGTTTTCTCCATATACGACACAAATATCCATGGTCATTTTCACTCGCTTTTTCACCTCAATGCGAAAAGAAGGAGGTGTCGAAAATGTGATTTTTTTTTATCTACTTGGCAATCCATTTGACGGTTCTGAAAAACGAGAAACAATTATAGGAGTAAAAAACGATGTAGAACAAAATACGTGCTTTCTAATGATATATAACATTTTGCCAAATATCAAAACATGTTTTAGAACAAATTTTTTTATGAAATGGCGAGAACTCATGCGACAACCTGATATATAGTGGTGGATATCAAGTTTGGCAAAGTTTGGTGTGATTCACAATCATAGTCTAGAGTTTCGTATCTAAGAAGAGATTATTATTTTAAAGAGCCAGCCTATTTTCTGAGCAGTTTAACTCCGAGCCGGATATTTTCCCACTGCTCTGTCGTCTACAGTATGCGTCTATAATAAACCTCACTAAATATTTACGTGTTCACATCAGTGTTAAGCAGGATGGATTGTCTATCTCCTGTAACAGGATGCTAGTCTATCTCCGGTTCCATTTTGAACGTTCTACACTACAACGATAGAAATATTCTATTTCACCTAGATCTGAAGACAGATTGTGGTGGCGTGTTATTATTTCTCCACCCGAACGTTTTACCGATAAATATAAAGTAGAGAGTTGTCAGAAGAAAAAAAAATAGAATAATAGTAAAGTAAAAACAAATAATAGAAAATAAGAGTAATATCGATATAGATGTATAAGAGATCCGTGGATGGTGACGCCTATCAGGTTATCGGCCCCTTTAAGAGACATCTTCCCGACAGATGGCGCGCAAATCAACCAGGCGGAACATGCAAAAAGGGTCGGTGGGTGTGTAATAACACTTTTGATATAAATAAATAAGGGGTAGAGGGAGAAAGAAAACATAAATAAAAAAAAAATTAAAAAAAACAATAAAAGTCTCAATAAAATATGTAACAGATATTTTGTATTTCTGTATGACTGAATGCTGTTTAACTGCCCCCTCCGTTTAAATATGGTGGACCAGTCATGAAACTATTTCGAGTACAACAGAAAATGGGACGGGGAGAGAGCAAAAAAGAAAAAAGGAAAAGGAAAAAGAGAATGAAGGAAAGAAAATATAATTTATTGTAATTTTATTTATATTATTTAAAAGATTGCGACCATGTGTTTTTATGAGAGGCTTTGTCTGTGTGCTGATTGATTTATTGCTTTAAGTTTGATTATGTTTTTCGTTGCTACAAGCACAGATTGAATTGAGGGATATTATTTTAGACCCGCCAAGGCAGCCGTAAGTCGGTTGTCTGATATTTTTAAGTTTAAAGATTTTGCAGATCTGTCACACATTTTTTTAATAGTATTTTTATTAGTTATCAGGTGTTCGTTTGCCATATATTTTGTCAGTCACGCCTTAGTTGGAAATAATATTTTCTTTGTTACGCGTAGGTATTGAATTGAGAAGTCTTATTTTAGATACGTCTAAACATTTAACTTATAGTATTTGTCTGTCAGTCTTTCTATCAAATTAAGGTTTTAGAAACAATTCTCGTCGGTTTGTTAGGTTAGATTTTTAAGTATTATTGTCATTGGTCTGTCAGATAAAATCTTTAAGTATTATTTTTGCTAGTCTGCTGGGCTTAATTTTTAAGTATTTCATTAGTCTTTCAAGTTTAATTTTAAAGCATTATTTTCGTTCGTCTGTCAGGTTTAATTTTTAAGTATTATTTTTGTTAGTCTGTCAGGTTTTATTTTTAAGTATTTCGTTAGTCTGTAAATTTCATTTTTAAGCGTTATTTTCGTTGGCCTTTCAGGTTAAATTTTTATGTATTATTTTCGTTTGCATGTTAAATTTAATTTTGAAATCGCATTTCCTTTTTGTCTGTCACGCTTTATTTAGAAACAGCATTGTAACCACTAAACATATTAGAATTAATACAGACCAAGCTGCACCAAGTGGTTTCGTCTGTTGCCCAATCTTTCTTGCTCAAATCTGAAATCATATTTTCGTTGATCTGCCATTTTTTTAAATTTTTTTTTATTTATTTTTATTTTATTTTTGTCGGGCTGTCACACTTACATTTAAAATAGTATTTTTGTTCGTTTGTCAAGGTTAATTTAGAAACAACTTGTTGTTCCGTCTGTCACGCTTTAGTCAAAAGTATCAGTTACAGGCAGTTTATGGAAAGTTAAGTGTAAAACTTTGGTTTATTTTCGGCATCCTTGTAACTCGTATTTTTCTTCTTTTGTCCTCTAGTTTCACCTTCCATGGGTCACGTTTCTGATAAAGAGGGAAGAATTAGTGTTTTCTGGATTGAATTCTATCCATAATAATATTGATCGTTCACTAATTTTCGACATTGAAGAGGTATATTTTAGTTCCTTACGTCAAGTAACGACATCCATTGTCTTAATAGATTTCCATCAAATAGTACACATCAAACTAATACACCTTGAAAGAATCTCATTTCATCGCTCAGTCTTCCGTACTCAAGGTCCTGGATATGACCTTAAACTATATCCGATGGTGAGGCCCCAGCTTGCCAGCTTTGGGGAGTGTGGAGCCACTCTTTAATTGCCATTGCTCCCAAGTCCACTCTGACCCGGAGTGGTAGTACCTGTTAGGGTCCCAACTATGGATTAAATAGAAACCAACTGAAAAACAAATATTCTATTAAAAAGATTTTCTTCAAAGTAACTGGATTCGGCATTAAACAACCTGAAAAGGGTTGATATGTCGTAAAACAAAAACCAACCAACCAACCCGTACTCAAATCTGAAATACAGTTTTCGTCCGTTTTTCGACCTCGAGTGACATCCTATTTTCGTCGATCTATAATGCTCAAGTTTGAAGTCCACTTTTAGTCGGTCCATAACGATCAAGTTTTAATTCTTATTTTCATTACTCCGCAACGCTCATTTTTAGCATATCATTTTCGTCGGACCGTAATGCTCAAGTTTGAAGTTCCGTTTTCGTCGGTCTGTAATACTCAAGTTTGAAATCCAATTTTTTGTCGGTTTGTAATGTTCACATTTTAAGTCTCTTTTTTCGTCAGTCTGCTTTCCCATTTTTTGTCGAACCGTAATGCTCAAGTTTCAGGTCCCATTATCCACGGGCCGTAATACTCAAGTTTGACATCCCATTTCCGTCAGTGCATAAGGCTTAAGTTTGATATCTTATTTCCGTCGGTCTGTAATGCTCAAGTTTGACATCAAATTTTCGGCGTCAGAATGTTCAAGTTTTACATCCCATTTACGTCGGTCCGTAATGCTTAAGTTTGGCATCATATTTCCATCGGTCCGTAATGCTCGAGTTTGAAATCCCATTTTCGTCGGTCCTTAATGCCCAAGTTTGGCATCGCATTTTCGTTAGTCCATAATACTCAAATTTTAATTATTTTCGTTCATCTGTCACATTTAATTTTCATATGACATTTTCTGTTCTATTACGCCTTACTTAGAACAGCATTTTCATCGCAATCCATATATATTAAATTAATATATCTTATTTTAGAAACCCTCATACACACTTTTACTTCTTAGCTTCAGCATGTCACTAGGTCAGTCACGCTTAATTTTTACATATCATTTTTGTCGGTCTTCGACGCGTAAGTTTTAAAGCCTGTGTTTGTTGGTCTGTCACGTTCAAGTTTGATGTAGTACCTTCGTTGGTTAACGATGCTTAGTTTCGAAATAACAATTTCCTCTGTCACGCCTTAAAAGTATTATATCAATCGCAAAACTAACATATTGAATGAGAGCATTACATTTTAAACATCTCAGTTCATCGCTTTGTCTGCTATGCTCAAGTTTTAAGTACTATTTTCGTTTGTTTGTCACGTTTAAGTTCGAAATAGCATTTTCATCGATCGGTAACAATCAAGTTTGAAACAATATTTTCATAGATTAGTCACACTTAAGTATGAAATAATATTTTCGTTGATCTTCCAGGTTTAGTTTTGAAATAGCATAATTCGTCGATCCCTCACGTTCAAGTTTGAAATAGAATTTCCGTCTGTCTGTCATAATACATAGAAAAAAAATATAATTCTTGGTCTGTCAGTTTTAGTCTTCAAATCTGTAACACTCAAGTTAAAAATATCATTTTCTTAGGTCTATCACGCTCAGGTTAAATAAAGAATTTTCTTTGGTCTGTCACGCTCCAGTAAAAAATAGCATTTTCTTTGGTTTGTCACGCTCAAATTAAAAATAGCATTTTCTTTGGACTGTCACGCTCAAGTTAAAAATGGCAGTTTCTTTGGTCTGTCATGCTCAAGTTTAAATACCATTTTCTTTGGTCTGTAACGCTCAAGTAAAAAATAGAATTGTCTTTGGTTTGTCACGCTCAAGTTAAAAATAGCATTTTCTTTGGTCTGTAACGCTCAAGTTTAAAATAGCATTTTCTTTTGTCTGTCACGCTTAAGTTAAAATAGCATTTTCTTTGGTCTGTTACGCTCAAGTTTTATACAGCATCTCCATCGTAAATTACGCAGATTGAATGAACACATATCAAGAATAACTAATTTTGCTTTGTTTAATTACAATGTTACGGCTGTCGCTAGTGTTTCCACGATGCGGTAGAGTTTGGGGTCCCGATGGCTGGCGTTTCAATATTATTGACTGTTTTTGTGGTCGGGCAAAAACGGCCGACGTGGGTCGAGAAGTGCAATGACGGTAAAGATTAGACAGACAGCTGGATATTTTATTTCGTCGATAACTTTCAATTTGACAAAGAGAACCTGGTGACAGGTCGTAAGAAGAAAATGGGAGAAATTGTGGGTTAACGGTTGGAGATTCATGTCGAAGAAAACTCACACTTTTTATGTTATAACATATCATGTTTGAATGACACGCTTTATGATCTTCCATTGCAACGATATTTAGATGCAGGTCTGTGTAAATTATGTTAAAACGGTATTTTTCTAGATAAAGTTAGAGTGGTGGAAAATTCCATTAGTAGTTAAGATCTGTTGTTCAAGTTAAATCTGGTTATTAGTCTTACAACTAAGAAAGACAAACGGACAAAAAACGCTAATATTAAATAATGAATTAAAAACGCCGATGAGCGGTGTAAAATTTCAAAGAACGTTTATGAGGTACGAGAAATATCAGAGAATCAAAGTAAGAATAAGCTGAAAAAGTAGAAGGGCGTTGCTGGAAGCTGGATAGGTACGAAAAACATGGGAAGGCAAGAGGACGTTACTTGAAGCTGAATAAGCACGAAAATGGCTGAAATGCCAGTAGAATGTTGCTGGAAGTTGAGTAGGCAAGAAAAAGGATGATGACAAAAAAACGTCACTAAAAGCTGAATAGAAAAACGCTGGAAAGGCAGAATGATGTCACTGTAAAGTGAATAGACAAGAAAGAGACGGAATGTCACTGGAGTCTTCATAGGCGAGAAAAGGACTGAAACGGCAAAGGGGCCTCATTAGAAGCTGGATATGCAAGAAATAGACCAGAAATGCAAGAAGGCGTCTCATGAAACTGTATAGGCAGGAAAAAGACTAGAAATACAAAAAAGTCTCGCTGCCATTGGATAGGTAAGAAAAGTTATAGAAAGGCAGAAGTATTGCATAATGGGCTTAATGTAGACACCCTGGCAGTTGTGACCACTGCAATATATATCATTAGAAATTGGAGCTCATTGTTTAAATTAGAAATAATTAGCACAGTTTGTTTGTTTGTTTGTTTATAAAAAGTGTCATAAAAAAATAAGAGAGATAGGTTGAACTGGCAGGGCGGTCGTTGATATGGCGTGATGTAGATCGCCATGTCATAATACGATTCGTGGAACGCGACTTTTAGGGAAGTCTGTTTTGGGAAGTCAGAAGGAGTGCCTCAGAAAAAGTCTGTCTCTAATTCCCCGGGAATATAGATCGATAGACATTTCGTGGAGAAGCCAAGATAGAAATAAATGGCAGCTAAAACTATAGCAACATACAAATCCACACCCTCCTTCTAAGGATGAGAAATGATTACGCGACTTCGACCGTGTAAAACTATGGTGACTGAATAAAACCCATTTGTTCAGAAAGGAATGAGACTTGCGTCTATCGCTATGCATTGAGAGATCTTTTGTTCCAGATGCGATGAACGGTAGGAAATAAACCACTAAAGAATACGGCAGGGGGCACGAGAGCAGGATATAAGGTACGCTCGGTTTCGTTTTTATAACCCCTCCCCCCCAAATGATTGATGTGCCGTAATTGGAAACAACGTGACAGATACGATTTGGTGCCGTGTATTCGACACAAGTGTATCCTATGAAGGTAGATAGGCAAAAAAAGAAGCTGCACGGCAGGGTAAGTCACTGGAAGCTGTATAGACAATAAACATGAGGGGGGGGTGTTTACGCCCCACCCCCTCATGTTTATTGTCTATTGGAAACTGAATAGGTAAAAGTAAAAAAAAAAGCTGTAAAGGCAGAAGGACGTCACTGGTAGCTAGATAGGCAAGGAAAAGGCTGGAAATGTATGGGAATGTCACTGCAAGCCGGACAAGCAAGAAAATGGCTGGGAAGGCAGTATGACGTCACTGGAAAATAGACAGGCAAGAAAACGAACGGAAAGGCAGAAAAGTGTCACTGGAAGCTGTGTACGAAAAGAAACGTCTCAAAAGGCAGGAGAACAACACTGGAAGCTGAATAGCCATGAAAAGGGCTGGAAACATAGAAAGATGTCAATGGAAGCTAATTAAACAAGAAAAGAGCTGGAAAAGCATGAGATCATAGCTGAAAGCTGGATTGATAAATAACGGACTGGAAAGACAGAAGGATACGCAAGAAAAAAGATGGAAATGCAGGAGGATGTCGCTGGAAGATGGATAGGCAAGAAAACTGCTAGAAAAGAGGGAAGCCACTGAAAGTTTTTTCCTATCAACGAGGCTAGGTCGAGTCTAGGTAATGCCCATCTTACTCGGACAACCGAGTGTCACCTAATTTATAAATGTTTTTTTTCTATTATAATACATAGTTAATACTAAATAACGCGAATATGTTTAGCGTGTCATAATCTGAAAATAAAAACAAGTTTTAACTATTGAATATTGTCTTTACCATAAAATTACATGGGTCGGAAGACTACGTGATTATCGTCAGATTACATCCGTTTATAATTATATTAGCTGAAGTACTTGTCTGTGCCTTGTTCCCCAAATTCTTAAATTTTATCGCCAAGATTAAAAGTTAAGAACATCGATTAAATATGTTTCATTTTTTTTGGAATTGTTTAATATTCAAATTTATTATGATGATCGATATCGGTTAGAATACACACACACAAACACACATACACACACACAAACACACACACACACATATATATATATATACATTAGATTAGCTATAGAGTTCATGTATGAGCGTGACACTTGTGACGTAAAGAAAATAGGGGTTTTTTTGACATAACAGAAACATTTCTATGAAAGTTTATATTAAAATGAAAAAATCAATTCAAACATGAAAAATAAAATCCTCCTTATTCGTGTAAAGTTACCTATTTTTCAGAATAATCGCTCCAAAATCGAAAATTAAACATGATTATCCTACGAATCGAACGCCGATGAAAGTCATTTAGCAGCAAAAACGCATATGAACCTACCGATGAGAAATATAAGAATGGAAACCCCATATTGGAATCCTTCAACCAAGTTATAGAAACTTAAAATCTAAAAGAAAATAATTAATAAAACCAGATGCGATGAACGGTAGAAAGAAAGAAATAAAACCTAAATAAACAAAATAAAATTAAAAAAAGAAATAAAACCTAAATAAACAAAATAAAAGAAATAAAATTAAAAAAAGAAATAAAACCTAACTAAATAAAATAAAATAATATATTGAAACAGATTAGTAAATGTATCAACAAATTCACCGTTCTCACACAACTATTTTGTATCTAGAAATGTAAACAAAAAATAAAAAAGAAGGAAGGAAAAGGGACGGATAGAGAGTAGTAGTAGTAGTAGTAGTAGTAGTAGTAGTAGTAGTAGTAGTAGTAGTAGTAGTAGTAGTAGTAGTAGTAGTCTTGGCTTTACTACAATTGTTCTTATGTTTATCAACGGGTTGAAGTTGTTTGGTTGTAAGAAAATAGCGACAGTATAGTTGTAATAAATTATAGTTGCAAAACACCCTCACTCTTCTTATGTTAAATAAAAATTTCGAAATAATAACCTTAATATTTCAGTGCGCAGGTCAAAATCTGCAAAAGAAGCGATTTGTGTTTATTTGTTTACGTTGTTATGGGTTTATGTTTATGCGGATGTCGTAAAGCGGAAAGTGGGTTACATCACTCGTTACAAGGTCATTTGAGTTTTATATATATATATATATATATATATATATA
Source organism: Euprymna scolopes (assembly GCF_053919585.1). NCBI lineage: Eukaryota > Metazoa > Mollusca > Cephalopoda > Sepiida > Sepiolidae > Euprymna > Euprymna scolopes. The sequence goes on along the minus strand of NC_136507.1, from coordinate 13,985,856 downwards.
TATCGGCATAACAAAAAAAGGCAATCTCTAGTGTGATATATGTTCTTATTTTGTTTGTATGCGGGTCGGACCAAAAATAAAGCATCTTGTTTTTTGTTGTTATTTTTTTTTTCAGCTGAAAAGTTGAAGAGCTCCAAAGACGGGATTTGTACCATGAAAAGGAGCGACATTTTATACTCCAGAATTATTTTTTCTACATAGTCACCGGCATTCTCAGTACACTTTGTCCAGGAATTCAATGACGCATTTCTGCTTCTAGGGTACGTCTGTAACAGAGGTTGCTTTCTTTCACATCGCCAATATCTGCAACTGAGATGAAACTATCAGGCCATGAATGCATAAGCTCAGTCATCATAACAATGCAATTTGCAATGAATTCTCATCTATTCGGATGGGATGAAAAATAGGAGGCATTACTTTTTGGAACGCCCCTCGTACTAAGTTTTTTTTTTTTTTAATTCTGTTGTGCAATTGGTAATTTTTACAGTTGTCCCGTTATCTCTTTTACATCTGCTGAGGATTGTTTCTCCCGATTTCTCTATGCGGTTAAATTAAAATAAAAGTGTACCAGAAATGAAACGATAATCTATCTGAACTCAAAGAACGCGTATGTTTAGTAGTACAAGTTACAACATCGGAAATGCTTCTTACTGAATTTAGAGCTGTGTACATTTGTAGAGACACAAAAGGCACGCACGTAGAATAAATCGCAATCCCTCATTAGTTTGGTCATTTCTCTGTATATATTAATGTATTTATTGAGGAGTATTATCCTCATCTTTTTTAGTTGTTGTTTCACGACGTTTCGTCCATCTATTCCTCTGGCCTTCGTCAGGTGGTAACCGCGACGGGATAGGAAATTCGAATCTCCTAACTGCATCCTCAGTAATTACTGCCTTCCTCAGTAATTACTGCCTTCCATAGTTGTTGTTGCATCCTCAGTAATTACTGCCTTCCATAGTTGTTGTTGTGCCACAATGTTTTGGCCAAGTAAGTCTCTGGCCGGCTTTGGGTAGGATTGAAACCGCTATCTTCAGACAGTCCTCACCTGGAACAGTAGAGATTCAACGTCTCTATCAACTGCACCACGGGTCCCGAAGTGCGGTCAAGGTTGGCTTTTTTTGGTCTTAGAAATCCACGTTTATTTATTATCTGATCATCCATGGTCGGGTCCCTACACAATGGTATATATATATATATATATATATATATATATATATATATATATATATATATATATATATATATATATATATCATTGAAATTCCCAATTCAGAGTTTCTATCACGTCGTGATTACCACCTGACGAAAGCCAGAAGAATAGTTGGCCGAAACGTCGTGAAACAGCATCTAAGAAAGATTAGGTTAATAGTCCGCAATAAATAAATTAATAAATAACATTCATCTCAATAATCAATTTCAATTAAATGATATATATTTCTGTGTATGTATAGTATATTCTTAACATGATGTGCGTATTTCGAGAAATACCATCCGAAAATGGTCGATTTCATCAAAATTGATTTTTAATCTTGTGATATTGTACAGGGTGGAACGATAAAAGCGTCGCCCTAAAGAAAAAAAAACTACAACTTTATTTTAAGATTTTTATAGAGAAAAATCAATTCAGGTAACTTACACATATATCTTTAAGGTGTACCTGATCTATTTGAAATACTATCTAAATCTAAACATTCGACTTTGCTAATCTTAATATATATATATATATATATATCTATAGCTGACTGAAACATGCTCATGAATGTGTAGTAACATATTACTGCTTATGATAAAAACACATAAAAAGTACGAACTGCTCTTTTTAACCGAGCAAAGATTTTACTATCTTGATATGCTTGCTTTATTAAAGATAAAATAATATGCGTATAAGTCTAACGTAAATAAGTTCTTGATGAGCCGTTCCAAATAAGTTATCAAATTTACCGAATTTTCATTACTAATGATTACTATATTGTCCAATTTCTACTGTACACTCTTTAACCCTTATCCTTGAGTGTCTTCTTGGCCTTGATAATGTGGTAATGCCTATGTAAAAAAAAAAATAGTAATTTTTTTAAAATATACAGTGTCCCAAAAAGATGTATACACACTTTAAATAATTTTAAACCAGATGTTTGTTTTGTTTTTCTTTGCGGTTTTAACTCATCGATCTTAATGATGACGACCAGGCCAATTTTTGAAGGAAAAAAAAATTATTCTAAAATTCTACTTGAAGCATGAAAGTGCAAAGACAATTTAGGAGTGTGTATACATCTTTTTGGGGACACCCTGTATATGTCAATTAAGCTACGCAGAATTTTCCGTGTTCTATCCTCGTAAGAATTCGTCAGGCTATGGCATAGATATCCTCATAAGGATGAAACGCGGAAAATTCTATGTAGCTTAATTGCTATATATTAAAAAAAAACGTATTACCTAACTCTACTTACTTATCGAGCACTGTCGAAGTAAATGCTGAAAATAGGTACAAAAATTTTTATGTAGAGTGTGGAACGATAAAAATGTCGCCCTAAAGAAAACAATACTACAGCTTTATTTTAAATCTTTTATTGAAAAAATTAATTCATATAACTTGTTTATGTAGTAGAGCTGATATCTATTCAATGTAGCGGCCTAAAGCCTCAATCACCGCCTCGATATGGGTCCAGAACTGGGAACATGGCTTTTCCACAAACGCTGACGGCAGCTCGGCGATTACTCGGCGGATGGCGGCAATCAGGTTGGCTTTGAGGTTGTGGGAAGTCATGTTGGTGATGGTCTCGACGTATGATCCAACGAAGTAATCCAACGGGTTCAAGTTAGGGGAGGAGACGAGCCAGTGAGAGAAGAGTACAAAGTCATTGCACTCCTTTTTAAGCCAAGCTTAAGTCTATTTAGACTTGTGGGCCGACGACGAGTCCTGCTTCCATACCAGGGCCTGCCAGCAGCCACCTGATTGCACCAGCGGATCACAACATTTTTCAGTACATCCAGATATACTTTGGTGTTGACTTTGAAGCCGACTTCAAAGATCTGAGGTGGCATGATATGGCCTTTATTTGAAACCACACCAAAGATTATAACCGTGACCGGAAACTTTGTTTTCATCGCCCTGGGTGCGTTCCTGTTATTTGTAGCAATCCAGCGAAGCATGTGCTGAAAATGGCCCTGTTGTTGGATTTGTATTAGTAGAGAGCATGAGTTGTAAAGCGGTGCATCTCCGATCTCGCTCGTTCAACAATGTGCTACTTTCAGACATGCTAGAAGACTCTTGGCGTTTGTACATAACTGGGCAACTAGTAGATGGTCTGCAACAAACAAACAAAAAAAAAAAAAGAAAACCGGGTTTCATCAAACGAAAATGGAATCACGTCGTCTTTTATAGGGCGACAATTTTATCATTCCACTCGGTAGATATCTTAAATCTTTTCTTTAAATTTTCTTTATAGTCACTAGATTTCAAAGTCGAGTTTCGACTTTGTCAAAGAAAATTCTCTAAGCAGTACGTATCCAGATGTAGCAGCAGTACTCTATATGGCACTTATGTAAGTCGAAAATTACATCAGGAGCATGTTGCTGGTTTGGGGTGTGTATGTATATAAGGTTTATTCTTTGTGAATATGGAATTCATGAGACGAGTATTCTTCTAGTATATATATATATATATATATATATATATATATATATATATATATATATACTAGCAAAAGTACCCGTCGTTGACTGGGTCCAAAAACAGCCTACGGAAAATGGACTCTGATTTATGAAAGTATGATAGGTTATGAAAAGGAAGGGTTCTAAATAGATAGCTTCGAATTTGGGGGTATCAAAACCAAAGCAAAATATGATGAAAGTAAAAATAAAATAGATAAACCCCATAATTTATTATACCATACCTGTTCACACTGAAACACTTATCACAATATTCTGTGGATCTATATTAAAAAACCTTGTTAAACTTTGTGATATATTTCCATTCTATGGAGGTCAGGCGCGAACGAACACCCCATAATTTTATTATACCATATTTCTTCAAACTGAAACATAATTATCAAAGTATACTTACGCAGATATTTATGAAAAGTCTTTATTAAAGTTTGTGCCTATTTCCATTCTATGGAGGCCAGGCGAGAACGGAGACCCCCAATTTTATTATACCATCCCTATTTAAGTTAAAACATACTTATCAAGTATTATTATGTACATCTATATCAAAAACACTTATAAATTTTTTTTTTAATTTTTTATTTCCATACTTTGTAGACAAGGCGCGTACGCAGACCCCACAATTTTAATGAATCATCATTATGCCAGATCAAACATACCCAATCCTGTGTCTCGATACATCTTCTATCATTATATATGATCAGTTTTTTATAATAGTCAACCATATAGGAGCGTATTCCTGACCAGACACACACTCAGACGTTCAGCTTTATATATATATTGGTCCTTCGCTAGCCAACATTTTCGTTGGATTTTTTGAAAACGAATTATTTTCCAAAATTACTAAGCCAACATTCTATACACGCTACGTTGATGACACTTTTGCATGCTTTCCCTCACGGAGTGAAGCTGAACAGTTTCTCCGTCTTCTTTGCAACTTGCATCCATCGTTACAATTTACTATGGAGGTCGAGGACTGTGGCTCTCTCCCATTCCACGATGTTCGTGTTTCTAAAGTTGGTTCTACGTTTGAGACCTCTGTATACAGAAAACCTACATTTACAGGGTTCTATCTTAATTGGTTTTCCTTTGTCCCTCAGTCTAGAAAAATAAACCTCATTAGCGCTCTTACACATCGTGCACTTATGATTTGTTCACCAAACCGTCTTGATACGGAACTTGGTGAAATCACAAATATTTTTCTTAGCAATGGATATCCCATAAATATAATAAGAACTACTATTGAACGTAAAATTGCTACATTTAATAGTGTTAAACGTATTGGTCCATCACGTTGTCCCATTTATTTAAAATTACCATGGTTAGGTCCTGTTGGCCTTCATATTGTTAAAAGGATTTCTTTTGCTACTCAACGTTGTTTTCCAGCTACTATGCTTAGAGTAGTTTACACAACTCGAACCTTTTTCTCTTCTTTTCGTAAAGATGTTTTGCCAACCATTCAAAAGAATTCTGTTGTTTATAAATTTGTTTGTCAGTGTGGAGCTGACTACGTTGGCAAAACATCCCAAAGATTAGAAATGAGAATATCCCAACATATCCCTCGGGATATTCGACTACACCAGGTTTCGAGAACATCCGGGCACTCCCAAGCTCATGAGTCCGCCATTGGTAATCACCTGATGAGTATAAATAGGTGTTCTGATCAATATTCCGATGGGTGGTTTTCTGTTTTATACAGTGCGAGGTCGAACTATCATCTCAATATCATTGAGGCGTTAGTCATTAATAACTCTCGACCTAGCCTGTGTAGACAAAAGATTTTGAAACATCAGTTGGAGATATTTATTGATTTAAAACCACCTGAACAGTGAGATTTTTTTTCTCACTGGTCTTCCAACTGAAACCAAATTCCCTTCTTTCCTCATTCGTTTCTTAGTTTTTAATTTATCATTCTGACATTTCCTCTTAGAGGGTCAGACGATAAGGCCTTAAGGAAAATTTTAATAATTTCACCTGCCCGTTTTTTTTTTTTTTTTGGTATTTAAATTAAATTATGTTTCCTCTGAAATTTCTCCTTCCATTTTGCTGTACCAAGAATTTACTTATATATATATATATATATATATATATATATATATATATATATATATATATATATATATATATATGTATGTATGTGTGTGTATGTGTGTGTGTGGGTGTGTTATCTGATGAGCAAATGTAGCATGCGATGACCTCAAAAATCCATTTTGCATCATGAATTAAATCTATTTCATTTTTCAAAGGGGTTCCTGGTTTGAACTGAATAACCCTATGAGAGATAGGCAAGCTAATTTATTTCCAGGATTTTTATTTCCAGAATTTAAGTAAACTCCACTTTAAATCGAATTCTCTACATTCCATATATATATATGTGTGTGTGTGTGTGTGTGTGTGTGTGTGTGTGTGTGTATATATATGTATTATATATATATATATATATATATATATATATATATATATATATATATATATATAAGGAGAGAGAAAGATTGTCACAGCTGATCAATTTCAAAAATGCAGTCTTGACGTGAGGAAACTTCAAAAGAAAGAGAAGCAATAAAATTCTTTTTTGAACTTGAAAAAATGCCACAAAAACATATGGAATGCATTAGCTTTCTTTTCTCTATCTTGCATGAATCGAGCATTAGTTTGTGAGTAGCATGAAGTATTCAAAGAAAATCAGGAAGTCTGTGAGAGACGATGAGAGGTGTGGGAGGAGTACGAAAGTCAGAACACCAAAGTTGATGGGCCAAATAAAGAATTTCATGGATAAGGACCGTCGTTTATTTATAAAAACAATAATTGCACAGTTTGATATCAGTGTGTGAACTGTACATACAATTATTCACGAGGAACTGAAAATCCTGAAGATTTTTACAAATATACCAGTCCACAACTCCTTCCTTGTCATAGACTATTTGACCAAGATAGGATCAAGAGAGGTTCTCCCCCTCCCAATAGTCCAGTCCTTGCTCCCTATGACTTTTAGTTATTCCCTATGCTCAAGGAAAACTTTAGAGGATGTTGTTATGAGACAGTTGAGGAGATGAAAAGGTTGTGACAAGGGTCATTGGCACGTTCACATATGAAGACTCTCATGGTTGTTGGCAACATGTGCAGTGCAGTTGGAGAAGATACCTTCGAAGGGGACTAGAGTTTCATGCGTGCATTATCAATAAATGTGCTAATACAAATAACATATAAGTAAATCGCGATATATCGAAATAGTCGTGCGAGATGAACGAGCGGGTTAAGAGTTTAGTTCATGACCGTGGGGTCCCGATTTCGGATCTCGTTAGATGCAGCAACTCTGCTGAGTCGTAGACCTCGAAACACGTGTCAGTGGATAATTATATTTTAGAGACAATATATATGCCGCTCCCCATATGGGGGTACGAAAATTGGTTAAAGGGAAAATCATTTCCAACTCGCATTTAGGTAAAAATGTACTTTCGTAAATAATTGAATTCATTCAAAAGGGATCGCAAAAACAAGTAACACACACACACACACACACACACACACACACACACATATATATATATATATATATATATATATAGTGATGGGACGATTCCAGTATCTTACATGATTCTGATACAATTGCCGATTCTTTTATAAATTTTCGATTCCAATGCAGTTACCAATTCCGATTCCGATGTGTTTAAATCTCTTAATATGTAGTTGTACAGTTGTTTTCTTATTATTTTCTTTTCAGATTACTATTCGAACCCATGAATTATCCGTAGACATTTTCTCAACCGTAAAAGATACACTTGTGTATCAGAGTAATCTTTAGAAGTGTAAATTTTTTTACACAGGAATCACCACATTATCAAGGCCAAGAGGCCACTCAAGGATAAGGGTTAAAGAGTGTACAGTAGAAATTGGACTATATAGTAATCATTAGTAATGAAAATTCGGCAAATTTGATAACTTATTTGGAACGGCTCATCAATAACTTATTCACGTTAGACTTGAACACAACCATATTGTAGTCAGCCGGAAAGCAGGAAAACGGAAGACAATTCCACATGCGTGCAGTTCTAAGAAAGAAGCTTTGATCATGGAATCTACGTTTAGGCTTAGGCACAGATAAAGAGTGGGGGGAATTTTCAGCTAGACGAGTTTGTGAAAGTTTGGCGAGGGGGGACCATAGACTTAAGCTCAGTCGAACACTTTCCATGAAAGTAACGATACATCAGAGACAAACTCGCAAAATCTCTTCTGTGAGATAGAGGTTGCAGGGAAGATAAAAGGACATCTCCTACGAGGCTACGAAGTCTATTTTGAACTCTATCAAGGCAGGACAAGTCCTTTCTAGCAGCTCCTGTCCAGATGTGACAACAGTATTCCATCCTTGGACGTACCTGGCTCTTATATAGATAGAGAATTGCATCAACAGTGAGATATCTACTGGATCGATAGAAAGATCCCATTTTTCCAGCGGCCTTGGCAACAGATTTTATGTACGTGTTGGATTGCTTATGGGAACGACTCATCAATAACTTGTTTATATTGGACTTGAAGACGACCATATTGTAGTCAGTATGAAAGCAGGCAAATGGAAGAGAGTTCCACAGTCATGCAATTTTTAGAAAGAAGCTTAAAAATTCTTCATAAGTTTTGGTTTCGGTTTCGATTATAGCTGAAGAAACTCCAGCACCGCGGCCGCTTCCTGAACTACTTGCGTAACTGAGGGAACTGAAAGTATACTTTTTTGTATTGTTGCTTCTTTTCTTCAAAACAATGCATAGGTATATATGTGACCGCCTTCTGACTATTTTAAATACGAAGCTTTCTCGATACGTAATGTTTGCCAATCGTAACACCAAATTTCCACATAATATTCATAACGGTTCTCAAAGTAAATGTGATGAAAGTAAGTGCCTATTGGTGTTTTATTTAATTTAATACTCGTAAATTTATTAAACACACAATATATATTCGCAGTTGTTTATAATATTGTAATACAGACAACATTAGACCAGCGTTTCTATACCGGATTTCATCGGAAGTTAAAGAGTGGAGATAGAGCCATGTGTATAGATTTCATCACTAAAGGAAGTCCAAAATGACATATGGTGATGGAGAGAAAAAGGATTGCTCAAGTGATTTGACTGAGTTTGGACGTCTTTTCGGAGCTCTAAGGCCCAAAATTGTTAAATGCCTCACACAGAACCATAAATATGCATCAATGAAGACCAGTGTTTCTGAATCGGAATTCCCTTGAAACGTATAGTTTCGTAAAAAAAAAAGTATCTAAAGTCTCTGTGAGATAAGTTAATACACTTCTAACTTTTTATTTAATTTCGGATACATAATATAACTAAACACACATAATATATTATTACTTGTTGTAATATTCTTATATGAACATATAGAACTTTTTTATTACCAAAAAATATCAATAATTTAAATATATTTAGTAACGTCTCTCTGACACAGGAACGTCAGAATTGGATAGAGAAATATTAATTTTTAAGACTAATTATGTAACTATGTATACTTTTATGTATTAGTAGTAATCCGCTTTTTGGAAGCACGGAGAAAATGAAATTCCAAACATGAGGTTAATAGAACGACCACGTGCGGATTTGTATTATCGTTTTTTAAATAAACAAATATTCATTTATTTAAAGTTTCACTTTTCGGCTTATAACAAACCCTCATCAAGATTAAAAAAAAAAAAACAAGGCAATACGATACATTTTTTTCTTTTTGTTTTCTTACTTACCATGATGTCGTTTGCCACTGTCTATTTGTCGAATATGGTGATTGTGTATTTTCCAGTCGAGTGGGTATGCCGGTTCTCGCGTTATAAACCGAAAATTTGAAACTTTAGATAAACGAATATTTGTTTATTTAAAAAAAAATAAATAAAAATCCGCACGTGGTTGATCTTCTAACCTCATTTTTTTTAATATACTTTGATATTTACCACATCAATTACGATATAAGTAAAACCAGAAAAATATAGTGTACAACGTTTTGCGCGTGGTTTCCACTATACATGTAACGTATTTCAAGTATTTCAGAGAAAAACGATTGAAAACCCCCGCTGTATACGCTGTTTGTCAGAAACAGAGTTGGAACTTAAAAGAGCCGATTAGTTAAATCCACGAGCGTTTTCTGTTCCGAAAGTAGAACCCCGCTCCATCGGCAGATGGCATGAGTCTTGCTCGCATAGCGAGATGAAAATGCTGCTCGGAGCATGTTCCACGTTAAAAAACGACCCTGGTGTCTAACTCTGTCCCGTGGGGAGGCAAAGTAAATAGGAACTCGATGGCTTTCCCCTACACCATCAATGACATTTTAAAATTCTTTCTCAGGCAGGGCTTGATGAACTACGTCTTCATGTCAGAGAACGCGAACAGTGACAGCATGGCACATGTCCTTATCGACAGCACGTGTACGGGTGTCAAATAGCAAAATGCACTGGTAGCATATCAGGCTCTGAAGATGGGGAAGTGCTTAAATATTTGGTTAGGGATCACGAAAAAATGAAATTCGGTGGCAGATCACATAGGACAACTTCCAAATTAAACAAGAAATAAACTGTTTATTCCTATTATAATAATACAAATCCGCACGTGGTCGTTCTATTAACCTCGTTTGGAATTTCATTTTCTCCGTGCTTCCAAAAAGCGGATTACTACTAATACATCAAAGTATACATAGTTACATTAGTCTTAAAAATTAATATTTCTCTATCCAATTTTGACGGACTACTATTCTCATATTGAGTGCCGTTTTTACAACGTTTCGGTTGATGTAACCACCGACCTTCTTTAGGTGTATTTTTATGAAGTCGGGATTCTTTCTGTTGAATTCATGAATCTGCACGGAATTTCGAGCAAGGAGAATGAAAGAGAACAAGACAGGGATGCTAGCAAGAAGACCCGGCGTTACTCAGGGGTGAATAAATATCACAACTATGTACGTGTTCATTATGCGTATGATACTATGGACGGTTTAACCCCTCCCTGGCCAAGACATCGGAGAATGTTAAGAAATAATTCAACAAAAGGTAAAATTATCAAAAGTGATATGAGTAAAAGAACGATGCGATGCCGCCGAAACTTTTTGAACTATCGAGACAGGAGACTACATCACATTTGGTGGTCAATGCCCAGACAGTCAGCTGGAAGTGGATGAGAAGTCAACTCATTTTCCGATTTACAGATAGTCTGGGAAAAATATCAGGAGTTTTAGGATTTCCGGCCGAAGTTTGTACACTCAGTAGTCTGGAGAGTTTTGTGACAATTTTTTTTTTTTTTTTTTTTTTTTTTTGCAGCTGGATGAGCTGATCAACTGATCAAAAGAGAAAATAAAAAAATTGACCTTGCCAGTAATAGTCGACTAAACATATTTACATGCAAAACCTACATTTATAGCTTAAACAACGTTATTTTTTAAGTATGGGAGCAATATTTTTTGGTTTCGATTCTAGCTGATGGCACCTAAGTCATATTATTTTTACTTTTGATATCACTACTATGTATTAGGTACAATATAATAATCAAAAGAGAATTCGGTCTATAATAATAAATACGTAAGCTGTATGAATTAAAATATGATATTTTAGTATTTTACGACTAGGAAACTCCGGGCGATATACATATACTAGCAGAGGAGGGCGACCGGCTTTGCCCGGACGTAAAATACGCTTAAATATCATATCTTAATTTAAAAAAGATGGCGTCTAAAAATAAGACTAGGAGGTGATAAAATGGGGTCTAAAAATAGACACTGATAAAATAAAGTACAGTAAATAAGTAAAATAAAAATAATAAAATGAAGTTTAATTATGAACGGATTTAAATATATATATATATATATATATATATATATATATATATATATATATATATATATATATATATATATATCCAGTTTGACCCATGTTTAAATGGTTCTCTTTAATTATTTTCGACAGATAGGGAGCAACGGGGAAAAAAACCTTGTCTTTGTTTAATTATATTGCTGGAATTGTTTAATTATATTGCTGGAATGGGATATTATAGCCGACTCAGTTAATATATATATATATATATATATATATATATATATATATATATATATATATATATATATATATATAATCCATTCATAATTTCACTTCATTTTATTATTTTTATTTTACTTATTTACTGTATTTTATTTTATCACTGTCTATTTTTAGACCCCATTTTATCACCTTATATAAATATATATATATATATAAATATATATATATATATATATATATATATATATATATATATATATTGGTCTTTTTTATTTATATAGAATGTATGTTCTTTTTTTCTTTTCTGTGAATATCATTTCATTTCTTTTAATTGCTTTATATAGTTTTCAGTGTTTTCTTCTTTTCGGTCATTTACACTCTCTTCTTGTAATGATTTGCTTGTTCTTAGAGTGCCTTCTTCATTGTTCTTGTATTTTATTATTATCTCCCTTTTATTATTATTATCTCCCTTTTTTTTTATTCGCCTGGCAAACGATTGTTATGTTTCATATTTTACGCCTTGTTTCCTTGATTGTTACTGTCATCAACTGTTACAGCGCTTGTCGTAAAGTGTTTTATATTACCGGTCCGCACTCTTTCCGTTTTAACAGACCTTGGATATCAGGGACAGACGGGACAATCAGGCAGAGGTCTTGTAAGGCAAGAGTGTGTGAGGAGTTTTATGACTAGAAGAGAAGAGGGAGTATTAACGTAAAAGGAGAGTTGGTCGTAAAGGAAGGAGGGGTATATTTTTCTTGTCTCTATCTTTTATTATTATTATTATTATTATTATTATTATTATTATTATTATTATTATTATTATTGTGTGTGGCCATCTGGGAGTTTTGGTTACTTGAGTGATTCGTCTATTTGCACTGTACCGTTTATGGTGTTCTTTTTATATTTTTCGGGGAAGGAGATTTACAAAGAGGGGGACATAATTTACGAATCTGTTGTTGTTGTTGTTTTTGTTGTTGTTGTTGTTGTTGTTGTTGTTGTTGTTGTTGTTGTTCATCCATGCATCTGTATAATGAGCTCGGTCTGTCAGTCAGTCAGTCAGTCAAAAGATCTGTCACGCCTACTTTCTCTTCCGTAGAGCTTCCGTTAATAGTCTTTCTCTACTCTATTGCTATTTTCATAGAAAGTGGTCGAATGAGTTCTCATCTCTTGGGGATAAAGCGTAGTATCTGTTCTGATGCTACACCTAGTTTATTCTGTCCTAGGTCATTAGACTGAAGCAAGTTTTGTTTGTGATCCAATCCAGAGTGTCCGTTTTAGGAGATATAGATTCCCCCTTCCATCAAAAACTGATTTTTGTCTTAATATTCCCTAGTAGGCAGGAAAATAAATAGAAACTCATCCAACTACCACAATTGCAAAGAATTGTTTACTCTATCATAAATCAAAACGGGATTTCAATGAACAGAGGTTATTTCTAAGAACCTCCCGTCTGTGGGAGAGAATATCATCTACTAGTTGGCCAGTTGTGTACAAATCCCAAGAGTGATAGGAGCCTCCTATCATGTCTAAAAGTGACACAATGTTCAAAAAGCGAGTTAGTGATACGCCGCTGTACAACTCATGCTCTCTATGGTCAAAGTTATGACAACACGACGATTGCCAGCACTATCAAACTGCAAATCCGGACGGTTCAACGCTTGACGGCAAAGCTCAACGCATTGGACAACCTTTTGGGGGTGGCGGAGCGGAAGCTTAAGGCCGAGAACATCGCCAGAAAGACCCGGATCAAGCAGTTCATCAAAAAAAGGTCCAGACAATCATTAATGAAACTCTCCAGCGGCCTGTTAGGCAGGTTGCCACAGATTTACAACTCTGAATGCATGTATGAAGGAGGAATTCAAGTATAGGTCTTAGAGGCGCCAGACAAGCCAGATTTTGACTGAGAACCTCAAGTCCGTGAGGTTGCTCAATAAGTTGAAGCATCCGACTAAACCAAACATGCTTTGGTTCTTTTCAGACGAAAACAAGTTCTGCCAGGACCAGGTGCACAAAAGCCAAAACCATCACTGAATTGTCACGAATAACAAGGTAATGAAAACAAAATTTCCCGTCACGGTTATTGTCTTTAGTGTGGTTTTCAAAGAGGGCCACATCATTCCACCTCACATCTTCGAAGTCAACACCAAAGTGTACCTGGATGTGGTGATCCCCTGGTGCAGTCAGGTGGCTGCTGGCAAACTCTGGATGCGGCAGCAGAACACGCTACCGGCCCAGAAGTTCAAAGAGAACCAAGCTTGGCTTCAGAACGTGTGTTATGGGTTTGTATCCTTTTCTCACTAAAGTATTTGAATATTTAAAACGGAAAAAGTGTCCTCGTGGGGAGGCAGGTAAATTTGATTTGTTTTCTATTGTGTTTTATTAGTTTTTGCTCATGCAATTTTGGTTATGCGTAAATATAAAATAAACTTCTTTAGTATTTTGTTTTCAAGATACCCCGACGATTAATATCTACCGAGTTGTATGCTAAGAACTAAAATGCGTGAAAAATTTAAATCGGAATGATTTTTTTTAATTTGTAATGCAACGTAATTTAATTTTTTAATTGTTTTTGGATGTATTTATTTTTATGTATTTTGTATTTTTAGAAGTGGTTAAATAAAAAGTAAAATGTAGAAAGGTTAATAAAAATAAATAAAATAATAAAAAGAACGATCTGTAAACTGACTAAAATAAATGTAATTCGTGGCTTTATTTATGCGGGGTACAAAACTTCATTATTGCAATCATAACAGGAAGACCCGTTTTTGGTGTTCATGTTTAAAAATGAAACTGAAAATTAAAAAAAAATAATGGGTGAGGCCAGCTAACCGGTTTCGCTCTCACTTTTCATAAGCTGAACCGAGGGATTTCCTTTTTTTATTAATAAAATAAAATCGAGTGAAATAAGAGACGAAATTTTTAAAATAAAATGGGAGACAATACGTTTAAAAACATAGCGATATATATTTCACACAATTTTATTTAAAAAAGAAAAAAAGAAAGCCAAATCCCTCGATCCAGCTTATGAAAAGTGAGGATGGAACCGGTCAGCTGGCCTCCCTCATTAATTTTTTTTTTTCATTTCCCACTTTTAATCATAAACATCAAAACGAGTCTTCCTGTACTGATAATATATATATATATATATATATATATATATATATATATATATATATATATATAAGGAGAGAGATAGATAGACGAGAGAACGAAAGAATGAAAGAAAGAGAAAATTTCATGTATGCAGAGCGACAGAAATAAAGAAACTGGGCTAAAAAAAAATTACCCAATACGACAAATCAAAACGTGCATAAAAAGTTATATATATATATATATATATATATATATATATATATATATATATATATATATATATATATATACTAACAAAAGTAACCGTCGTTGACTGGGTTCAAAAACAGCCTACAGAAAATGGACTCTGATTTATGAAAGTATGATAGGTTATGAAAAGGAAGGGTTGTAAAGAGATAGCTTCGAAAGCAAAATATGATGAAAGTAAAAATAAAATAGATAAACCCCATAATTTGTTATACCATACCTGTTCACACTGAAACACTTATCACAATATTCTGGGGATCTATATTAAAAAACCTTGTTAAACTTTGTGAAATATTTCCATTCTATGGTGGTCAGGTGCGAACGAACACCCCATAATTTTATTATACCATATTTCTTCAAACTGAAACATAATTATCAAAGTATACTTACGCAGATAGATATGAAAAGTCTTTATTAAAGTTTGTGTCTATTTCCATTCTATGGAGGCCAGGCGCGAACGCAGACCGCACAATTTTATTATACTATCCCTATTTAAGGTAAAATATACTTATCAAAGTATTATGTACATCTATATCAAAAACACTTGTAAACGTTTTTTGTTTTAATTTTTAAATTTTTTATTTCCATACTTTGTGAACCAGGCGCGAACGCAGACCTCACAATTTTAATGAACCACCGTTCTGCCAGATCAAACATATCCATATATATATATATATATATATATATATATATATATATATATATATATATATATATATATATAAGGAGAGAGAGATAGAGAGGGAGAGAGATGTCGATCTTTATTATAGACAAAGAGTAACAATAGTTTTATATATATATATATATATATATATATATATATATATATATATATATATATATATATATATAAGGTTCACATCTTTTTTTTTTTCATTTATTAGTACAAACAAATTAAGGTTTCTTTAATGAGGTCTTCGAACAAAAAATGGTTTCGTTTGACTATTACGGTGATTTCATATGATGAATCTCCCACCGAAATATACAAATTAAATAAATCACATCATTTAAGTGCAACATTTAAACTATATTATAATAATTAATTCCACGCGAATAATCAGAATGATTTCCATTGTCTTTGTTGAATTCTTGTCATAACTTCTCCCATCATTCGCTTGTCGTCTTTGTCATTATGTGCATACGAACATATAACTCTCACAGGGCAACGGTTACCTCCCTTGTGTGTGTTTTCGCCACCAGAGGCGTTTTCCGTTATTAATCAACTCTCAACTCCAGAGATCGCTTGTTTAATAGCGAACTGAGCGAATGTCTCTGGTGACCGGGTGCGAACAGCACCGAACGAGTTGATTATGTTTGTTGGTGATAATTATACCATTGAATCATTATGATAATTATGTTTTATAAGTATTTGCTGAAGATTTTATTCAATAATCGAAATTCCAAAACGTATACATAACAAATACATTAAAGATATTGCCAAGGCTGCTGCAAAGAAAGTAGGATCCCTCTACCCTGCTAGAAAACTACTCACACCTGACCGTTTCCTGTATATCTACAAGCCAACATTCGCATGGAATATTGTTGCTACTCATGGGCTGGTGCATCTGCCATTAGCCTCTTCATCTTAGGGTTCAAAAATAGTTACTAATCTATTAGGTTCTGTACTATCAATCAAGCTCCAATCCCCGCCCCATCGCCGCAATGTTGGATCGCTGTGCCTGTTTTGCAACTACTTTGATTTAATACGCTCTAATCGTAGGACGTGCCCTCTCATTTGACGTGCAGCAAAATCCAACCTCTTTCACTGTAGACTCCACTAGATACAGAAAGATGTCTACTCGAAATCATTTGTAGACATCTATGCTGACGACACTACCATTTATGGTAGCACATCTAAGACAGTAAACGCCCAAGTTCTCTCCAATTCTCTCTCCTCTGATCTTGAGCACGTAGTACAATGGGGTAAAGAATGGCTGGTTACTTTTAATGCATCTAAAACCAAGCTTCTCTCTTTACATCATCAACATACTGATCCACATCTGACATCAATTGAAATGAATGGCTCTCGTCTTCAGAAGGCCTAAAGTTTTGACAAACTTCTTGGCTTGACTATTACTCCTGATCTTAAATGGAACACATACATCAAATCTGTTGCCAAGGCCGCAGGAAAAATGGTGGGATCTTTCTATCGATCCGGTAGATATCTCACTGCTGATGCTATTCTCTATCTATATACGAGCCAGGTACGTCCAAGGATGGAATACTGTTGCCACATCTGGGCAGGAGCTGCTAGAAAGGACTTGGCCTGCCTTGATAGAGTTCAAAATAGACTTCGTAGCCTCGTAGGAGATGTCCTTTTATCTTCCCTGCAACCTCTTTCTCACAGAAGAGATGTTGCGAGTTTGTCTCTGATGTATCGTTACTTTCATGGAAAGTGTTCGACTGAGCTACAGTCTATGGTCTCCCCTCGCCAAACTTTCACAAGAAACACTCGTCTAGCTGAAAACACTATCAATAATTCCCCCCACTCTTTATCTGTGCTTAAACGTAAACGTAGATTCCATGAACAAAGCTTCTTTCTTAGAACTGCACGCCTGTGGAATTGTCTACCGTTTTCCTGCTTTCCGGCTGACTACAATATGGTTGTCTTCAAGTCTAACGTAAATAAGTTCTTGATGAGCCGTTCCATATAAGTTATCAAATTTAACAAATTTTCATTACTAATGATTATTATATTGTCCAATTTCTACTGTACACTCTTTAACCCTTATCCTTGAGTGGCCTCTTGGCCTTGATAATGAGTTGATACCTATGAAAAAAAAAAGAAAAAGTCCAATGTGAACAAGTTCTAATTGAATCGTCCCCCTAAGTAATCCAAGTTTCAAAATTCCCACTGTTTACTATGCTAAAATCACAATGACTAATGTATACCTATTAACCCTTATCCTCGAGTGGCCTCTGGGCCTTGATAAGTGGTGACACCCTTGTAAAAAAAAAAAAAAAGAATAGTCTCTTCCTTCAAGCTGCTAAACTTTCGAATTTATCCACTTTTTCTTGCTTCCTTGGCCATGTTAACGTGCAAAAGTTCAAATGTAATGCGGACGGACATCTCGCTGCTTAACTCTCTACAGAGTGCGCCCGTAGACATGGTCTCACATAGTTACGTCCAAATGACAATATGTCTCGTTTGGGATGAACAAGAATAATAATCTATCAATCTATCTATTTATCTATCTATCTATCTATCTATCTATCTATATATATATATATATATATATATATATATATATATATATATGTATATATATATATCTTCGTTAAGACATGCATTAAGGAGAAGGAAACTGATGTAAGAACCTACGGTTTACTGTATACTCTGTGCCGTGGTAGTCGTCTGCACCAACAAAAGATAGCAGTGGTTCTACACAGAGATTTTACCACTATAAACAAATAATCTGTATGGATTTCCGAGCTACTTAATTGTTGTGACGGAAGAACATACATCGAAATAAACGACAGGAGAGTCCATTTATATATATATATATATATATATATATATATATATATATATATATATATGTGTGTGTGTGTGTGTGTGTGTGTGTGTGTGTGTGTGTGTGTGTGTGCGTTTATCTATCTATCTATCTATCCTTATCTCTCTCTCTATATATATAGTTGTTTATAATAATTTCAAATAAAAATATCCGTCTACAGACTGTTAACATTATATAGATCGTTAACAATCTACCCCCATTCCTAAAGTCCACCCTGTCAAGTTGTTAGTCTCAGATCTACCTGGAAAACAAACCTCCGGTTAAAATCAAGAATGAACCAGTTGTTTTCTAGTGGCCTTTGCTTCTGCATGTGACAAGCAAAAAGCAGTTATTTCCAGAATGAGTACATACAGGTGGATGTGCTAGGAGTCTTAAAATGTTATATGAACATGCCACGTTATGTTAGGTCCTTTTTCACTGTGATAAACAAGGTTACAACGTCGTAGTGTCAGAGCTACCTGAATAATAGGGCTTTGGTGAAAATCCCGGACGAGTAAGTATTAGAATTCTTGTAGAGTCTTGTGGTCTCTGGAGTCTGCATGTAGTAAGCACAGACTTGTCACCTCGAAACCGTATATGAATGGATTGAATGTAGCAAGGTTGCTTACGTGGGATTTCTTTGTGTGTTTTGCGTCAAACCTTCCTCGACTCCGTATGCAACCGCCGAGCCTTGCTGTTTTCAACGTTGAAGGTAAATACATGCAATCTTACAGATTAACGAATAGCTTCGATGAACGTGGAGGACTTCATGCAGACAGCCAATATTGGGGCACGATCTTCTGGGGATACTTGTTGTCACTCAGACTCCAGAGAACACAACAAGTTGTTCTCAAAAAGAAATCTTTGATGATTGCCTGTGTGATTACTCCTAATGAGTAAATTATAATGATATAGTAGTTGTGAGAAGTTAGTTCAAAAGGAGTACAAGAGACGGCATGACAGTATTGCGAGAAATGTTCATTGTGATATATGTAAGAAAAAGTAGTCGGACTGTAGTGAAAAATGATCATGTTGCAGAGGAGATGGTGGAGAGTGATAAAGTGAAATTATTGTGGGATATGAATATCGAACGTGATACGGTGATTGCAGCAAGTAGACCAGATTTAGTCTTGTTAGAAAAAAAAGTAACACAAGACAATAATCATTGATATAGCAGCGCCGGCTGATGAAATTGTGGGGTAAAGAGAAAAGAAGGCGCAAAAGTAATAGGATGTAAAAAAAAAAGGGCGATGATGTGGAAGTTGAAGAAAGTAGAAGTTGTACTTATTGTAATAATAGCTCTCAATCACAACCATTTTTCAATGCACTTTTGCTTGGAATTAAATTATGCATCTTTGCATGTCCATGACAACGGGTGGTTTCTTAAAGCCTTACGCCGTCAATATATGCAACAGAGAGATGAAGCTTTAGGTTATGAATGCATAAGTTCAGTCATAATCACAATGTAACTTAAACTTCCATATGATCCATTCGGGAGGAATAAAAAACAAGAGGCATTACTTTAGGAATGCCCATCATATACAGTTTAAAGCCGAAATTATTGGCACCTTTTCAATTTTTACGTTTTTGGGGGGGGAAATAATTTTTCACGAATTATTTTTATTAAAGTGTTGATGAACATTTATATCGACCATTATAACATATTCAAAATAAATACTTTCAAAATAAATACTTTTTTCGACGTAAAAAAAATTTCTAAGAAAAATATTATATATATATATACATATATATATATATATATATATATATATATATATATATATATATATATGTAAATAAATTTTCTAAGAAAAATATTATATATATACATATATGCATATATATATATATAATATTTTTCTTAGAAAATTTATTGACGTCGAAAAAAATAATATTTTTTTGAATATTTTATATATATATATATATATATATATATATATATATATATATATATATATATATATATATATAATACGGCAGGTAAGTTTTGACAAGCTTCTGGGCTTGACCATTACTCCTGATCTTAAATGGAACACGTACATCAAATCTGTTGCCAAGACCGCTGGAAAAATGGTGGATCTTTCTATCGATCCGGTAGATATCTCACTGTTGATGCAATTCTCTATCTATATAAGAGCCAGGTACGTCCAAGGATGGAATACTGTTGCCACATCTGGACAGGAGCTGCTAGAAAGGACTTGTCCTACCTTGACAGAGTTCAAAATAGACTTCGGAGCCTCGTAGGAGATGTCCTTTTCTCTTTCCTGCAACCTCTATCTCACAGAAGAGATGTTGCGAGCTTGTCTCTGATGTATCGTTATTTTCATGGAAAGTGTTCGACTGAGCTTCAATCTATGGTCCCCCCTCGCCAAACTTTCACAAGAAACACTCGTCTAGCTGAAAACACTATCAATAATTCCCCCACTCTTTATCTGTGCCTAAACCTAAACGTAGTTTCCATGAACAAAGCTTCTTTCTTAGAACTGCACGCCTGTGGAATTGTCTTCTGTTTTCCTGCTTTCCGGCTGACTACAATATGGTTGTGTTCAAGTCTAACGTAAATAAGTTCTTGATGAGTCTTTCCATATAAGTTATCAAATTTACCGAATTTTCATTTCTACTGTACACACTTTAACCCTTATCCTTGAGTGGCATCTTGGCCTTAATAATGTGGTGATGCCTGTGTAAAAAAAAAAGATATCCAAAAGTAAAAACAAGTGCATTTAACCGAGTTGTTGATAGTGCTCAATACAAAGAGCAGAATATTATTTTATTCAATTTTGGTAAATTTGGTCGTTTCCGCCATTGCATACGGTAAGTAATGCTTTGTCAGCTCGAAACCGTATATAAATGGAATGAATGTAACGAAGTTGCTTTCGTGGAATTCCTTTGTGTGTTCTGCACCTAACCTCCTTTGACTTCGCATGCAATCGCCGAGCCTTGATGTTTTCAATGTCGGAGGTAAACATGTGCAATCTTGCATATTTACGAATAGCTTCGATGAACGTGAAAAACTTCATATATGCCAGGCAATACTGGGGCACGATCTGATAATTTTGTTTACCTAAATTGAATAAAATTATATATATATATATATATATATATATATATATATATATATATATATATATATATATACACACACATATATATATATATGTATATATATGTATGTATATATATATATATATATATATATATATATATATATATATATATATATATATATATTAGTAATGGGACGATTCCAATATTTTTCCTGATTCCGATACAATTACCGATTCCGATTCCGATTCTTTATAAATTTCTAAATATTTAACTACAAAGTTATTTTCCCCATCACCTAGAAACACACGTTAAATGTGCAGATATGTTCTAAAAGGTAAAAACAGACTTGTGGGGGATGACCTAAAGATTTTAGTTTTACTAGTAGTTTAAAATTAATAAATATTTATTATTTTATTTTTACTACGAGCAGGGGAAGTTTTTTTTTTAAATAAAATAAATTTAAAAACAATAATAAAAGGAATCGTTTATAGACATCGGAAAAAGGCACAAATGTAATAATAACATTATAAAAATGTAATAATAACATTATAAAAATCTAATGATAATATTATAAAAATGTAATAATATTATAAAAAATGTAACAACATTATAAAAAATGTAATAACATTATAAAAAATGTAATAATAACATTATAAAAAATGTAATAACATTATAAAAAATGTAATAATAACATTATAAAAAAATATGTAATAATAACATTATAAAAAATGTAATAATAACATTATAAAAATGTAATAATAACATTATAAAAATATTTAATATTATAAAAAGTGTAATAACATTATCAAAAATGTAATAACATTATAAAAAATGTAATAATAACATTATAAAAATGTAATAATAACATTATAAAAATAATATGTAATAATAACATTATAAAAAATGTAATAATAACATTATAAAAATGTAATAATAACATTATAAAAATATTTAATATTATAAAAAGTGTAATAACATTATCAAAAATGTAATAACATTATAAAAAATGTAATAATAACATTATAAAAATGTAATAATAACATTATAAAAATAATATGTAATAATAACATTATAAAAAAATGTAATAATAACATTATAAAAAATGTAATAATAACATAATAAAAAATGTAATAATAACATTATAAAAAATGTAATAATAACATTATAAAAAATGTAATAATAACATTATAAAAAATGTAATAATAACATTATAAAAAATGTAATAATAACATTATAAAAAATATGTAATAATAAGATTATATAAATGTAATAATAACATTATAAAAATGTAATAATAACATTATAAAAAATGTAATAATAACATTATAAAAAATGTAATAATAACATTATAAAAAATGTAATAACATTATAAAAAATGCAATAATAACATTATAAAAAATGTAATAATAACATTAAAAAATGCAATAATAACATTATAAAAAATGTAATAATAACATTATAAAAAATGTAATAACATTATAAAAAATGTAATAATAACATTATAAAAAATGTAATAACATTATAAAAAATGTAATAATAACATTATAAAAAATATGTAATAATAAGATTATATAAATGTAATAATAACATTATAAAAAATGTAATAATAACATTATAAAAAATGTAATAATAACATTATAAAAATGTAATAATAACATTATAAAAAATGTAATAATAACATTATAAAAATGTAATAATAACATTATAAAAAATATGTAATAATAACATTATATAAATGTAATAATAACATTATAAAAATGTAATAATAACATTATAAAAAATGTAATAATAACATTATAAAAAATGTAATAATAACATTATAAAAAATGTAATAATAACATTATAAAAAATATGTAATAATAACATTATAAAAATGTAATAATAACATTATAAAAAATGTAATAATAACATTATAAAAATGTAATAATAACATTATAAAAATAATATGTAATAATAACATTATAAAAAATGTAATAATAACATTATAAAAATAATATGTAATAATAACATTATAAAAATGTAATAATAACATTAAAAATAATATGTAATAATAACATTATAAAAATGTAATAATAACATTATAAAAATAATATGTAATAATAACATTATAAAAATTTAATAATAACATTAAAAATAATATGTAATAATGACATTATAAAAATGTAATAATAACATTATAAAAATATAATAATAACATTATAAAAAGGTAATAATAACATTATAAAAATAATATGTAATAATAACATTATAAAAATAATATGTAATAATAACATTATAAAAAAATGTAATAATAGCATTATAAAAATAATATGCAATAATAACATTATAAAAATAATATGTAATAATAACATTATAAAAATGTAATAATAACATTATAAAAATGTAATAATAACATTATAAAAATATAATAATAACATTATAAAAAAGGTAATAATAACATTATAAAAATAATATGCAATAATAACATCATAAAAATGTAATAATAACATTAAAAATTATATGTAATAATAACATTATTAAAAAAAATATAATATGACATTAAAAATAATATGTAATAATAACATTATAAAAAATATAATATGACATTATAAATAATATGTAATAATAACATTGTAAAAAAATGTAATAATAACATTATAAATAATATATAATAATAACATTATTAAAAAATGTAATAACATTAAAAATAAAATAATATGTTGACATCAGTTATGCTTTCAAAAGCTTTCGTAGTCTACAGGTATGTAAGTCTTAATTCTGAACTTTTGTATAGCTTGTGCTAATTATTATGATTTAGTATAGAATATATTTCTTTAAATAAATACACAGTAAGGAAATTGATATATAAGTATTTCATCATGAATGAGACCATCACTGGATCGATATGAACTGAAGTTTTGCTGAATATGTACGACTAACTTTATGTACGACTCATTGCTATTGCTGATAATGATGATGATCAAGCAACTTCCATTCATGAGATCTCCTTTCATACCGGGTTTTGAATAAGTTCTGTTACATTTTTATTTTTATAAATTCATGTATTATTATTGATTGTAATTAACATTTGAGTACGTCTAATTAATACTTATATATTGCAGATACAATATTGACTCCTGAGAAAATCCTAAATTATAAGTACAACCCAATGGAAGGAAAAAGAAATGAAATGTCCGTTTTGCTGCGCGCGGGTCGCAAACAAACTGGCGTTGCAAAGCTACTAAACGTCAGTAGAATGACTGTCTATCGTGTTGGCCAACGTCTGAATAACTTGGAGACCCTCAAGGATCGACCTCGATCAGGAAGGCCTCAAAATATTAGGCGTGGAATCATCAAAAAGGCCTTTGAAAATGATCCTGAGCTGAAAATTACAAGACTGGCACAAAAGATGAAGATTTCTGTATCCACAGTGTCCAGGGTGGTGGTATGGGAGGAAAGAGTCTAAGACGTTCCCAGAAACCCCTCTTGAGTGCTGCAATGATTCATAAACGTCTGGAGAGGAGCACCCGCCTGTTGAATGACTTCAAGAGCCACGGGAATCGTATCCTCATTTTCTCCGATGAGAAAACATTCACTGTCGATCCAGTCTTCAACAGGCAGAACGACCGGGTCGTAAGCTTTGGGAATGATGTCTCTAACCACAAGAGAGTGTCAACCACTAAGCATCCAGCATCTGTCATGATGCGTGGGGTCGTAGCATCCAATGGGGAGAAGATGCCCCCGGTGTGGTTTGAACAGGGGTACAGGCTAACCTCCGCTGTTTACAAAGACATTTTGGAAACTAAAGTTCTTCCATGGGTTAAAAAGATTACCAAGAAAGCAGATTACGTGTTCCAGCAGGACGGCGCACCCGCACACACCGCCAAAATTGCGCAGAACTGGTTAGAGACTAACATGAACTTCTGGCCCAAAGACTTTTGGCCTCCACAGTCGCCAGATTTGAACCCCCTTGCTTTCAGTATATGGACGCATATTGAGGCAAGGGCCTGTAAGACCCGCCACAGTAACACAAATGAGCTGAAAGCCTCTGTGAACCGAGCATGGGTGTCCATGAAGAAGGACTACGCCAGGAAGGCCTGTAAGAGTTTCCGACCTCGGTTGGAACGTGTCATTGCCGCCAAAGGTGGCCACCTTGAATGATATGATGCCTTGTATACTAATAAATCATTGTGTAACCAAACTTGTTTAATTCTACCCAAAATGACGTACCAGGCTTGATTTGAATAGGAAAATCTACAATGTAACAGGACTTATTCAAAACCCGGTATATATATATATATATATATATATATATATATATATATATATATATATATATATATATATATATATATATATATATATATATATATATATATATATATATATATATATATGATTAGTTTTTGGGAAAATAAATCCAGCAAAATGCTCAATTAAAAGGAAAATCCGAAAATAAGAGCGTATTTATATTTTGTATTTTGTGTACAGAAAGTTGTTAGATGAAACAAGTCATTGGTACCGTCGGTTTCAAGTCCGATAATTAGGACCGTATAAGATATCATATCAAGCTCTCTTCAGCCAATCTGAAGAGAGCTTGATATAGATATCTTAAACGGTCCTAATTATCGGGCTTGAAACCGACGGTACCAATGACTTGTCTCATCTAACAACTTTCTGTACACAAAATACAAAATACAATATATATATATATATATATATATATATATATATATATATATATATATTACAAAGAAGACACCTCGCATCAAGACTTTACTTTTGGATATCTTACCTGTGTACGGTAGTCATTGGGGCAATAGCGTAGTAACTGTTAGTAGTGGAAATTTGGTAAATTGGATTACTTAATGGAACGGCTCAAGAACTTGTTTACGTTTGACTTAAAGACGAGCGTATTGTTATCAGCTGGAAAGTACTTTTGTTTTAGTTAATAGAATTAAATTTTACAATGTTTTCCGATTAAAAAGTCAATAATCTTCAATACAAATAAAATCTCCGTAGTCGAATTGTCGCCCCTGAATTTTCGCATATAAATTTAGTCGTACATAGTTAGATAAACCGTAGAAATTGTTTATGTTTTTTTTCTGCTAAACCTTCTAATATTAACATTAAAATTATTTTCATTCATAACTTTTCTGAACGTATATACCGTTCATTGGATAAAACAGGGGAGGGTAGAGCGGTGGCCCTTGATATATCTAAGGCTTTTGACAGGGTATGGCACGATGGTCTTCTAAGGAAAATTAGATCATATGGAATCACTGGAAGAATTCATAACGTAATTAAATCCTTCTTAAGTAATAGAAAAATCAAAGTTGTCCTCGACGGACGTACATCCAAACAATATGACATAAATGCGGGAGTGCCTCAGGGGTCTATCCTTGGACCTCTATTGTTCCTGATATTCATAAACGACCTCCCTGATAATATTGTTTCGGAGATGGGTATATTTGCCGATGACACCACTCTCTATAACAGATATGAGGGGAAAACAAATAAACACATATCCAAGAAAATGGCAGAAACACTAGAGGATGACCTCCAATCCGTAGTGGAATGGGGACAAAAATGGTTGGTCTCATTCAATGCTGCTAAGACTAAGCTTGTTTCCTTCAATAACTACAAGAAACCTTCTCTACCACCAATAGCAATGGCCAAGAACACATTGCCTGAAAGTACTTCTTTTAAACTCCTCGGCCTAACGTTTACAGGGAATATGAACTGGAATAGATACATTGAGAGCATTGCCAAGGCTGCTGCAAGGAAGGTTGGCTCCCTCTACCGTGCTAGAAAACTACTTACGCCTGCCAGTATCCTATACCTCTATAAGGCAACCATTCGCCCATGTATGGAGTACTGTTGTCACATCTGGGCTGGTGCATCTGCTGCTTGTCTCTCGCTCCTGGACAGGGTTCAAAAAAGAGTCGCAAACCTGATAGGTCCTGAACTGTCATCTGGGCTTCAACCTCTGTCCCATCGACGAGATGTTGCATCCCTCTGCCTGTTCTACAAATACTTTAATGGTGAATGCTCTGACGAACTGCAAACACTTGTACCTCCCCGACGTAACTACCCCCGACAAACCCGACAAGCTACTAAGTCTCATCCCTTTACAGTGGAGATCCCTAGGTGCAAGAAAGCCTTTTACTCCAATAGTTTCTTCCCCAGAACTGCGGGTCTTTGGAACTCCCTTCCGGGATTCTGCTTTCCCAACTGCAATGATATGCAGAAGTTCAAGTGTAATGTTAACAAACATCTTTCTACTCTTCTCCCTTCATAATGACCCCGCTAATTAATTCCCTAATAGTAGCCCCCTGCTTCAAAGTGGCACTGTGCCTTGTTTGGGGTGAAAATTGAATAAAAAAAAAAAAAAAAAAAAAAACTGGTATTATTTTATGAATGCAGTACACGACAATTGTGTTTACTACATTTTAATTATACGTGTAATTACGGAAGTTTACTGTTTGGCATACAAATAAAAACGCCTAAAATTTTTCGTGCGTTTCCGGTTGGAAATGCAAATGCGTATTGTTGAGCCAATCATAAAAGTCTGCGTGAAATTATCAAGTTATTACTTGGGATCTTCTTCAAAGACACTTGAGCGTTGATTAAGGCAGAAAATTTAATTGCTATTTAGCTTATGAGGAAATAGCTAAGTTACATCTTTGCTGTCATGTGAATATTCCATAGCACTTAAGTGTTAACTAATTTTTTTTTAACTAGCTCAGCCAATTCTCTTTTCTTCTGTTGTCTTTCCTGTATTTGTGTTCCTTTGTATAGCGGCCACACCTCCTTTAAAATTCCAACACATGTTTGATCGTCCTTAATGACGCTACTTTAAACCCATCCTGACGTCTTTTGCACTAACTATATATAGAGGGAGGGATATAGAGAGAGAGAGACAGAGACAGACAGACAGACAGACAGACAGAGACTAAGATCAGAGGCTGTTTTTTTGTCGCCTGATAAAGTCTTTTTAGACTGAAACAGTAGATTTATTATTGCAACTAATGATAATTTTGTTTACGTAAATTGAATATGATAATATATATATTTGTGTGTTTAATGGTCTTCAGTTACGTTAAATAAACTTACTTCATTTTGACTTCCGCTTTTCGTTTAGCTGAATCTTGCCGGTGTATACAGAGGAAAAATCCTGTCTGGTTAATAATTACGTAATTCCAGTTTACGAATATTCTTATCTATATATCTATAAAAGTGAGAATGCGTGTTAGGGCTATTCTCAACTTACATACTCAACGAATTTTTGATATGCAGACTTGAAATTTTGTATATAGGGTATTCAGACATGTGGAAAAATTTTTAATCGGTTTTCATCTGGAAAAAAAGGTTGCTAAGAGGTCAAATTTAAAAATTGGTACGTAGGGGGAGTCATAGAATTTTTATCTGTTTATCAACTGTTTCACGAATGCGCATGCGTGAATCGTTCACACGATAGATCTTTTATGTTTACAATCAGTAGCTTGGAAAACAGTTTTTAAAGATCATGGCAGACTAGCCTAATGGTTATCGTACTTGACTTATTGTCTTAAGGTCTAGGTTTCGATCTCAGTTCGAGTATTTTTTTTTTACTTATTAGAAGTGAACTGTTTAGAAAAACATAGTACTCGCATGCACATGTCTCAGTTTCTGTATAAATCAAATATATTTATGCGTATTTTATGGCCGGGAAACGCCGGTTAGCCTGCTACTTTCTTATACTTAAAGACAATATTGAAATGCAACAACAAAAATCGTTGAAGGTAATTATGGTGGGGTCGTCAAATTGACTAACACGTCTATTTCCTAGGACTTGTCATTACGTAGACAACATGCAATAACTCGAGTGGGTTAATATGCGTGATAGCCACACAAGCTAAACCAAAAAGTGTGAGATAAAGCTTCTTCTATCGAGGCACGTCCCATAAGTAACGGGATACAAAACGATCATTTGTGTTTGCGGATGAAGATGGCTTCCATCAGCCGTCGGGGAGATTATTAGTTTACGTCATCAAACTTGCGTCCCTCGACACTACATCCTCCCTGACTTATCCCTCGGTACTAATAAGGTCTCGACGTACGAGGTGCGTTTGAAAGATGGGTTTGGGGTTAGGGCCATACACATTTTTTTATCCACCTACCGCGCAATCAATAATAAAAGTTATAACCTTCAGATTCTGTTGTCAGCGGCGGCCATATTAGATGTTCAGCGTCATCGTTTTTATCAGAAATTCGATGAAAAAGAAACGGGCGGGAATATAGCTTCTGCGGTAGAATTTATTGTTTATACACACATACATACACGCACACACATTTATGTGAAAACAATTCTTTTTCTATACTCACCAACCAGACCTCATATTTCTAATTTAGAACTAGGAATTAGTTTCAGCCCGCATAGACAAGCGAAGGTTAAGGGTCGTAACCATTCTTCTCACGAGTATATATTTATATATATATATATCTGTGTGTGTGTGTATGTGTGTGTATGTGTGTGTGTGTGTGTGTGTGTGTGTTATAACAATAAAGCAAAGAAAATAGTTAATGAAATTATGTGGGTGGTACTCTTTAGTGAGGTTTCACTTTATTATTTGCTTTGTTATATATATATATATATATATATATATATATATATATATATATATATATATATATATATATACTAGCAAAAGTACCCGTCGTTGACTGGATTCAAAAACAGCTTACAAAAAATGGACTCTGATTTATGAAAGTATGATAGGTTATGAAAAGGAAGGGTTGTAAAGAGATAGCTTCGAATTTGGGGGTATCAAAATCAAAGCAAAATATTATGAAAGTAAAAATAAAATAGATAAACCCCATAATTTATTATACCATACCTGTTCACACTGAAACACTTATCACAATATTCTGTGGATCTATATTAAAAAACCTTGTTAAACTTTGTGACATATTTCCATTCTATGGAGGTCAGGCGCGAACGAACACCCCATAATTTTATTATACCATATTTCTTCAAACTGAAACATAATTATCAAAGTATACTTACGCAGATAGATATGAAAAGTCTTTATTAAAGTTTGTGCCTATTTCCATTCTTTGGAGGCCAGACGCGAACGCAGACCCCACAATTTTATTATATCATCCCTATTTAATTTAAAACATACTTATCAAAGTATTATTATGTGCATCTATATCAAAAACACTTGTAAACGTTTTTTTTTTAATTTTTAATTATTTATTTCCATACTTTGTGGACCAGGTACGTACGCAGACCGCACAATTTTAATGAATCATCATTATGCCAGATCAAACATACCCAATCCTGTGTCTCGATACATCTTCTATCATTATATGTAATCAGTTTTCTATAATAGTCAACCATATAGGAGCCTATTCGTGACCAGACACACACACAGACGTTCAGCTTTATATATATATATGGAGAGAGAGAGAGAGAGAGAGACGCATTCAACATATACATGCATCTAACGTATGCACATGTGTTGCAGCTCCTGAGTTCCTAAGTAAATGTAAGTAAATGAAAAAAAGTTATATCAACATAATTCAGTTATATATTTTTATCTTATTGTTTTAACTCTTCACGTTGTCTGTCATTACATTATTTCCTTTAATAAATATATATATAGAGAGAGAGAGAGAAAGAGAGAGAGAGAGAGAGAGAGAGGGGGGAGAGAGAGAAGTTTTACTTATCAAATCCCGGAGGCCTGGGTAGTTAATGAAACAACATTATCAATAATGATGGTACTTGTGTAGGGCTTAATTATTTAAAGGTAGCTTAATAGGAACTTATTTACATTATATTTGAAAACGACCTTGTTATTCTTGTTGTTAGCTGGAAGTATCCCCACATTATGGCGTTCTAGAAAATAAGCCCTGATCATAGAATTTTCGTTTCATTTTAGGCACAGATTGAGAGTGAGATAAATTATTGATGGTTATTGTGGCTAGATAAGTATTTAATGCGAACGTTTTACAGGGTGTAGTAATCATAGATTGGAGCTCTAATTGCTCGTCGCCGAATAGGTTGTTTTTTAAGGCGGCTGCTGAGGTGGTTGATAGCTTCTCTAATTATCACATACTCAAGGAACTTACTAATCAAGCATATAATGCTGATTGGCCTGTACTAAGATACAAAAGACCGATACCCCGTATTTTTAAATACTGGGCTGACTATTGAAAATACAGGGTGCGGCAGAGTAATTTCCTTATTTAAATTTGGCGCTCTAAAGCAGTGGTTACTCCAAGGATGGTAAGAATGGACTTATTTGAGAAGGTTGGGCTTAAAGCTTTGTGCTTAATGTGGATTATTATTTTTTGTTTAATTTTCGGGAAGCCCAGTGAGCATCATGGAGTGGACGAAGTTGGAATGCGCTTTTGCTGTTAAGGCATTTTTTTTCAAAGGGTCGCTCAGTCATCGCAACAGAACGCTATTTTATCACCATATAACTATTTTTATAGGGATATCTGAAATCAATTGTTTACAACGATCGTCCTAGCACCTTGACTCACTTGAAAAACAACATTCGTCGAGCAATGCTGGAAAGAATTGATGAAAACTTGAGAGTTCAGTTAACTTAGTGTATAGAGAAGGATGAATGCCATCTTACGGATATTTTTAAAACGGGTAAAAAAATAAAATTTAAACGTTTAACAGTTTTAAGCAGACATACAAACATACATACATACGTACATTTAAATGGATTTTTGCTCTTTATATTATAGATGTTCCGTGATTTTATATTAAACATTTTACAGATGATCCAGTGAAGATATTTACACACTCTATTGAGCCGCATTGTATAGTAGCCTCTCTCCAGTAAAACCCTCCAACTAGATGCCAAGTGGCTCATGAAGTCACGAATATGGTATTGAAAACTAGCGCGTGAAGGGTGATTGACGGACAAATCTTCTCAATGGAGCGACAAGATAAATTAGAAACAAAAAAAGTATTCAGCGTAAAATAGTTTGCACAAGTTTCTGAATAGATATTGAAATAGGAGTACACTTGGATTTTGTTATCAGACGTAAAACAGGAAATTTGGATTAGAAATAAATCAGTTGTCAACTTGAAGGCAACAGAAAAATATATAAGCTATATAATAAAATGATTTTGCTTTTTCGCGTCTATATTTGGTTGCTATATGATTGTACATTAGCTAATGCATGTTTTCGATTTCAGAATTTACTACATTCATTCCTATCTACCTGACTCTCACAAAACACTCATACTTACAGGTAGTCGGCGTAACTATTACTATAAAAAATGTACTTTCGCTCTCCCATAAAAGATCGGAAATTTGCATTTACTGTACATACTTTTCACCCCAATCCTTCTGCACGATCTCCTTCACATGACTCAATTGGTGTGTACTGATCTATGGTACTACATTGGATAGAATAAAATTCCTATTACTTTATTAGATATTTTTCTATTTGCATTGAACTGTCGTCTGGTAATCACAATTTCAAAATGAAAATTGTTAGAAATATTACAGTTGGAATTTGAAGTTTACGGACCGTGCTGCAATAATACCATTGTCATTTAGAAACATATTCTTGACATATAAAGTATTCTATACTTTCACCTAGCAATAATAACTTGTCTAATCGTTCACAGTTCGGAATGAAATTTCTTGAGTTAATCTACTTTCACCGGCAACGCCTGAATACAAGTTAGCTAGTATTAAATAAATCGGAAGATAGGTCCAACGTCAGATAGGATACCTCTGCCTGACAATGTAAGATTTTTCAGGACGAAGCATTTTGATTGCAATAGAAATTTGTAAAACTCACAACCTATTAATCTGATCAGGCTGGTATTTGGCATGGTGGTCACTGCTATTAAAGAGTATTAGTAATGGGAAGTTTAAATTCTGTCAAACTGTTGACCATGATAATCTTTTTATCATCGTTATTGACATTAGTATTTATTCATCACTTCTAGAGAAGGAACCCTATCTAGTTTTCGTTCAGCTTTTTGGTGACTGCCATTCAGGTGTTTTTCTTTGCCTGATTTTTCCAAATTGTTACCCATCTAGTATTGATCAGACTCAATGTTGCTTTACTTCGGTGATCTAGCTGAAACTGGTGTCTCAACTCATAGCAAAGGTTAAATACAATGTTCAAAAGTCATATAAGATGTTGACTACAATATGGACCAAATAATGAGCTAATACGATAAATAGACCATACATGATCGCATAAACTGTGATTTTCACCTTTGTCGTGACCTTGAACTTCGACCTAGATAACTCAAAATTAAATCTATTCTAAGTTAGACCAAGATGGATATTTTTGCCTAAGTTTGATAACGATTGGTCAAACAATGTGGTCAATAGACTGTCCACAAACAAATATAATGGCAAATCAACAAATAAACTCTACTCAAAGCATAGACTTTTTTACGGAGGTAAAAACACGTGTTCGAATGACTGTAGATCTACTTTCACTTTCGCTTTCCCGCGTTTAACAAGATTTTTTAATATGTTTTTTTTTTATTCTTTTTTGAAGATTATTTTGTAATGTTCTTCAACTCGCGTATCTTTTCGCACATTTTCGTTTTTTGCTTGAAGTTATTTTTTTATTCTTTTTATTTATGCGTTGGGCGTGTGTGTGTGTGTGTGTGTGTGTGTGTGTGTGTGATTAGCTCCGCTTTCACAGTCCACTGGCGACCGGCGACGTCGAGGAACCGTCGTTTTGCGATAGTGACGTCAGCGTTAAGTGCGAGATCTCATCAGATTATCGTTGCGTTCTCAACGTCCGTAAACTGAACTAAGACGATTTGCCACGAGGCAGAAGAGAAGGCCGACGCCAAGAAATTAGATGAATCGCTTCAAATGCGCACGCGCGCGTGCCTCTCTTTGTTATTGTTTCTTCTTTATTTGCTCAATGGTAATCGAGGAAAAATCTTAATTGTATATCACTTTCAATGCCGCCATCTTTTTTTTATTTTATTCTTTTCTGTTATTTGTAATCGAACCGTTCTATTCGTTTTTCTCATTTAAATCTTGCATTCCTAACTTGTAATCTTCTTCACGTATTCATTCTAGACATCTCTCTCTCTCTCTCTCTCTCTCTCTCTCTCTCTCTCTCTCTTTCTCTCTCTCTCTCTCTCTCTTACAGACACACGCTCTCCATCTCTATTTCTCTCCCTTCCTTCGTCTGTCTCCTTCTCTCTCTCTCTTTCTCTCTCTCTCTCTCTCTCTCTCTCTCTCTCTCTCTCTCTATATATATATATATATATATATATATATATATATATATATATATATATGCTACAAATCAGAAAAAACATCAGTACCATCGATTTCAAATCCAAGACAAAGGGGACCATTATCTGCTCGCCGATATCAAATGCTCCTTAGCCTCTCTTTCGATATTTTTCTATAATGATTGCGAACTCTGCTGAATTCCCTTCCACTAACCTTACACACACACACACACACACACACACACACACATATATATATATATATATATATGTGTGTGTGTGTGTGTGTGTGTGTGTGTGTGTGTGTATATTAGAAGAGATTATTCGAAGGGTTTAATATATTAATGTACATATATCAATAAGAATTTAAGCCATGTGAAATGATTTAAATATTAAGCAACATGATTGACATTTCTGTAATCGAGTATATATATATATACATATATATATATATATATATATATATATATATATATATATATATATACTGCCAAAATCCAAAGACAACAAGAAGGAATAACTTCATATTTGCATTTTTTTTTCGGATATTACAATTGTTTCAACATAAACGAGACAATTTTAAATTTTTATATCATTTAAAAATTTTCGTAGTTGCATCTCATCAGATATGTTTGAAAAAAATACAAAGTTTTTACGTATCTTGACACATTTTAATTCTGTTAAAAACTACATCGGGCAGTTATTAGCATCCCCTCCGAAATATTATTTATCTTACAATTTTTTTGTTTCAAAATGTCAAAATATCCATTTAGCAGCGCCTGTTTCGTTGCGCAGAAACAATTAGATTATTATTATGTCAATTTTGATTTTTTTTCACCATGACTCATCAGAAAAAAATTTGGACTTTAAACATTGAGAAGAAAATATAAATAATTGGGCATAATCGCATGAAGCCGGATAAAGTCCGAAGAATTGTTGTGTCTAGTGTTATGATATTGAAACCATATTTGATTTAATAGAAAGAGATGTTCAGGCCTTATTGTATGTATTAATATAATCCTTGCATGATGTTTTAATCAGCACTAAAATTATATGATATAATAATTTATTATTCTATTTCCAAACAACTAGTGTTTTTTTGTCTAAAATTATGTTAACTACGACTTTGGAGTTTTTAATACAAAACTAATTCGTAATTCTTAAATCGCATTTACGTTTTCCTTAGTTGATTTTTTCCCCGTATAAGTTTAAGATATGTTAGGTTTTTAACCTACTGTTTATAATGAATAAATATTTATATATTTATAAATGATATTTGTTAAGGTCTTTATATCTTAATTGTATTTTACTACCTTCTCCCATTTAATATCAAACAAAGCCCATTACATAAATCCTCAACTACATCAAGAAAACAAGCCAGTTTTATCCAGGATAGATTATACCTATTACTATGTGAATAATTTTATATATTCATATACGAGGCGCCTTTAATAAGTTTGCATACTTTTTCGTATAGGTACTGCTATTGATAGTACACACATGAAACTCTATTCCCTTCGAAGTAATCTCCCCTGGCTGCAATACACTTGCTATACCGTTCCAACAACGTATGTTGTGTTAGTGTGTCAATTACCCTCGTCATAGCATCTTTCATCTCCTCAATTGTCTCATAAGGACAGCCTCTAACGTTTTCCTCGAGCTTAGGGAATAACCAAAAGTCACAGGGAGCAAGGTCTGAATGATAGGAAGGATGAGGAACTGTCTTGATGCAAATTTTGGTCAAATAGTCTATAACAAGGATGGAGTTGTGGATTGCACCCTTTGGACAAACTTTGTGCGAATTTTCTGCTCTTCAGTTCCTTGCGAATAGGTCCTGGATATGATCTTAAACTATATCCAGTGGTGAGGCCCCAGCTTGCGGGCTTTGGGGAGTGTTGAGCCACTCTTTAATTGCCATTGCTCCCACGTCCACTCTGACCCGGAGTGGTAGTACCTGTTAGTGTCCCAACTATGGGTTAAATAGAAACCGACTTGAAAACAAATATATTCTATTAAAAAATGTTCCTTAAATCTTTGGATTCGGCATTAAATGACCTGAAAAAGGTTGATATGCCGTAAAACAACCAACCCACCAACAACCTTGCGAATAATTGTGTACAGTTCCCACACTGACATCAAAATGTGCACTTATTGTCTCTATTGACACACGATGAGCTTTATCCGTGAAATTATTTATTTGGCCAATCCACTCTGGTGTTCTGACTTTACTTCTCTCACAACTCTCATTATCCACCACAGACTCCCTGCCTTCCTTGAATCGCTTATGCTACTCAAAAACTGATGCTCGATTAACGCAAGATGGTCTAAAAGCAGTTTGAGGCATCCAATGCGTTTCTGTAACATTTATTCCAAGTTTAAAACATAATTGTATTGCATATCGTTTTTCTAAAGTGTCCTCACGTTCAGATCGCATTTTGAAATTCACCAGTTGTGACAATCAAGCTTTATTAGAGTGTATTCCAATTCCGTAGCTGTTCATATGAATCTGAAACCATAAAGATTGGTCATCTCATAGGATGTATAGCAATAGCATACTGAATTTTTAAGAGACAACGATAATTTTAAATGCTTGTACAAAAAAATCTGGAAACTTATTGAAGACATCTCGTATATATCTTTGTTGATTCATTCTTGTATCAGCTTAAAATGTATTGTGTTTTAACCCAACAATTCTCATGTATTCTTATATTTGTCTATAAATAAATTACTTATGCTCAATAATTCACTTGTGCTTAATAATTCACTTATTTCAATTATCTCCTCGGCTTAACGTTCACAGAGAATATGAGTTGGAACAGATGCATTGAGAGCATTGCAACGCCCACTGCAAGGAAGGTGGACTCTCTCTACCGTGCTAGAAAGTTACTTACGCCTGAAAGTATCCTGTGCCACTACAAAGGCCACCATTCGCCCATGTATGGAGTATTGTTGTCCCATTTGGGCTAGTGCATCTGCTACTAGTCTGTCGTTCCTGGACAGGGTTCAAAAGAGAGTCGCGAACCTGATAGGTCCTGAACTGTCATCCAAGCTTCAACGTCTGTCCCATCGATGAAATGTTGCATCCCTCTGCCTGTTTTACAAGTATGGATGCTCTGGCGGACTACAAACTCTTGTACCCCCTCGACGTAAATACCTCCAACAAACCCCACAGTCAGCAAAATTCCACCTCTTCACAGTAGAGATCCTTATGTGTAAGAAAGCTTTCTACTCTAATAGTTTTTCCCAAGAACTGCTAGACTCTGGAACTCCTTTCTGCGTTCCTCTGTTCGCAGCTGTACTGACATGCAGAAGTTCAAGTGTAATGTGAACAAACATCTTGCTGCTCATCTCCCCACATAGCATCCCTGCAACTTATGTCCCTGATAGTAGCCTCCTACATCAAAGTGGCACTGTGCCTTGTTTGGGGTGAAAATGGAATAAAAAAAATTACTGTGACAATTATATATTCAGTAGCAAACATGCTATTATTATTACATTTGTTATTAAATTCTGTTAACATTATATTTCAAATTCCAACATCCAATTTTTCACAAACAAAGCCCATTATATATATATATATATATAAATCCTTAATATATATATTGACTAATATAATGTAATGAACTTAAATATATTCAATTTATACTTATACTAACAGGGTTACCAGACGTTGCCTGGGATTGAATGATGATCAACGAATGTTTCAGACACTCATATATTTTTGTTTATTTGCCTCCCCACGAGGGCTGAGTTAGAAACAAGATCGGTTTTTAATGTGAGGGGAAATCAGCTCCCTCAAAATGGTGCACACTGGTTATTAACAAATATAAAAATGTATCAGTTATGAACGATTTCTCCTCCATTAACCGAAACCAAAAAAGTGAAGTGAAAAAATGCAGTGTCAGAACAGATATTACACTTTGATCTTAGCTTGAAGGCCAAGAATCCTATTGTTATCGAAATCGGTGAACTCGCCCATTTTTCAATCAAATCGAGTGATTACCTATTCTAGTTAGGGACTCAAGCATCATGGTTCAATTGTGTTCTAAACGGAAACATTCATTTCGAATGTGCCCTTGGCATATCAAAGAACATACTGTTGATTTTATATGTTGGATCTTTCGGCTTGTGTGGTAATAAAACTTCTCAAACGCATATCGAAACTAAAGATCACAGAGCGGCGCTATACTACTGGTCAATATGCAAGCCTCCTAGACCTTTTTCTCTCAACGTCCCCTGAGCTGTGTTCATGTTCCGTTCATTCTCCTCTAGGATCCTCTGACCACTCCGTCGTATCAGTTAAGATAAAAATGAAATGTAATAAGTCCCCAGACGTACCCCTCCACCGTATTGTATACCGATACTCTATGGCTGACTGGGATAGCTTCCGTACATTCATATATGATTTACCACTGCATTCCATGTTTAAAAAGGAGGTGCCCTCTATAGTATCAGATCTGACCGAATGGTTAATTGTAGGCATAGACCGATTCATACCATCTAAAAAATTCCAACAAAAACCTAACAGTCAGCCATGGTTCTCCCCAGAATGTGCTGCTTTTTCCATAACTACCAACGTAATAGATGCACTGAGACTAAAGCTGCTTTCAGGAACGCCAGCAACCACTGTAAAAGAGTAATAAAAAATGCAACAGAGAGCTCTGCCCAGTCTGTTAAATCCAAAGTAGCTGATCAGCGGCTTGGTCCCTACCAGTTTAGCCAAATAACAAATAGGATCCTAAACAGAAGTGTGCGTTCTATCCCAACCATTATCAATGGACCAGAGGTCATCTCGTCAGCATAAGACAAGGCCAAACTATTTGCAAAGAACTTTGCAGCTAATTTTACCCTATGCGACGAAGGCCATCAACTCCCCATATTTCCTCCTATAACACAGAACAAGCTAGGTAACATACAAATATCTGTGCATGAGGTCGTCAGGCTAATCAAGAACCTTGATTCCAGTAAAGCAACTGGCCTTGACGGCATCCCAATTATAGTGTTAAAAGAGCTTCAACCAGAACTTGCTCCCATACTTACGAAACTGTTTAAGCGTTGCCTTAAAGAGAAGTGCTTTCCGACTCTCTGGAAAACCTCATCAGTATGCCCTGTATTTAAAAATTCAGGTGATAAATCATCTCCCTCTCAGTACAGACCAATAAGTCTCCTGTGTATTATGAGTAAGTTGCTGGAATCCATATTAAATAGAGAAGTAGTCAACCACCTCAGCAGAAATAACCTTCTTAGTGACACACAATATGGTTTTCGTTCTGCAAGATCTACCGCAGATGTGCTAACGGTTATATCTCACAGGATTAGTGAATCTCTTGACAAAGGCTTCCTTTCTAGGGTAATTGCTCTTGACATATCAAAGGCCTTCGACAAGGTATGGCATAAGGGCCTACTTCACAAGATTTCCAGCTACGGTATAACTGGAAATGTTTTCTCGATCATTAAATCATTTCTCTCCGATAGGCTCATATGAGTAGTGGTCGATGGACAAAAATCAGAGGCCTGCAGTATTAATGCTGGAGTCCCTCAAGGGTCAATTCTGGGATCAATTCTCTTCCTGATCTACATCAATGATCTCCCTAAACACATACTTAAATCATTCGTTGACATCTATGCTGATGACACGACCATATAGAGATAGATAGATAGATAGATAGATAGATAGATAGACAGATAGATAGATAGATAGATAGATAGATAGATAGATATACGTATAAGTAGATAGAGAGAGGGATAGATAGATATACGTATAGATATACGTATAGATAGATAGATAGATAGATAGATAGATAGATAGATAGATAGATAGATAGATAGATAGTTCTTGGATTTTTAATTGCCGATATCCGGCAGTTTTGTTTATTTACGAACCCGTTCAGATGAAAATGGGCTTCGTCGCATATTATCAGTTTATGGATGAACTGACTGATTGAGGAATGTGAACAGCATAAGCTAAGTGTGGGTTACAATGCCTGTACCATTTGAATTTTGTATGGAAACAGGTGCAATTCCCTCAGAATTCTTTGAAGTGATCTTCTGGGCATTCCAATCTGAGTAAAAGTGTCTGGGTTTTTAGCTATGCTGTCCTCTACGAGTGCTACATTTTTAACTATACATACTGAAAGTGGTCTGCCAGTTCGTGGAAGATCACTGACTGGGCCCTGCTGCCGAAACCGTTTCACAAGACGATCGATTGTGTTCTGATTGAGAGCTTGTCTGATATTATAATGCCAACGATAGGCTCTTTGAGTCAAGATTATGGAACGACGATTTCCGAAATAAAGCTCAATAATTTTGGTTCATTGCTCAGTGCTAAATTTTTCCAGGATCAATTGTCAATATTTTATCTGCAAAATTCTGAAAAAAATTTTTTTTAATTTTCAAATGTTAAAGTTATTACTGAT
This sequence comes from Euprymna scolopes, assembly GCF_053919585.1. Lineage (NCBI taxonomy): Eukaryota > Metazoa > Mollusca > Cephalopoda > Sepiida > Sepiolidae > Euprymna > Euprymna scolopes. Next base: position 13,944,666 of record NC_136507.1, on the reverse strand, counting down.
TCAAAACAATGCGTGACTTTGCGCCACCCTGTATGTATTTATTTATGATGAGAGAGTGGGGAAGGGAACTCTATATAGAATACGTTGTCAGATTGCAATGAATAGATAGATAGATAGATAGATAGATAGATAGATAGATAGATAGAGACAGGCAGACAGATAGATACCGCACAAAGGTTCATTTACGTTATAAAAGAATAAAAGAAAGCTAAATTAAAGATAGGACGAACTCAATCAATTGTTCACAGTGAAAAATGCAAAGTGTCAGGAAATAATGGCCATCAATTGAAAGGTAAATTAACTGTAGTAATAAAAAAAAAACGGACAGATAAATTCATTGAAATTGTAAATTAGGCACTGATTAAATTAAAAAATAGTTTAATAAAACGCTCAGAAATAGAAGACAAAAACAAAAAATATAAAAGAAAATATTGTTTAAGAAAAGATAAAACGCAATAAAGCGACGCATTCTGAATTCCCTTAGTCTGTCAAACGAGCTTTTATAGATGGCCGCTGAACAGCGAAGGATAAAATCATCGGAATTTTATGGGTGTAGAGAAACATAATTAATTATATTAGAAATAAAGGAGATACAGTTGGAGATGTATATAATATAGAAAATTAAAAGATAGTGAACACACACACACACACACACACACATATATATATATATATATATATATATATATATATATATATATATATACTAGCAGAACCCATATTCTGGCGTTGCCCGGTGAAAAAAATGACAGAAATTCAAAACAGATTTGTTAAAACGAAATTCGAAACGAATTCGAAATGAATTAAACTATGATTATCTAGTGCATTCTCGTATGTGAGTTACATAAAGCAGTGACAGTGGATAAACTGCTAAAAACTTTTTAGAAACATTTTATTTTAGTAATCTTTTAAATGAAATGAATGTAACTGTCTAAAAAGCAATTAAAAAAAATATATTGAAATTATGAGGTATTTGTATTTATAAAGTATTGGGTAATTTAAGTATTGCACCTTCCACCAAAAAAAAAATGAAATTGTTAAGAATCAAATAATAATAAGTATAAAACACAAAAACACTGGCGTCTTTCAATGAAGAAGAAATCTTTCTAGACTGGTGGGACTTGATTTGGTTTTATGAAGTGGGCGTAAAAATAATAGTGGTGCATGCTTATAATAAGAAATGTTTTTAAAACGATTAAAAATTGCCTCCTCTACCACCACTAAATGAAAGTTATGAATAAATATTATGTACGAAGAAATATTTTTATCAATCCTGAAACCAGTTGATCGGTAAGTTAAGTAATGTGGTTCTCAACAAAAAGCACGTTAGTACGCGTTGAAAAAAGACTTAAGTAATTTTCTTTTATTTTCATGAAATGGTCGGTAATCTGGCTCTAATAAAAAAAAAAAAGCAAGTGTTAAAAATCAAATAATAGTAAGCATTGATATTACCAATCGTTGTAGCTTTGGTTCTGGTGTCTTTCAATAAAACGGAATCCTTCTAGACTAAGATCATTTTTTGTTTTGTTTTTATGAAGTGATCGATAAGTTAAGAATTGAGGTCTCTGCTGAAAAAAGAAGAAATTCTAAGGTCCTTGGTTTTGGTGTGAATGACCTGGAATGAAAATTCGCACAGCCGGGTTGGTAGTTCTTATCACGAAAAAAATATATAATTGTACAATAATAGTACGTGTAGTAGTAGTAATAGTAGCGATAGCAAAAAAAACAATAATCTGTCATCCCTCTCTCACTTTCTCTCTCTCTCTCCGTCTCTCACTTTCTCTCTATCTATCTATCTATCTATCTATCTATCTCTTTGTGTCTTTGAATGTTACTCGCACACATGTAAACAAAATTATTCTTCTGACAAAAGTTTTAATGTTTAATGGTAAACAATAATAGTACAGATTATGTCTATCTATCTATCTTTCTTTCTATCTATCGATATATCTATCTTTCTATCTATCTGTCTATCTTTCTTTCTATCTATCGATATATCTATCTTTCTATCTATCTATCTATCTTTCTTTCTACTATCTTTCTCTCTATCTATCTTTCTATCTATCGATCTTTCTTTCTTTCTTTCTATCTATCTATTTACTTATGTATTTACTTATGTATATCTATCATATAAAGGGAAGTGTATCTATGTGTATGAGTATGTCTGTGTGCGTGCGTTCCCTATGGACTCCAGAACGCTTAGTCCGATTTTTTAAAAATTTCACACAAATATACCTTATATGCCTGGCAGTGGTTTTAGATAAGTTTCGTATCGGAATGTCATCAACAAGTATCGATAATCGATAATCAAAAATATTCGATAGAAAAAGGGACAAGCGATTTGGACCAAATTAACACCTTATACAGAAAAACATCACAAGTGTCTTTGAGAAGGTTTATTACCGCACAAGCAGAAAGTCTCGATATATAAAATCAATAGTAAGATAAGATATGACAGGGAGCGTTCGAAAAGTGTTTTTATTTTACAGCACAATTGAACCATGATACTTGATTTTGCATTTTAAACTTAAATACAAGTTATTATCACCGCATAAGCAGAAAAGACCAGCATATAAAATCAACAGTAGATTCTTTGATATGACAAAGGTTCATTGAAAATGAATGTTTCTGTTTAGAAAACAAGTGAACCAGGATACTTGACTTTTGCTTTTTAAACTTTAATTCAAACCATTATATACAATGATTTTATAAAATTAGCCGTAAATTTTCTACAATGCAATGTAGATTACAATGTATCGTGGACTAAGATACTGCGGGAAGGCGTGTGAAGCTTCCTCTCATTGCGCCGTAATGGTTCCCTAACTATTAAGTTAACAAGAACGTTCTCGCTGTATTTTTAATTTTTATTTCAAATGATGTATTTTTCAAATAAGATTTCCTTATTATACTTTTACTTTACATATCAGTTTAAAGAGGGTTTTTCAATCTATCTAATCGTTCAAATCACAATTGTTTTAAAACGCTAATTTCTTCTTTTCAAAAAGTTTAATACAAGCGGGAAAAGGAGCAATTTTGCACAATTTTCTTATTTCAATTCAAGCTAGGCCGAAAAGCTGCTGAAACAGTTGATGATATCAACAAAGCGTTTGGCCCAGGAACCACTACTGAACGTACAGCATAATGGTAGCTTAAGAAATTTCATGGCGGCGACGAGAGTCTTGAAGATGATGAGCGTAGTGGTCGGCCATCAGATGTTGTTAAGAGCCTTAATCGAAGCCAATCCACGCACAACTGTTCGAGAACTTATTTCTGAATTAGACGTAATGTAACGACAATTTCCAGCCATTTGAAAGAGATTAAAAAGACAAAAATCTTGATAAATTGGGGCCTCACGAATTGAACGACAACCAAAAGAAACCCCGTTATGAAGTGTCATCTTCCCCTTCTTTTACGCAACAAGAACGACCTATTTCTCGACCAGGTTGTGACTTTCAATGAAAAGTGAGTTTTTTAGGACAACCGGCGACGCTCAGCCCAGTGGTTAGACGCCGACGAAGCTCCATAACACTCTTTCCAGAAGCCAGAGTTGCACCAAAAGAAGGTGAGGCTGACTGGTGGTCTGTGATCGGTCTCATCCATTATAATTTTTTGAATGCAGGCGAAACAATTACGGTAGAGAAGTACTGTCAACAAATGGATGAAATGCATCAGAAACTTCGACAACAACACTATGTATTAGTCAACAGAAAATGCCTAATTCTCCTCCACTACAACGCCCGATCGCAGGTTACTAAACAGCCCTTGCAGAAGTTGACTAAATTGGTTTACGAATCTCTGCCTCATCAGCCAATATTCTCCGGGAGATATATATATATATATATATATATATATATATATATATATATATATATATATATATATATACGTGGACGTGTGTGTGTGTGTGTGTACATTTCCCTACGCAATAACTCTGTCAATTTTTAGTCTACAGACTCGAAATATGATATACAGGGTACGGAGATTTGGAAAAATCGATGTGATCGGTTTTTAGCCAGAAATTTGGCGATTAAGGGATCAAAGTTCAACGATTTGACCTTTGAGAACTCTACCAAACTCCTCGGACAATTTTTAGTCTACGCACTTGAAATTTTAGATATAGGTTTCTTGGACATGGATCTAACTTAATAACTTGATTTGAGCCCAAAACAATAAATTTTAAGGGGTCATAATAGGGGTCAAAGTTTTTAAAAAAAATTAACCTCTGCGGTCTCTTCCAAATTACTCAGACAATTTGTGGTCTAAATATTTGAAATTTTACATAAAGGGTATTCAGAGATAGGACAGGCTTTTTAATCAGTGTGGGTCGAAAATTTTCAGTTATGAATATATAAAAGCATGTATGTATGTCTGTTTGCATGTCTGCCTTAAACTTTCAATAGAAGCGACGGATTTTACCAAGATCAGTATTCTTTTAAAGTTCGACCTTTCATACGACAAATATCGAAAAATTGGCTAAAAACATTAATATCTTCTCCTTCAACTAGGCACTTTTTTTTAAAGAGAGAGTCACTTTTTTCGCCGATATTTTGTAAAGTTATAATCTCCTTTAGATTGTCTAGCCTTAATTAAAAAAAAAAGTCGCTTCCGGTTTGGCGGTGGTCGTAACAGCATAAATGTTAGGTTTTACGCCATTCTTTTCCTCCTTTGCAGTACGGGTTCGAGCCTGCCTTCCTATTTTTTTTCTCAACATACACATTCAAACACCCGGGCAAACTACAGAATCGAAATCTGATATACAGGGTACTGAGATTTGGGAAAATTGCTGTGATCGGTTTTCGGCCAGAAATTTGTCTGCTAAGGGGTTAAAGTTCAACGATTTGTCCTTTGAGAACTCTACCAAACTCCTCCGACAATCTTGGGTCTGAACACTTTAAATTTTAGATATAGGTTCCTTGGACATGGATCTAATTTAATTTTGAGCCCCAAAACAACAAACGTTAAGGAGTCATAATAGGGGTCAAAGTTTAAAAAATTGACCTTTTATCATTTTTTTTTTTTTTTTTTTTTTTGCTCAGCATACACCTCCAAACACCCGGAGTACTAGACTTTTAACCGATTAAAACTTTTAAACGGTTAAAATAAATACACACACACGCACACGCACGCGCATTTATATACTAGCAGGCCCCCTGGCGTTGTCCGGTCGTAAAATACGCATAAATATCAGATATTTATTCTTACATAAACAGAGACATGTGCATGCGAGTATTATGTTTTTTTCTAAACAGTTAGCTTCTGGTAAATAAAAATATAAAAATACTCGTAGGCCGGCTGGACACGATCTTTTAATAGTATTTTCAAATTGTACTTATTTTTTACATAATGAATATGTCATGTGAATCATTCACGCATGCGCATTCGTGCAACAGTTAGAAAACAGATAAAAATTTGATGACCCCCCAACATACCACTTTTTCCATTTTGACCCCTTAGTAGCCCTTTTTTTAGAATGAAACCGACTAAAAAGTTTACCACATATCTGAATATCCCATATACCAAATTTCAAGTTTGTAGATCAAAAATTTGTTGAGTGTATAGGTTGAGAAGTGTTCTCACATACACATTCTTACTTACATATATATGTGTTTGTGTGTGTGTGTGTGTGTGTGTGTGTGTGTGTGTGTGTGTAAAGAGAGAGAGAGAGAGAGAGAGAGAGATCCCTACACCTTTTATTTTCTAACGCATTCTTCTTTTTTATTTCAAACTTCTTTCTTTCTTTCCTTCCACCCTGTTTCCTGTTTCTTTTCTTCCTTCTTTCTTCACGTGTTTGTTTTCCTTCTTCGGTTTCGGAGAGAATTTTCAAAGGCAAAAATTTATCAAAATAAACAAAGCAAAACAAATTTAATGATTCCAAAAGTTTTAATGAATTTATTATTATGCTAGAAATCACATAGAATTCGTCTTTAAATTTTTAAATTCCAATTCTTCAACCGGGAAAACAATCTTTAATAATTCGCAAACGCAATATGATATCGTGCGCATGCAGCTAGGGGACAACAACAGCTGTACCTCGTCCTCCAATCAGATGATTACCCTGGGGCCAGTTAACCACCCAACCCTCTAAAGAACCCCAACAGCCACTTCAAAGTCTGTTTATGTTCTGTCAGTACTGCGGCAAACCTGATTAAAATTCAGTTTCATCGTGTATTTCTTTGCTTGCATTCACGAATTTGTAATCAATTCTCGAAATGAAATACTTACATACACGTATGTACTTACGTACATATGTGGGTTCTTTCTCTTTATAGAAGAATTGAGCGCTCTGGCAGTTGGTAATGAGAATGTGGACGTCATTATTATCATCATTAGGGTTTTTAGTGACTCTTGGATGAGCATCCACTCCCTGATTTCCTTCCGTATTGTTTTCTCCCTTACTAGGCGTGTCCATGTAGAACCCTGTTGTCTATCGAGATACTCTCGTCATCAGGTGCTGTGCCTTCATCAAAATCTTTTTTGTTGCTTTGGCATACATTCTTTCGTTCCACATGTCCAACTGTTATCTGTATATCTCGAATATATATATATATATATATATATATATATATATATACATATATATATATATATATATATATATATATATATATATATATATATATATATATATATATAAGGCTATATGTATGTCTGTCTGTCTGTCTTCATATTTTAAAAACTCTATCTCTTCCGAAACTCGGCGCTTGGGGTCTCAAATGATTAAAAAATTTTTTTTTTTTACGGGCCGTTCTTTTATTGGTCGTTAGCCGGTTAAGATAGTTTTTAAGGAGTTAATAATGGGTAAAAATTGAAAACATCGCTATACATTTTGTACATTAATCTTAGTTTATTTTTAATTGATTTTTAATCAGTTGATACGCGTGTCACGTTAGTACAGTGGTAACGTCACCAGCTTTGAATGTTTCGGTTCCGATTCTAGCTGATGGTACCCAACTGCTGTTTTTTTTTTACTTTTGAAATCACGACTCTATAATAATATATAAGAAATCTGGACTAATTAAAATATCATATTTAAGCGTATTTTACGCTCGGCCAAAGCCGGCCGCCGTCCTCCCTGCTAGTATATATATATATATATATATATATATATATATATATATATATATATATATATATATATATATATATTACATAGGTTTCACCACTTATCAAGGCCCAGAGACCACTCGATGATAAGGGTTAAGTGTGTACAGCAGTCAATTGGACAATATAGCAATCGTAAGTAATTGAAATTCGGTAAATTTGTTAACTTAAGTGGAACGGTTCATCAATAACTTGTTTACGTTGGACTTGAACATAATCAGATTGTAGTCAGCTAGAAAGCAGGAAAGCGAAAGACAGTTCCACATGCGTGCAGTTCTAAGTAAGAAGCTTTGTTCATGGAATCTACGTTTAGGTTTAGGCACAGATAAAGAGTGGGGGAAATTATTGATAGTGTTTTCAGCTAGACGAGTGTTTCTTGTGAAAGTTTGGCGAGGGGGACCATAGATTGAAGCTCAGTCTAGCACTCGCTATGAAAATTACGATAAAGCAGAGACAAACTCGCAACATCTCTTCTGTCAGATAGAGGTTGCAGGGAAGAGAAAGGGGCATCTCCTACGAGGTTACGAGGTTACGAGGTTACGAGGTCTATTTTGAACTCTATCAAGGCAGGACAAGTCCTTTCTAGCAGTTCCTGCCAGGTGACAACAGTACTTCATCCTTGGACGTACCTGGCTCTTATATAGATAGAGAATTGCATCAGCAGTGAGTTATCTGCTGGATCGATAGAAGGATCCCATCATTTTTCCAGCGGCCTTAGCAACAGATTTGATGTAGGTGTTCCAGTTCAGATCAGGAGTAAAGGTCAAGCCCAGAAGCTTATCAAAACATGCCTCCCCAAGACGAGAGCCATTCATTTCACTTGATGCTTATATATATATATATATATATATATATATATATATATATATATATATATATATATATATATATATATATAATGTTAAAAGTCCACGTATGCTTCTAGGATAGTGATTTAAAGGTTATGAGGGTTTTTTGAAGCATGAAAAACGATGTTACTTTTTGTATTTAATATTTTTATTGCTATTTTTATATTTCAAGCAGACTTCCGCTCTTGGTCACATTTTGATACATTTTTGTGACCAAGAGCGGAGGTCCGCTTGATATATAAAAAAAATAACAATAAAGATAATAAATACAAAAAGTAACATCGTTTTTCATGCTTCAAAAACCTCTCATAACTTTAAATCACTATATGTGTGTGTGTGTGTGGGGGGGTGCGTAGGAAATGTGGCACAACGTGGAATGGTAGGGATGGTAGGCCAGCATACAAGAGGTATCGTTTTCTGATCCCGCAAAATGTCTGAGAAGCTTCGTCGACATTCCTTGTTTGGGACACCATCAGGTAATTTTCCATGAATTAAGAAAATGAAAAAGAAAGAAACGGTGTCCTTTCTAGATTTACCCAAAACAAATACATCGGCACGACAGTTCAGGGCCAGAAGGACCACAACGGTAAACCGTCCTTCCGTTACTTCTTAATTAATAAACCGATCATTAGAAATTTTGGAATACAACTGATTTTCGTAACAGTGTTCCAGTGAGAAATATTAGCAATAGAATTTTTGGCATCTATTAATAAATAGTCCCTAAACCTCAGTTATTTATTTATTTATTTATTTGGGGGGGTATTTTACAATATTTTTAGGGTATTAATATGCTTCTTGTGTAAAAAGTTTAAAAAAATATATCAGACTTGCTTTGTTTTTTATAGCCATTTGACTGCAATAAAATAAGATTCCCTGAATTTCAGTTCCTCCTTTACACATCAGCCTTTAATTGAAGACTAACCAACGTCATGTAATGGATTTTGATGAAAATTACAATAAGGATTCTAGACATACGGTTTAGCATTATTACATATAGATTTAATCATCGTAAGGAAAAGTGATGCAAAACATTTCTGCTGAGGGAATTAATTTTACTCGTCTGGGAACAGATCTGCTTTCAATATATATATATATATATATATATATATATATATATATATATATATATATATATATATAGTAAGTTATAAAATGTATATGGCGATTAAGCTACACTGAATATTCCGCGTTTCATCCACTCTATGACTCCTCAGGCTTAAGAGTCCTAGAGTGGATGAAAAGCGGAATATTCAGTGTAGCTTAATCGCCATATACATTTTATAACTTACTAACTAGCTCTACCTACGTATTGAGCACTTTTGAAGTAAATACCTAAAGTTTACGGATAAATCTATACTTTCGTATATTAATTTTATGTGAGTAAATTAAGTAGTTATATATATATATATATATATATATATATATATATATATATATATATATAGTGAAGGCAAAGGGAATGAAGTGTTTACCTGATACACGTAAGGGCAAACTTCAATCTAATATAAATATCAGTATTTATGTATAGATATATTAATCCAATCCAAATAAAAAACTCTCAATATGAGAATAAAACAAGTAAAACTAAAGAACATCATCCGTTGAAACTCCACGGAATAAGGACTTTGAAAATTGTTTTTCGAAGTATTCTGTTGAACACTGAATTTAATTGTAATTTTTTTTTACAGATTTATTTTCTTTTCTCTTAACACCCAACAAGTCAAGACATTCTTATCAAGAAATCATCTCACTAACGAGACGCCAACAACCTAAACCTTAGAACTCGAAATTTAAAGTAACCCCCTCTTCTTAGCCCTACATATCTCCCCCCCCCTCCATATATCCCTATGTCCTTAGCCACACCAGAGATGAACTTCCCAGACCTCCCACAACCACCTAATATTCTTGAACTCCAAAACTAAAGCACTACCGACCCACCAAGCACCCCCTCCCATCTTCTCCATTTTTTTCTCTTTCCGCTTTTCTCGCACCCCTCCCCTGATATCATTCATTCTTTCATTCCACCATAAACGAACATTTCTGTAAAGTCTGATGAGGCTACATAACGGCTAAAAAACGGTCGCGTAACTGAAACAGTGATGTAAACAAGCAGAAAAAAAACGGTAATAAAAAATAAAACGTACATATACATATATATATATATATATATATATATATATATATATATATATATTAATTTATAAAAATATATAGGACAAGTAAGCTACACAGAATTTAAATCCTCATTGAATTGGTGTTGCTGCATGTTTTTATATATACACGTGTTATTGAGTTTATCTGCTAGTCAATCAGATTCTTTGTTGTTCTGTTTGCACCAGCCAATCACCGGGGTTTTATTAGACAAAACCTGGTGACTTTTATTTCATCTTTTATTTATGCATTTTTGAAAAGGGTAAGTCATCCGTCTTTGTGTATTAAAATGTGACTCTGTTTTAACCTGGGGGTGCTTAGATACGTTTTCTTATATTTTTTTGTTTTTGTTTTTGTTTTTGATTGGCTAGCCGATAAACTTAATAACACGTGAATATATAAAAACTTAATTGTATTTTCCTAACTGGAGTCACGTATTGAGCACTGTTGAAGTAAATTACGGAAAATGGATACATAAACTACTATATTTACTTATAACATTTTCGTGGGTACAGGAATTATCTTTGTACCTACAGGCACTAGTATTCAGACTTTCGCAATCATCTATGCAGGAAGTGATAATTACTGCTGGTCGAGATATTCGAATTCAGTTACAAAGTCACCTTTGGCTCCATTGACTAGGCGGTACGCCCTGGACTAGCATCAATTAACACAAGAATTAAGGGAAATTGAACACCTATAAATACCAAATGTCGGCATAACAGTAAAGCAGGCAGAGCGTGTTCTAACGACCGGAAGTCGTGGACGTTGCATATTCGCTAGTTGACTACCTTTTGTGTTATTTTCCCAGACAGGACTAAACTTTAATAATCTTAAAGAGGCTTATAATTTTAAATATTAATAATATTTTTTTATCTACTGATACTAGTGCGTCATGAGTTGTATTTTAGCTCTTTTAAAGTTGTATATTATATTAATGTTACAATAATAAATATAGAGCGACTTTTAATTTTACGTTTGATTTTGGGTAAATAAGTGTAACAGATATGGTGGAATCTTAACTCAACTTGACGAGTTATACATTCTTATACATGCAAATCACTACGTTTCTTATACCCAATCCATTGTTATTAAGTATAAAGAAGCACTGAGAAGAATATTTTTGTACTATTATAGTCACCACGCGAGAGCCACTCGAGGATGAGCATTAATGAGACGTTTTGAAAGATAAAGAACACTATGGAAGTAATAACATTAACAATACGAGCTGTGTTTGATTTATTTTTTTATTGGCAATAATTTGTTGAGATTTGATTTGAAGACGACCAAGTTATAATCAGCAAGCAAGAAGTCCAGTGACAATGAAGATCTTGCAAAGAAGTTCTGTTTATCGACATTTCACTTGACGCTAAGCACACTGAGGAAGAAAATTAAGTTTCTGTTCATTGTGATAGACGATGAATTCTTGCTATAAATGCCTTACAAGGAAAAACTAAAGACGAGCATGTATATATATAGAAATAACAGCCGCGTAGAAAGAGCCTAGCAACATTTCTTCTGGGAAGAGAAGAGATCACTCCACTATATTTTGAAGTCGATTTTATACTCTATTAGCAAGAAAACCCGACGCTGCTCGGGATTGGATGAGGATTAATGAATGTTCCACACTTACCATATTTTTATTTCATCGAAATCAGTGCAATCGTCCATTTCTCAATCAAATCGATGGATTGCCCGCTTTAGGCGGGGACCCATCGCGGTACATCGGGAGGAAGCTTCACATACCTTCCTGCTTTGACAGTCTAAAATACATTGTAGTCTACATTGCACTTTATAGAACCTAATGTCTATTTCATGAAATTATTTTATATAATGGCTTGAATTAAATTTTAAAATGCAAGGCATGAAGTAAACGGAAACATTCATTTCGAACGCGTCTCTGATCCATCGAATAAACTACTGTTGATTTTATACGCCGGCCCCTTCTGATTGTGCGGTGATAAAACTCATTATCGTGTTAGACTGTATAAAGTGTTAACAAAATAGAATTGTTCCTTTTCCAATAGTATTTTTGGATTAGTTTTCGATACTTATTATCGGCGGTATTCCGATACAAATCCTATATAAGAACATACCCAGATACATAAAATACACTTGTCTGAAATTTCATAAAATCAGCCCAGTCGTTTTGAAGTCCATAGGAAACGAACTCACACTTAGACACACACACTCATACAAAGTGACTTTATATATAAGTTGAGATCAAGACAGGATAGAATATGTGCACCAGATCTAGCATCTATGAACTATCTGACTCATATATACGTACAGGATAACATCTAAAGCAATGTACTTTTTGGGACAGTATGAACTCGGCTTGCGATTTTAACGTCCTCATAGTTGTAAACAATTACTCCTGGATTCTGATGTAAATAATCCCAAAAGGAATGACATGCCGTAAAACAAAAACAACAAACATTATCCTATCGAAACAAAAATAAACAAACTAAACATAAGATATAGAGAAAAAAAACAGAAAATCTTCTTTTTAAAATTACTGTAATCCGCAGTAAATGACCTAAAGGGCGTTGATGTGCTATAAACGATAAGCAATCCAACCAAATATCATGAATAAATATTTGAATATATAAAGAACTTGAAGCATAAAAACTTATTCCAAAATTACTGTATCCGACATTAAATAACCTAAAAAGGGATGATTTGCCGTAACACAAAACAGCAAAATCTTTTCGTTTCAAATCACTGTTATTGAGTGTTGACGAGCCTTGAGAAAAAGATTAAAATCACATCTTATGAATCCGAAGATTCCAATGTTCGTATTGGTTTCCCCGGTGTTTTTCTAGTCAGAATTCATTCTAGAAAGATATCGGGTACTTACAAGATGGGCTGTGAATGTTGTCAACATCCGAAGTGAAAGCGATTTTATGGAACGAACTGGATTCGAACTTGGAACACTCGGGTCGTCAGCCCGTATCGTTAACCACTTAATCACCGTCACCTCCCAAAACGAAAATAATACGAGTAAAATAAATTAATTATTTCAACTTTTATCCAAAATCGCCTCCTCTAGCGTTCAGTCACATTGTATCTGAAAGCGTAAATTATCTGGCACCCAAAATCGGAAGCTGGATTTCTGGAACCCCATGGATTAACTATTCGAGTCCCCTAATTTTTCTAACAGAACATCTCTGCACCCATCCGTGCTTAATCGCCTTAAGGCCGAGTTGACAAACGCTCAAACCAAAATGATCGTTTGATAGGATTTCGCGCTAAAGAATGACGTCATATCAAAACAGTGATTGTTTAGGCGGGAAAAATTAGGGCTCAGATAAAAAGATGGCGTCTGTTTTTTTTTTACGTTATTTTTTTATTATATTTTTGTTGTTCAAAAATTGAAGCAAGTTTTCTTTTTTTTCATTAGTATTTAATTTTTATTTTGCCAAAAAGTCTTATTGTACGAGCGTATGAAGATGAAAAATATTTGAACGATGATTCAAAAATTAGATAAAATTAAATACAAATGAAGAGACTTTTAATTCTTTAAAAATTAATTAATTATTGATCTAATCTCGAGCTAATCCAGAAAATCTGGGAATCTGAACTGAAAGCTTTGAAACATTGACCCAATATTCTGCATGGAGTCGAAATCAAATATATCTATTACTAATAGAGATTTGCTATCTTTTTGCCTTAAGCTTAAATTATACTATTATTTCTAATAATTGCAGTATCGTACTATCTTGAAATATACAATTCAGTTTATTATACTATTCCCATTATTAATGTAGATTTAGTCTGTCTGAAACTCCAACTATAATAATACTTTTAGTAATCATACAAATGTACTATCATTTAATGGTCAAATTAATGGTAAATCGCAAGATCAAGGATGCTACTTTCTTTACTAAATTGTGGGTAGCAGCCATCTTAATTTTTAGTCATTCAATGTTTACACATTTTAATCGCGCATTTCTCGAGTTTCGATGGGTAAAATAAATGAACTTTTGGATTTGTATTACTGTGCACATAGATTCGAAAAAGTTGTCAAAAAACAAATATATAACAAATAAATGTTATCAAAGGCAACATAAGTAACTTTTCTACCTAACTGGATATGTTTTCAGTGTTTTTATTTAATGTAACATGTTTATTCAGCTCGAAAAACATACTGTGTTTACCGATGTATTGGAAAATTCAAAATGGCGCCTGACTCTCTCTTTAACACGGTAGGTTTGGGAAAAGGTGCTATAGATATAAAACTAGACAAAATACTGTTATAAACTTGCTCAATATATATTACCGTGACATAGGTTGACATATATTCGGTGCTTTTTTAATAGTATCTTTTTACTCGAAATGACTCCTCATGTGATAATGTTTAAGATGATAAACATTTTTAATGCCTGAACAGACTTATTTTCGCATATCACCCACAAATCCTTTAGTGACATTACCAATTCAGTTTATTTTACTATTTCAGACTAATGTTCTATTTTCCAAGCTCAACTCAGCAGACACTGCGGTATCTGTTCTCTTGTGATGAAACCACCATTCTAGACAGTACCTCCTCAACGGAAATTTAAAACCTATAAATACTAAATGCCGGCATAGCAGTAAAACAGCCAGAGAGTATTCTAACGACTGAAAGTCGTGACCGTTGCATATTCGTTAGTTGACTGCCTTTTTGTTTTATTTTCTCATACAGTTTTTTTTTAATAATCTTAAAGAGGCGTATAATCTATAAAAGTGGAAATGTGTATGCGAGGACAACTCTTAACCTACTCAACGAATGTTTTATTTACAGATTTGAAATTTACCGATTAAAAAGTTTCTACATGTCTGAATATGTAGAAACTTTTTAATCGGTTTTCATCCGGAAAAAAAATGAGTGCTAAAGGGTCAGAATTGGAAATTTTGCAATTGGAGGGGGGGTCATCCGATTTTTATCTGTTTTTCAACTGTTTCACGACTGTGCATGCGCGAAATGGTTTACATGGCAGCTTCTTTATGTAATTTAGAAAACACTTTTTAAACACTTCTTTGTGTAATTTAGAAAACACTTTTTAAATACCGTGGCAAACTAGCATAATGGTTATCGTACTTTACTCACTGTCTTTAAGCTTTGGTTTCGATCTCAGTTCGAGTATTCTTTTTTTTTTTTTTACTTACAAGAAGTGAATTGTTTAGAAAAAACATAATTCTTGCATGGACATGTCTCAATTTCTTTCCATTTTCTTTACATCATTTTTAAAGGACTTTGACGTTACGTTAAATACTGGGCAATGCCAGGTCCATCTGCTAGTTACAATATCTATACATTAATACGATAGCGTGTGTGTTATTTTCTGTGTCACGCTTACGTCCGGGGGTCCTGGATATGACCTTAACTATATCCGATAGTGAGGCCCAAGCTTGCGGGCTTTGGGAAGTGTGGAGCCACCCTTTAATTGCCATTGCTCCCAGGTCCACTCTGACCCGGAGTGTTAGTACCTGTTAGGGTCCCAACTATGGGTTAAATAGAAACCGACTTAAAACAACAAATATATTCTATTAAAAAAATGTTTCTTCAAAATCTTTGGATTCGGCATTAAATAACCTGAAAAGGGTTGATATGCCGTAAAACAAAAACAACCAAACGAAACCTTACACCCGGGTCGGTTAATTGTTTTAAACAAAATCTTTAATTGTTGGTAATAACAATTTACATATTTATTCGATAGCGTGTGTGTTATTTTCTGTGTAACGCTTACATCCGGGTCGTTTAATTGTTATGTACTTCCATTTCTTGTAATAAATAATTTTATCAAGAATTCTTCATACGTTTTGATTCCAGTTTCGATTATAGCTGATGGCACTCAAGACATTTAATTATTTTATAAATAATTTTACTAAGAATTCTTCATAATTTTGGTTTCGGTTTCGATTTCGATTATAGCTGATAGTACTTAAGTCAACTATTTTTTTTATATAAATAGTTATACCAAGGATTCCTCATAAGTTTTGGTTTCGGTTTCGATTATAGCTAATGGCACTCCAATAATCTATTTTCTAAAATAATTTTATCAAGAATTCTTCATAAGACTTGGTTTCGCTAGTACTGTTAAAGGTAAAACTTCTTAAGGACAAGGACATTATTATTGAGCACTTGGAAGAAGTGAACAGTTAATGACTTTCAATTTGCCCGAAACAAAAATATTCATATTCGTCAGGACCAAAGACATCATTAAAGAGCACTAAATAGGACTGAATACACTACCATTTCAAGACTTTTCCCCTGTAAGGTTTATACAGTAATAGTTTAAATAAAATTATGATGAACGCGCTCCAAAATTACCGAAAGCAAAATTACTTTCATGTTGGTGTTTTAAACTGCCCTTGTTGTTTAAGCTGTAGTAAACAAAATAAAATATATACTAGCGGGGCCCGTGAAAATTCCACAGGGAACTCTTTCATATGTAATATATTGATGTCGGCATTCTGCAGATGTTCAGCGTAAATGGAGACGCTCTGATAATATTGTAGCTCTTTTGTTAAAACTGCAAAAGTAAGCTAGCAGGAATGCCCGGCGTAGCCTGGTGGTAAAGTACGCTTAAATATGATATTTTAATTCTTGCAGATTTCGTATATATTATTATAAAGTTCATGTTCTGGTACATGAAGAGGGACAGACCCCAGTAATTAAAAGATCAAACTAGATAAGTTTTAAAATGATATTTGGAAATAGTTAGAATCGAACTCAGTAAGAAAAGTTAAAAATACATATTGAAATATTAGGAGTGTAGAACGATTATCATTGTTCTTGGAAATAACTAAATATTATTTATGTCAGAGTTAGATATGAACAATGCAGTTTAGAAGTAATGTTGAAATAAGTAGGTTATAAATGGAACAATTCATTTAGGAATTTCTTTGTTTGCAAAAAGCGTGTTTGGACATACATAGGTGAAATCTACGTGAATTAATTTCACGTGTACAAAGCAAGCCTTTGACGTCATAAAGAAAGAGAATCCCCAATATATTGAGATAGGGTTCGAAATTAGAGACGCAGTCAGAGTCAGAGTAAGAGACAGAGACGATGAGCGACTTAGTGAGTCAAGGCACCGTCAACGAGAGTCGAGTCGAGTTAGCTGAAACCTTCTTAAAGTAAAGAGGGAAAGATACAACAGTTCTTTCGATTTTGATAAAATCAGGTTGAGATTTCAAAAATTAAAAAAAATGCATCCATATGACTTGGGTGTATCAGCTTGAATCGAAACCGAAACCAAAACTTATGAAAAAAATATGTGTATATATTTAACTTGAGTTTCTTCAACTATAATCGAAATTGAAACCAAAACTTCTAAAGAATTCTTGGTAAAATTATTTATTACAAGAAATTGGAGGTCCATAAACGACAGTTACTCGAATATAAGCGCAATACACAAAATAAATAACAAAAACGCTGTCCTGTTCATATATAGATAACAAATTAGTAGAGAGCAAGATAAACTGAACACACCGTGACTTATAAGTTTTGCTTTTAAAATACTATTCCATGCTTCGGTGTAATAGAAGAATTCACGTCCTAATACTGTAACTTAGTACACTCGTTAACACACGTGTTAATATATAAGGACTCAACACGTTGTAGACTCCGTCGTAAAGGAGACCTAGACAAGTAATAACACGATTCACTTTTTAAGTTAAAACATTTATTTTCGGGTACTTTCCAGAATAAAACGTGATTGTAATCCTCGCTTTGTGCACACATTATATTTATAATCTTTTTCTTTTCCTTGCTGTGACATCACTTCGCATACATCTTGGCCATTTTCATATAACTGTCATACGCGTGTCCGCGCTCTGTTACACTACGACTATAAGCAATAAATAGTTTCAAGTCATTTTAAGTGATTTTTTTTCTTTCCTTGAGGAGGATATTATACAGATTCGGTGATACCCCCTAAATACTAAACTTTACAAGAAAATAAATAATACGTCCTCGTTACTCACCCTGTTGCTTAGAATACATATTCAATATTTTATAATGATAAGTTCAATAGTTTGTGATTTTACAAAGAATATAGGAGGTGCCTTCAATAATTTTCCGGACTTTTTTGTGTACAGGCATTTAAAATTGTCGTTGACTCTTGCAAATTCAGAATGTTATAGCATCTTATGAGATGACTAGCCAATTTTTATGATTTCAGGTTCAAATGAACAGCTCCAGCAGGAATTAGAATATATCCTACTAAAGTCTGATTTACATAGCTGGTGAATTTCAAAAATGCAATCTAGATGTGGAGACACTTTAGAATAACGGTATGTAATAAAATTCTGTTTTAAATTTTGAAAAAATGCCACAGACGCGTATGAAATGCTTCAAGCTACTTTTGGATTATTTTTCATGAATCGAGCATCAGGTTTTTAGTGGCATAAGCGATTCAAGGAAGGCAGAGAGTTTGTGAGTGATGATGAGAGGTATGGGAAGAGTAATAAAGTTAGAATACAAGTGTTGACTGGCCAAATAAAGAATTTCATCGTAAGTGCAGTTTGATGTCAGCATGTGAATTGTACACACAATTATTCGCGAGGAACTGAAGATGCGGAAAATCTTCGCGGAGTTTGTCCTAACAGTGCTCAGAGAAGATCACAGACTATTTGACCAAAATGGGCACCAAGATAGTTTCTTATCCTCTCTATAGTCCAGACCTTGTTTCCTGTGACTGTTGATTATTCCCTAACCTCAAGGAAAATGTTGGAGGCTGTCGTTATAAGACAATCGATGAGCTGAAAGAGGCTGTGATGAGGGTCATTGGCACGCTCACACATGGTGCCTTCCAGAAGTTGTTTGAACGATAAAACAAGCGCATTGCAGCTGACGAAGAAGATTATTTCGAAGGGAACTCAAGTTTCATGTGTGTTCTATCAATAAACGTGCCCATGCGAAAAAAGTCTGGAAACTTCTTGAACGCACTTAATACACATTATTCACGTTCAATAGTTTAGTATTTTACAAAGCATATAGATATTATTCGCGATCATGTTAAACATGTATTACTTAATATGACTCCAAAATTAATGTAAGCTATTCTTTTCTCTATTAATTTTTTATATATAATTTATTTTAAAAGATTTGGGGTGGGGATAGGATGCGAGTATGAGCTAACTTTAGTGCTGTTTTTGCAAACGTAAGATATTATTTATGGAAATCGTTTCAGGTAAGAAGCCACTTTATTTAAGGATCTAAAAATATACCACTTATTTTTGTAATTTTTGGATTTATCGCATTACTCTTCTCAACTTCAGTGTCTTTTTCGCAGCATTTCGGCCGATGTAGCATCTAAACATTTTAACGTGTATCTTGTAGAACTCGAGAATATTTCTGTCGAACTCGGGAATCTAGACGGAATTCAGAAGGGAACCCTTTTATAACTTCACGGCGGTAGCAGGCTCTCGTTCCGTCAGCCATGACTGGACAAAGGTCATCAGTAATTCGTAATTGTATTTTTTTCGGTTGCCGACACTGAGTATTGAACCTTCAGAAGAATATCACTTTCAACCTGATTTTTTCCAAGTACTCTTACCACTGCGCCACAAACATCACTCGTTAAATGCGAGGAGTAAAGGACAAAATAAGAGAAGTGAGGAATTATACCTCATATATTCTTTCTACTGTCAACACTTTTTGGGTCACCAGTTATCAAAGCCAAAAGACACTGACTAATGAGGGATTTATAATTATTTGTTGACAATAATGTTAAAAAATATGTTTATGGCGTAACGCGTAAAGGAAGCATCTATATATCTATAAAAGTGAAAGCGTGTGTGTGTGTGTCTGTGTACATTTCCCTACGCAATCACTCTGTCAATTTTTAGTCTACAGACTCGAAATTTGATATACAGGGTATTGAGATTTGGAAAAAACTTTGTAATCTGTTTTCGGCCAGAAATTCGGCTGTTAAGGGGTCAAAGTTCAACGATTTGTCCTTTGAGAACTCTGCCAAACTCCTCCGACAATTTTGGGTCTAAACACTTTAAATTTTAAATATAGGTTCCTTGGACATGGATCTAATTTAATAACTTGATTTGAGCCCCAAACAATAAATGTTAAGGGGTCATAATAGGGGGCAAAGTTTAAAAAATTGACCACTTTTTTTTTGTTTTGTTTTGTTTTTCTCAATATCCACCTCCAAACACCCAGACAACGCCGGGTTGAAATGCTAGTCTAATATAATGTAAAGAAAATAAATGTATCTTCATTTAAGTAGAACTATATTCAAGTTGTCTCCACTGAATTATACTAACCATAGATATTGCACTCTTTTTGTTTTCTTTTTCTTTTTTTCTTACGATCATTTGGTTTATTTATTTATTTATTTATTGCTATCATCTTTTATTGATATTTTTTCTCCTTTTACAATCCTATTTTTCTTTCTTTTTTTTTTTCGATGCCATCTTTCTTTTTGTCAACCTTTCTTCGTTATAATCATTTTACTTTTCTTTCATTCTTTCCTAATAAGATTTTCCCTACCTATCCTTTTTTTCTTTATTTCTTGTTGTCTTTCTTTTTCCTTACTTCTATCATTCATTCTTTCTTACTTTGTTATTTTTCTTTACTGCAAATGTTCTCTTTCTTTCTTTGTTCTTATTTTTCCTTCCTGAAATCATTCATTTTTCTCTCTTCATTTTCTCTCTTCATTTCTCTCTTTCTTTATAATATTTTTTTATTTTATATTTTTATTTATGTTTGTTATACTTTCATACTTTTCTTTTTGTTATAATTCTTGCATTCTTTTTTTGTGTTTGTCTTTTATCTTTTTTTACACTGTGGTCACTACTTATCAAGGCCCGGAAGCCATTCAGGGATAAGGGTTAATGCAAGTACAGTACGTTAGTGTGGAGATTTGATGAAGTGTTTACCTAAGGGGGCGGTTCATTAGGAATTTGTTAACGTTGGACTTGAAAACATCCAAGTTGTAGTCAGGTGGGAAGCAGGCAGACGGAACAGAGTTCCACAGGCGTGCAGTTCTAAGAAAGAAGCTTTGTTCATGGAATCCACGTTTTGATTTAGGCACAGATAAAGAGTGGGGGAAACTTTTCACAGTGGATTCAGCTAGACGGGTGTTTTTCGTGAAAGATTGGCGATGGGGGGACCAGAGATTGGAGTTCAGACGAGCACCTGCCATGGAAATAACGATAAAACACGGATAGGCTCGCAACGTCTCTTCTGTGGGAGAGAGGTTGCAGGGTAGAGAAAAGGGCATCCCCCACTAAGCCTCGAAGTCTATTTTGTACTCTGTCAAGGCAGGATAGGTTGTTTTTAGCAGCTCCTGCCCAGATATGGCAGCAGTATTCCACCCTTGGACGTACTTGGCTTTTATATAGATAGAGAATTGCATCAGTAGTGAGATATCTTCTGGGGCGGTAGAAGGATCCCACCATCTTTCCAGCGACCTTGGCAACAGACTTGATGTACGTGTTCCATTTCAGATCAGAAGTAAAGGTCAAACCCAGAAGCTTGTTAAAACACGGGGCTTCTCCTAGACGAGAGCCATCCATTTCAATTGATGCCAGATGGGGATCAGAGCGTTGATGATGTAAGGCTAGGAGTTTAGTTTTAGATGCATTAAAGGTACCTTATCTTCATTTTATATAATAGCTTATGATAAACTGTTTCCGCCATATTCAAAATTTATTCATACGTTGTCATCTTTCTTTTTAATCACACATTCTTTCGTTCCTTCTTGTCCTTTTTTTCTTCCATTCCTTCCTTTTATTCTAGCGATTTTTCTTTCCTTTTTATTTTTTATTTTTTTATTCTTCTTTCCATTTATTCTTTTTTGTTATCTTTTATCTTCCTATTTTTTTTTTTGACAAACTGCTTTTATAACAAGCCTAATCTATTTATTTGTTCTTAAGTTTCTTTGTACTCATTCATTCTTTCTTGCCTTCTTTTTCTTTTCTTCTTCCTTTCTTTCTTGATATCTTTTATCTTTTTGGTGATCTTTCTTTCTTTTTTATTGCTTTATCATCATTCTTTTTTCCTTTTTTATTTTCTTCCATATGTTGTCCCTTTTTTAGAGCTATTTTTAATGCTATATATTTACTTGTTATTATTCTTCTTACTGTATTTCATTATTATTTATTATTTACAAGCATGGGTACCCAGCGTTTCCAGTTGTGGAGAGGTGGTATAGTAAGGCTATTAAGTAACCAACCCCTAAAAACAACAACTAAAATAATAGCAAGTGCCAGTGCGAGCGAAAACAATTAGCCGCAGTAGCCAGGTTCGAACTTGTAACGCGAAAAGGGGAAAAGGGGTTGAAACAAAAAAGAACACGCGTTAGCTGTCTCGCCCACAGCGAACTTGTAACGGCAAGGACCTTCGAAATAACGTGCTGAGATCGCGAGGTATGAATGACTTTGCTAAGATGTCGACGCAAAAACTGACTCCTTACAAAAATAAAAATGGCCCAGTTTGTGGTCAATTTTTTTGCCAATTTTTACATATTTGTCGACCGAGAGATCGATCTTTCTAACGATTTTGTCAGTGTTCGTTGCCTGTCGAAAGTTTTTGGCAGACATACAAACACAAACACACACACACACATACTAACATACATTTTGCCTTTTATATGATAGACTTATTTCCATTATCCCTTTGCTATCACCAGTTCTTTCTTTCGTTTTTGTTGTTCTTGATTTTTTTCTTTATTTCTTTAAATACTTTCCCTATTTTCGCCAGCCTCCCGCCATCATCTCCCGACAAGCTAAACATTTTTCCCTAACACCCTTGCGCTATAAATCTTCTCAGCCTCGTTTACGGCACAGAAGTCAAAATGATGATCTGATGAGATCCTGCTAAGCCGACGTCACATCCTGAAGTGCGACGAGTTCTCGTCTGCAGTCACGCGTGAATGAAAGCCGAATCGCATGAGCGGGCCAACAAAGTGCAGTGAGAGGGAAGCATCTCGAACGACAACAGTGACACGACAAGACAAAAACGTGAGAGAAAGAAAGAAAGAACGAAAGAAAGAAAGAAAGAAAGAAAGAAAGAAAGAAAAGATAGTTACGCTATATGGAAGTATGCAAACAAAATAAAATGGGTATATACGAACAGATAAGAAGATATACGTTCATATATAGAACTATGCGGTGAGAGGGATTAACATAGAGATACAAGCAACTGTCAAATAAGTATACAAACAGTATACAAGCGGATTATAACATACTAGATTGACCATACCAGTAACTGAGGAACGTTTCAAGTAAATAATTGACATATGTCTATCTCTACTCTTACATAAAAGTCACTTTGAGATTGTGAGTTCCTTCCTCATACGTTCCGAAACAGCTGAGCCTATCTTTTTCAAATTTAGTACAAATCTAATTTATATGTCTGGCAGTGTTCTTATAAAAGTGTTTTGTACAAAAAAATCATCCGATAAGTATCGAAAATTGAAAATAAATCGATCCTAAAAATAGTCTTTCTTTCTTATAGATAAAAGACAATAATTTTTACACAGATATTCATTAGGTTACATCGGCCAAGGGAGATAATAAAATTTCAGCAAATCATTTATTCTTACACAGACAGAATTATTTCCATCTGTATATATAGCTCCGTAGATTTCACTACGGATCGAATGATCTCCCGTTCAAGCCCGGGAGCACCTTACTATTTTATCTGTTTTTCTTATTAATAAGTTCAGTTTACCATAAAAGAAGAGGTACCATTTAAAACTGCCGCAAATCATTTCTTCGTTCGCATATTTTCAAACTAAACATTAACCAAAAGTGACTTTTTCAGGGCATTCATCGTCAAACTCAAATATCAGTTTACGTGATATTGTAAAATAAACACAAACGGAATTTGATGAACGACATTATCATTATTATTTTTTATTTAATTTCATTTTATTATTTATTTATTTATTTATTTATTGAGAATTTTTCCACCCGGAAAATAATTCCTCGTAATATACGCAATAGAGGATTGATTCTATAATGATGCATATGCAATCTACATAAATTAAAATATCATGTTTAAGCGTAGAGTGCGATCGGTAAACGCCGGGCGTCTAGCTAGTATATATATATATATATATATATATATATATATATATATATATATATATATATATATATATAAATATATATATATTCAGTAATGTGCTTGATATATCTAAATTACAACGAGCACTTTTTCTTTTCCTGTATTTTAATTAAATTAGTAATTTTACTATTACATTAAAATACACTGCTCTTTAGACTATTGTTCTAATCTCCTTTATATATATGTGTGTGTGTGTGTGTGTGTGTGTGTGTGTGTGTGTGTGTGTGTGTGTGTGTGTGTGTGTGTGTGTGTGTGTGTGTGTGTGTGTGTTAATCATTTACTTGAAGCGTTACTCAGTTACTGTTATGGTCAATTAATATAAATTTAAGCCAAACATTCGTAGTATTTAATCGTAAATCGAGTCACCATAAGATTATAAAAATAACTAAATATCTTAGCAAAAAACAATTAACTTTAGCAAACAAAACATTTATTAAATATACTTATTATAGGTACTTGATAGCTGTAAAACAGCTATTAAGTACTTATAATAAGTATATTTAATAAATGTTTGATCGCTACCAGTTTGAATATAATTTCTTCCATAATTTACAACTATAGAATTAAATACAACTAGAATAAACAGTCATTAACCAATGACAAAACGTTACGATTAACCGAACCAGTACTTTTGTAATCAATCAGAACAAATTGCGGTTCAAACACACAGAAACACATACGCCGTGGAATTTTAATTGATGGGGAAATGGTACCCATAGAAAATCAAGAGCGAGGGATGTTCTGAGTGGAGATCAATTGAGGAATGGCAAGATGACATGAAGAAATGAATTAAGGTATAGTACTATTAACAAATATGAATAAATTTATTGGGTTGGGTAAAATCTAAAAAATAATTTTCATAACGTGCTGGAAAGATTTTAACACTTACATTCAATAATACGGATAATATTAAAGCAGTTATATATGCATAGTTAAATATTAATTGAATATAACACGAAGAAAATATAGAGTAAAAATGAATAAGTGATTCTAACTATGCTTATAGTATTAGATAATAGGATAGCCTAAGGAAAGAAGAATGACCCATTAAAGAAGAAAAAGTTGAAAGAGATTCTTTTAAGTTTACAAGAAGTTATTTCACTTTAATTACTTATAAGATTAAAGATAGAAAGAATAAATTTACTTTCAACAATTTAAATTAAAATAAAAACTTTGCATACCAACGTAAATAAAGTAGATGTAAAAAATTATAATTTGAATACATATACATTAAGCATATTATAATTAGTGACGACGCTAGCACAATGTATGCAATTAATTTAAATTCAACTAACAACTAAGACTTCGAAGAAAAACAGCATGGAGTTACGTATTTAAATATTTAAATTAATACTCTAACTGGAAAATAAATTATAAGCATAATAATTAATATAACTAAAAATAAGATTTGAGGAATGGTAAAATAAAAATAAAAAAACTTCAAATAAAATAAAAATATAACAATAATAATTAACCAAAATATGAAAATAATTTATATTAGTTAAAAAAAAATGCAATATAATTATAATTTTCGTAACGAGAAAAACAGCAGAGTGTGTCGGTTGCAGTGGCATTGTAAGTTGTCCAAAATAGTGTTTTTTTATATTTTTTAAGATAAACGTATAATGAGCATGTGATTTAATATGCAACAAGAACATAATTTTGTACACTTGTCACAATACGAAACAAAATGGTAATGGATACATTTTAAAAGTTATAAATGACCAACTAAGAATATGAATATATATATATATATTGTTGATTTATTTATTTTTTATAAGCAATTCTGTGGGATTTTTTTCACTCCTTGAGTGCTTAAAACGGGAGAGGTTATCTGCCCTTTGTTTATATTCTAGTCGCCCCTTATTTTTGGAGGAACGTATTATTTGTAATAAATATATATATGTATATGTGTGTGTGTGTGTGTGTGTGTGTGTGTGTGTGTGTGTGTGTGTTGGGATTATCCTAATACTTTTGTTGATTCTAATACAATTACCGATTCCGATACGTATTCATTATAATTCTCTAAATATTAAATTATAAGTTGTTATTTTTTCCAATTACCGTAAAAACGCACGTTTACATATTTACTTAAAATACGTAAAAACACATTTGGGATTTTACTTTTATTGGTAGTTTTGAACCAATAAGTATTTATTATTTCACTAGCGGGACATGTGGAAATTCCACAGGGAACACATTATTATGTAATATATTAATGTTGGCATTTCGTAGATGTTCAGCGTAAATGGAGACGCTCTGATATTATTGTAGTTCTTTTGTTAAAACTGCAAAAGTATTTATATAAGCTAGAAGGGTAGCCCGGCGTAGCCCGGTCATAAAATACGCTTAAATATGATATTTTAATTCTTGCAGATTTCGCACATATCATTACAGAGTTAATGTTCTATCGATTTTTATATGTTATAATGTTGCGATTTTAAAAATAAACAGATATATCCATATGACTTGGGTTCATCAGCTTGAATCGAAACCGAATCCCAAACTTATATATATATATATATATATATATATATATATATATATATATATATATATATATATATATATATATAACTTTACTTCCTCCAGCTATAATCGAAACCAAAACTTATAAAAATTTCTAGATAAAATTATTTATGAAAAAAAATAGATTACTAAGATGACATCAGCTAAATCGAAACCGAAACCAAGACTTATAAATACTTCTCAGTAAAAATATTTGTCAAAAATAGATTATTAGAGCGCCATTAGCTATGATCGAAACGAAACCAAAATTATAAAGAATTCTTAGTAAAATTATTTATCAAAAAATTAAATGACTTGAGTGCCATCAACTATAATCGAAACCGAAACTAAAACTCATGAAGAATTCTTGATAAAATTATTTATTACAAGAAATTGAAGTACATAACAATTAAACGACCCGGATGTAAGCGTGACACAGAAAATAACACACACGCTATCGAATAAATATGTAAATTGTTATTACCAACAATTAAAGATTTTGTTTTAAACGAAATCAAATAAAAATAGATAATTAAAGGAATCGTTTTTATGGCATTTGAAAATAAGCACAATTTTTCCGATTCCGATTAATTGTACCAACACTAACATATATATATATATATATATATATATATATATATATATATATATAAAATATATTTTAGTCATCGACATACAGACCTGTTTCGTTGTATCACAACTCATCAGTGCCGCTAGACTAACACCTCTCCCAAGCCGAGGATCGAACCTAGAACCGTCGTGATGACAGTCGGCAGTCCTATCCCCTTGACTACGGAATCGGTGGCCGAAATTAACTTGTCAGAACGATTATTTAAATAAACATTCGTCTGCTACTCGTAGAGGGCTCAAACGTTTGTTTGTAAACAAATCGCGAGCTTCGCATTATTTCAGCTAAATTAAGTAGCGAGTAAGATAATTTACAAGAGTGCTCTACCAAAGAGGGGAGCTTTATAAAATATATTTTAGTCATCGACATACAGACCTGTTTCGTTGTATCACAACTCATCAGTGCCGCTAGACTAACACCTCTCCCAAGCCGAGGATCGAACCTAGAACCGTCGTGATGACAGTCGGCAGTCCTATCCCCTTGACTACGGAATCGGTGGCCGAAATTAACTTGTCAGAACGATTATTTAAATAAACATTCGTCTGCTACTCGTAGAGGGCTCAAACGTTTGTTTGTAAACAAATCGCGAGCTTCGCATTATTTCAGCTAAATTAAGTAGCGAGTAAGATAATTTACAAGAGTGCTCTACCAAAGAGGGGAGCTTTATAAAATATATTTTAGTCATCGACATACAGACCTGTTTCGTTGTATCACAACTCATCAGTGCCGCTAGACTAACACCTCTCCCAAGCCGAGGATCGAACCTAGAACCGTCGTGATGACAGTCGGCAGTCCTATCCCCTTGACTACGGAATCGGTGGCCGAAATTAACTTGTCAGAACGATTATTTAAATAAACATTCGTCTGCTACTCGTAGAGGGCTCAAACGTTTGTTTGTAAACAAATCGCGAGCTTCGCATTATTTCAGCTAAATTAAGTAGCGAGTAAGATAATTTACAAGAGTGCTCTACCAAAGAGGGGAGCTTTATAAAATATATTTTAGTCATCGACATACAGACCTGTTTCGTTGTATCACAACTCATCAGTGCCGCTAGACTAACACCTCTCCCAAGCCGAGGATCGAACCTAGAACCGTCGTGATGACAGTCGGCAGTCCTATCCCCTTGACTACGGAATCGGTGGCCGAAATTAACTTGTCAGAACGATTATTTAAATAAACATTCGTCTGCTACTCGTAGAGGGCTCAAACGTTTGTTTGTAAACAAATCGCGAGCTTCGCATTATTTCAGCTAAATTAAGTAGCGAGTAAGATAATTTACAAGAGTGCTCTACCAAAGAGGGGAGCTTTATAAAATATATTTTAGTCATCGACATACAGACCTGTTTCGTTGTATCACAACTCATCAGTGCCGCTAGACTAACACCTCTCCCAAGCCGAGGATCGAACCTAGAACCGTCGTGATGACAGTCGGCAGTCCTATCCCCTTGACTACGGAATCGGTGGCCGAAATTAACTTGTCAGAACGATTATTTAAATAAACATTCGTCTGCTACTCGTAGAGGGCTCAAACGTTTGTTTGTAAACAAATCGCGAGCTTCGCATTATTTCAGCTAAATTAAGTAGCGAGTAAGATAATTTACAAGAGTGCTCTACCAAAGAGGGGAGCTTTATAAAATATATTTTAGTCATCGACATACAGACCTGTTTCGTTGTATCACAACTCATCAGTGCCGCTAGACTAACACCTCTCCCAAGCCGAGGATCGAACCTAGAACCGTCGTGATGACAGTCGGCAGTCCTATCCCCTTGACTACGGAATCGGTGGCCGAAATTAACTTGTCAGAACGATTATTTAAATAAACATTCGTCTGCTACTCGTAGAGGGCTCAAACGTTTGTTTGTAAACAAATCGCGAGCTTCGCATTATTTCAGCTAAATTAAGTAGCGAGTAAGATAATTTACAAGAGTGCTCTACCAAAGAGGGGAGCTTTATAAAATATATTTTAGTCATCGACATACAGACCTGTTTCGTTGTATCACAACTCATCAGTGCCGCTAGACTAACACCTCTCCCAAGCCGAGGATCGAACCTAGAACCGTCGTGATGACAGTCGGCAGTCCTATCCCCTTGACTACGGAATCGGTGGCCGAAATTAACTTGTCAGAACGATTATTTAAATAAACATTCGTCTGCTACTCGTAGAGGGCTCAAACGTTTGTTTGTAAACAAATCGCGAGCTTCGCATTATTTCAGCTAAATTAAGTAGCGAGTAAGATAATTTACAAGAGTGCTCTACCAAAGAGGGGAGCTTTATAAAATATATTTTAGTCATCGACATACAGACCTGTTTCGTTGTATCACAACTCATCAGTGCCGCTAGACTAACACCTCTCCCAAGCCGAGGATCGAACCTAGAACCGTCGTGATGACAGTCGGCAGTCCTATCCCCTTGACTACGGAATCGGTGGCCGAAATTAACTTGTCAGAACGATTATTTAAATAAACATTCGTCTGCTACTCGTAGAGGGCTCAAACGTTTGTTTGTAAACAAATCGCGAGCTTCGCATTATTTCAGCTAAATTAAGTAGCGAGTAAGATAATTTACAAGAGTGCTCTACCAAAGAGGGGAGCTTTATAAAATATATTTTAGTCATCGACATACAGACCTGTTTCGTTGTATCACAACTCATCAGTGCCGCTAGACTAACACCTCTCCCAAGCCGAGGATCGAACCTAGAACCGTCGTGATGACAGTCGGCAGTCCTATCCCCTTGACTACGGAATCGGTGGCCGAAATTAACTTGTCAGAACGATTATTTAAATAAACATTCGTCTGCTACTCGTAGAGGGCTCAAACGTTTGTTTGTAAACAAATCGCGAGCTTCGCATTATTTCAGCTAAATTAAGTAGCGAGTAAGATAATTTACAAGAGTGCTCTACCAAAGAGGGGAGCTGCCCGGCGTTGCTCGGGTGTTTGGAGGTGTATGCTGTGCAAAAAAAAGCAAAAAACAAAAAAAAATGGCTAATTTTTTAAAACTTTGATCCCTATTATGACCCCTTAAAATTTATAGTTTCGGGCTCAAATCACTTTATTAAGTTAGATCCAGGTTCAAGGAACTTATATCTAAAATTTCAAGTGTATAGACCCAAAATTGTCGGAGGAGTTTGGTAGAGTTCTTAAAGGTCAAATCGTTGAAATTTGACCCCTTAACAGCCAAATTTCTGGCTGACACCCGTCACATCGATTTTCCCAAATCTCAGTACCCGGTATTTCAAATTTCGAGTCTATAGACTAAAAATTGACAGAGTTATTGCGTAGGGAAATGTACACAGACACACAGACACACAGACACACAGACAGACACGTTCACTTTTATAGATATATAGATATATATACATTTTTCCCAACTCGCATTTAGGTAAAAATGCACTTTCGTAAATAATTGAATTCATTCAAAACGTGTCGCAAAAACAAAAGCAAATAACATTGCGATATATCCAAAACAGCCGTGCGAAATGGACGAGTTAAGAGTTTAGGTTTTATTACCGTGGGGTCTCGATTTTGAATTTCGCGAGATTCAGCCACTCTGGTGAGTCGTAGACGACGAAACACGTGTCAGTGGATAATTATATTTTAAAAACTATCAAGTGAGAGAAAGAGAGCGATAAAAAGAGAAAAAGATAGAAGGCCGACAGAATTATGATAAACAAATAGACATTCCACCTGAGGGATTGATACTTACGTAGATAAAGGGAAGGATGACATACTTATAGATTATATATCGATATAGAAATAGAAATGAAGCATGTATCATTTCCATTGTTGTTCTTTTAGAACGTTCCGCCGATGTAACCTCCAAACTTCTTTAAGTGTATTTTGCCGAACTCGGGAATCTTTCTGTCGAACTTAAGAATTTCGACGTAATTTCGAACAGAAAACCACATTTAATCCATGGGGGAAGCATGCTCCTGTTCCGTTATTGTGGTAGCCATTGCACCGAAAAAGATTAGCAGCAATATCAAAAAGTGTCGTTGGTTCTACCCAAAGCATTCTTGTTTTCGAGGAACCGCATTCGTCGAAATATTAGCATTTATATGCTAGTTAACATGTCCCAGAATACGAGGGGCGTGCAATAAGTAATACCCCTGACCCACTTCCAGTTGTTTGATCTACCTGAAATTTTGCATGTGCAATGATTTATATCTCTACGGGTTATCTGGCAAACTACAGCTCTGAATTAATTGTGGTCTCTATTTTACACGTGTTTGAACTGAGTCAGGTGTGAAATGGAGCCTGTTGAATGTCGAGCAGTGATCCGGTTTTTGTATTTGAAAGGACGCACACCACAGGAGACTTTTGATTAAATGAAAGAAACTTATCGTGATAATGCCCCATCATATGACCTTGTAAAACGCTGGCATCGTAAATTCAAACATGGCCGGAAGTCTGTGGAAACAGCTCCCAGACCTGGTGCCCCCCCTTCTGCCATTGATGAGGCATCTGTCCGTCAAGTTGAGGCTGCCATTTTGGAAGATCGGCGCATTACTATTTGCCAAATAGCCCAAGATGTCAAGATTAGTACAGGGTCTGTGGAAACTATCATTCATGACCATTTGCATATGCATAAGGTGTCTGCCAGATGGATTCCAGGGTGGCTCACACTATTCCAGAAGCGAGAACGCGTTGAGTGCTCGAGGATGAATTTGGAGATGTGCCAAGAAGATGAGTCAAAATTTTTCAAAAGACTGATTACACAGGATGAAACCTGGGTCCATGACTATGATCCTCTGAATCCTAGTGCTCCTCTGGATCATAGTGATGGACCCAGGTTTCATCCTGTGTAATCAGTCTTTTGAAAAACAGTGATGGACCCAGGTTTCATCCTGTGTAATCAGCCTTTTGTAAAACCAAAGCCCAGTCAATGCAGTGGAAGCACTTGGAATCACGACCTCCAAAGAAGGCAAGGGTGCAGCCCTCCGCTGGCAAGGTCATGCTCACAGTCTTCTGGGGCCAGGACGGAGTAGTGATGACAGATTTCCTGGCAAAGGGTATCACAAGAGAAGTTATCAAAATCAAGAGGCGGGGCAAGATCAGCAAAGTTAACTTCCTCCTGCAGGGCAACACTGCGGTCTACAACTCGCATGTCGCCAGATCAGAAGCACGGGCGTGTGGTTCCTCCCTACTCTCATGACCTTGCACCCTCTGACGTTCACCTCTTCCTAGCCATGAAGTTGTTTTTAAAAGGAAAGCGTTTCCCAGATGATGCAGCCTTGATTTCTGAAGCCACGTCATGGTTGGAGGAACAACCTGCGGTGTTCTACAAAAACGGTCTCCAGAGCTGCATCAAACGATGGGAGAAATGCATAACTCTGGGTGGTTCCTATGTAGAGAATAACTTATAACTGTGCCAAGTTTCGTTGATCTACTACTATGGGAAGTGGGGCAGGGGCATTACTTATTGCACGCCCCTCGTAGATTTTTTAATCTTAATCTAAAATTTACATGTATATATATATATATATATATATATATATATATATATATTATTATTAATTATTCTTTTTTTTTCATTTTTTTTTTATATATATTAGTATAAGTAATAATCGTATTGTTCTATCATTTTACTATTGGGGAAGTGGTACTTTCCACTGGAGAGCCATGTATTTTACAGCTGTCCTGTTTTTAAACCTCCGAAACAGCTACATGGTAGGCAGCTGAGGATCCCCGTTTCTATTTTTTAATTTTTTTGGTTAAAATTGTTTTTTTTTTGTTTTGTTTTTGTTTTTTTTCATCTTTATATACTTGAATTCTCTTTTATAATTGTAGACTTTTGAGAAGTCGGATTAGGTAAGTGCTAAGTCTGCAATAGGTTAAATTGAGTTTATTTTTTCCGGGAATTAAAATTGCATTCTTTATTTTTCATTTCTGTTTTTCTTTGTTTTTTCTTTTTTACTCAAAGCTTCTTTTGACTATATATATATATATATATATATATATATATATATATATATATATATATATATATATATATATATATATATATATATATATATATTTGAATCTGTCGACTGGTATTAATCGCGACACCCTGCACTGAAGATTCCCGAAAGGATGAAACACTAGTGTCTGTAGGTATTTAATTATTAGAGTAAAAAAAATATAATTATGACAGCCCCTTTAAGAAATTCGTTTCTTATGATTGAGCACTTTCAGTTGAATTAAAGTCGGTCAATTTAGCTCTTATGCATAGATCATCATATAACGATTTACATCATTGTCTGACTGACGTAAAGAAATTTAAAATTAAAATGTTTAAATTCAACGTTATTTCACGCGGTTAATGGTTACCGAATGGATACGGTATTTGCTAATCGAGCCAGAGATGGCGCGTTTTGCCGAGTTCGAATCTGTCGACTAGTGTCAATCGTGGCACCCTGCACTGAAGATTCCTGAAAGGATGAAATATTAGTGTCTGTAAGTATTTAATAATTATAGTAAAAAAAATATATATCTATATGTTTTATTCTATTTTTTTTTAACGTTTTATCTGTTTGGTTACATATGTTTCGGATGTTGGACCTTACAGAAACCATTTCTGTAAGGTCTGACGAGGCTGTTAGATCGTAAACACGGTCCAACATCCGAAACATAGCTCACCAAACAGATAAAACGGTAATAAAAAATAAAATAAAATAAAATAAAATAACACACATATTTGCTCTGCAATAGTATTGAGCACTCTCTTCATGTTTTTACTAATTACCAGTTTTACCATATATATATATATATATATATATATATATGGTGTTTTAATGGTTTCAAATTTAAAATGGACACCTCTATTTTATTTAACCACAGATATGGCCATTAATAGTTATTTTTAGTTCAGCTTAATTTGGCAATTCATCGTTAAATGACTGACACCCGTGCAGCGTTTACAAATTTTAAATGATAATCTTTTAAAGTGAGATAAATATTTGATGAACGAATACTTCCATGAAATCGACTTGTCAATTGGCTACCTTGTTCATGCGATTTAACACCATTAGAATTTTTTAAATTTAATTTATAACATAATATAATCAATTCTTAATGCTGCAATATTTTAAGTTATAAATTTATTATATTTTTACTAGAATATCTTGTCTTTTGCTTTTTCCAGTTTTAACAACTAGTCCTTTACTTTTCACAGTTTAAGCTTAACCATATTACTTTTCATGCTCGCATTTTTCCATTGTAATATATATATATATATATATATATATATATAGAGAGAGAGAGAGAGAGAGAGAGAGAGAGAGAGAGAAGAGAGAGAGAGAAAGGGGAGAGAGAGAGAACAAACAAATATGTTCGCCAAAGTTTCGTCTTTATTTCGAGACTTCCTGATTTTGTCGGAATACTATTTCCCTTATTCTCATCATATATATATATATATATATATATATATATATATATAAATTTATTTATACAAACATTGTTGGCTACATATGTGCATACATGCTTCTGTAATCACCCGTTACTGGAGAGATTACATCTTTAGGCCAAGAATTACCCTAAAAACTGAAATTTCAGGACACAAAAAACATTTTCTTATTTCGTTTACAAAATTAGAATCTTTTCATCTAATATGGGTTGGGGTTAGATGTGGGGGAGGATAAGTAAGGTCTCTGAACAATCCATTCCTCACAGGTTTTTATCTCTTCATATCTTAACTACTTTTTATTTTTTAATTTCTTTTTATATTCTTTTTTATAACCTAAAGTTTAAGTATCTCTTTTTTAGTTTTGTGTTATAAATTACTTGAGAAATCCGACATTAGGTCTCCTATAGCCGGCGGTCAAAGACTTTAGGTGCTTCGCATATTCCTGACGGCCACCCAGTGTGGAGAAAACGGTATTCTCGATTTACATACAAGCATATTTCAGAAGTAAGCATAAAAGAAGTGGATACACACCGTTTCGTATATTTCCTTACACATGCGCACAGAAATATAAAATATAAATAAATATAAAAAGTAAGAAAGCTACCAACTTCTACATACATAAATATACATAAATATATACATAAACATCCATACTTTGATACACCCGCGTACATATATACGTAGACATGCACGCACACATATACAGAATGTACATATACAGTTCAATATATTCACACTAAACGTAAACGCACATCCATATAATATACATAAATACATATACACGTAGTAACACCTACACACATATATCTACATATATAGCCATATACACACCCGCATATCATATACTACCGCTATTATTATACCAATACTAATAAAACT
This sequence comes from Euprymna scolopes, assembly GCF_053919585.1. NCBI lineage: Eukaryota > Metazoa > Mollusca > Cephalopoda > Sepiida > Sepiolidae > Euprymna > Euprymna scolopes. Next base: position 13,909,084 of record NC_136507.1, on the reverse strand, counting down.
ATCACTTAGAGACAAAATTAAAACTTGTACATCATAATCTGATTCATCTTTCGATAAACATATATATATATATATATATATATATATATATATATATACATACAAGCATACACACATATACATACACATATATATAGATTATATACCATAGATACAGATACATTCCTGTCTACACATGTACATAAACCCACAAAGATATATATATAAAATACACACATGAGACACATATACGTACATAGATATATAGATATCCATATACACATACATATATACATACATACAGGTACATCCTCGTACCCATACATATAAATGTACAGCCATACATATACATACACATGACATTACATTCAACACGTACATATACGTATTATCTTAATTAATAGTCAAAAACTTTATTTAATAAGGTGACCTCTAACTTCGGTAGTGTGGTAGCCCATTTATATGAAACAGCATATTATTATAGTTTACATAGGCATATACATACATACATACATACATACATACATACATGCATACATACACACACACATGTACACTCTGGTAATATATACACTATTGTAACTCCCCTATATGAGACAGCCTATTTTAATAGTTCAGATATACATACATGCATACATACATATACATATACACATATGTACACTCACACATACATGATACATCTAAATAGATATAGATATGAACGCATTCTATACATAACTTTTTTACCAACACCCTATACACATAAATATGAATTTAAGTTCACACAATTATATTACGCGCACCCATCCGCTTGCTATTTCTCGCAAGTTGTAAGTTTTTTCTACATAAAAAACTTATAGTGAATGCACATTGAAGTCCATAGGTATATCCTCAGATCAAACAACTACTCCCCCGAGGTTTATACAGATATATAACGATATATAACAACAAATTCAGAACATTTGGGCTATACAAACGGAATACAAATGTTTATATATTGTTGTACTTACCTTTTTTATTCCATGACATTGTACATACACATATACATATCGGTATATACACCACATACACATCTACTTACATGCACATACATATATATACAGAATATATATATATATATATATATATATATATATATATATATATATATACATATATATATATACCCATACAGATATACTATTATATAGGTATTTATTCAGGTTAGTAATATTATAACTGCTTGAGAAAATAGACTATTAAGAGACTTATATAATCAATTGGGTAGGATCATAATCATGACCTCACTCATCCTCTTTTTGGGATGGGATAGGATGGGGAATAGTTGTTATAATAGTTCTGATCATCATAACTTAAGCGCTCCTTAAGCGCATATATTCTGAAATGTTTGCAGGATATAGCAGTTTCTTGTTTAATATTTAATAGTTTGTCCCTGTCCTTAAACCTAGTTATCTCAAGTTTTTCTGATAAGCATAACGGATATGGTGAGTTTAATGAGTGGCACGTACTGGCTTTTCTAATAATCTTCCATTCTATCTATGGTGTTTTCTTGTCCCTAACTAGTTTCCAGTAGTATAACGATAACGAGGTGTCTTTTTCATACGTTTGATTATCATGTAAATCGAGAATACCGTTTTCTCCACACTGGGTGTCCGTTGGGAATATACAAAGTACCTAAACTCTTTGACCGCTGGCTATAGGAGACATAATGTCGGATTTCTCATGTAATTTATAACGCAAAACTAGATACTTAAACTTTAGGTTATAAAAAGAATATAAAAAGAAATAAAAAAAAATAAAAATTATCCCTTACCGAAGTTAAGATATGAAAAGATTAAAGCCTGAGAGGAATGGGTTTTTCAGAGACCTTACTTAACCTCCCCCACACTTAACCCCCACCCATATTAGATGACAAGATTCTAATTTTGTAAACGAAATAAGAAAATATTTTTGTGTCTTGAAATTTCAGTATTTTCAAGGGTAATTCTTGGCCTAGAGACGTAATCTCCCCAGTAGTATAATGAAAAAAGAACGGAAAACAAAAGTATGCTTTTGTAAACTTACTAACAGCATAATTAGCGTCCTAAATTATGAGATGAAAAAATGAACGCATCTCTTAGTAAAAAAAAAACAGCGCTAATTTTCGGGGGTGCTGAAAACGAATATCACAGTTAAATTTGTTTTATGATATGAAGAAATTATTAGCTGACAAGAAAGTGGGTGCTCATTTTACGTTAAATTTATATAGGAAAGTGATCCCCCACTTTTTGAAAAAGTAATTCCTTCAGTTGGAAAGAAACTTAAAAAATTAAGACCTGGTTTTTTGTGGCCGAATGCGTTTAAGCAGTCTTTATAAATAATATGGAAGAAGAAATTTAGAAAAAAAAATTAACATTTTAGCGTGGGGAATAACTTTTCTATATAGATTTAATGTAATAAGAGAACCCACTTTTTAGCCACAAAGCGTTCAACCAGACATATCATCTCTTGCATTTTTTCAAGTTTGGTGATCGAGGGGGGGGGGGTAAACATGACAAATACAAACATTTTTAGTTTTTTGTGGTGGGGAGGCGGGAATTACATTGGAAACATAAAATCACGATGAATTAAATTAATTTTTATGAAACCGTTATGTACTTTCACCTAACAATTTCATAAACAGAACGAACCCCACAATAGGGCAAATTACATTTTTTTAGGGGAGGGGATGATTACATTAGAAATACAAAATGACGAAAAATGTCATTTAATTGTTTCTGGAATTAATTTTTGATAGATCTTTTTTTTCTTCTTTTTTTGCGATTGGACGAATATTCACTGCTATTTTTTATAGTTGTAATGCTTTATTTTTAATTATCTTTTCTTGGGGGGTATTTTCAGTGCTCAATATCCGGAGAATAGTTTCTTCTCTTTGCAGCCCTTTTGCCGAAATATCTGGTGGAGAGAGTATCACATGCATCTTTTTGGGGCGATTACATTTATATGTTTTCATCCGTTCTTTTATTTTTGTTGTGGGGGTATCCACGTTGCCCATGATGAAAATAATTAGAATACCGGTGTCTTTCAAACAGAACTTCATGTCAACACAGGCAACGCTGGGTACCCATGCTAGTGTATATATATATATATATATATATATATATATATATATATATATATATATTTATATATATATATAATATTTATATATATATATATATATATATAATATTTATTTTTATATATATATATATATATATATATATATATATATATATATATATAAAGAGAGAGATTTACGGTAATAAACAATCTGGATAGATAGATAGATAGATAGATAGATAGATAGATAGATAGATAGATAGATAGATCATCGTAAACCATAGAAAATGAGTGCATTTTCCTCCGGGGAAAAATAAAAAAAAAAATGACAGGTTATTTATCAAATGACTGATTTTGTCGCTAAGTAATTAAAACGATTTCACTGTTCAATAATCAACACCCAAAAAAAAAAAAAATAGGAAAAATAATTTTGGAAAATTATTTATAGTCATATCTCATGTTTTCTCTGTCAATTTTCAATTATTCCTTGGTTTGAAGAATTCTTTCTTTTTAGCATATTTATTCTTTCCTTGAAGTCGTTGTTTCTAAGTTATTTTTTTCTTTTGTTCGTGATTTTACCTTCTTTTTTAAATAAAATTCTTTACCTTCTTTACTTAAATAAACTTCTTTTGGCGAATATTTCCTCTTAATATAATTAATATTTCTTTCCTCATATATTTCTATTATGATACTAAATGTGAGTTAATCAACGTTTGTTTTCCTAGCATATATATATGTTTTCCTAGCATATATGTACAGTGATGATCATATTTATTGGCACGGTAAAATAAAAGTTAAATTTTGTCTAATAAATTCTAAAAAAGGGATTAAATTAAAGAAAATAAAAAAGTATATTATGTATTTTTAACTGGCCTTTCCGATGCAGCAATCGGATTTTAGAAAAAATAAATAACAAAGGAACAACAAACATAATTGCAAAAAACCCTTGTTCAAAATTATTGGCACGGCTTTGTTTTTCTTTTAGTATCAGTATAATATCAATCAATTTCCGGTTTACGTGCTTCCTGAACTTTTTTATAGCCATATTATGCTTGTTTAACGCTAATTCAGTGAATAATTTTTTTCAGATAATTTTTAGATAGCGATTTATTTAAACTATTATAAGTGACTAAATTATAATTTTCAATCGCCATGGTTAAAACTAAGGAACACAGCGAAGACGTCAGGAAGCTTGTTGTAGCATGCCATACCAATGGGGAGGGCTATGATAAGATTTCAAAGAAGCTAAACCTTCCCAAAACCACTGTTAGAGCCATAATAAACAAGTTCAAATCGCAAGGCCACGTTATGAGTTTAGAGGGAGAAAAAGGATTCTTTCCCCAAGAGATGAACGGAAAATTGTTCGACAAGTAAAACAAAACCCAAGGATCTCTGTTGGGGAGATTGTTGATGAACAGAGCACCTCTGGAGTGAATGTATCTCGACATACAGTTGGTAGAGTTTTGAAGAGAGCTGGTTTAAAAGCATGTCGTCCGAGAAAGACTCCCTTATTGAAGCCTATGCACCTGAAAGCAAGGCTAGCCTTTGCAAAACGTCATATTGATAAAGATGTTGCATTCTGGAAACGTGTTTTATGGACTGACGAAACGAAAATAGAGTTATTTGGCCATAATAAAGTGTCTTATATTTACAGAAAATCTGGCGAAGCTTTCCTGCCTAAGAACACCATACCCACAGTGAAGCACGGTGGAGGCAGTTTGATGTTTTGGGGATCCTTTGCTGCCTCTGGACCAGGGCGACTTGTTAAGGTCACAGGTAGCATAAAAAAGGAAGATTATGTTAAAATATTGGATGAAAACCTGAAAGACCCTGCTAAAGAGCTCTCACTTGGTCGTCGTTGGTGGTTCATGCAAGATAATGACCCAAAGCATTCGGCTAAACTGACTAAGAAATGGCTTGAGGACAATCATATTAATGTTTTGGAGTGGCCATCACAAAGCCCAGACCTTAATCCAATTGAAAATTTATGGAGAACATTAAAATTGAGGGTAATGCAAAGGAAGCCTAAGAATCTTATTCAATTGGAGGATTATTGTCAGGAAGAGTGGGCTAAAATTACTACTGAAGAGTGCAACAACTTGGTTGTAAACTATGAAAAGCGACTGAGGAAGGTAATCAAGGCCAAAGGCTATACAATTGATCATTAAATAAATCGTGCCAATAATTTTGAACAAGGGTTTTTTGCAATTATGTTTGTTGTTCCTTTGTTATTTATTTTTTCTAAAATCCGATTGCTGCATCGGAAAGGCCAGTTAAAAATACATAATATACTTTTTTATTTTCTTTAATTTAATCCCTTTTTTAGAATTTATTAGACAAAATTTAACTTTTATTTTACCGTGCCAATAAATATGATCATCACTGTATATATATATATATATATATATATATATATATATATATATATATATATATATATATATATGCTAGGAAAACAAACGTTGATTAACTCACATTTAGTATCATAATAGAAATATATGAGGAAAGAAATATTAATTATATTAAGAGGAAATATTCAGAAGCTGCTCATATATATATATATATATATATATATATATATATATGAGCAGCTTCTGATTTTAACATGCAGCTTCTGATTTTAACATGCAGCTTCTAATTTTAAACATACATAAGAATAGAAAATATTCGCAAAAGCGTGCTTTACTTATATATATACATATATATATATGTATGTATATATATATATATATATGTTTATACTCTAGAGAAACAAATGTTTATTATTTATTATGCATATGTATGTATGTATTTATATATGCATACTCTAAAGAAACACATTTTTATATTCTCTTTGTTTCATTTTGTACTATGAAAACTTAAAAAATTTTGATAAAGTGGAACAAACTAAGTACTATAATATCCGTTCGATGCACAATTAAGGACGAATACAAAAGTAATGAAGATTGGTCACCAGGCTGATCTTGCTGAAAGTTTGTATGGAAAGTTATGATCATTTGCAGCGAATTAAGTATTATGTTATCCATTCTATGTTAGAATCTAAAAATTGTTAGTATTTACTATAGAATGAGCATAAATTTAATAATATTCAACCATTAATTTTTCATAAAGTTTACGATCCATAAATTTCCCCCGTTTTTAACGGCCTTAAAAGTCTTCTATATTGTATCTATCTATATATCTGTCTGCTATTTGTTCGACCGTTCCATATGTCAGCCCCTTTTTCTGGTTTAAAAATCTATTATATATATATATATATATATATATATATATATATATATATATATATGTGTGTGTGTGTGTGTGTGTGTGTGTGTGTGTGTGTGTGTGGATAGATAGATAGATAGATAGATAGATAGATAGATAGATAGATAGATTAAAATAATACTGAAATATCGTAGGATTACAGATTTATATTTTACTTCCTCCGATGAGATGAGTCATTCATTGAAACCCCATAGATTAAGGAAAAACTTTAATAATTATAATTATTTGTAATCCTTTGTCTAACAATAAATTTTCTCGTAATTCTATATAATTTAATTCAGAATTTCTTATATATAAAAAAATATATAAATATATCTCTCTGTCACCCCTTTTCACCACGCATCTCTCTCTCTTTCTCTCTCTCTCTCTCTCTCTTTATATATATATATATATATATATATATATATATATATATAATAAAATGGATGCAGAAATTCCCTTCTGGACCAAAATACCGTAGGTTTGCAACAACATATGCCACATACAAATTTATTATGCCTAGATTATTAGCAATTATTTTATGTAACTTTAGAACGCCAGTTTAGACACATTTGGTCGTTATAATAACATTTTAGATTACATCCTAGGAGCAACATCATTACAATTGCAACATCTTTTGACGGGCAGTTCCTATTTTTTCCTCCAAATCTACAGTCCTCTTATGCCCCCCCACTCGTCACCGGGACTATATATACACCTTATAACTATTTTCGACGGCACGTTTTGTAACTGGTTCATACACTCATATACACAACCAGTATCTTTCCAGTTACCGATTACAAAATAATAATCCGGCTTTTCTCATTGGCTGGGATCTGACAGATCTATTAATCAGGAATAAACAACTTATTCAAAAACCAAACGCGTCAAACCTTCACAAAGATGTCGTCTTTCTCCACATGAAGCAAGTGTTTTGTAAATATTAAGCCAACTACAAAAAAAGTTTAACCGCACATAATCGTAATTTTACGTATTAATATCCTTACCGTTATCTTCGCAGACATTGTCACCACGAAACTAACGCCCTTAAAAAAAAACATCCCTGATACAAACATAATTAACATTTATGGTTAGCATTGTTTTTTTTTTTGGGGGGGGGGGTCTTCGATTCTCCGTACCAAAAAGTTACCGATGCTATTTTTTTATTTGTTTTAGTTTGTTTCGTTTACTTTTCCATTTTTTTTTTTTTTTTTTTTTTTTGCTTTTCTTTGGATTCTTTCCAGTACCCACCTTAAAAAAATACAATACCTGAAAAAAAAAAAAACATTTACAGTAAGCTGCGTTTCTTTTCCCTCTTCGATTCTCCTTAGAATACACTCAACAATGCAATTTGGGGGGGGGGGCGGGGTTACACAGTTAACTATAATGCTCGACTCTAAACATTTAATCATAACCGCAAATTGACATTTTATATACTTCAAAATCTCCTTATGTGTGATTTCATACCTTTAACCTGTTTACTCCTTACTATTTTCGAAGTGTGTGCGTGTGTGTGTGCTCTAGAATTAACGACCACATGCAGAAAAAGGGGCTGACATATGGAACGGACGAACAAATAGCAGACAGATACGTAGGGGTGTATGCGCGTGCGCGTGTGTGTGTGGTGTGTGTGTGTGTGTGTGAGTGTGCGTGTGTGTGTGTGACTTTGTGCGTGTGTGTGTTTGCATCCCTATTTTTCTGTATGTGTGCGTGTATGTGTACATATTTATGTTTATTTTGCGTGTGCATGTGTATATTTTTCCGTGTCTGCGTGAGTTTGTTTGTGCGTGTGTGCGTCCGTGTGTTTTTGCATGTGCGTGTGTGCGTGTTTGTGTTCTGTGTGTGTGTGTTTTTACGCGTTTGTGTGTGCGAGCGCGTGTCTATGCATGAGTTTGTTTGCGTGTTTACGTGTGTGCATGTGTCCGTGTGTGTGTGCGCGTATTTGTGTTTGAGTGTGTGTGTGTCTGTGTTTCTTTTTGTGTGCATCTGTGTTTTTTGTGTGTGCGTGAGTGTGTTTTTTTGTGTGTATGTTTTTGGGTTATGCTTATGTATGTTTGCGTGTGTGCGTGTGTGCGTGTGTGCGTGTGTGTGTGTGTATGGTGCGTGTGTGCGTGTGTGCGTGTGTGTGTGTGTATGGTGCGTGGTGCATGTGTGTGTGTGCGTGTGTTTCTGTGCGCGCGCGCGTGTGTGTGTGTGTGTGTGTGTGTGTGTGTGTGTGTGTGTGTGTGTGTGTGTACGTGTGTCTCTGAGATAAAAATCAATCTAATACTTGCGTCAACTAAACTCAGGCATGGCAACACGTTGCCGGGCCGGTAGAGCCAGCACACATATATATTTCAATCATACAGCAAATAGGAGAAAAGTACGAAATAAAGACAAATGTAAACTTCATTCCAACATAAGTATTAATGCTTATAATTACCCCAACCAAATAAAAATGCTCGATACGACGACGATAGAAATTAAGAGCTTTTTCTCTTTTTTCTCTTTTCTTCTTTTTCTTTATTCATTTCGACAAACATTCTACTATTAGTTTGTATTCTATGACCACCATCATACAATGCAGTTTCATAAAATGCTAAAACCAGCAAATTTTAGCTCTACTATTTATATAATTTGCCAACTCATTTCTTTCCTCTGAAGAGGAGAATTTTGAAACTCCACGGAATAAGGATATATTTTAACGCTTTTTACTAATTTGAAGTATTCTGCCAAAAAATAAATTTTACGTGTAAATTTTGGTTTACAGTTTTCATTTATGTTTCTTTTGTGTACTCTTACAGAATATCATCTGCATTTTTTCTGTCTTCAATTTAATTTACTCAAATATTTTGTGCCCGTAAACTACGTTACCTCATGCGTCATATCACAAGAATCCTGATTTTTTTCAGTTTTAATTTCAATCCCTTAAAACACATGATATTATTTCAGAGGGCAGAACATAAACTTTGTGTAAACTTTCCGCGGCCTTGGAACTTTCGCTTCTTTTATTTTGTATTTGTTTCACTTCTCCTTCTCCTTGATATTCAACCTGCGGTCTGCTAGTACGACGAAATCTGCGATCTGACTCCCACTAGATTGCGAATTTAATTTTATTATCAATCATGGCAAAAACGAGTGCTCAAGATATGGAAGCAGTATTCAATTTGGAATCGAATCCGACTCTGATCATGTAACTTTTTTTTTTTTGCATAAAATTTTGATGGGCTTCGTCTCAGAAACGACCGCATACAGAAACTTTGTTGACGTTGAATTTCTGTCATTGATATACTCAAAAATGAATATGTCATAATTTATGTTTATTTCTAAATTGTAACACACACACACACACGCACGCACACGCACACGCACACACACACACACATACGATGCTCTTTGCGTAAAGAAATCGAACTTAGGAATGTGGACGATGTCAAAAGATCGTTATTTCACTACCCGTACAGCAGAAGCCAAATATCGTAATTGTAATAAATTGACTGTTGTTTAAGCGATCGGGTTTCGATCCCAGATTGAGGTGGTTGCCTTCTAGTTGCACAGGTGAGCTGCGATACAGCGAAACAGTACTGTATATATATATATATATATATATATATATATATATATATATATATATATATATATATAAGTAGATTGTAGTTTGCTTGAAGCATTGTTGAAGAAAATTATAAGGTAAAATTAAAAGCCAAGAACAATGCGAGATTTTTTTTATATAGAGTAAAATTAAATGAAAACAAAAGAAATAACACCATTGAATACAACAGAAAAAAAAATTACTGTTGCTTAGAGTTAAAATTTGTGTGAAAAAGAAAAAACAAACAAAAAAAAAGAAATTTATTTCTTTTGTTTTCATTTAATTTTACTCTATATAAAAAAAATCTCGCATTGTTCTTGGCTTTTAATTTTACCTTATAATATATATATACATATATATATATATATATATATATATATATATATATATATATATATATATATATATTCAAGCAAATATTATTGAACGTAACGGAGACATTTTGCTTTATGATTCTTTTCTTTTTAATTTTTCGATTTTCCGTATAATCTTTTTATATCGAAATCAAAAATATTAATAAAAGTTCCATCATTGTTGCTGTCACGAGCGCTTTCGATTCGTCCACGAATCATCTTCATGTGTTGAAGTAAAAGTGCGAAGGAGCGAAAATGAGAATTAAAGTGAAAACTAAAAGATACAGTAAACGGCGTAAACGGATGATAATAAGTTAAAATATAGAGTCGATGAAAAGTCGATTAAAAATTCGAGTATTAAAATCACCTAGTTCCTGAACACTGTTAACAAAGTTCATCAATATATATATATATATATATATATATATATATATATATATATATATATATATATATATGCTAGCAAAAGTACCCGTCGTTGACTGGGTACAAAAACAGCGCACAGAAAATGAATTCTGATTTATGAAAGTATGATAGGTTATGAAAAGGAGGGGTTGTAAAGAGATAGCTTCGAATTTGGGGATATCAAAACCAAAACAAAATATGATGAAAGTAAAAATAAATTAGATAAACCCAATAATTTATTATACTATACCTGTTCACACTGAAACACTTATCACAATATTCTGTGGATCTATGTTAAAAAAAAACCCTTGTTAAACTTTGTGACATATTTCCATTCTATAGAGGTCAGGCGCGAACGAACACCCCATAATTTTATTATACCATATTTCTTCAAACTGAAACATAATTATCAAAGTATACTTACGCAGATAGATATGAAAAGTCTTTATTAAAGTGTGTGCCTATTTCCATTCTATGGAGGCCAGGAGCGAACGCAGAACCCACAAGTTTATTATACCATCCCTATTTAAGTTAAAACATACTTATCAAAGTATTATTATGTACATCTATATCAAAAACACTTGTAAACGTTTTTTCTTTAATTTTTAATTTTTTTATTTCCATACTTTGTGGACCAGGCGCGAACACAGACCCCACAATTTTAATAAACCACTGTTCTGCCAGATCAAACATACCCATTCCTGTGTGTCGATACATTTTCTATCATTATATGTAATCAGTTTTTTAAAATAGTCAACCATATAGCAGCCTATTCGTGACCAGACACACACACACACACACACACACAAATATTCAGCTTTATATATATATATATATATATATATATATATATATATATATATATATATATATATATATATATATATATATATATCGTGTGTTTTTAGAGGCGGCAACTCTATTTTCTTTAACTGCAGACTACAGAGTATTATGGTATGCATTCAGTGCGCGGTTAGAGATTAATAGGTATTAGTATTTAATAGAAATATGGGCATAGATTTAACAACGAATCAATTTCGCATAAAGAATTCATTCTAAGCTAACGGTCTATGAATTTTGCCAGTTTTTAACGAACTTAAAAGTAATTTTCTGTATTTTTGAGATGAGGTGTTTTCATTGATTGAGATTCAAAACACCTGACGAAGGCCGGAGGGCAAAACGGCCGAAACGTTGTGACAATAACAACCAAGATGAGGAAGTCAGTCCAACAATCTCAACGAACTTAAAAGTCTTCTATATTCTTTCTATTTGTCTGTCTGTTAATTTATTTATTGCGGATTATTATCCTTATCTTTCTTAGTTGTTGTTTCAAGACTTTTCGGCCAACTATTCCTCTGGCCTTTGTCAGTCGGTAACCGCGACGGGATAGGGACTATGAATCTCCTTACTGCATTCTCAGCAATTACTGCCATCCATAGTTGTTGTCGTCTCACCACGATTTGGGCCAAGAAAGCCTCTGGCCGGATTTGGGTAGGATTGGAACTGTTATCTTCAGACAATTCTCACCTGGAACCGATGCGCGTATGTAATTGCATAAAAACTGACGTCCCTGGTGGAGGGGGGTACGAAAAAAAGACAAAGAACTCGACAGAGACGAGATAACGTTCAAGATCTCGGGAGAGACATTCTACATCACGTGGTTGACGTCACGGCCGTAACGACGATGAAATAAATGTCGTTGTATAAATCAAAGTGCGAGTCGGGGTTATTTCCTGTTTTTTTGTTTTATTTTGTTTGTTTGTTTGTGTTTTTTTTTTGTCTACTTTGCGACTGAGACCACAACGTGTGTACAAGTGTACAATATTACAAAAGTATTATAGAAAAAAAAATGTTGTACTCTTGCAGAATATCATCTATCTTTTCTGTCTGACATTTTAATTTACTCAACTGGTGCTACGGTACAGGATTGCATAAGGAGTCATATACTTCTTTCTTAATTTTTTTTTTGTTAAGATGTAACCAATTATCAAGATCCAAAGGCCACTCGAGGAAAAGGCGTTAGGTGGACATGAGACGATACCGTTATTATTGGTAGTGATGGTGCGGCCTGGGCAAAATTTGATCATTTGAGAAAGTAACTCTTCACAGATTTTTTTACCATGTTGTAGTCGCTTGGGAAGCAGCCCCGCGGTATTATATTACAGAGATGAGCAGTTCTAAGAAAGAAACTTTGCTCATGGAAGTTTCGTTTAGTTTTAGGTAGGTAAGTAGAGAGAGAGGGTGAGAAAGAAGAAGAGAGAGAGAATGATAAGAGGAGAGAGAAGTTAACTATTTTGCCAATAACTTTAGCGGCAGATTTCATGTAAGACTTCTATTCCAAATAAAATCCTTTGCGCAAGTCGTTGTAAGAATGGTTGAGTTATTAATATCATGCGTAGAATGTTCTATACGTGAGATGTTTTGTAACCTTACACACGTTTACACACGTGTTAACCTGTAGACCTAACACGTTGTAGTTTCCGTCGCAAGGAACATAAGAAAGGAATAAGAAAGAAATTCAACTCGTTATTTCAGGTTTTAACATAATACCTTTATTCCTTTTTCTCCGACTACGCGTGACTTCTTGCATCGGCTGTGGCGTCACTCACGTGTTTCTACTGTGATCGTGATTCTCAGTCTGTGAACACGTTCTTCCTTTTATAACCTTTTTCTATCTTCCATGCCGTGACGTCATCTCGCACATGACTCGATCATTTGCATACAGCTGCTATGCGCGTGTGTCCGTGCTCTGTTGCAATATCATTTTTATTCAATAAATTAACTAGCTAATTGTATTACCGGAGGAACTATATATCTGCTAGTATACGTGTGACAATGATTCCTCGTCAAGCGATTGACCGACACTTCTTTTAACCCAAGAGAGACTACTTCATTCATTTATTTCATACTAGTCTGTGTGTCCGACGTTGCCCGGAGATTTGGATGTGTGTGCTGAGAAAAAAAAGTGGTAGTAGGCAAGCAAGTTCGAACCCGTACCGCGAAAGAGGAAAAGAACGTGAAAAAAAAACGTGACGTCTTTGCCATTGCATCCATCTCCAAACCGGAAGTGGCGGAATTAAGGCTAGTCAATCGATAAGAGAGGATGACTTTTGAAAATATCAGCGAAAAAAGCGACCCCTCCTTGTAGAAAACTGCCCAGTTGACGCTGAAAGAACGAATGTTTTAGCTAATTTTTCGATATTTGCCGTCCAAAGGGTTGAGCTTCAAAATGATACTGATCTCGTGAAAATCCGTCGCCTCAGTCGAAAGTTTTAGGCAGACATATATACATACATACATACATACATACATATATTTAAAGAGACTGGTTAGATTTATATTATAGATGAAGCAGATGATTGCATTGGTTTTCCAAACATTTTTGTAGTTAATTCTTTCTAGGAAAAAAAAAACAGGTATTTACAGGAGAGACTACTTAAAATTTGTCAACATCCTTAGTGAAAATGTTTATGAGGAATGTACTGGATTCGAACTTGGAGCATTCAGGTTGTCGCTCAGTGGCGATTTACAGACGACTCTGTGGAGAGCGCGCCATCGAGGTGTTTGTTTACATTGCACCTAATAATGGTAATCTCCTTCGTCCCTGTTGGTTTAAAGGCTCAGTAGGTGTACGATTAGTGGATTATGATAGAATAACGGATGATTGGACACGAAGATTGCTGGAAAACCAGTGTTGCATCTCTATTTGTAATTATTATTAATTTACTGGGCGTTTTAACACAGATTTCTCTTTGATAACAACTTGTGGTGTTCCCTGAAGTCTAGGTGACAACAAGTCTCTCCAGAGTTCCAGTACTCTCCATCTATTTCGATAACCTTTGCAAATGATTTTCGTTATTGCAACATCCGTTGATTTCTCATTGGCAACGACTATTGACCTTCACTGGAATTTAGATGGCAATAAACCTCCCCAAGTCCTTTTCACAGTTTATCCAGTAGAGGTCTAGTTAAAGCTTTGTCTTCTCGATCTTTCCATTCTCCTTGATCCTTGATGACTATTTGGTATAGTGCTAGTTTATGCCGACACTACATTATTTTTTTAAGAGGGGGGGGGGATTTAAGCTTCAATCATAAACTTTCAGAGGTCTTGATGTGGAGTTCCTCTATTTTTTTGCTTTGCTTTCGTTGTAGATTCTATATGTCCGGTTTGCGTTTGTAGTTCATATTAATCTGCATTAAAACGTTTTCCTTAATATTTCAGCCATTTTTTTTATTGTTATCTATTGAATCTTCTCGGTCAACCCCATGATTTTAATCTTTCCCATTCTTTGTTCGAAGTTTTTCGCAATTGTAATAGTGCTACTATTATTGTTAGTGTTATCTTGACTTTCTTGATCTTCCATATCCCTTTTCGGATATTTGGCAAGCTCTCCGTCTCTTTGATATTCGCCTTGTGGTCTGCTGGAACAGCGAAATCTACGATTTGACAGAATTTTCCTTGTTTATAATTGTGACATCCTGTCTTCTTGCCCGGATAAGTTTATCTGTTTGTACGTCCATGTCCAATAGGATTAAGTGACTTTTGTTTTCAAATATTGTCGCGGTTTGTGCTTGTACCATTTTTCTGAGTATTCAAGATGCAGTTATTTGCATAGTAAATTATTATTATTATTATTATTATTATTATTATTATTATTATTATTATTATTATTATTATTATTATTTACTCACTAAGAGTAGTCACACAAGCCATCATCAAAGATTGTTCTCTGAGAACAACTTGTGGTGTTCTCAAGAGTCTGAGTGACAACAAGTCTCCACATACTTCCAGTACTCTCCATCTCTTTTGAAAACCTTTGCAAAAGAATTTTCGTTATCGCAACAGCCGCTTACTTTTGATTTCTCGATGGCAGCGAACATTAGTCTCTACTGGGATTTAGGTGGCAATAAGCCTCCCCAAGGTCCCAGTCTTTTTGCACTCAGCCAGCGGAGGTTTATCTAGTGCTTTCTCTCCTCGGTTTTTCCATCATCCTTGAACCTCCTCATTATTTGGCATAGTGCCCGTTTATGGTGAAACTAACACAAAAAAGGGGGCGGTAGCTTACATTTATACAGTTTCAGTTTTCATGATTCCATGTGATGTTCCTTTGTATTTTACATTTGTAGCTGTTTCTGTATGTCCAGTTTGTGTCTGTAGTTCATGTGTGTTAATCTCCAAATCCAATGGTTTTCCTTAATATTTCTACAGTTTTCATTAGTGTTGTTCGTTGTATCTTCTTAACCATCCCTCTGATTCCAATCTCTCCCATTCTTTTTTTTTTCAAGTTTTTCAATATTGTTCCTAGTGCTCCTACTATTAGTGGTATCATCTTGACTTTCTTTATTTTCCAGATCCCTTTGCGCTCTCTGTTTGTGTTTCTGCTTTTCCGTCTCCTTGATCTTCACTCTGTGGTCTGCTGAAACGGCAAAATCTGCAACCTGAAAGGACTTTTCCTTCTTGTTAACTAATATAATATCCGGTATTCTCGCTTGGGTGGCTTTATCCGTTTATATATCCATGGTCCATAGGATCTTGTGGCTTTTATTTTTTCCAGTATTGTTGCCAATTTGTGTTTGTACCATTTGTATGGGTGTTCAAGATACAATCGTCTGCATCACTCTCAGTGCACTGCCTTCCTCGCTTAATCGTGTCTATTTTTATATTCTTTTAAGTCTAACTTGCTGTATTCACTTATTATGTGGTTTATTGTTTTGTCTCTTTGTCCTAAGAGTCTGCATTTGCTTTTTTTGTGTGTGTGTGTGCGTGCGTGTGTGTGGTGTGTGTGTGTCTTGTCGATCCTTGTTTCATGTGATTGGTTCTAATCGCATTATCTTATGCGGCTGTGATTACGGATTCAGTTTCCCTGTTTATGTTTCCTTTTTGTAGCCATTTCCAGGTGTTTTTGTTAGTCTCATCTTTTGTCATCTTTATAAATCGTCCGTGCAGCTGTTTCTCTTCCCATTTTCTTTCCTCGTCTTATTTCTCGTCTCTTGCTGTGATAATTATTCTTTCGGTGTTCTACATTACATATTTTTCTATTTTTTTTTTTTATTCTATACAAACTAGCCTTCTTCCGTCGTCTTTTCTTTTTACATAGAGTCGGTCAATATCATCCTTTGGATGTAGTGCATTCTCATGAGTTTCCTGGTTTTCTGGTCGAGATTCCTCCGTTCTTCTTTGGTCCAACTTATAAACGGTCCATAGTATCTTACTAGTGACAGTGCTCACGTATTCATTCCTTTAATTAGGTTTCTACAATATAGTTTAGTTTCGACGAGCTTTCTTGTTCATCTGATGGCATTCCTTTTTAATTTTCTCTTTCATTTCTGTTACTTTCCAATATTTTCCAGTATTCCAGTGTTTCCCAAGTATTTGTAACTGTCATGTTCCCCTAGTGCCCTCATCTCTGTTTGATTGTGTAGTACCGTACCTTCCCTCCTCATTGTCAGCAGCGCGCACTTTCTATACCGAATTCCATTCGGATCTTCTGGTTAAAGATTCTGGTCGTGTTTATTAGAGTCTCTAGTTTTGTCTTTGTTGTTTGGAAACAGTTTCAGGTCATCCATGTATATTAGGTGGTTCATTCTTTCATTTGTGTTAGTGAACTTGTATCGGGCTTGGCATTTTCTTTGATGAACACTAATGGTAATAGGGAATCACTTTGGAAGATCCTATTATTATTATTCTTAATATTATTATTATTATTATTATTATTATTATTATTATTATTATTGTTGCTGTTGTTGTTGTTGTTGTTGTTTTGCTGCTATTATATTCATCTGTATTAATAGTAACAACAGAAGTTTTATCAGTAACAGTATTAGTTTTAGAATATAAGTATACAATAGTAGTAGCAAAAGTAACAAGAGTAGTAGTAGTAGTAGTAGTAGTAGTAGTAGTAGTAGTTTCAGCGGTAGCAAAAGCTGTATTGTAATATTAACGAGAGTAGTACTGGTAGTTTCATCGTTGTTCGTAGCAAAAGCAATGTTAGCCGGTAATAGCAGCACCAGCATTAGTAGTAGTAGTAGTAGTAGTAGTAGTAGTAGTAGTAGTTTATAAGTTGTACAGACGTAATAGCTGTTATAATACCAACAGTAGTAGAACTAGTGGTTTTAGCATTATTAACAGTACTATCAGTAGCAGTAGCAAAATTAGTTGCAATAGTAGTAGTATTAGTATTTGTATAAGCTGCACAATCACGACAGTAGCAGTAGTAGTAATGTTTGTCACAATAATAATAGTCATAGTAACAGTAGTAGTCGTTTGACTGACTGTTAATACATTTTACCTAAAACATTTCAGCTAATTATCTGTTCGTTTTCTTGCTTCAATATTCAACCGATAACTTTTTTAAGATTTTCATGTTTTTTAAGTAAAAATGGCTACTTTTTATTTGTTCAATTATTTTCTGGCTCTTTGAGTTTATTTTTAAGGTTCATTATTATTATTATTATTATTATTATTATTATTATTATTTTGTTTTCAGAGTCCAAACATTCTGTAAATTCCCTTCCACATTTTAATGGCTTACAGAATTGCACAGACGATGCTTCTATGATGTGTCGATTTCTGTACTTCATTGATTCGCCTATTCTTTTTTATTATTATTTTTTAATGTTTATTCCGCTTGTCCATCTTTTTTGCGCATGCGTATTTTGCATTCATTTATTTTGATCTCACGTTTGAGTTGAGACAGATTTTTTGGAAAAGCAAACCTTCTTGACTCTGATTAACTCGCCTACGAAGGCGCAGACGTGCACTCATTTGGTTAAGCTAATATGTTCGTGTGGATACTTCGCTGATCTATCAATTTTAGCTTTCTGATTTTTTTTAGATGAGGATTCATAATTCGTATTTTATTAGATTATTTTGACTTCTTTACTACGTCTAGTAAAGTAAATAGTAAAATTCAATTGAAAGTTACGCTCTTCTGGGAGTTAGAGGTTCAATCCTCGGTGTGGGCGATACTCAAAATAAAATTACAGATTACTTAGGACTTCTATCCCAGTCATGGTTGGCAGAACAAAAGCATGCTACCCATGTGGGTTACCTAAAGGCCTTCGTTCAAAATTCTGTGCAGATTTATAAGTTTGAATAGATACACCTGAAATTAGTGGGGGGGTTACATCAACCGAAACGTTGCGAAAATAACACTTGAGCTGAGAACAGTAGTTAGAATTGTCCAAATAATATGTCTAAACTGTAGAATTGTGTGAAGGGACATGACATGCGAACTTTAAATCAAGTGAAGAAAAGATATAAAACACGTGTGAAGCTTTCAAATATATTTTTGGAACTAAGGAAAAAACATATATTCCTGTGTAAATGCGATAGTTAAAAATCGAAAAATAAAAACACTTATCAGCAGGAGCGTCGGGTTAGCCACGCAAAATTGAAATGATGAAATATCGAGCCGTTATCAAGACCCACGGACTAAAACAACCCTTCGCATACAGAATTCCACCATGCGGTCAAGAAAAAGAAAAAAAACAGACTCTTTATTGATAAGGGTGTGTAGCATCGAAATATATCTGATATAAGTAAATAAATTTATTTATTTATTTAAAAGAAAATGCATTGTTCTTAGCCTTCACAACGTATCCATTTATATACGTAATTATTTTCAATGTTCAATTAACACACAACGTTTCAAGTGCAGGTAAAGAAAAAAAAAAGATTATCTTCCATTATTTCAATTTGGCGCGGCTGAAGTGGCAGCCCTGCTGATGACTTTCTTATTTTTTATTTTTAAATATCGAGCCGTTATCAAGATCCACGGACGAACAATAACACTCTCACACGCAGAATTCCACCTTGCGATCAAGAAAAAATAAACAATAAAACAGACTCCTCATTGATAATGATGTGTAGCATCGAAATATATTTTATATAAGCAAATAAATTTTTTTATTTAAAAAACATGTGCTCTTTTAGCCTTCAAAACGTATCCATTTGTATACGTAATATAACATACATATATATATAAACAACAACAAATCCATATATATATATATATATGTATATATATATATATATATATATATATATATATATATATATATATATATATATATATATATTGGGGTGTATGGGGTGTTCAGGGAGTGGTTAGTACCTTTGGTAGGGGGATCGCCATGTCCTCTTCGTAGGGCAGTCCATCTGCCACTGGACCTCACCTGGCACTCAGCTCTCACCTCTGGCTCCCTGTAGCTGACGTGTGCAACAGCGGCCACACCCTAGATACTGGCTTTGGCGAGCTTGCTAAATCAGGTGAGAGTAGCCGACGGGTCACAAATCCTCGGTGAACTAGGATCGGGATGTGTCAGCCCTACTGCATGCAAAGCCTGACTCCCGGCCGAACAAGCGGAATAGTTCATATGAAGAACCAACGGTTGTGAAGGCGGTGGCAGCAAGTGTCGCTGGAGCACCTAGAGCAGGATGTGACACCTAAAGTCATCCTGGTTATCCACTGCAGTCTGGCAGTCTCCCGTCGTAACGATTCTCCGTGCCACTGGATCAAGACTTCCCAGGCCGAGAGAGTGGGATTGCCCCTGTGCACCGGCCTTCTCACTATAAAACCTACATGCACAGGTCTGTTTTGCAACTCATCACCGATTACCGATCTGTCTAAAGCACACTCTTCAAGTCCTACGGCGATGGGCACGTGGCGAAAGCAACAGGTGTAGGTTAACACTGACAGTTGTAGTCACAAACCTGCACGTAGGCGGTCCATGGGCAAGTGGTCGCACTTTTCGCTGAAAGGTAACAGGAGAGTTCGGCAGAACCTGTGGGCGACTGGGCAGCCTCTTTAGGATAGAACTGTCCACCTTCACATGAGGGAGGGGTTTAGAAAAGGTACCCCAAACAAATGCTTGCCCTTCTAGTGTCTGGTCAGCTTACCGCGGTTGACGGACTCATCCACATAGCGGTCGAACAACAAAAACACAGAAAAAAATTATCATCAAAACATGGAATGTTCGAACTTTGTTGGATAGAGCTAATTCCTCAAGACCTGAAAGAAGAACAGCGCTCATCGCAAGGGAACTCCAGCGTTACCATATAGATATAGTCGCACTTAGCGAGACCCGGATTGCTGACGAGGGGTCTCTGAGATAAGAGGAGGTGGATACACCTTCTTCTCGAAAGGAAAGCCGCAGCAGAAGACCGGATTCATAGTGTCGGGTTTGCCATCAGGACAGCTTTGCTGAAGAGCATGCCTGCGCTACCAGTTGGAATCAACGAGCGCCTCATGAAACTGCGCATGCCTCTCAACAGGATCAGATATCTCACAATCATCAGCGCTTACGCCCCTACACTCACAAATCCAGATGATGCCAAAGGAGAAGTTTTACGAACAGTTTGACCAAGTCATCAGGTACACCCCACCAAGCGACAAACTAGTCACCCTTGGAGACTTTAATGCAAAGGTGGGGATAGACTACATCAGCTGGGAAGGCGTTCTGGGTAGACACGGAGTAGGCAAGATCAATGACAATGGTCTGCTCCTTCTCAGCAAGTGTGCAGAGCGCAGTCTTTGCATTACCAACACTTTGTTCAGAATGGCAGGCAAGTATAAGACCACCTGGATGCACCCAAGGTCAAGACACTGGCACATGATTGACTTCATCATCGTCCGCCAACGAGACATCAAGGATGTCCGTGTGACCCGTGTCATGAGAGGCGCTGAGTGCTGGACTGGCCACAGATTGGTCAGGGCTGTATTGACACTACACATTGCGCCACCCCACGGAAACCGACCCAAAACTGTTAGGCCCTCCTACAATGTTGCCAGGCTTAACGCCCATCATATTCCAGCAAGTGCTAGATGAGAAACTCCAAGATCGTGTGACCACTGAAGGCAGCACACATAGAAATGGGTCTCTTTCAAGAAAGCAGTAAACGAGACTGCGAAGGAAATACTTGGAGTAAATGCCAGAACCCATGAAGACTGGTTCGATGAGAACCACAAAGTGATCAGAGAAGCCATACATACCAAGAACAAGGCTCACATAGAATGGCTAAATGACCCGTCATCCATCTCCAAGCATGAGAAGTTCAAGGCCCTTCAGGTCAAAGTTCAGACCGATCTCCGAGCAATGCAGGATCAGTGGTGGCAGAACAAAACATCTGAAGTCCAGCACTATGCTGATACTAATAACATCAAAAGAATTTTAAGCTCATTGAAATCTGGTTTTGGCCCCTCTGCGCCCAGTAGTGCCCCACTACTGTTGTCATACGGAAAGACGCTCATCAAAGACCATGAGGGTCTCAGCAGACGCTGGCAGGAACATTTCAGCACTTTGCTGAACAGGCCCTCATCAGTTGAATCAGAGGCCCTGAATCAGATCCGCCAACAACCCATACAGGATTCACTCGCAAACCCCCCTACCATCGAGATCAAGAAAGCGATCCACAAGACAACCTCTGGCAGAGCATCGGGAAAGGATTGCATCCCTGCTGAGATCTACAAGGCAGGGAGCCCCAATGCTCTTGAGGCCTTCTGTGACGTCCTTCTAACTGTCTGGGAGTATGATTTCCGCGACGCTCTAATCTTCTCCCTCTATAAGAACAAAGGAAGTAAGTCGAAATGCGGAAACTACAGGGGCATCTCCCTCCTTTCAATTGCTGGAAAGATCTTTGCACGGGTCATTCTTAATATAGTCATTACAGTTTCTGAACAGACACTCCCTGAGGCACAGTGCAGCTTCAGGCCTGGCAGAAGTACTGTGTACATGATCTTTTTTCTTAAGACAGCTTCAAGAGAAGTGCATTGAACAGAAAAAAACTCTCTACTCTGTATTCATCGACCTGGCCAAAGCTTTTGACACCGTCAACAGAGAGGCACTTTGGACAGTCCTTGAGCGCATCGGATGTCCTCCAAAGTTTTTGTCAATGATCAGGCTCTTCCATGATGGCATGACTGGTCAGGTCGTCTCAAATGGTAATATCACAGACACTTTCACTGTCAGCAACGATGTGCAGCAGGGTGGTGTATTTCCTTTTCAACATCTTTTTCACCTGTATGCTGTTCCATGCTGTCCAATATTTGCAGAGGAGTGTCTACATTCGTTACCGCTTGGATGGCTCCCTCTTCGACTTACAGAGACTCACAGCAAAGACAAAAAGCCTGAAAACTCTCATCCAAGAGGTTCTCTTTGCCGATGACTGTGCACTAGTGGCCCATACAGACAAGACTTGCAACAGATGCTGGATCGCTTCTCTGTAGCATCCAAGCTCTTCGGCTTTACAATCAGTCTTGGAAAGACGGAGGTGCTCCACCAACCTGCACCATACTCCAACCCTCCTCCTCCCACCATCACCATTGACGACACACCACTTGCCAACGTTAATCACTTCAGATATCTGGGAAGCGCCATATCCTATGATTGACACCAGAATCAACAAGACAAGTCAGGTACTGGGAAGACTTCAATCGCTCGATGAACACAACATCCGCCTATCTACGAAGCTGAAGGTCTACAATGCTGTGGTACTTCTCTCCCTTCTCTATGGTTGTGAGACGTGGACACTGTACCGCAGGCATATAAAGAAACTGGAGCTCTTCCACATGCGAGCTCTCCGCTCCATCCTGGGAATCAAATGGCAGGATCGTATCATCAATCTGAAGTCCTTGGCAAAGCTAAGTCCACCAGTATAGAGGCCACCATCATGAAGACCCAACTTCGTTGGGTTGGACACGTGATTCGAATGGACGCATGTCGGATGCCTAAATGCCTGATGTACGGAGAGCTCCAGGCCGGCAAAAGAAACCAAGGTCGACCAAAACTACGGTATAAAGACACTGTTAAAGTCAATCAGCAATGGTGTCGTATCAAACCGGGAGATCTAGAGGGACATGTTATGGACAGACCAAAATGGCGAGGCTCAATTCACAAGGCTGCTGCCAACTTTGAAGAGGCTCGTAGCCAGAAACTCACTGCTGCCAGAGAGACACCACATAGCAGCTTCAGCGGTGATCACAACAACTGACTTTCAATGTTCTAGACTATGTGCCTCTAGACTGGGGCTGCAGAGCCACCTCCGTGTGCACAGATGAGATGCAGAACACAAACATCATCATCGGATCCGATGGACAACCACCATGTATATGTTACTGCCAGTAATCATTACTTCCTATAATGATGATTGCGTAAGCATAAAATACTGGTGTCTGTGAGTATAAAATACTTGTTAATAATTATTTTTTAAATATTTTAGCTATATATGTGTGTATGTAGGTATGTGTTTCTGTTCAATAATAGGCTTGTTTCTTTATTTCCCAACAATTCTATTCATATTTCATCATTGAGTGAACCCTGTAATTCTTACCCATATCCCCCTTCCAACAGGGTCAGCTTGTTAGAAGGTTGGAGAACATATCGATCGAAACATTGTTAGAGTTGAGAATATTAGTCCAAATAAGTCAAGGATTAATAACAACAACGTTTCATCCTTAAGAATTTCATGTGACAATATCTTCAAGCAAGAATTCGTTTTCATGGCCCCGTCCACTTTTCGCTGTATCGTTACAGGCAAGGTTATTGAAGCAAAAGGACTCGTCTGCTTCTGTCAAAATCGCATCTAACGACACCACGCTCGCCATTATGCGCATGCGTGCCGAGAGAAACGTGATTGGCTGGGGTTGCGGGGAAAGGGACGGGGCGTGTAATGCACTAAACGAGGCGCAACAATCTCATTCGTCAACGGAATTCACCCGTCAACGTAGCTGTCATTTTTATATGCAAAGGTCAGATTGCTTGAGGTCATTTGTTAAGCAGGGTTTGAGAGAAGGGCGAGGGAATGTTGGTGGGGAAATTTTGGAGGTGATGAAGAAAAGAGGGGGAGGGGCAGTTAAAGGAACAAGACTACAGTAAAGAAAAAGAACTTTAACAAACTTAAATAATTAAAAGAAAGAGAAAGAAAGGAGCGGTCGACGAAAGGGGGAGAATGATAGATATACATAAAAAGTAGAGAACAATATTTTTTTATAAAAACTCATCACTTATCAAGGCCCAAAAGTTACTCGTGAATATGAGTTAATGAGTCTCACGCAGAAAATGAGATAACATTGTGATGATTTTTTAGATATCAATTAATGTTAATGTTTTATTTGGATTTTTCGGAGTACTGTTCTCATCTTGAATGTTATTTTCAGAACGTTTCGGTCGATGTAACCTCCGACTTTCTTCTGGTGTATTTTATCGAACTCAGGAATGTTTCTGTCGAACTCGTGAATATGGACGGAATTTCAAACGGAACCCATTATTTAATCCACGAGAGTAGCACGCTCTCTTTCCACCAGTCAACACTGGATATAGATCCTTGCACAGTGATTAGAGTATTTGCAAAACTAAAATAATTGTATAAGTGATATTCTCCTGAAGGTTGAAGGTTCAATTATCATTGTGGGCGACCGAAAATACAGTTGCTAATTACCTTGGACCTCTATCCAGTCATGGCTGACAGAACGATAGAATGCTACCCCTATGAAATGAATAAAGAGTTTCGTTCGAAATTCTGTCCAAATTCCCGAGTTCGACAAGATACATCTGAAGAAGGTCGGAGATTACATCGACCGAAACGTTGTGAAAATGACACTCAGGATAAGAACATTAGTACGGAGAATCAAATTAATATGAACAATGTTGTAGTCGACTAGGAAACAGTTTCGCGATATTGTGTTTCACAGACGGGTAGTTCTAAGAAACAACCTTTGAGAGGAAATGACACTGGAAAACTTATAAAGACTACAAATGGATAATAATAATAATAATAATAATAATAATAATAATAATAATAATAATAATATATCACTCAATATATGCCGGGCCTAATTTATAAAAAAAAAAAAACTATTTTGCAGCATCTGAATTTATTTGTAACTTGAATTTGTATTTCTTTTTAATTTACAGATATGTATAGTCTTGTAATTTGCACATCTATACACACATACACAAACACAGAATAAGTCAAATAACATCGGGATATATTTTTCTTTTTTTTATATATTTTACGTGTTAATGAATCGCTTTATTTGAGTTGGGTCTGGGATAACAAGCAGTCAGCAGTCGCTAGAAAGCGAAATCTCGAGAATAGGGAGGACGGGGAAATAATTCGACGTGCAATTCATGTATTTTTGTCATCGTTTTTACAGGGTGTAAGAGAAAAAGGTTTTTTTGTTTTTGTTTTTTTCAAACACAACAATAATGCTATTTTATATTCGCTATTGATGGTTCCTCCTTTCATAAGTAAATTGCTAAACAAAACAATTGTGCATCCCAAAATACGGAAACCAAAACCTTGCCTGCTGATGTTTACGTCTTTGGTCGCTTTAGACAATTTTCACCTGCTGTTCTACACTCAGATGAGTTAGCGTCAGAGTGAAGTAGTGGAATAAACTATAACTATTCTGCAAAATCTGAATGTATTCATCAGTACTGTCGCGTTCAAGTGTGGCACGCTGATTCCAACGATGCCTTTTTTGTAGAACATTTATGGTGCTTATCAGACAAGCACTTATGGCGGCAATTAAAATTTTTAAAAATACATATACGTACCAGTCGAGGTACAAAGATGAAATATTCCAAAAATCATGTCATTTTATCAAGGAGTTTTTTGTTTGTTTATAAAGCAAATCAAATTTTACGACTAAGGAAGTCATAGTGTTTTCGTCGGCTATCTTTAAATCTGATGAAATAAAAAAGGGGGACAACTGAAATCGAAGTTGAGAGATGAAAACTCAGCCTTAGGTTCAATGCGGTTTTGTAGTAAATCGTTACAATTGGCAAATGTAATTTTTGGAATATGACGTCATACAGACTTTTCTGTATTTTCTTTCCTTTAATTGCCGCCATAAGTGCTGAATAAGCATCCAATTTCAAAATATGTCTCAGTTTCAGATATTGCATCTACATTGGAATCACATCTATATTTCGGAAGCATAGAACTGTGTCCATGGTTCAGTCAGTTTGTTGGTCTGTCATGTTTGTTTGAAATAGCATGTCGTCGCCTTGTTTGTTAGTATGTCAATATTCATCCCCATTGTTAAACGCATCAATCGATTTGACCTGTCTTAAGAATAGATATTCACGTTTTAAATTTAGAATCACCAAGTTAGATGACGACTGCACATTCTACAATCTTCCTTAAATTTATGATTCACCTTCAAGTTTTGAATTTGTAATTTTTCCTTTTTTAGTTTTATAGATATATATATATAGTTTGTTTTTTTACACACAAATATGCACACACATACATAGTACGATAAACAACATCGAGATATGTTTTTCTTTTTCATTTTTTACTTACAAATGTATCGCTTTATTCAAGTTTTTTTTTCTGAGATAAAAAAAACAGTCAGTAGTCGTTTTAAATCGAAATAATCTAGAGAATAGGAAGGGCGGGAAGTGATTCGAAGTATAATTCATGTATATTTGCCATCATTTCGATTAACTTGATATGGTGCATTGTCTTGGTGAAAGAGCAAATTTTCTCCTACATTTGTAGACTTTTCTTGTTTTCAAACGCAACAACAATACGGTATAATACTCACTGTTAATGGTTCGGCTTTTATTAAGTTAGCCTCTAAACAAAATACATTACGCATCCCAAAATACGGAAACCAAAACCTTGCTTGCTGATGTTTACGTCTTTGGTCCTTTTAGACAATTTTCATCTGCTGTTGTACACTCAGATGGCTGCCGGTTAAATGTCAAAGTTAAGTGGTGCATCTATGTTTCATCCATTGTCACATATTGATACAACAACGCTTTTTCTTGCGTTGAAACTGTTGACAACAACACTAAAAATTGTCGATTCGTTGTTGTTTTTGATTGACTGTGAATAAACGCGGAAACCCAATTTGAACACAGCTTTCTCATTGACAAACATTCAATGAGAATAAATAGCTTACACATATCTTAAACTATTCTGTTATCTTATGCAGTTTTAATCTACGATCGGTCAAAACGAGTTTATGGACTTTATATGTTTTCTGAAATAATTGCTAAAATGTTTTCTCAATCATTAAATCATTTCTCTCCGATAGGCTCATAAGAGTAGTGGTCGATGGACAAAAATCGGAGGCCTGTAATATAAATGCTGGAGTCCCCCAGGGGTCAATCCTGGGCCCAACTCTCTTCCTGATCTACATCAATGACCTCCCTAAACACATACTTAAATCATTCGTTGACATCTATACTGATGACACAACCATCTACGGCAACACATCAAAGGCTGTAAATGACAAAGTTCTCTCTGATTCTCTCTCCTCTGATCTCGAGCGCGTGCTTCAGTGGGGGAAGATGTGGCTGGTTACCTTTAATGCATCCAAAACCAAACTCCTATCCTTACATCATCAACGCTCTGATCCCCAGCTGGCATCAATTGTGATGGATGGCTCTCGTCTGAGTGAGGCTCCGTGTTTTGACAAGCTTCTGGGTTTAACCTTTACTCCTGATCTGAAATGGAACACGTACATCAAGTCTGTTGCCAAGGTCGCTGGAAAGATGGTGGGATCCTTCTACCGCTCCAGAAGATATCTCACTACTGATGCAATTCTCTATCTATATAAAAGCCAAGTACGTCCAAGGATGGAATACTGTTGCCATATCTGGGCAGGAGCTGCTAAAAACAGCCTATCCTGCCTTGACAGAGTACAAAATAGACTTCGTGGCTTAGTGGGGGATGCCCTTTTCTCTACCCTGCAACCTCTCTTCCACAGAAGAGACGTTGCGAGCCTGTCCTTGTTTTATCGTTATTTCCATGGCAGATGCTCGTCTGAACTCCAATCTCTGGTCCCCCCTCGCCAATCTTTCACGAGAAACACCCGTCTAGCTGAATCCACTGTGAAAAATTTCCCCACTCTATATCTGTGCCTAAATCAAAACGCGGATTCCATGAACAAAGCTTCTTTCTTAGAACTGCACGCCTGTGGAACTCTGTTCCGTCTGCCTGCTTCCCTCCGGACTACAATTTGGATGTCTTCAAGTCCAATGTTAACAAATTCCTAATGAACCGCCCCCTTAAGTATACACTTCAGCAAATCTCCTCACTAACTTTATGTACTTGCAATAACCCTTATCCCTGAGTGGCTTCCGGGCCTTGATAAGTGGTGATCACTGTGTAAAAAAAAAAAAAAAAATTTGGACGACTTTGGCACACAGTATCATCTGTGCCTGAACATTTAAAGTCAGTATACGAGCTCTTAATTCCGCTGGAGCAGAGTTCAAATAATCCTTATGAAGCTATTGCTTTGCTTTAACAGTATTTTTCTCATCAGAAAGTAATGTTTTAGTAAGACATGAAATTGTTTTGAAAAAATTTGCAGCGGTAGTTTCACTTAAATGACAGTAATCTGACACACGCAATTTGAAGGATATTACTTTATAAAAATCACATTTCTTTTCGCGTCAACTATATGGTGATCGCGTCAACTATATGTTAGGGCTGTGAATTATAGAGTGATGCATTCGAAAAAAAAATATAGATAGATACAAAGGAGAAACGAAAAGAACGACCACAAATGAACAAACATTGACAAAGATGAGAATAGCAGACTGCGCTTTTTAATCCTTATTTTTCCCATTCTATAAACTCTTTGCACAAAGAATTTTTTTTTCTTTTTTAGCTTTTATGACTAGCTTTCATGTAATGCTGTTTCAATTAACGCCAGCACCAGCAAATTCATAGCTTCGCTATAATTATCATTTCATAATATCTTTCCTCTGGTGAGAAGAATGTATTTCTTTGAAACTACGCTGATTAAGGAAATTTTAATATCTTATTTGAGTATCATGTCGAATAATAAATTCATGTAACATATATTTTTACAGTTTACTTTTTATTCATATATATATATAGATAGATATGACAATATATATATATATATATATATATATATATATATATATATATATATATATATATATATATATATATATATATACGTTTTATTTTTTATTACCGTATCTTTCTGTTAAGTTACATTATTGTTTCGGCTACACGGCCGTTTTTGTTTTTTGTTTTTTTTGCCGTCTGTAGCGTCCTCAGACTTTTACAAAAATGTTCGCTATTTTAGGATGAAAGAGTGGAAGAGTGAATGAGGTCGGGGGGTGGTGCGAGGAGGGCGGAAGAGGAAGAGAGGAAGAGAACAAGGAGGGAAGGTGGGGGCGTTTGGTATGTCGATAATATTTTAGTTTTGGAGTTTAAGGAACTTGTGGGGGAGGGTCTGGGAGGTCTATTCTGGTGTGGCTGAGGCACAGGGATACATGAGGGGGAGGGGAATATGTGGGGGTGAGAGGAGGGGGCTACTTATATACATATATACAACAGTGTACAAAAGATGGGAAGAATGATAACGAAAAATAGCGTCAAAGAGAGAAAGAAAGAATGAATGACGAACAAATAAAAAAAAACGATAGCGAATATCAGATATGCACAAAGCATAAAGAATGAATGATATATAGAATTACAGTGAAGGGAAGAATGCAAAGGAAAGATGTTAACAAGAAATTGCAAAACAAGCAAAAAAAAGATTAACAAACAAAAGGAAAAGAAAAGAAAGGAAAAAGGCGAGATGGAGAAATAGAGAGAAACAAAACCACGTAAATGAAAAAGAAGTAGAAAGGGAAAAGGAAAGAAACAAGCTAATAAAAACATGGAAGAAAATGATAATGAGGAAGAAAAACAGACTCAAAGAGAGAAAGAAAAAGAGTAAAAATGATAAAAAAAATGAAATAGAAAAGAAAATAAAGCAACAATTCACAAGGGAAATGACAGAATGAACGGCGATTGAAAGAGAAAGAGAAAAAGGAACGAAAAAAGATAGATTGATTGATAGATAGATTGTTTCTTTTACACACAAATATGCACACACATACATAGTACGATAAACAACATCGAGATATGTTTTTCTTTTTCATTTTTTACTTACAAATAGATAGATAGATAGATAGATAGATAGATAGATAGATAGATGGATAGATAGGATGCGTTGAATTAATAAAGATAGATAAATAGATAGTGAATATATTGAGAAAAATAGCTACTCAACAATAACATAGATAGATAATGAGCATATCTAATGATATATAATACTGTTTTGTTTTTTTTTTACTTTTTGAATGTTGTCGAGATTTTCACAACTCGTTCATAGTATTTTCGCACAGTCGAATCAGGAAATAGCTGCTCTCCATCAGGTCAGGTTTTTGTGCTAAGTTGATTTAGAAAAAAAATCAGATCTTATTACAAAATCGATCACGTTTTTGTATTATCAGCTGACTTATCCTAAATACATTTTTAAGAGAAAAAATGTTTTGTTAACAACATATATTAATTACCTGATAGAAACAACTATTACTGCAAACAGAGTTGTGGGAATTTGTATGTTGCCTCATCATTGTTCAAACTTCAGGGCTTGAATTTCGTTTCTTTATAGATTCTAACTTATGTCAGTGCGATCTAATGGAAGTTGTGTGTGGTGTGCTCATTTGGAAACATCCATCTTCGTCAGACGTGTGTTCAACTTTAATTCAAACGTGCATATCGAGGTCGTTGTTAAGGAAAAGATGTACGGCAAAATTTCAAATAGATTTCAAATTCAATTTTTGTTTTTTAATTTTTGTTTTTTAATTTTTCTTTTTTTCCAAGGCCATTGTTATTCTTTAAACTTATTATTGTAGGGTCAGTATAAATATATTTTTATTTATTTGAATATTTATATTTCTTATTTTATTTAATTTGATTCTCTGTGTCTTGTCGCGCTAAGTCAGGTGATTTACTTCATCTATCCAAATGGAGGCAACTCTGTCGAGACGATTTATTGTGTGATAATTGTTTGTTTGTTTCTTTGTTTGTTTGTTTAGTTTAACTATTTTAATATAAAGTGTATACTCTCAGCCTTAATAAAACATTGTGACCTGTCTTTGTTTTATTACAATTGACTTATAGTTCAGGCGTTTCCAGTTTAAACGGTGCAGGTTAAAGCGAGAATCCATTTGTACATTTGAATGAAGCTATAAAAATAGGTTTGGAATAGAGATTAACTGCGCAAAATAAAACCTTGAATATTTTTTTTTTTTGTGACAGATAAAGAATAATGAAGGCAAAAACAACAACAGCACCAAGTGAGAGGCGGGGGAGAGGACGTTAGACAAAAGAAACAAAAATAAACGGAAACATAAATAAAGGCGATTCAACAATGTGAAAATAAAAAAAAGTATTGAAAGGTTTCGATGAAATGTTGTGTTGTTCAGTGCTCGTTTTGTTGGCTTCATTTTTTTTTCCAGTTGTTTAACGTCTCCATTTTCAATAGTGAATAAAAAATAGCAGATGTTGCCTATCTACGAATCGAAGTATGATTCTTTCTTCAATGGAGTGAGTTCATATTGAAACGTTGTTTTAATTTGAATAAAATAAAATACGCATCAGGTGCGCTTGAAAGCCAAATACAACGTAATATAAGGAAAATAAACAAATATTTTACTTGTTTGAAATTCATAACAAATATATTTCAGAGATATACTCCATCTTCAGTATGTTGTTTTGTTTCTTTTTTTTCTTTTCTTCTTTCTTGTCATGTTGTAAAATTTGAGAAAGAAAATTACACCCTTGACGTTATTCTCGCGTTGCTCAAACATTTCAAAATACAACCGCTGAAAACAACGCGCGGATCATTACAAGGGTGTACTTTTCTTTCTTCCAATTTTACAACATGCCAACAAAAGAAGGAAAGAAAAAGAAACAAAACAACATACTGAAGATGGAGTATATCTCTGAAATATATTTGTGATAAATTTCAAACAAGTAAACTATTTGTTTATTTTCCTTATATTACGTTGTGATTTGGCTTTCAAGCCCACTTGATGCGTATTTTATTTTATGATTCTTTCTGTTTGTTAGGTTCTAGCTGACATTGGAAAATTGAATGGTTCATTTTTTTTTTTTACGTACAATTTTATTTGATAGCAAGAACATAATTCAATCATGTTGCTGCGTACGTCTCCTAGCAACGTACAGATGGGGGAAAATGTTATCTGAGCCTTACTTCTCCATATTGTATGAAGTATTTTCAACGTTATGGCATGGACACGTTGATATCTAAAAATATATTTATCTGATGCGGTTAAATTTTTTCATGGTGGCTAATGTAATCAAAGAGCATAAGATCTATACATCAAAATTTGGAAAATCCGAATTTGAAATTCCATTAAATTTTCAACCTTGGCTGATTTTCAAGGTGATTGTATAATGTCAGATAAGATGCTGGTATTCATTGGCTACAATATAGACCAAGTAGTGAGTCTCTAAGATGAACTGAACCGAAGTTATCACTTTTTACCCTTTTCCTTTTGTCTACCTATTCCGAAAGTAAATCAGTTCTAACTTAGACTATGGCCGATAGTATGACTAAGTTTGGTAACAATTGATCAAGCTCTACACACACAGGCAAATATACTTACAAACAAGTCCGGAAGCATAACTTCCGTGGCGGAGGTAAATGTACAGTTTAGAGTTCGAAAACAAGAACATTTTGATAATCATTGGAGCTCGTAGATGAAAAGACAAATATGAGAGAACTAGGCATGTTGGCCCGTTAAAAATGAGCAAAAGTTATAGCCCGTTGACTTAGAATTAAAGTTTTATGAAAAAACTTTTAGAGTAAATGTGATATCGTGATGACTAATCTTCATTAATCTCTAACTGTGCATCGATCTGATACCATAATACGTAGTTTGTTGCACCTTATCACAAAAAAGACTCACAGGAAATTTAAGTCAGATCGACCCAGTGGTTTTCGAGAAAAGTTCTCACATAGACAAATTAAGAGAAATGTATTAAATAAATCTCACCTGTTTGTTTAAATGTATGTATGTATGTATGTATGCTTAAAACTTTCGACAAAGGCAACGGATTTTATCGAGATCCATATTGTTTGGAAGCTTAACCCTTCGGACGACAAATATCGAAAAATTGGCTGAAAATTATAATTCCTTCACCCCCAACTGGGCCATTTTCTACAAGGAGCGGTCGCTTTTTCGTCTATATTTTCGAAAGTCATCCCCTCTTTTCGATAGACTAGCCTTAATTTAAACTTTCGACACTTCCGATTTGACGATGGACGTCACTTTTTTTCACGTTCTTTTACTCTTTCGCGGTAATAGGCTTGAGCCTGCCAGCCTATTACCACTTTTTTTTCTTTTAGCTCAAAACACAATTCCAAACGCCCGGTCAACGCCGGGCACTCAGGCTAGTATAGTATAGATGACAAATCAATTGAAAAATATATGTCAATATTTTTTTTGTTCCTTAGAAGCGCCGGTTGAATTTGAATAAAATAAATACGTATTATATACGTTTGAAGCCAAAACAACGCAGTATTACAAAATAAACAGACACTTATTTTGTTTGAAATTTATATTCAACATAAATTTCAAGCAAAATAAATGTCTGTTTATTTTGTAATACTGCGTTGTTTTGGCTTCAAACGCATATAATACGTATCTATTTTATTGAAAAATATATATACATTTTTGCTGACGACACATAAGTTTACAAAATAAACAAAATATTTAGTCAACATTTTTTAGATGGTCTCACGTGTTCAGATTAGCAGTTATTTTGAGAACCCTAATTTGGTTGCTATGGGCAGTGAGCTGATATCCTGCGAGAATATTTGTTTAGGGAAAATTTTTAAGTTGTTTTCCTGTGTTGGGTAGAAATTAGTGTGACTATGTGGTAATCTATTGTTTCATATATAAACGACTGTTGCTGAAGGATACTTTTGAGGTGTCTAGGTTTTTTATGATATCATGATGTTTTTTATGATATCAGGGGTGATTTTCAGATCATCTAGTGTGGTTTTTAATGATATCATGTACTTAAGAAGGGTGATTTTCAGATCATCTTGTGTGGTTTTTAATGATATCATGTATTAAAAAGGGTGATTTTCAAATCATCTAGTGTGTTTTTTTATGACATCATGTACTTAAGAAGGGTGATTTTCAGATCATCTAGGGTGGTTTTTTATGATATCATCTACTCAAGAAGGGTGATTTTCAGATGATCTAGTGTGGTTTTTATGACATCATGTACTTCAGAAGGGTGATTTTCAGATCATCTAGTGTGGTTTTTAATGACATGATGTACTTAAGAAGGGTTATTTTCAGATCATCTAGCGTGGTTTTTATGACACCATGTACTTAAGAAGGGTGATTTTCAGATCATCTAGTGTGGTTTTTTATGACATCAAGTACTTAAGAAGGGTTATTTTCAGATCATCTAGTGTGGTTTTTTATGACATCATGTACTTAAGAAGGGTGATTTTCAGATCATCTAGTGTGGTTTTTTATGACATCATGTACTTAAGAAGAGTGATTTTCAGATAATCTAGTGTTGTTTTTTATGACATAATGTAGTTAAGAAGGGTGATTTTCAGATCATCTAGTGTGGTTTTTTATGACATAATGTACTTAGGAAGGGTTATTTTCAGATCATCTACTGTGGTTTTTTATGACATCATGTACTTAAGAAGGGTTATTTTCAGATCATCTAGTGTGGTTTTTTATGACATCATGTACTTAAGAAGGGTGATTTTCAGATCATCTAGTGTGGTTTTTTATGACATCATGTACTTAAGAAGAGTGATTTTCAGATAATCTAGTGTGGTTTTTTATGACATAATGTACTTAAGAAGGGTGATTTTCAGATAATCTAGTGTGTTTTTTTTGTAATATCATGTACTTACGAAGGGTGATTTTCAGATCATCTACTGTGGTTTTTTATGACATCATGTACTTAAGAAGGGTTATTTTCAGATCATCTAGTGTGGTTTTTTATGACATCATGTACTTAAGAAGGGTGATTTTCAGATCATCTAGTGTGGTTTTTTATGACATAATGTACTTAGGAAGGGTTATTTTCAGATCATCTAGCGTGTTTTTTATGACATCATGTACTTAAGAAGGGTGATTTTCAGATCATCTAGTGTGGTTTTTTATGACATCATGTACTTAAGAAGGGTTATTTTCAGATCATCTAGTGTGGTTTTTATGACATCATGTACTTAAGAAGGGTGATTTTCAGATCATCTAGTGTGTTTTTTATGACATCATGTACTAAAGAAGGGTGATTTTCAGATCATCTAGCGTGGTTTTTTATGGCATAATGTACTTAAGAAGGGTGATTGTCAGATAATCTAGCGTGTTTTTTATGATATCATGTACTTAAGAAGAGTGATTTTCAGATCATCTAGTGTGTTTTTTTATGATATCATGTACTTAAGAAGGGTGATTTTCAGATCATCTAGTGTGTTTTTTATGACATCATGTACTAAAGAAGGGTGATTTTCAGATCATCTAGTGTGTTTTTTTTTGTAATATTATGTACTTAAGAAGGGTTATTTTCAGATCATCTACTGTGGTTTTTTATGACATCATGTACTTAAGAAGGGTGATTTTCAGATCATCTAGCGTGGTTTTTTATGGCATAATGTACTTAAGAAGGGTGATTGTCAGATAATCTAGCGTGTTTTTTATGATATCATGTACTTAAGAAGAGTGATTTTCAGATCATCTAGTGTGTTTTTTTATGATATCATGTACTTAAGAAAGGTGATTTTCAGATCATCTAGTGTGTTTTTTTGACATGTACTAAAGAAGGGTGATTTTCGGATCATCTAGTGTGGTTTTTTTTTTTTTGTAATATTATGTACTTAAGAAGGGTTATTTTCAGATCATCTACTGTGGTTTTTTATGACATCATGTACTAAAGAAGGGTGATTTTCAGATCATCTAGTGTGTTTTTTTTTGTAATATTATGTACTTAAGAAGGGTTATTTTCAGATCATCTACTGTGGTTTTTTATGACATCATGTACTTAAGAAGGGTGATTTTCAGATCATCTTGCGTGGTTTTTTATGACATTATGTACTTAAGAAGGGTGATTTTCAGATCATCTTGTGTGTTTTTTTTTTGTAATATTATGTACTTAAGAAGGGTTATTTTCAGATCATCTAGTGTTGTTTTTATGAAATCAAGTACATAAGAAGGGTGATTTTCAGATCATCTAGTGTGGTTTTTTATGGCATAATGTACTTAAGAAGGGTGATTGTCAGATAATCTAGCGTGGTTTTTTATGATATCATGTACTAAAGAAGAGTGATTTTCAGATCATCTAGTGTGTTTTTTTATGATATCATGTACTTAAGAAGGGTGATTTTTTGATCATCTAGTGTGGTTTTTTATGACATCATGTACTTAAGAAGGGTGATTGTCAGATAATCTAGTGTGTTTTTTTTTGTAATATCATGTACTTACGAAGGGTGATTTTCAGATCATCTACTGTGGTTTTTTATGACATCATGTACTTAAGAAGGGTGATTTTCAGATCATCTAGCGTGGTTTTTTATGACATCATGTACTTAAGAAGGGTGATTTTCAGATCATCTAGTGTGGTTTTTTTGTAATATTATGTAATTAAGAAGGGTGATTTTCGGATCATCTAGTGTGTTTTTTATGACATCAAGTACTAAAGAAGAGTGATTTTCAGATCATCTAGTGTGTTTTTTTATGATATCATGTATTTAAGAAGGGTGATTTTCAGATCATCTAGTGTGGTTTTTATGACATCATGTACTTAAGAAGGGTGATTTTCAGATCATCTAGTGTGGTTTTTTATGACATCATGTACTTAAGAAAGGTGATTTTAAGATCATCTAGTGTGTTTTTTGGTAATATTATGTACTTAAGAAGAGTGATTTTCAGATCATCCAGTGTGTTTTTTTATGACATCATGTACTTAAGAAGGGTGATTTTCAGATCATCTAGTGTGGTTTTTTATGACATCATGTACTTAAGAAAGGTGATTTTAAGATCATCTAGTGTGTTTTTTGGTAATATTATGTACTTAAGAAGAGTGATTTTCAGATCATCCAGTGTGTTTTTTTATGACATGATGTACTTAAGAAGGGTGATTTTCAGATCATCTAGTGTGGTTTTTTATGACATCATGTACTTAAGAAAGGTGATTTTAAGATCATCTAGTGTGTTTTTTTTTGTAATATTATGTACTTAAGAAGAGTGATTTTCAGATCATCCAGTGTGTTTTTTTATGACATGATGTACTTAAGAAGGGTGATTTTCAGATCATCTAGTGTTTTTTTTTGTAATATTATGTACTTAAGGAGGGTGATTTTCAGATAATCTAGTGTGGTTTTTTATGACATTATGTACTTAAGAAGGGTTATTTTCAGATCATCTAGCGTGTTTTTTTATGATATCATGTACTTAAGAAAGGTGATTTTCAGATCATCTAGTGTGTTTTTTTTTGTAATATTATGTACTTAAGAAAGGTGATTTTCAGATCATCTAGTGTGTTTTTTTTTGTAATATTATGTACTAAAGAAGGGTGATTTTCAGATCATCTAACGTGGTTTTTTATGACATCATGTACTTAAGAAGGGTGATTTTCAGATCATCTAGTGTGGTTTTTTATGACATCATGTACTTAGGAAAGGTGATTTTCAGATCATCTAGTGTGTTTTTGATGTAATATTATGTACTTAAGAAAGGTGATTTGCAGATCATCTAGAGTGGTTTTTTATGACATCATGTACTTAAGAAGGGTTATTTTCAGATAATCTAGTTTGTTTTTTTTTGTAATATTATGTACTTAAGCAGGGTGATTTTCAGATCATCTAGTGTGTTTTGTTATGATATCATGTACTTAAGAAGGGTGATTTTCAGATAAGCTAGTTTAGTTTCTTATGATATCATGTACTTAAGCGTGGTAATATTTTAGCCATTTGCAAGTCTTGAAAAAGGTTTGGCTGAAAAATGTCTAGCTAAGTTTTTTTTTCTTGCACCACACTTTATTTATCCTTTTTATCTAATGTAGGCTTAGGGGAAATATACTTAGAAGTGTATTTTGGTCTTTTTGAAAGTTTCTTTTTAATGGTTTATGTTTAAACTACAAAAAAAAGCCCTCAGTAATTAATTATGGCACTACGTTCGGTGTTCTTTAAAAGTATTATAAAATTATGTACCCATAAAAATCTTTATATATATATATATATATATATATATATATATATATATATATGTGTGTGTGTTTGTGTGTGTATATATATATGTGTGTATGTGTATGTATATATATATATATATATATATAGAGAGAGAGAGAGAGTGTCCCAATAAAATGTATACTCTTTAAATGTCTATAAAATCAACATTTATTATGATAAAGAAAAGTTGCATACATCAAAATACTGTGAACAAAAGTAGAAGCTCATTACCGAAAGTGTTCAAGCTATTGAGTATTGTGGTCCAGGAACAGCTGACAATGCTCACTGATCGAATCCAAAACGTTTCTTATCATCAGTTCAGTTGGGAGGCTGGCACATCCTCTTTCAATGGCTGCTTTCAACTCAGTCATGATAGCTGGGTTTTTTGTGTGAAGCTTGTGTTTAAAATGCCTCCTCATCCTCCAAAAAAATTCATGGGGATTAAATCCGCTGATCGTGGATCGTACTCGATCTGTTACAAAGTGACCATAAAGATGTTACGTTATGATAATAGTGGCGATGTGATCCATCCTACTGGAAGTACCATTCTTTATTCTTAAACATCTCTTGAAAACGATGGATGGCATATTCATGTAGCAAGTTCAGATAATTTAAAGAGTGTATGCATTTTATTGGGACACTCTGTATATATAAAGAAGTTATCGAAGATATTCCGACAGGAAATCTATCTAAGCACATTGCCAAATACATAATTTACATTTATGTGAAATTTCTAAAGAATCAGTCGAACCGTTTAGGAGTCTATAGGGAACAAGCTCACACACAGAGACAAACTGCGTGATGTCAAATCAACGAAACTACGCATTTCAGAAAGTAATTGATTTTTGGATCAATTAGGTTACAAGAACCCCAGAAAATAAGCAAACTACAAGAGACGATATCGGTTTTGCGCCGGTTGCCGGTTGACGTTCGCGCTCTGTAAAGAAATGGCACATGGTCTGTTCTAATCTAGGCAAAGACTTATCTGAAGAAAACTGACACGAAAAATTTATGTTATGGTTTTAATAACAATCGAGTTATTGTTCCTCTTTTTCGGGTTGTGTACGCTTTAAGCGTCCTAAATTCTCTTTATAAATAAAGAATTTAAAATGAGGTCTGATGCGGAAAAGGGGATTATTTTA
Source organism: Euprymna scolopes (assembly GCF_053919585.1). NCBI lineage: Eukaryota > Metazoa > Mollusca > Cephalopoda > Sepiida > Sepiolidae > Euprymna > Euprymna scolopes. The sequence continues at coordinate 13,869,264 of NC_136507.1, read as the reverse complement.
CCTTGAATATCATGATAATAACGATGAATTTCGTTTATTAGGTTTTTCAATTTTTGACATGAGGATTAATTATTTGGATAATTTGATCCTTCCGACTTCGTCTGGAGTGTTTTCACAATGTTTAGGTCGATGTAATCTCCGACCTTATTCTGATGTATTTTGTCTAATTCGGGAATCTTTCTGTCGAACTCGGGAATCTGCACGGAATTTTGAACGGCGCCTTTTATTTAATCCACGGCGGAAATATGCTCTCGTTCCGTCAGCCATGACTAGGTAGAAGTTCTAAGTAATTCTCAATTTTATTTTTGACATGATACACTTAAAGAAGGTCGAGGGATTACATTGACCGGAACCTTATGAAAATAACACTCAAGACAAGAACAGTAGTCCGAAAAAATCTAAATGATACGAATTTCCTTGTACTATTAAAATAAAAATTCATATAAAAGCTATATCAAATAAAAGCTATATCATATAAAAGCTATATCATATAAAAGCTATATCAAATAAAAGCTATATCATATAAAAGCTATATCAAATAAAAGCTATATCATATAAAAGCTATATCAAATAAAAGTTATATCATATAAAAGCTTTATCATATAAAAGCTATATCATATAAAAGCTATATCATATAAAAGCTATATCAAATAAAAGCTATATCATATAAAAGCTGTATCAAATAAAAGCTATATCATATAAAAGCTATATCAAATAAAAGCTATATCATATAAAAGCTATATCATATAAAAGCTATATCAAATAAAAGCTATATCATATAAAAGCGATATCAAATAAAAGCTATATCAAATTAAAGCTATATCATATAAAAGCTATATCATATAAAAGCTATATCAAATAAAAGCTATATCAAATAAAAGCTATATCATATAAAAGCTATATCAAATAAAAGCTATATCATATAAAAGCTATATCATATAAAAGCTATATCATATAAAAGCTATATCAAATAAAAGCTATATCATATAAAAGCTATATCAAATAAAAGCTATATCATATAAAAGCTATATCATATAAAAGCTATATCAAATAAAAGCTATATCATATAAAAGCTATATCAAATAAAAGCTATATCATATAAAAGCTATATCAAATAAAAGTTATATCATATAAAACCTATATCATATAAAAGCTATATCAAATTAAAGCTATATCATATAAAAGCTATATCATATAAAACCTATATCATATAAAAGCTATATCATATAAAAGCTATATCATATAAAAGCTATATCAAATAAAAGCTATATCATATAAAGGCTATATCAAATAAAAGCTATATCATATAAAACCTATATCATATAAAAGCTGTATCAAATAAAAGCTATATCATATAAAAGCTATATCATATAAAAGCTATATCACATAAAAGCTATATCATATAAATGCTATATCAAATAAAAGCTATATCATATAAATGCTATATCAAATAAAAGCTATATCATATAAAAGCTATATCATATAAAAGCTATATCAAATAAAAGCTATATCAAATAAAAGCTATATCATATAAAAGCTATATCAAATAAAAGCTATATCATATAAAACTATATCATATAAAAGCTATATCAAATAAAAGCTATATCACATAAAAGCTATATCAAATAAAAGCTATATCATATAAAAGCTATATCAAATAAAAGCTATATCATATAAAAGCTATATCATATAAAAGCTATATCATATAAAAGCTATATCATATAAAAGCTATATCATATAAAAGCTATATCATATAAAAGCTATATCACATAAAAGCTATATCACATAAAAGCTATTTCATATAAAAGCTATATCAAATAAAAGCTATATCATATAAAAGCTATATCATATAAAAGCTATATCATATAAAAGCTATATCATATAAAAGCTATATCATATAAAAGCTATATCATATAAAAGCTATATCATATAAAAGCTATATCATATAAAAGCTATATCACATAAAAGCTATATCACATAAAAGCTATTTCATATAAAAGCTATATCATATAAAAGCTATATCATATAAAAGCTATATCAAATAAAACCTATATCACATAAAAGCTATATCATATAAAAGCTATATCACATAAAACTATATCAAATAATAGCTATATCAAATAAAAGCTATATCATATAAAAGCTATATCATATAAATGCTATATCCAAGGAGACATATTAGGAAATTGATTTGGATTCCGACAATGTTGATATTTTCCGCCTAAAGCTGAAGAAGCAACATTTTTGTTATATATAAAAAAATAGGCAAAAAAAGACAACATCAAGACCAAAACAGGAAGAAAAAGCAATGGGAAAAAATGGGAGAAAGTGGAAACACGAATAAAGATCATTTAGAAATGTGTGAAAAAAAAACATACTGAAAGGCTTCAATGAAATATTATGTTGTTCAGCCATATTTTTGTTGGCTTCATTTTTTGCAAATGGACAATGTTTCCGTTTTCAATACTAGACAAAAAAATGCTACTATTGTCAATCTAAAAGACCGGGTATAACTCTTCTGCTTGTAAAGTTAGATCTTTCGTTGGAAAGAAAGAAAGTTTCTTTCTTGTTTTTGTTTTTTTATTATTTGATAAACTTTCAGCAACACATTTGCATGAACAGTATTTAAATAAAATTGACCCGCTGGATCACACATTGGTCTTGGCTTAAATTAAATAAAAAATAAATCAGGATTCCGCAATCTCTTATGAATAATGTTTAGAAAAAAGCGCAAATATGCGAAGCTGTAAATGGGTAACATTTAAAAGATATTATTTTTCATAAGTAAAAATTGTTTGTATTTTGCATTTTTCTTTAAATTTCCCAAAGTCTTAGTCAGATATGTAAAACTTACAGAAAGATATCAAAAATAAAGAATCTATTAAAGTTCAAAATACTTCAGTGACTTTTTGGACACACTATATTATATATATATAACTTATATATAAAAAAACACGTATTTATTCGACTAAAAAACTATAGCAAAATTTCAAGGCAATAGCCCAGCAGTTTTTTAAATTACCTGAAAGTCACAAACGAATATGAATAATTATATATATATATATATATATATATATATATATATATATATATATATATATATATATCCCTCTGACTCTTTTTAACTAAGTATTAAATCTGTTTGTGGTTTTATTCCGTTCGTTCACCATGGACTATTTTAAACGAGAGGAAGGTTACAGGCAGACAGACAAACAGTCAGACAGGAGTTGTAACAGAACTCAGAACTGATAGACAACGCATAAAATAAAAGATGGGGAGTTAAACAATATACAGTGAGAGAGGGTGAAAGTGGTGGATACAAACATAGTAATAGAAGAGTCAATGAGCTAATCGCAAGTTATGCTTATTTTGACGAATTAAAATGGAAACTTACGTTTCTGAATTTTTGAGATGACGATCGGTTCTTTGTATTATTTGGATTCATAGGACTAGTGTTCTCATGTTGAATGTCGTTTTAACAACGTTTCGGTCGATTTTATTCCGATTTTCTTCTGATGTCGAACTTGGCAATGTTTTTATCGAACTTAAAACATGTTGTAAAAGCTATAGCGAAACAAACGTTGATTAACTTAGTTTCAGTATAATATAATCAATCGTGGGTACCTCCCTTTCATGATAGTAAGGCTGATAGATAGTTCAATAAAATTTTAATTCAAAGACTACATGAGGTTTGCTATTGAATATGAAATATATTAGATATACCCACCCGGCGTAACCCGCTAATATATTTATTTGGAAGTTGTTTTGCTATTATGTAACCATGTATTAATTTATATATATATATATATATATATATATATATATATATATTATTTTTTGTTCTAACCAAACTAAAAATAGTACTTGTAGAGTTATGTTCCTTTTATAAAATTGCGGTCATATTCCTAGCTGGTCAACGTATTTTCTGGAAGGAAAATTATCGAATTACATTTTATTGAAAAGACTCACAAAGTTCGCTGCTGTGTATAAAGTTCTAGTTGTCCTATAGGGTATATTCACTTGCAATTTGCTTGCTTTTTTAAACAATACTGGCGTTTTATTACACTGGCGTTTTTCTTTTTTCTTTAAAGTAATATTTATCATTCCTCTTCCTAATAAATAGCTATATATATATATATATATATATATATATATATATATATATATATAGTAAGTTATAAAATTTATATGGCGATTAAGCTACACTGAATATTCCGCGTTTCATCCACTCTAGGATTCTTCAGGCTTATGCGCGAATTCTGTTGTTGTTTGTCGTTTTTATATGCGCATCTTCTATTGAAATTTTAGTTAGTCAATCAGCTTTCTATTATCCAGTATCTTATGTGAGTAAATTAAGTATATATATATATATATATATATATATATATATATATATATATATATATATATATATATATAGTCAAATGCAGAGTTATACCTCTTTTTAGAATAGCGAGCATTTCAAAATAATTCACACTCAAAGTATTTACTGCAATGAAAGTAATCGAATTAAATTTTACTAATGGGACCTGTGGAAATCCCATAACGGATTCTTTAAGATGTAATATATTGATGTTGGCATTCTGTAGATGTTCAGCGTAAATGGAGACACCCTGATATTATTGTAGTTCTTTTGTTAAAAAAAGTATTTATTTAAGCTAGCAGGAACGCCTGGCGTAGCCAGGTCGTAAAATACGCTTAAATATGATATTTTAACCCATGCATACTCCGTATATATTATTATAGAGTCAATTTTCTATCGATTCTTATAAATTATAAAGTTGTGATTTCAATAATCAAAAAATATATCCATATGACTTTAGCGCAATAGCTTCAACCGAAACTGAAACCAAAACTAATGAAGATAGATAGATAGATAGATAGATAGATAGATAGATAGATAGATAGATAGATAGATAACTTGAGTTCCTTCAGCTGTAATTGATACCGAAACCAAAATGTTTGGAGAATTCTTGGTAAAATTATTTATTACAAGAAATGAAAGGTCATAACAATTAAACGACAGTCAATCGGAAGAAAAAAGATGTAAGCATAACACACACGCTATTGTATTAATATATAGATTATTCTTAAGAACAGACTGCAGCGATTCACAAGAAAACCAGCGAACCGAAATCAAACATTAATTTTCTAGAGTTATGAATGACAAAGAAGCTATATAAAAATAAATACTGACTTTATATATGGTATAATGCGCTAAAAGCAGAAACTGAAGAAGACGTGTTTTAAAGAAGAAATATTATTTTTTGTTCACAGCAAAACGTAAACATCACCTATTGGCAAAAAAAAAAACGAAGCCAACAAATGTATCGATGGCAACACAAACAATACATCGAAGACTTTCATTTTGTCTTTTTTTTTCATTTTTGAATGGTTTCTATTTATGTTTTCGTTTCTTTCCAAGTTTTCTTTTCTTTTTCGTTTGCCTTTTGCTTCCTGTCTTCCGTTTATTTGGTTGTTTTATTTTACTTTTTTGTTTTCATTGTTTTCCGTTACAGTAAATGGCCAAGACTATAATGGCCCTATTCAATTGTATTCCTAACCTCTAAAATAGCTTTATTCAAAATCACGAGTAGATTGTCGCTTTCAGTTGTGTCGTTCAAGGCGAAGATACTCTTAATATTTTCTTCTCAAACAATTTCTTCTGAATTCCTTCTTCTTAAGCAATTTTAAACTTATAAGACAGTCTCATGCAGTGAGTAAATTATTTAATCCGTAAGATGAACATGGTCTTATATATCGCCATTGATATATATTTTATGTAAAAAAAATCAATAAAAAAGCATAACAAAAAAAATTTGAAAAAAATATAAAAAGAAATTTTTGGTGAACTAAATCATGTTGTATGAATCTAAAAATTCAGTTGTTGGCATTGATTTCCACGATATTTTTTCTAGTCAGAATTCTTTTTAGAAGGACAACAGGAATTTAACAGGAGGGACAATGTGATGTTGACCAACATCCTAATTAAAAGGGTTTCTCTAAAATGAACTGGATTTGAACTTGACAAACCCAGATCGTCAGTCCGTGTCATTGACCACTTGACTATCATTATTTCCCTAAGGCATCTACTAGGAATTTTTTTTTAAAATTAAGTGTTACTTTTAATTTTTCAGTGGAATTTCTAATTTCAAATTTTCTAAATGACAGAAAGCGATACTAATAGGCAAGAACTTTATTGATTGATTGATTCTCTTTGAAAATTTTTCGATATTTTGGGGGTCACTTAATTTACTATTAACTGACATTTTGGAATTAACACTTCGAGAGGTGACGGCGGTAAAATGCCTAACAACACGGATTGACGACCTGCGTATTTCAAGTTCTAATGCAGTTCGTTCTCCAAAAGTCACTTCCACTTAGCATGCTGGTAACCTTCACGCAGTTCATCGCATAAGTACCTGAAGTCTTTCTAGAGAAGTAATCGAGAAACTAATGCCAATAACATCTTTGAAATCATAGAATATGATGATGATCTCGGATATCAAATTTTTCATGAAGAATAATGTCATTGATTTTTGCATTTTTACTTGACACTAAATTTTCATTCTATTTTTAACTAAAAAAAAGTTTTCTGTATATTTTCTATAGTTTTTTTTAATGTTACTATTTTTTTTAATCTCTCTTATCTTTGAAAAATTTTTATTCTTTTATCTTAATTTGAATATTTGATAGATTCACAGATACTGTAATTTATGATTTTTTATGATTTTATGTTGACCCATGATTTTATGTTGATCCTGATTTTATGTTGACCCATGATTTTATGTTGATCATGATTTTATGTTGACCCATGATTTTATGTTGATCATGATTTTATGTTGACCTATGATTTTATGTTGATCATGATTTTATTTTGACCCATGATTTTATGTTGATCATGATTTTATGTTGACCTATGATTTTATGTTGATCATGATTTTATGTTGACCTATGATTTTATGTTGATCATGATTTTATTTTGACCATGATTTTATGTTGATCATGATTTTATTTTGACCCATGATTTTATGTTGATCATGATTTTATGTTGACCTAGGATTTTATGTTGATCATGATTTTATGTTGACCTATGATTTTATGTTGATCATGATTTTATTTTGACCCATGATTTTATGTTGATCATGATTTTATGTTGACCTATGATTTTATGTTGATCATGATTTTATTTTGACCCATGATTTTATGTTGATCATTATTTTATGTTGACCTATGATTTTATGTTGATCATGATTTTATGTTGACCCATGATTTTATGTTGATCATGATTTTATGTTGACCTATGATTTTATGTTGATCATGATTTTATGTTGACCCATGATTTTATGTTGATCATGATTTTATGTTGACCCATGATTTTATGTTGATCATGATTTTATTTTGACCCATTATTTTATGTTGATCATGATTTTATGTTGACCTATGATTTTATGTTGATCATGATTTTATGTTGACCCATGATTTTATGTTGATCATGATTTTATGTTGACCTATGATTTTATGTTGATCATGATTTTATGTTGACCCATGATTTTATGTTGATCATGATTTTATGTTGACCTATGATTTTATGTTGATCATGATTTTATGTTGACCTATGATTTTATGTTGATCATGATTTTATGTTGACCTATGATTTTATGTTGATCATGATTTTATGTTGACCCATGATTTTATGTTGATCATGATTTTATGTTGACCTATGATTTTATGTTGATCATGATTTTATGTTGACCCATGATTTTATGTTGATCATGATTTTATTTTGACCTATGATTTTATGTTGATCATGATTTTATGTTGACCAATGATTTTATGTTGATCATGATTTAATGTTGAACTATGATTCTTCCTCGCAGAAATTCTGATAGGTCTGATGCTCCTTTGGTTCGTGACATGCTTCAATGTTGGTAGATGCAATTTTAATGAGATACTCTAAGTTATTTCAGCATTATTCTTATCTGTAAATATAAATAAGAATATATCAATGTGAGGAAAATATTTATTTTAGTGTCTATTCTTTTCTGTCATGCCTGTGTATTATTATTTTAGATATTTATTGAAAAAAATATTGTAGTGATAAACCCTTTTAAGTATTTTTTTAATTGATCTATCTAACATAATGAGCTTTATATAAGTACTGATATAAAGTTAATATTTATCTATCTATCTATCTATCTATCTATATATATATATATATATATATATATATATATATATATACTAACAGGGAGACTTCCAATATTTTTATTGCATTACGAATTGGTGAAATTGCTCAAATTGCTCAAATTGCCCATGCTCAAATGGATCAATTGCTTGTTCTAGTCGGGAATCCTGTATCATAATCGGCAGTTCTACTCACTAAACAACGGGATCGGCGCTCGTAAAGTCTAATTCAATATTTTTATATAAACATTGACCAACGCTTTTTAAAGTGCTCTATAATTTTTTTATTATGAAGAGCTTAGCATTATATATATATATAGAGAGAGAGAGAGAAAGAGAGAGAGGGAAAAAGAGAGACAGACAGACAGACAGACAGACAGAGATTGAGAACGAGAAATAAAAAGAAAAAGAAAATAAGAACACTACATTTTTTAAATATATGTAACCAATGCTTATATACATATATATATATATATATGTGTGTGTGTATATATATATATATATATATATATATATATATATATATATATATATATATATATGAGATTGAAATGAAGGCGGAGAGAGCTAAGAAAGGGATTGATCGCCCCTCTTGAGAAAACCCGCATAAGACGGGCGAAACGTCGAGCCTTTCGGTATCTCCGTCTCAATTTTAATCTCGTACCGACGGATTTTATCCATGTTTAATAATCCTATATATATATATATATATATATATATATATATATATATATATATATATATATATACTAGCAAAAGTACCTGTCGTTGATAGGGTTCAAATACAGCTTACAGAAAATGGACTCTGATTTATAAAAGTATGATAGGTTATGAAAAGGAAGGGTTGTAAGAGATAGTTTGGGGGTATCAAACCAAAGCAAAATAGGATGAAAGTAAAAATAGATAAACCCAATAATTTAATATACCATACCTGTTCACACTGAAACACTTATCACAATATTCTGTGGATCTATATTAAGAAATCTTGTTAAACTTGTGTGAAAAAATGGTAGTCCGTGGGTGAAAGATCTGGAGAATAAGGAGGATGTGGTAAAGTTTCGTATCCCAAGTCTGTGAGTTTCTGCAGTGTCATTCTCGCAACATGAGACCGCGCATTTTCGTGGAGCAGGATTGGACCACGCCTATTCACTAATGCAGGTCTCAATTTTTGTAAATGATGATGCATTTCTTCGAGTTGATTGCTGTAAACCTCTGCCGTGATGCTCTGATTAGCATCCAGAAAGCTGTAATGAATAACACCAATTGCACACCACCAAACAGTCAGCATAATCTTCTGTTGGTGAAACTTTGGTTTTGGAAAATGTTTGGGTGGTTCATCACAATCAAGCCATTGACCTGATCGTTTCCGATTATCATAAAGGATCCACTTTTCGTCACAGGTGACTATTCGGTCAAGAAATGGATCATTAATGTTTCGCAAAAAGAGCATCGAACACACTTCAAAACGTCGAGCTTGTTGATTTTCATTGAGCTCATGTGGGACCCATTTGTCGAGCTTTTTCACCTTGCCAATTTGCTTCAGATGGTCCGACAATGTTGAACTGCTGACACCAAGTTCCCGAGACATTTCCCTGACACTTTGCCGTGGATTTTGCTCAACAATGGCTCTCAAATTTTCATTGTCAAGATTAGATGGCTGTCCTCTACCTTCTTCATCTTTAAGGCTCTCATCACCACTACGAAATTTCTGAAACCACCTTCGTACTGTTCTATCACTTGCTATGCCTTCTCCCCATGCCCTATTGATATTTGCAGTTGTTTGAGAAGCATTGTTACCAAGCTTAAACTCATGCAGGAAAAGTAATCGTAAGTCTTCTTTTCTCATATTCCAAATTATGGGCTCATTCGCTCATAAAACGTTTTCTGAAAGAAAAAAGTAAGAAATTATTAAAGAGCACATATAAATCAATAATCATGTTGATGTTTACCTGAAATATAATAAAAATCCTATGATAAAATCCAATTTCAAAGCAGACTTCCTGAAATAGCCATTATTTTCCGGACAATCTAATATTATACCATATTTCTTCAAACTGAAACATAATTATCAAAATATACTTACGCAGATAGATATGAAAAGTCTTTATTAAAGTTTGTGCCTATGTCCATTCTATGGAGGCCAGGCGCGAACGTAAACCCCCACAATTTTATTATACCATCTCTATTTAAGTTAAAACATACTTATCAAAACATTATTATGTACATCTATATCAAAAACATTGGTAAACTTTTTTTTTAATTTTTTAATTCTTTATTTCTCTACTTTGTGGACCAGGCGCGTACGCAGACCGCACAATTTTAATGAATCATCATTATGCCAGATCTAACATACCCATTCCTGTGTCTCGATACATCTTCTATCATTATATGTGATCGGTTTTCTATAATAGTCAACCATATAGGAGCCTATTCGTGACCAGACACACACACAAACGTTCAGCTTTATATATATATATATATATATATATATATATATATATATATATATATATATATATATAGTCTTGGAAGTTTTTAACCTTTAAAACTATACAAAAAAATATTTTTTATCATTCGTTAGAAAACCATCTAGTCAGTAAGTCATTTAATCACCTGCAATCACTGCATCAACTCGCTCTCGAATTTACTATAATACCAATAATTTATTTTTCAAGGGATCATCAGTTGTTTACCATGAAACACTGTTTCGGGGATTTAAAAACAAAACAGTATATTACATTATGGCTCCCCAGCAGTGTTGATCAAACACCACCACCCTTAATCTTAGGAAGAAGACATGTTACAAACATTTGATCCAATTTCCTATTCTTAATTGCAATTACTAACCTTTTCATACTATAAAAATGAATTTCTTACCTGTGCGATTCATCAATTTCCACATTTAAAATGGATACATTTTTTAATTTTTTAATTTATCAGTCTTGTATTTATAAGATTAGGATGAATCCATTTAACTACTTATCCCCCCACTATGATTAGTATTTAGTATATTTACATTCTTATTTAAAATTAAATATATAAAGGTTAAAAATATTTTTACATATATACATTTTTTTTATTATAAATTTATTATATGTAATTATAAATACATTTTATACATTGCTAATATAGTTTTGGATTTCCTTTATTAATATAGTCTGGTTTATCTTATATATATATATATATATATATATATATATATATATATATATATATATATATATACTACTTCATCGGTTACACGTATTCATGTATAAATACTAAACTGTCGTGTTTATTGCCAACAGATAAGAAGCGTTTATTTTTAATCTCGCTATTCTAGTTGTTTCGGTGCAAGATATATATTAAAAGTGTGAGATGTGTTTTTATGAAGTAAGAAACTAAGACGTTTGCTTATTGTCGACATTGGTTCGGTTGAACAGTAGGTTGGAATGGCGAGGATAAACAATAGGAAAAAGTGGCCAGGATAATAAAAGGTGGAAAAGTTATCATCACGTATTTTTCAGTGCCGTGTAGAGGTTATTTGTCGCTTAGAAGATCAAAATAGGTTGGCGGAGTTGAAGGAGAAAGAAATACTGTGTTAGACACATAGAGATGTTAAATAGATTTGACAAAACAGATGGCAACAAATATACAGACAAACATTATATATATATATATATATATATATATATATATGTGTGTGTGTGTGTGTGTGTGTGTGTGTGTGTGTGTGTGTGTGTGTGTATGTATGTATATGACTACTCTATTTAATCACATAAATTAATATACGAAAGTATAATTTTATGCGTAAAGTTAAAGTATTTACTTCAACAGTGCTCAATACATAGGTAGAGCTAGGTAGTACGTGATAAAAATATCTATGGCAATTAAACTACACAGAATATTCCGCGTTTCAACCACGTTAGGCATAAGCCTGACGAATCCTAGCGTGGATGAAACGCGGAGTATTCTGTGTAGCTTAATTGACATATATATTTGATAACTATATATATATATATATATATATATATATTATAACTATATATATATATATATATATATATATATATATATATATATATATAACAGAAAAGAATAGATACCCGTAGAAATAGTTATTTTAATAAACATAATTTGTAGAAGAAAATCAAAAATAAATGGCCACAAATTTAATAACTAATGCTTGGTTGATATTCGATTTTGCTGTTTTTAATGATAGGACCCTTCTAGGTACATAGACGAATAGCAGTTGACGAATAGCATCTTGGGAGATTACTTGCCATGTCTGATGCAATAATGCTAAAAATCAGGCTTAGAAGATCGTTTTCTGTTTTGTTTTGTTGTTGTTGTTGTTGTTGTTGTTGTTGTTTTGTTTTTGTTTTTGTTGGTTTTGTTTTTTTTCTTGTTGTTGTTGTTGTTGTTGTTGTTGTTGTTGTTTTGTTTTGTTTTGTTTTGTTTTTTCTTTTTTTGTTTTTTTTTGGGGGGGGTTGCTAAGGTTTAGGTCTAATATGCCCAAAAGGTTTTCAATTGGGTTCATATCCGGGGATTTAGTGCGCCATGAAAGTTTATTAATCCCATTTTGGCTCAACCAATATTGTATCGCCCTAACAGAGTAACAAGGAGCTCCGTCTTCCATAAATGCGTACTTAACTTTGTTCATTTTTACCACTTGAGACTCCTACTACTTGGTAGGTGTCCTTCACGTAATATTGAAATATATTTAGCAGAATTGACATTTCCTTCGCACTTCACCAGGTCTGAGCGATTATCACTACAAATTGCACTGCATACAATAACCGAGAAAATCCCCCATGTTTCAGCGTTGGCTGTAACCTTTTAAGTCAAAGTTTTGCTGAGGGTACCTCCATACCCATACCCCTCCACTGTTGGAAATAATGCAAATTGTGACCCATCAGAGAAAATGATATTGATCCAAAAGGTTATAGGTCTCTCCACCAAATCAAGAACCCAATCTTTCTGCGTTTGATATACGCAGGACGACGAAAATGTTTCCTTCTCGAAGCTCTGCAATAGTAGCTCAGCTTGTGGAGATACCTTACAGCTGTTCTGGGACTGACACCAGCTTGTGTTGCAATGTCAGAGGTTTCGTATCGAGGATCCCTTTCAACATTTCTTTTTACAAGATGCTAGTTTGTTTGTTTTTTAAGTGGGTCCGGGGTGACCTAAATGAGGTTTTGTGTATTCTTTGTCCTCTCTTGTGAATTGTACGGTCACTGTATTAACAGTAGAAATGGGTATTGAAAATGTTCGTGTTATTTTGCTTTGACTAAGACCACCTTCGTGTTGACCCATGATTCGTCCTCGTAACCATTCTAGTAGGCTTGATGCTCCTTTGGTTCGTGATATGCTTCAATATTGTTAGATGAAGTTATTTCAGCACTATTCTTATCTGCCAATATAAATATATATATATATATATATATATATATATATATATATATATATATATATATATAGTGTCTATTCTTTTCTGTCGTGCCTATGTATGATTATCTTTAATATTTATTGAAAAGAACATTGTAGTTAAAGGTCATTTTTAGTAAAATTAAAGTTGAATCGTACTTATGAATCGAGAATAATGCTGCGAATTGGCTGCGTGCATCAGTCACAAACTTTATGTCTGTTCGAATACTTTCATCGTTGTCTTAATTATAACAAACTCGCTTACATGGCTTCATTCATTTACATGTGAATTATTGATTCTTGAGTGGAAAACATTAGCTTACAATGTCAAGGTTTACTTTGTTGATCAGATTCGAGTAATTTTAACTTCCTGTACTAATAATTGGGTAAGCCTGAAACACTAGTGCCTGTAGATATAAAAAATATATTTATTGGAAAAATAGCGTTTATGTAACGTTCCCGACTTTTTGTCGTTCGAACACTATGGATTGTCTAATGCACATGCCCGAATTGAACGTTTCTTAGTTCTTCACTCCCTTCATTCTCGTTGCAATTGTTTGGTGGCCCGGAGGTAGGGGCTTGGCAAATAGCGTCAAAGGAGACTTTGTGACTGGGTTCGAATCTTCCGACCAGCAAAATTGTCATCCTACACTGACGATTGCGTAAACATGAAATCCTAATGTTTGTAGGTATAAAAGAATAATCATTATTTAATTCTAATTATATAGTAAGTTATGATATATATATATATATATATATATATATATATATATATATATATATCGTGCAGATGGTAATTAATAAAAACTGAAGAAAGTGCTCAGTACTGTTGTAGAGCAAATATGCGTTTTATTTTTATTACCGTATCTTTCTGCTAAGTTACATTATTGTTTCGGCTACTCGGCCGTTTTTTCTTTGGCCGTCTGTAGCGTCCTCAGACTTTTACAGAAATGTTCGCTATTTTGGGATGAAAGAGTGGAAGAGTGAATGAGGTCAGGGGGGTTGCGAGGAGGAGTAAGAGGAAGAGAGGAAGGGAACAACGGGGGAAGGTGGGGGACGTTTGGTATGTCGATAATGTTTTAGTTTTGGGGTTTAAGGAACTTGTGGGGGAGGGTCTGGGAAGTTCATTTCTGGTGTGGCTGAGGGTATAGGGATACATGAGGGAAAGGGGAATATGTGGGGGTGGGAGGAGGGGGGTACTTTAAAATTCGAGGCAATTTATTTAGGGTTTCCCCATCATATGTGACCCCACCTCCGTTGGTGTGAGTGAGCAGTGTAACCCTTAAAAACATCTCCCTACCTTCCCATGGCGGGGTATCATAGCAACTTCGATAGCGGTGTGAGCGTGCATAGGGCTCCCATTCATAAGTGACACTTCTGAGGACCCACCTCATTTGTGAGGGTGAGCGGTGTAACTCGTCAAAACCTGCCCCACACGGGATGGGAAATCCTGCCATATTTAGTAAGTCTACGAGTGTAAATAAATAAAATAATGATGATACACAGGGTTTCCAGTTATAAGTAAACGCCTTGGGGTACCCCTACCACTGGTGGGTGTGAGCGGTGTAACCCGTCAAATCTTTCCCCTACTCCTGTTGGGTTATCCTGCCAAATTTGGTTGCTGTACGTGGTTGGTGTGAGCGTGCATAGGGTTTCTCCTCTGGAGGCCCGTTCCCGTCACCGTCACCGTCCCTTTGGTGAGGATCATTTATCACTTTATCATACACATTTTTGGTTCTTCTATCATTCTATGTCGTAAGTTTAGTATAACAATAAACCTATTCGTATGCAAACAGACACAAACAGACGTTGAGTTTTATTATATATATATATATATATATATATATATATATATATATATATATATATATTGAGTAAAACGATTCATAATTGTGAGTGAAAAATCAGTCTCAAAAGGAAAAACAAACAAAATCAACTTTTTTTTTATTTTGTTTGTTTTTCCGTTTGAGACTTATTGTTAATTCACAATTATGAATCGTTTTACTCAATATATATATATATATATATATATATATATATATATATATATATATATATATATATATTAAATATATATGTATAATATATATAATATAAATATAATATATATAATATATATATAATATATAATATATATAATATATATATTATATATACTATATATAATAACAGTCAACGTCTGTGTGTGTGTGTCTGTCTGTATGCGAATAGGCTCCTATATAGTCTACTATTATACTATATATATATATATATATAGAGAGAGAGAGAGAGAGAAATAAATTCAGATGAATATATATATATATGTGTGTGTGTGCGCGCATGTGATACCTAGATCGTTAAATAGGTAGATAGATATGAACAAATCCAGATGCATACGTTTCAGTCTATACACGATGGGATTCGTTAACGTAAAATAGTTTGTTGTTCGGATGCCGAAAGTTCAAGTAAAATATAGTAAATTCGTGAACTATTACACGAAACACTTAGTTACACTAGAAGTGATAGTATCAAATAGTGCTGACAATCAGGGAATACCTGCTGTCACTCAGATTCCAGAGAAAAACAACGATTTTTATCTGCGAGAAATCATACTTAACGATTGGTGTGAGGATTCGAAGTGACCAATAACAGTAAAATTGTTATTTTCTTTCTTTGGCTTCGTTTACAAATAGAAAAGGGGATGATGATATTGTGTCGCCAAGTGGCAAACTTTATTGACAAGTGAAGTTCCCATTACAAAGGCTTCCTTCGCAAACTGGCTCTTCCCAAAAACTGAAGCACCACCAATGTCCATATTTACTTGTTCAATATGTCCTCTTAAGCCACAACACTGGCTCCCGTTGCCTTGTGGGTCTCTATCATGTGGTCGCCCATACGTTATTCTCTCTCTCTCTCTCTCTCTCTCTCTCTCTCTCTCTCTCTCTCTCTCTCTCTCTCTCTCTATCTATCTATCTATCTATCTATCTCTCTTGTTTTCTCCATCTTTCTCTCATATTCTCTCTCTCTCTCTCTCTCTCTCCCTCCCTAATATGCTATATATATATCTATCCATCTCAACTTCCACCTCTCTTGCATCCTCTTCCAATTCCTTTACTTTCATGTATATCTTCCTCTTTTCGATCGATGCTTCCGTTCAGCCTCGAAGGACAAAGGATACCCTCTGTAAGGGTAACTGCGCATGTAATTGTGATGCAAGGGTTGCGCAACATCTTTAGTCCAGTGGCAAAGAGATGCCCAGGACGACTCGAAGCAATGCCGAGATAAGAGCACATATAGAACCTGGAATACCCAAATGGTCACCCATTTTAGTACTAGCCAGGTTCAATATTGCTTAACTTCGATGATCTAACGGGAACCGGTGTGTCAACGTGATTATGCCGTATATAATTCCTCTTTTAATCGTAACAATATCAATCAAGTTTTACTCCAATAGTTTCTTCCCCAGAACTGCGGGTCTTTGGAACTCCCTTCCGGGATTCTGCTTTCCCAACTGCAATGATATGCAGAAGTTCAAGTGTAATGTTAACAAACATCTTTCTACTCTTCTCCCTTCATAATGACCCCGCAAATTAAGTCCCTAATAGTAGCCCCCTGCTTCAAAGTGGCACAGTGCCTTGTTTGGGGTGAAAATTGAATTTAAAAAAAAAAAGTATAATACATGTGGTCTGTTAAAGTGTTCCTGGTACTACCAAATAAGGTTGTATGAAGATACCAGCTTTCTGACCTAAACTGCACCAAGCATTGATGTTATTGTTTAATTTATTCCACTCACTTTGAAAAACTCAATCATATTCTGCAAAGTCGAAAACAAAATCAATAATTTTCCTCTACAAAACAACCAAACCAAACGCCATAAATAAATAGTTGAAGATATAAAAAACATTGGGCATAAAACCTTTTACCTAATTAATGGATTCGGCAATAAATAACTAAAAAGAGGTTATACGTCGTTGAACGAAACAACCAAACTACTATTAGAGTTCCAATACGTCATTTAATACCTAAGGATTGACAGTTTTAATACTCCAAATCTCTTTCGAATTTTTAAAGGTCAACAAAGCCTTTAAATGTGTACAAATATATCGAAATGCATTCTGCTGGATTTATTTGCTTAATGTTTTCAATATAATTTTTATTGTCCGTTCCTAGATATTTCCTATAGATAGAGTTTCAATATCTCCCGCCTCGTGAAATTAAACATTCATTAATTAATTGCTAATTAATGAAGATTTTTATGCTCGGAAAATTTAATGAATAAATAATAAAAATAAAAAGATGACGGAAAAATATTAATAAATTCTTTGTTAGTAATAAATGTATTTAATATCGGATATCCAATTAATGTCCTAAAAGTTTATACAAAAATAGCTGGCCCCAAAAAATAACTAAGAAAAAATGTATATTGAGTGGTTCAAATTCTTTGATGTATGATTTTATTGGGTCAAATTTTTCGGCTGTAGATTCGTCAGAAAGACTCTTAAAAATCCAGAAAAGTTTATAACTCAAACGAAAATTGATTTATGTGTATTGTTGTTGTTTATTTTTTTACTTATCAGTAAAATGGAGATATCTGTTTTGATAGATTTTGTTCCAACGCTTTAATAAAAAGTACATTTATTCCACAACTATATTTAAGAAAAAAAAAAATGATCTATTTGATGACGAAAAAATATCAATAAATTTTTATCAGTAATAAATTTATATTATTTATTTATTTGTCGATTTAAGATATCCAATAAATGTCCCAAAAGCTTATACAAAAACATCTGGGTTAAGAAAAAAAGTATATTCGGTGGTTCAATTTTTTTTCATGTAAAATTGATTGGGTCAAATTTTTCGGTTTTAGATTCGTCGTAAAACAAAATTATAAAATCGTTATGAAGCCATAAAATCTTATCACTCGAACGAAAATGGATTTATCTACAAGTTCACCAATGTAGATTTTTGTTTTGTTTTTTGTTTTTTTAACTCATCGGTGAGGTTTAAAAAAAAAGTCAGCACAACCGTTTTCATAAATTTGGTTCCAACGCCAAACTATATTTTAAATAACTGACGTAAAAATTGCTAGTTTATTTTTTAACATAACGTTGGTATATTTTTTAAAACTCATTTAGATAAGAAAAAGCTCCAATCATCGAAAAAATACTATATATAAAATGAACCTAAAATCAGTGCTCTGTTGCATCTCTGTACATGTTTTACTTCGATGGAATGTGCTCCAACTAATTTGTTGCTTTGGTTTCCCCCACGAAGTTAATTTCTTTGACTAACTTGATAATTAGTCAATTCCCACTCCTTCTCTGTAGAGCTCCCCATAGATCCTTTCGTTGAACTGCTTGCATTTGGAATTTCTTCCCTACTCCCCGTTTCTCTTACTCTAACAACATGAATAATTTAGATGTAATATGAACAAACATCTTCGGTAAACAACTACTCACTTTGTGTGTACTTATAAATGTATACAGCATAATCACGATGGCATACCGGTTCCCGTAAGATCACTGAAGTTAAGCATCGTTGAACGTTGTCAGTACTAAAATGGATGACCATTTGGAAATACCATGTGCTGTATGTGCTCTCCGCTTATCTCAGCATTTGTTTTTAGTCATCCTGGATATCTCTTTTTCACTGGACTAAAGCAGATGTGATTGGAGATTGCATAAAGCTTGTTTTACACGCTCAGGCACTATTACAGATTGTGTCCATTGTCTCTGGAGACAGGTCATACACACACATATACATACATATATATATATATATATATATATATATATATATATATATATATATATATATATACTAGCCTGGGTGCCCGGTGTTGCCCAAGTGTTTGGAGGTGTGTGTTGAGCAAAAAAAAGTGGTAGTGGGCAAGAAGGATCGAACCCGTACCACAAAGGAGAAAAAGAACGTGAAAAAAACGTGACGTATTGGCTGTTGCACCCATCGCCAAACCCGAAGTAATGTAGGATTAAATTAAGGCTAGACAATCGAAAAGAGGGGGTGATTTTCGAAAATATTGGCGAGTGAAGCGACCCCTCCCTGTAGAAAAGTGCCCAGTTGAGGGTGAGGGGATTTGTTTTTAGCCAATTTTTCGACATTTGTCGTCCGAAGGATTGAGCTTCAAAACGATACCGATCTCGTGAAAATCCGTCGCCTCAGTCGAAAGTTTTAGGCAAGCATACATACATATATACATTTAAACAGACATGTGAGATTTATATTATATAAAATGTCCCCTAATTCACAATAGTATCTTATGTCTTAACGTTTTTTAGAACTAATCAAAGTGAAAACAGTATTAAGAATATTACCAAACGATAATAACGATAATTGTTTTTGCAGGTTCATTCGATGAAGTTAAAGCTGTAAATTATAGTGCGGAAATTATAATTCCACAAGGATTTTACGGTGATCCTATATGCCTGAGTGATCGTGAATTTTCACACAGGCCATTTGTGTATTGTGGGATGTGGAGGTATGTCATGTCGGGGGTTGTGATGGTTATTAGCGTAACATGATTTATACATGTTATCGTGCTGTTCATCAATTATTTAACTGTTTACATCGTGTGAAGTTTTATTGAAATAAAATTTACATCGATAAAATTAGAAATTCAAACGGAAGATAAAGCAAAACCAGGAAATAAATAATTAGATCGGAAAATAAAAACGCACGAAAGAACGTAAGTAAAATTGAATAAAGAAAAAAAAAGGAAAATAGATAAAAATTGAAATAATATATTAAAACGAAAGATAAAATAACAAAATGAACAAAAGAAAGAAATATGAAAGACAGAAAATAACGATAAAATAAGAGAATGAAAAAATGACCGAGAAAATAAGAGAATGAAAAAAGACATAAAAAATGTATGAAAATGAAATGAACAAAAGAAAGAAAAAAATTAAAGGAAAAAGAAAAAGGGAAAAATTATCAGTAAAGTAATAAGAAAAAAATATATATATAAAAGACAGAAAGATGAAAAGTAAATGAACGAAGGAAAAAAATGAAGAAAAATTTTTTAAAAAGAAAGAAAAATAAATAAATACAAAAAGGAAAGTAAAAACAGATAAAATATCATAAAGGAGAAAGAAAATAAAGATGGTATAAAAATGAAAGACAAAAACAAAAGTGAAAAACAAAATAAAGATATAAGGAGGAAAGAAAACAAAAAAGAAACACAAGAAAAAAAGTAACAAAAAAGAAAGCAAAAGAGAAGAAAAAAACAAAGATAAAACCATAAAACAAAGATGAAAATAAAAGCAATAAAAATGAAAGAAAATAAAATAAAGATAAAAAAGGAAGAAAAAGTGATGCTGGCATGAAAGTAAGAAAATAATTTTAAAAAACTAAATGAAGAATTAATGCAAAATGTAAACCTAAAATAAGGAAACATAGAATTAATAAGCATGAAAAAAGAAAAGAAAAAATGAAAGAAAAATAACGAAAACGTAACTGAAATGAGAGAAAGAAATGAAATTAAAAAAATGAAATAAGAGAATAAAAAACTGAAAAAAAACAGGAAAGTACAAGAAAACTCAATTGAAGTGAAAAAAAAGAAAAACCAGAAAAGATTAAGGAAACACTGAAATAAAACATAAAAAAGAGAATAAATAAATTAAATGAAAAGGAAAAATAAAGGAAAGAAAAGAAACAGAAAAGAAGAGAGTGAAAAAAACTGTAAAGAAAAAATAGAGTTCAGCATCCCCACTCTCAATTTAGCCCCAAAAGCTCTCAGAGGACGTCAAATCCTGATGAAAATGAACAAATGGTAAAGTTTTAGGCTTTAACATATGTAAATTTGAGTTCTGCACCATACAAAAGGAAATGACTAAGTCTATTATTTACGCCCCCCATGTAGCCCCAAAAGTCCTCAAGGCCTTAACATATTTAAATTTGAGTTCAGCACCATGCAAAACTGCTAAATGGACATACACAGGAAGTTTTGGACAAATATGATAAAATAGTTCTAAAAATGGAGTGTTTTTAATAGGCCTAAAAGAGCCCCTTGGCCACACACAAGAGTTATCGCGAAGTATAGACAAACAAAAATATAAATAAATCAGTTAGTTACAACATTTCAGAAAGTTTTATAAAAATCCAAAATTTTGTATCAAGCACAAAAGTGTCAATTTTAGTCATTTTAAACCGAAAGGCACACCAAGGGGAACAACCAGAGTTTTCCCATTCTGTTATTTTTTTACTCATATCATGTTTTATGTTTGTGCAAAATTTCAAAAAATTCCAAGGCGTAGTTATTGAGAAAAGTGCGGACAGACGAACTGACGAACGTACAAACGGACAAGGGTGAATTTACAGGTCCACCCTCCTTTTATCGGGGGGGGGGTGCAAAAAACAACAAAAGGTAATGAATAAATAAAAGGGGAAGAAATATAAAAGAAGGATAAAAATGGGACCAAAATTTAAAATGTGAAAAAGAAAGAAGAAATACTGAAAGACTATAATAAAGAAGAATAAGGTGAGAAAGTGAAATGAAAACGACACTATCAATAAAGAAAATTATTAAAAGGAATAAAGACAAAAATGGAGATGAAGGTCAATGACAGATTGGTTGAAGCAAACGAATGAGAAATTTAATGAAAGAAGGAAGAATAAATGAAAGAATGAAATAGTATAAAAAAAACAGAAAAAATGAAAAGGAAATGACTGTGAAGACTTAATGAAAGAAACTGAAAGGGTTTTTTGAAAGAAAATAAATTTAAGAAAAATAACAAAATGGATGGAAATAAAAAAGAATAATGAATGAATAGAAAAAAGATAAAATATAAAAGATATAAGATAATGTATATACAGGGTGGCCACAAAGTCACGCACCAATGTTAATTAAAAAAGTTAAAAAATTAAAAAAATTATAGTAGTAACATTTATGCAAATTCAAAGTTCTTTACAAGGATTACAATTGCTCGATATGTTCGCCGTTTGCAGCTATGCCAATACGAAATTCTAAGTTCCTGTAAACGCGATTCAGTAAATCAGCATCACCATCAATTTGAAGACAAGCATCAATAATACGACTCTTCAGATGATCCAAATCACGAATCTTCGTTGAATAAACAATTTGCTTAATGTGACCCCAGAAATAAAATATAAATATTAAAAAAAAATAAATATTAAGATTGGTGCGTGACTTTGTGACCACCCTATATATATATATATATATATATATATATATATATATATATATATATATATATATATATATATATATATTAAAGTATATACATTAAACTATATATATATTTATATATACATATATATTAAAGTACATAAATATTTAAGTATATATATATATATTAAAATATTATATATTAATGATATAAGACATAATATAATGATATAAGACAATGCTATAATTATAATGAAATGAATATACTAAAAGAAAGAAATACAAATGGAAGAATGTAAGAAATAAAAACGAAAGAAATAAAAGAAAAGGAAGAGAGGGAAAGAAGAGAAGAAAATGAAAAATTAATGAAACAAACAGGAGGAAGCAACAGAAAAGTACTGCCGTATAGAGAAAATAAGTGTAAGAGACATTAAAAATGAAATGACAATAAAATTAATGACGCGGTGAATGAAATTAAAAAAAATGAATATCACTGTATAGAAATAAAAATCAAATAAAAAATACGATAAAACAAATAAAACAAGCAAAAAAGAGAGTAATAAAGTACAAAATTAATGAAAGAAAAAAAAAGCACCTCCATCCATCCAACGCGGCCGTAACCGAGATTGAACTCACTGCGCGAGTTTGTAATGTAATTCAAATCTTGTCGGTGGCTGAATAACTTGAGGCTTCGCCAGGGCTATCAAGGGTATTTTTATCGTGACGCTATCACTTGATGGGGTGACTACCACTGCTTAAGAGAGTCCCATCTACCCACGAGAGAAGGATAGATCGCTCCAGTTTCTGAGCCTGGTATTTTACCTCGTGATACATACAGCGCCTCGCTATTCCCTGGTACTGGCCAGGCTCAACATTGCTTAACTTCTTAACTTCGATGATCTGACGAGAAGCAGTGTGTCAACGTGATTGTGTCGTATAAAAAAACTAAAAGAAGGAAACAAATGAACAATAAGGAAAAAAAGAAAATTTGAAAAACAGAAAAATCTCTTTATCCATATCTCAAATATTCCGGCCCTTTCGATGGGGCATTAGAATACGCCGACTGCCCCCCCCCCCTGCAGAGGGTAAAGGTCCCTCAATGGGGGTCCTAGATATGACCTTAAACTATATCCAGTGGTGAGGCCCCAGCTTGTGGGCTTTGGGGAGTGTGGAGCCACCCTTTAATTACCATTGCTCCCAGGGCCACTCTGACCCGGAGTGGTAGTACCTGTTAGGGTCCCAACTATGGGTTAAATAGAAACCGACGTGAAAACAACAAAAATATTCTATTAAAAAAAAAATCTCTTCAAAATCTTTGGATTCGGCATTAAATAACCCGAAAAGGGTCGTATGCCGTAAAACAAAAACAACCGACCAAAACAACTCAAATATTCCTATCATTTTCCTATGTAAAGCAATGTTGAGTCAGGTTACTACTACAATGGGTGACTATTTGTGAATTCCAGTGATTTCCGCTTATTTCGGCATTGTTCTCAGTCGTCCTGGATTTCTCCTTGTCACTAGGCTCAAGCAGTGCCGATTCAGGGGATGCTTGGTTGGAGATTGTGCCACCCTTGCTTCACAATTATACGCGCAGCTACTCCTACAGGGGTATACGTTGTCTTTCGAACAGAGGTGATAAATGAATTATACATTAATAAAAATGAAACCTACATGAGCAAATACCATTAGAAAAAAACTACACATAATAAACATCTACTATAAAATACCATTAGAAAAAACTACACATAATAAACATCTACTATAAAATACCATTAGAAAAAACTACACATAATAAACATCTACTATAAAATACCATTAGAAAAAACTACACATAATAAACATCTACTATAAAATACCATTAGAAAAAACTACACATAATAAACATCTACTATAAAATACCATTAGAAAAAACTACACATAATAAGCATCTACTATAAAATACCATTCATGGTATTAAATGAACTAACAGGGTTGATATGCCGTAAAACAAACAATCAGCAAATCGATTTTTTCGATCAATGATAATTCTCGTTCAAAAATATAAACGACTGACGCAAATGTTAAATTTTAAATTTATGCATGGCCGAACAATTAAAATTCCATTTCAAAATTAAACGCAACAGCTTGAAGTAAATGCTATTTCAAACTTAAGCGTGACAGACCAAAGAAAATACTATTTCAAACTTGAATATAACAAAACAAAGATAGGGTTATTTTCCGATTTTAGTGTGATTCTTAATATAAATGGTCTTGGCAGTAAATGAGTTGAATGTGTTCTTATTTTCGCCATTGTCATCCGTTCTTTTATTCAACGAGCAGACATGGGTATCGTAAAGTTAACAAAATCAAATATTCCCATGGCGGTTTCCATTTTTCCGACGATGATAGCAACTTGAATTCTGACTCCTTGCAAAGGTTTCGCTTCTCACCACAACGAGATGAGTTCCATATCGTAAGGGCGGATGTGGAACGATCGAAATGAAGACGTCTAAATGCAACACGAACGCATACGCATTCATCCAGTTTTCGCGTTTAACTAATAATTATTACAGAGCAATAGAAAATTCAGTGCTCCTACACTATTGGAACGAAATTTCTGAAATCGTAATACTGGATTTCACATGAAAACAATGGTATCTACGTATTCCCCATATTTTAAATATGATTTTATCCAAAAAATTACAAAAAAATCAATAAGGTAGAAAATTATTAAAGAAAATTAAAAAAATAGAAGTTGATGAAAACGACCGTAAGATACAGGAGAGTTCAAAAGAGAGGTAATTTTCCGTTTCAATTTAAACAAGAAGGCGGCAATTTTCACCCGCTATCACGATTAAAGTTTTTTTTTTTTTTGATAATTCAGTAATATTCAGGTAATTCCGACTGCATAATTTTGAAGCTACCATTGTAACCTATTAGAATTGACAAAAAAATAAGTTGAAACTATTGTTTTTTATCTGAAAACTCCATTTGTCGACTACAAAATCTCGGCCCAATAGTGTAGAAGCGCCGAAAATGCTATTAAAACTCAAACGTAAAAAACCAACGAAAATGCTGTTTTTAAATTTTTTAACTTAATCGTAGCAGACCAACGATAATTCTAGTTTTAAAGAATTAAAACGACAGACTGTCGACGATGTTATTTTAAGCATTGATATGATAGGACAAAGAAAATGTTATTAGGCGTATCTTGTCGAACTTGGGAATCTGTACGGATTTCGAACGTAATCCTGTATTTAATTTACAGGGGCGGCATGCCCTCGTACCGTCAACTGAATAGATGTCTTAGCTAATTTGTAATTGTATTCTTACTATTGCTCGCATTGAGGGTTGAAAATTACACCTCCCGAAGAGTGTCACTTAGAAAAATGGATATAAAAATAAAAATGCATGCAGTTAATCTGGCTGTCAGGCAGTAATGCTGTGTTACGTTGCGGGGTCCTATATATAACTTGGAGCATATATAAAACAGGGATATATAAATAGGGGATCAACCCATGTATATGTTATATAGTCGTCTATGTAATGTTCGTTGCGTGGTATAAAATGTTCTTCTAATGAATGTGTGTATACAGAGTGTATATACGTTGGTATATACGTGTCACAGTCATCTGTATGACGTGTGTATATATCTTTGTTAGTCTATAACCGTCTAGCGTTGTAATCGTCGAATTTAGCGTTCGTTGTGTGTGTATGCACATTTAATTGTAGTCTATGATAGGACAAGAATATACATAAATACATTTAAAACACAAAGGACGAATAATACTTATTTACGGGTTTCAACATCTGGCTAAATATATGGGACCATATCTGGTCCATTCCTGATCTAGTTTGACGGCAAGTTGCAACGAAAATTATTCCCAAGAAAGTGACAGAGCCTCGGGTTTTAATTTTGGCAACATTTTATTCCAAAGTGTGTTTTTCCGTTTTGGAAAGTTGCAACGCTGATTCTGGTTATAGTCATTTCTGACCCACTTTACTCGGAACCATCTTTATCTGAGGACCGTCTCCTTCTCTCTCTTGACTCCAACTGACTGTCTCTTTCTCTATCTCCGAACTCTCTTGTATATATGTAAATGTTCTTTTGTACTTACACCACTCAACTCCACAAAGACCCAGCACGTGACCTTCAGTCACGTTTTCTGGCCAAATTTATTGTTTTTATCTCTAGGTTTGAAAGCTCACTCTGCTTATGTCCACCACATTATTTGCTGGTTATTATTTCTAAGTTAACCAAAATATTTTACTAAATATTTCTTTGTTTCAATAACATTCTACTTGCATACCCCTTTTCCTAACATAACAGTTACAAAACAAAAATAATGTTCATTATCTAACATTTCACTTTTAAAATATTAATAACTAGCATAGGTGCCCGGTGTTGCCCGAGTGTTTGGAGGTGTATGCTGAGCAAAAAAAAAAGGTTAATTTTTTTAACTTTGACCCCTATTATGACCCCTTAAAATTTATAGTTTTGTGCTCAAATCAAGTTATTAAGTTAGATCCATGTCCAAGGAAACTATATTTAAACTTTCAAGTGTTTAGACTGAAAATTGTCGGAGGAGTTTGATAGAGTTCTCAAAAGTACAATCGTTCAACTGACCCCTTAACAGCCAAATTTCTGGACGAAAACTGATTACATTGATTTTTCCAAATCTCAGTACCCTGTATATCAAATTTTGAGTTTGTAGACTAAAAATTGACAGAGTTATTACGTAAGAAAATGTACACACACAGACACACAGATACACAGATACACAGACACACAGACAGACAAACAGACACTTTCACTTTTATAGATATAATAGCATTTCCGCCCGGCGTTGCCTGGGTATTTGGAGGTGTACGTTGAGCAAAAAAAAAAAGCGGTCAATTTTTTAAACTTTGACCCCTATTATGACCCCTTAATATTTATTGTTTTGAGCTCAAATCAAGTTATTAAGTTAGATCCATGTCCAAAGAACCTATATCTAAAATTTCAAGTGTGTTGACCCAAAATTGTCGGAGGAGTTTGGTAGAGTTCTCAAAAGTCAAATCGTTGAACTTTGACCCCATAATCGCCAAATTTCTGGCCGAAATCCGGTCACATCGATTTTTCCAAATCTCAGTACCCTGTATATCAAATTTGGAGTCTGTAGACTAAAAATTGAGTTATTACGTATGGAAATGTACGCAGACACACACACACACACACACACACGCTTTCACTTTTATAGATATATAGATTGATGTTCTAAATCGACTATTAGCAAGGCCACTTGTTAAACTATGATCTTTACTTGTCGATCATCTTTGGCCGGTCAGATTGAGAAGTAACTTTCAATAAAAAATTTTCGGAATCGAGCAAACTATTTTTGGAATACTTGTTCTGCAATATCATTCTTACCATAAACATGGCATATCTTCCTGCTGGTGTCTGTAACTTTTTTTTCCTTTCCTGTAATAAAAAAAGCATGAGCTTTCAGCAGTTCTCTATTGATCTTATATTCCAATGTCTGAAATATACAAGCAAACGTTTACGAAACTTATTTCATATTATACTTGCAACACCGAATACAGGATTTGCAGAATATGAATATAAAGCATTTTAAACAAACGAACTGTTTGGATGACTGAATATATTGAATTGTGCATGACACTATCGTTTGCCAAGGGGGAAGAGTTACTTGGTTGAGGAAGCCAGCTCGCCAGGTGTTAACCACGATATAAAACGATAGTCACATGGAAACATCAACGGGTCGAGATGGCTTCGACTATAACCGGCTGGCATGGATCTCTTCTTGTGTCTGTAGGCAGCAATTTAAATGGGTCGTTCAGTCTTATGCTAGGAATGAAATTCTGGTAAACAGCACCAAACTTAAATATATATATATATATATATATATATATATATATATATATATATATATATATATATATATATATACACACAAGATGGGGAGGCCTTCAGTTTTTGCCAGACTATGAATACCCACGAAGGGGTGCCTGCGCGTAAAATACTTTGCGACAGGAGGTGCGCAATCTCCAATCACACCTCTCCTCAGTTGTTATTGTTAAATACCAGTGGCAAGTGAAGTGTACAAGACAACTGAAAACAAGTGCCGGAATAAGCGGAGAGCACATACAGCGCCTAGAATTCCTAAATGGTCACCCATCTGGTACTAACCAGGCTCAACGTTGCTTAACTTCGGTGATCTGATGAGAACCGGTATGTCAACGCGATTACGTGTGTGTGTGTGTGTGTGTGTGTATATATATATATATATATATATATATATATATATGTATATATATGTATATATATACATATGTATATATATAAATATATTAATCTTAAGAATATATATATATATATATATTCTTAAGATTAATATATGCTTATTTATCTTTCTAAATATGAATAGTGCTGAAATAACTTAAAGTATCTCATTAAAATTGCATCTGACTATATTGAAGCATGTCACGAACCAAAGGAGCACCAGACCTATCAGAATTTCTGCTAGGACGAATCGTGGGTCAACACAAAAGTAGTTTAAGTCAATGCAAAATAGCAGCAAATCTTTCAATACCTCTTTTTACTGTTAATACAGTGATCATACAATTCATAAGAGAGGACAATGAGTGCACAAACTCTCACCCAGGTCGCCTCGGGCCCTTTGAAAGAACCTTGGGTCTTGTGAAAAGAAATGTTGAAGGGGTTCCTAGATGCAAAAGGTCTGACATTGCAACACACGCTGGTGTCAGTCTCAGAACAGCTGTCAGGTATCTTCATAAGCTGGTCTACTATGGTAGAGCTGCTAGAAGGAAATATTTTCTTCGTCCTGTCGATATCAAACACAGAAAAGATTGGGCTCGTGAGATGGTAGAGAGACCGATCTCATTTTCTCTGATGAGTCACAATTTTCATTATATCCCGACAGTAGAAGGGTATCGATATGGAGGCTCCCTCAGCAAGAATTTGATTAAAAGAAACTGTAGCTAACGTTGAAACATGGGATTTTCTCGGTTGTGGTATGGGGTACAATTTGGAGTGATGGTCACTCAGATATGGTGAAGTGCGAAGGAATCATCAATTCTGCTAAATATATTTCAATATTACATGAAGGACTCCTACCAATATTCTCAACTGGTAAAATGAACGAAGTTAACTCCCTATTTATGGAAGACTGAGCCCATTGTTACTCTACTAGGGCGACACAACATTGGTTGAGCCAAAATAGGATTAATAAACTTCTATGGCCAACTCAGTCCCTAGATATGAACCTAACTGAAAACCTTTGGAGCATATTAAACCGGAACCTTCGTAAAAAGAAACGGAATCCATTTTCTAAGCCTGAACTTTTAGCATTATTGTGTTAGACATGGCAAGAAATCTCTCAAGATGATATTCGTCAACTGATCAATGCCATACCTAGAAGGGCCATAACATTAAAACAGCAAAGGGAATGCCAACCAAGTATTAGTTATTTAATTTGTAACTATTTATCTTTGATTTTATTCTCTAAATTATTGAAATAATCTGTTTCTATGGGTGACTATGCTTTCATGGCATGTCTGTGTAGATCATAGCATCAAGTTTGAGAACGTGCTTAGAGTGATAGATACGAGAAGTAGAAAGAGCAATAGATGCAATATATGAACGCCAAAAAATATGATGGGAAAGAAAGATTAAGAAGCTTCAGAATCGATTTTTTTTTCGAGAGCAAAGCCTTGAAAGAGAATTTTGAAGGATGTGTGATCAGTTTCAAGATTTAGTTTTCATGGTCATTTCACGGTTCAAACTTTACACCCCATTCAGATGTCTCCCTATTGGTATACTTTATAGACACAGCTAAGCGATGAGATCACGTCCATCATCGAACGAAAAGAAGCCATCAAAAAGAAGATCAGATCTATACTTTGGTGGATTTATAATGTCACTAATATGTGACAATCCGGCATAAACCTGTGTATACATACATATATATGTGTGTGTGTGTGTGTGTGTGTGTGTGTGTGTGTGTGTGTGTGTGTGTGTGTGTGTGTGTGTGTGTGTGTGTAAGAACAAAAAATGAATAAAATATGTTAAAAAACACTTCAACAAGAGTTAAAAACATATTTAATTTTTTAAAAGGAGACTCAAATTAAATGGACTGTCCTTAATCCGCGCAATTTCGAAAGAAATATTTTCTTTCTCATCAGAGGGTAGGAATTAGCAAAATGCGGAATTAGATTTGGCTTGCAAAGTATTTAATGAAACTGCAAGTGAACCATAAAGGTTTTAAAAAAAAAATAGTGAGGCAAAGAGAATAGGGGAAAAAAAGAAAAATTATTTCACGTGAATGGATGGTCGAGTGAAGAGTAGAAGATCCAATGGCGGTAAAAAAAAAAAAAAATTGGTAAAAGTCAGGTATCCAGAAGTAAAAATCCAAAGGTTTTTTTCCTTGTGCCCATTCGTGAATTATTTCACGGAATTCTGTCTTTTGAGTGATCCCGAAATACCTCTAGTAACGGGATCCCTTTGGATTTTTACGTATTTTTTTTTATTTTACTTCAATCGAAGTTCTCAGAAATCAAGGGGGCCACTACCTGAGGCTAACACTCGAACTCTTTATGACATATATAGATATTCGAATGTTCCATTAAAGTTCTTTATCTCTCAAACACTGAATTAGTAAGGAAAATGAGAACAGAATTCTTCTCTCTCTCCAATTAACCATTTTCATATATTTTAGTACATCTTTCGTTTTAGTCTCTTCCTCTTACTGGGTTCTAGTCTAGGTTCAGTATCCTTATGCCAGATTGTCCTGACACACTCCTATACAGAGAGACCTAGACACTCGAGGATAGTGTCTAGTATGCATTCAAGTTCTCTCTCTCTCTCTCTCTCTCTCTCTCTCTCTCTCTCTCTCTCTCTCTTACTTTTAGGATAGAAAAGACTGAGACTGGCAAAATCACGTATGTGAGAGAAGTGGGTGTAGAGAATTCATAATAAAATTTGTCGAAATATTGTCGAGTTATATCAACTTGCGATCATTAATCATACGAAGACGTAATCAAATTTACAAATTTCTGGCTTCGGTATAAAGGATTCACATCGATTTTTTTAATCGCATAACTTGTGTCTTCTTTATCAAAAAATACAACCAAATCCTTAAAAAAAATCGTATATTCTGTTCTCCATATAATATTCATGCATTTTTTTTTGTAAACCGCTTGTTTAGGCAACAATTACGTCACATGCGTAATCTGACCAATCAGCCCCTTTTTCGCGCCTAAACGTCAGCCATATTGTTACCACCTTGGAAATATAATTAAAAATGCTGAATTCATTATCGTGACTAATTAGACATTTCAATGGACGTCAACCAACGCATGCGTGTGGTGTGATGTTCTAATTTTGCGCACCGTTTCTGCGCAAGTCGACAAATTTGGAAAGCCATGACGGAATTGTAGTTCATATTGCATTCTTTTATTTAATTTAATTTGTAACAGTTTTTTTTTGGGGGGGGGGTTGTTTGGGGTTTTTTTCTTTCTTTTTTTTTTTTTAGAGTTTTAAGCCTTGCTGTTATTTAGTTAAAGTTTTTTTTTTTTTTCGTTATCTTTTTTAGAGATCTGAGTTCGACAAAAAAGTACCGTGCTAAAAAATCTAAGATTGGGGACACGACAGGAAATGTGTTTTCTCAAACGTGTCACCCAAGAAGGTGTATTTATTGGGTTACAGAAAGAGATTAATTGAAATATGTATTAATAAGTACTAGCCGATATACCTGATCATTTTAGAGGATTAACGACCGCAGTAAGGACTAGTTTCCAAGTATCAAGTTTATCGTTATTCTTTCCTAGCGGATAAAGAGGTCAGCGGTGTTGGAGGGTAAAAAATTATACTTCTTTATAACTCCAACAAGATTCATTCTGTTTGTACGAGCATTGTTTCATCAATGAATCAAGTACTCACGAGAGGGAGCCTGAGAAGTTTGATAAACACTTCTAATGAAAACTTCGCTCTAGAACTAAACGTTTCGAATTAGCTTCATCTAACTATCTCACTTTCTCTCTTACTATATTTCTATTTCCTCTCTGGTAGCACAATCACACACACACACACACACACACACACACACACACACACATATATATATATATATATATATATATATATATATATATATATATATAAAGCTAAGTATATATATATATATACATATATATATAAAGCTAAGTATATATATATATATATATATATATATATATATATATAAAGCTAAGTATTGATAAGTATGTTTCAACTTAAATAGGGATGGTATAATAAAATTGTGGGGTCTGCGTTCGCGCCTGTAATCCATGGAAATATCGCACATACTTTAACAAAGACTTTTCATCACTATTTGCTTAAGTGTACTTTGATAATTATGTTTCAGTTTGAAGAAATATGGTATGATAAAATTATTGGGTGCTCGTTCGCGGCTGACCTCCATAGAATGTAAATATGTCACAAAGTTTAACAAGTTTTTTTTTTTAAATAATAACAATAACACCTTAACTTTAATCTTATTTGACGTTAGCTTTTATTTATTTTTTTGAGTTGAATCATATTGTGTCGAATAAATTCACCTCATAAATTCACGTTCTTATTAAAGTGAAAGCCAAAAAAAAAGTCGGAACTTTAGACAACTCTCGACACAAATTTTGCATAACTCTGTTTTTTTCCTTCTCCACTTGCACGTGGAACTTTTTCGAAAATAGATAAATAATAAAAAATAAGAATGTTACTTTTTATCGTGTCAAAAAAAGGAAAAAAAATCCTGCTCACGTGATTGCGTGTCTTTTTAAAACATTTACATAACCTTTTTATTTTAATTTATATCTCTGTTTAAGCTTTTTTTTTGTCAGTGTACTAGAATGAATCCAGTTGATTACAACTCTTTCTGCGTGTTCTTTATATTACAATAGTACAACCCTGAATCCGACGGGCAATACTACACCGTTCAATACTGTAAAACTGAAACAAAGGGGCGCCATTTTCTTCTTATTCATGCTTATATCGATTCTTTGTCTGTTTCGGGGGTTTGAAAATAGTGCAGCTGTAAAATATATGGCTCTCTAGTGGAAAATACCACTTCCTCAATAATACCATATACTATCAAGCTGCCCACCAATGCTCAATCGAAAAAAATACACTTAAATATTCTCTTTGGATTAATGCAGATTTCGTGTTTATTATATTATATTATATTGGATCCAATATATAGTAATGATTTAAAAAGTTTTTTAAAAAAATGACTTGTGCGGCACCACCGAAAATCGAAACCAAAACGTTTAGTTTACGACTAACTTTTTCCTTTGACGTTAATGTCTTATATATATATATATATATATATATATATATATATATATATATATATATATATATATATATATATATATATAGCAAGCCAGATTTAGTTTTGCTACTTTGGGATGAATTTTGCTTCGGATTGTTTTTTTGGTTTTTTTTGGTTTTTTTTTTTTGGTTGTCTCCTCTGTGGCCTTGCCTGGCCACTAATATACCACTTTTTTATGGGGGGGGGGGATTGTATAAGTTCGAAATCTCGGCGACTTGATCGGAATTGGGCCAACCTCTGTTCCTGATCTACATCAATGATCTCCCAAAACACATATTTAGATCATTCGTTAACATTTATGCTGATATTTACCATCTATGGCAACACATCAAAGGCCGTAAATGACCAAGTTCTCTCTGATTCTTCTTCCTCTGGTCTTGAGCGCGTGGTACAATAGAGAAAAGGTGGCTGGTTACTTTTAATGCATCTAAAACCAAGTTTCTGTCTCTACATCATCAACACTCTGTCCCCATCTGGCACCAATTGAAATGGATGGCTCTCGTATTAGAGACGCTTCATGTTTTGACAAGTTTCTGGGCTTGACCTTCACTCCTGATCTGAAATGGAACACGTATATCGAATCAATTGCCAAGGTCGCTGGAAAAATGGTGGGATCCTTCTACCGCTCCAATAGATATCTCACTGCTGATGCAATTCTCTATCTATATAAAAGCCAAGTACGTCCAACGATAGAGTACTATTGCCACATCTGGGCAGGAGCTACTCGAAGCAGCTTGTCCTGCCTTGACAGACTACAAAATAGACTTCGTAGCTTCGTGGGGGGGCCTTTTCTCTTCCCTACAACCTTTTTCCCACAAAATAGACGTTGCGAACCTATCTTTGCTTTATCGTTATTTCCATGGCAAGTGCTTGTCTGAGCTCCAATCTCGGGCCTTGATAAAGAGGAGACAAAAACTTGCTGCTATGGTTTCAAATGATCTGAAATAACAGCAAGGGGAGACTTGATTCCAAATATTTGTCATATGTTATACCTCCCCTCTTTGGTTTTCATACATAAAGTAAATTTCTCAACGTATAAAGATTATTTGATACTGGTAATATTCATGATCGAATCCTATTCCCAAGAGTGGAGAGATATAACACATTGGAAATATTTGAAATCAAGTCTCCTCTTGCTGTTATTTCAGATCATTTGAAACCATAGCAGCAAGTTTTTGTCTCCTCTTTATCAAGGGCCGATGTATTGGATATATATATATATATATATATATATATATATATATATATATATATATATATATATATATATGAGCAAACAGGCCCTGTCGGTGGGGCATTAGAATACACCGACTGCCCCCCCCTGCAGAGGATAAAGGTCCCTCAATGGGGGTCCTGGATATGACCTAAAACTATACCCAGTGGTGAGGCCCCAGCTTGTGGGCTTTGGGGAATGTGGAGCCACCCTTTAATTGCCATTGCTCCCAGGTCCACTTTGACCCGGAGTGGTAGTACCTGTTAGGGTTCCAACTATGGGTTGAATAGAAACCGACTTGAAAACAACAAATATATTCTATTGAAAAAAGTTTCTTCAAAATCTTTGGATTCGGCATTAAATAACCCGAAAAGGGTTGATATGCCGTAAAACAAAAACAATCAACCAACGAACAAACAGTTAATAAAACATGTTAAAAAACACTTTGAAATGAGTTAAAAACATATTTAATCTGAAAAGGAAACACTAGATAAGTGGATAGTCCTTAATCCGGGAGTTTCGAAGAAATACTTTCCTTCTCATCAGACGGTAGGAATTAGCAAAATGCAGGATTGGATTTTGCATGCAAAAGTATTTATATTTATGCCTCGGCAGTAGAGTGAGAAGCATATATGTTTTATTAACTGCTTGCTCGTATTATAAGCTCTATCTCCTATTTGGTTTTATCGAGCTTTTACATCTGGCTGAGATAACTTTATAAATATTAATTCTTTAATATTTATAATATACTTTAATTTTACCATCTTGGATCATTTTGGTAAATTTAATTGTAATTTTTATCTTATATATATATATATATATATATATATATATATATATATATATATATATATATATATATATATATATATATATATATATATAGCCAAATAAAATATTGAAATGTTCATATCTTTGGTTCTATGGGACGAAACTACATGAAAATTTAGTTTTTTTTAAATATTATAATACTATTCTCTGGTTAAAATTTTATGACAATTGGTAACAAAAAACTATATTTTCAAACTAATAAAATACGCCCAAATTTGCCTACATTTGTTTATACAGTGTTCTGGCAGGATAGCTTCAGTTTTGCTGCTTAAGAATGAATTTTGCTTAGAGTTTTACTTTACTTGGTGTTCTGTTCTTTGGCCTTGCCAGGCTACTAATATATATATATATATATATATATATATATATATATATATATATATATATATATATATATATATATATAGGGTGTCCGTAAAGTTACTATACAGTCTTATTGTTTTATTGTATTATATTTGTATTAATAGTTAATATTTATTTTTTTTTACAGGTTTATTTAATCAAGCATGCCACGCAAGCTAACTTTGGAAGAGCGCAAATTTATTTTGAAGCGATATTGGAAAACAGAAAACACACAGGATGTAATTCGTGATTGGAATCATTATTTTAATACAGATCCTCCAACACGTTTGGCTATTTATAAACTTCGAGACAAATTTGATGATACTGGCTCAGTTGCCGATGCTCCGCGTTCTGGTCGGTCAAGTGTGTGCACTGAACAAAATTTGGCTACAGTTGCTGAGGCATATGGCAGAAGCCCAAAGGAATCACTTCGCCGTGCTAGTGCAGAAATTGGTATCAAACGAACCTCTCTACATAAAATACTCACGAAACTCCACATGAGACCATACATTCCGCGCCTAATTCATGGACTTCTTGGGGATGATCCTGATTTTAATACAATATCTTACTGTACTGTTAATATATTACAGGGTGTCTGTATAGTAACTTGTAAGACTGTATAGTAACTTTACGGACACCCTGTATATATATATATATATATATATATATATATATATATATATATATATATATATACAAGGTGTCCAAAAAGTCAATGAAGGGTAAATAAGTTTAAAACACTTCAGTGAATGTTTTTATATATATGTTGTTGTTGTTATTATTATTATTATTATTATTATTATTATTATTATTATTATAGTTGTTGTGGCCACAATCAAAGCGCAGATTCCATGAACAGAGCTTCCTTCTTGGAACTGCACGCCCGTGGAACTCTGTTCCGGTTGCCTGTTTCTCACCTGACTACAATCTGGATGTCTTCAACTCCAATGTAAACAAATCTCGATGAACCGCCCCCTTAAGTAAGACACTTTATCAAATCTCCAATAATGACGTACTGTACACGCAATAACCCTTATCCCCGAGTGGCTTCCGGGCCTTGATAAGTGGTGACTACCTTGTAAAAAAAAAAAGAGATATAATACTTTATGTATTGATTTTCAGTATTTTCTTCAATGTATCCAATTCGTGAACAGAGCTGAGAAAGTTATGAAAATATCTATGGCGATTAAGCTAAACGAAATAGTCCGCATTCTATTCTCGTGAGGATTCGTCAGGCGATTTATAATTGGAGCGAAGGTAGAAACGATGAAGAAATTACACTGAGCAAAATCATGAAGACGGTTAAGTACATCTCCAAGCGGGATAAGACATAATATGAGAGAGATAGAAAAGAGGAGAGATTAACGAGAAAAGATTGAAAGTTGGTTTCGAGAAATAAAATGGACAAAGAAAATATATTTTTACT
Organism: Euprymna scolopes; assembly: GCF_053919585.1. Lineage (NCBI taxonomy): Eukaryota > Metazoa > Mollusca > Cephalopoda > Sepiida > Sepiolidae > Euprymna > Euprymna scolopes. The sequence continues at coordinate 13,831,366 of NC_136507.1, read as the reverse complement.
ATAGAATCGCCATTTATGCTAACGTATCGTCCTATAATGCATGGAGTGTTCTCTTTTGCTTCTCATCCTATATATCTCACACTCTCCGTTTCACTCTTCTCTTTCTCTTCCCTTCTCTCTTTCTCTGCTTTTCCGAGTTCGAAATCTAGTGGACTGCTCAGTGTAATTTCTTCATCGTTTCTACCTTCACCTCAATCATAAATCGCCTGACGAATCCTCACGAGGATAGAATGCGGAATATTTCGTTTAGCTTAATCGCCATAGATATTTTCATAACTTTCTCAGCTCTGTTCATTGAGGCCATTCAAGGATAAGAAATAATGAGTTGACACGTGAGACAACACTGCGATGATCGGTGATGGTGGGCATTCGGTAGAAATTAATTATTTAAGAGGATGCCACAATAACTTGTTTCTGTTGTGCTTCAAAATGACCATGTTATAGTCAACTGGAAAGCAACTTCGGTGTATTGTGTTCTACATAGATGTTCTTGCAAAAAACTGCTTTACTCCTAGAATTTTACTTTTAGAAGTTTATATTTAGGCACAGATAGAGGGCAAGAGAAATTGCTGATAATGGTTGTAGCTAGGCGAGTGTTTGCTGTGAGACAAAAAGAAGAGGGATACATAGAGTGAAGCTCAGTCCACTAGATTTCGAACTCAGAAAAGTAGAGAAAGAGAGAATGGAAGAGAAACGGAAGAGTGAAATGGAGAGTGTGAGGATGAGAAGCAAAAGAGAACACACCATGCATTATAGGACGATACGTTAGCATCAGATACGAAGACATAATTTAAACGAAAATACACAAAGTTATAAAGAGAAGAGAGGAAGAGATATGGAATGAAGAAAGAAGAGTAAGAATATTCTACAGACATATAGATAGGAGGGTGGAAGCAAGTTACAGAAAGGAAGGCCGGTAAAGAGGAAAGAGCCTAAGAAAAAAGCGGTAGCAAGAATGTTAGAAAAAGGTGAGCAGTGGCAGGAAGGAGGGATGACGATTACACCACATATTATAGGACGGTCGACATCATCAGAAGTAAAAAAAAAAAAAAATAGAAGGAAAAAAACACATGAAAAAAAATGTTAATCTATTTTCTATCAATTAAAATAATGTCCGTGTCCCCAACGAAATAAATATTAATTTTTAATAACACATTTTATTTCCATGTTTTTTTCGGATTTTTTAGTCTCACTTTCTTTCGTCAAATTCTGATGTTCAAGCTGTATTGACGGTAATTGTAATTATGCAGTCACAATTTTTTCTTTTTTTTACTATTTTAGAGGGGAGTGCTAAAGAAGAATGACGCCATCTTTTTTTTTTTTTACACAGTGATCACCACTTATCAAGGCCCGGAAGCCACTCAGGGATAAGGGTGATTGCAAGTACATTACGTTAGTGTGGAGATTTAATGAAGTGTTTAATTAAGGGGGCGGTTCATTAGGAATTTGTTTACATTGGACTTGAAGACATCCAAGTTGTAGTCCGGAGGGAAGCAGGCAGACGGAACAGAGTTCCACAGGCGTGCAGTTCTAAGAAAGAAGCTTTGTTCATGGAATCCGCGTTTTGATTTAGGCACAGATATAGAGTGGGGGAAATTTTTCACAGTGGATTCAGCTAGACGGGTGTTTTTCGTGAAAGATTGGCGAGGGGGGACCAGGGATTGGAGCTCAGACGAGCACCTGCCATGGAAATAACGATAAAACAAGGATAGGCTCGCAACGTCTCTTCTGTGGGAGAGAGGTTGCAGGGTAGAGAAAAGGGCATCCCCCACTAAGCCACGAAGTCTATTTTGTACTCTGTCAAGGCAGGATAGGCTGTTTTTAGCAGCTCCTGCCCAGATATGGCAACAGTATTCCATCCTTGGACGTACTTGGCTTTTATATATATAGAGAATTGCATCAGTGGTGAGATATCTATTGGAGCGGTAGAAGGATCCCACCATCTTTCCAGCGACCTTGGCAACAGACTTGATGTACGTGTTCCATTTCAGATCAGGAGTAAAGGTCAAACCCAGAAGCTTGTCAAAACATGGGGTCTCACCCAGACGATATCCATCCATCACAATTGATGCCAGCTGGGGATCAGAGCGTTGATGATGTAAGGATAGGAGTTTGGTTTTGGATGCATTAAAGGTAACCAGATACATCTTCCCCCACTGAAGCACGCGCTCGAGGTCAGAGGAGAGAGAATCCGAGAGAACTTTGTCATTTACAGCCTTTGATGTGTTGTCGTAGATGGTCGTGTCATCAGCATAGATGTCAACGAATGATTTAAGTATGTGTTTAGGGAGGTCATTGATGTAGATCAGGAAGAGAGTTGGGCCCAGGATTGACCCCTGAGAGACTCCAGCATTTATATTGCAGGCCTCTGATTTTTGTCCATCTACCACTACTCTTATGAGCTTATCGGAGAGAAATGATTTAATGATTGAGAAAACATTTCCAGGTATACCGTAGCTGGAAATCTTGTGCAGTAGACCCTTATGCCATACCTTATCGAAGGCCTTTGATATGTCAAGAGCAATTGCCCTAGAAAGAAAGCCTTTGTCAAGAGATTCACTAATCCTGTGGGATACAACCGTCAGCACATATGCGGTAGATCTTGCAGAGCGGAAACCATATTGTGTGTCACTAAGAAGGTTTGTAGTCTTGCAAGTTTTATAACGCCATTTGGCGGTGGGGCATTTTCTTAAACTACAAATATCTATTAATTTTTAATATTATGTTTTTCTTTTCAATATTATAATCTTATTTGAACTTTCAATGGATATATATGTGTGTGTGTGTGTGTGTGTGTAAAATAGTAGCGTGCGTTTGTGTGTGTGTGTGCAACCCTCCTACAGCTCACACCACACATAGGACCGATCATGACAAAACCTGGCATGATGATGGTCGCCTAGGTAATGGTCAAGAGTTAAGATCATAGCCTATGTATATATACTCTCCTATAGCCTACACCAGAAGACCGATCATGACCAAACGTTACATAATGATTGTCCCCGACCGAGGGATGGTGCACACCATTTTTCATGGTCAATGTCAAAGGTTAAGGTCATATTTGGTGCGGCTCTTACAACATCCACTTACTGCAAGGGTGATCGCAAAGCGGGTACCTGAGCATACAGCAAAGTCTTGTGTGGAGCGCGGTTATCTTTGCTAGTATATATATACTAGGATATTATATACAAGAAAGTAGAAAACAGAATAACGATGTATGTGTTTTTTCTCCAAAATAAATTATTAATCTTAAAGAATAAACTAATTTTCGGCTTATATAAAAGTCTATATCAGGGTATAACAATTTTTTTCTTTTTTTTTTTTTTTTTTTTGTAAATGATGTTTCCGCCGGAGATATAAATTCTTTGTGGATAAAGTTCCGTTGAGATGTTATTAACGGCTGTTTAAAATATCCTGTCTTATGTCACACATGGCTACATGTTGTGTGTTAATAAGAAAAGTAATGGCATTTGGAAAAACATCGTTTCTGTGATTGAATTATATTACAGAGAGTAGAAAGAAAAAGAACGATCTTATATTTATAAGCGATGAAAATCGCACATGAAATCTGAGAAGGCGTAATGGCTCGTTTCTAAAACGCTAGATTGCTGATAGTGTAGTCGTGAGTTCGATACATGTTTATGGATGATGACGTGTTATATCCAGAAACACATTTCCATGGATATATTTTCAGCACGTAAAATATCTTTCTTCTTCTCTTCCTCTTCTTCTTGTATATGATAAAGGAGACGCAATATTCTTCTTGTCTTTTCTTCTTTCTTGTGTGTATATATATATATATATATATATATATATATATATATATATATATATTATTATTATTATTATTATTATTATTATATTATATATGCTAAAAGAGCGCAATCCCCCCCTCCGGACGAAATTACCTTAGGTTGACAACAACAGATGGCGCATAAAAAATTACTGTTTACGTCATTAGTCATTATATAGACCACAATTACATACACATTATTTCGTTATATTAAAAAATTACATAAAGTTCGAGGAGCGCCATGACTATCATCGTCCTAACCTAAAGAGGAAGTAGCTAAAATTACACCTTCACCTTACCGACTACTCTCTTACAACATCATTTTACACCGTGTACTTTTATACTTTTACACACTTTTCCCAGGTGTAAACCGTCATTAACTAACTACACATTTCTTACACATACGCATACTATTACCCCTTACATCCGAAAAAAAATAATGATATCTCCCTGTTAAATATCCGGCGTCGGATGAGAACTATTCATTCTACAATTCCAACATTCGGTTATTCTACCAAATAACACTTATCAACTATTAAACATACCGCCATTTTTCGGTGCTGACGTCAATGTTTACGCTTATAAATCAAAAATAATTTTATGATAAATCTCTGCCTGCCTTACTGCTGCATTGTATTTTCTAAAGATTACAATTGATTAATGTTTATTTTTACAAAGAAAGTTTACACATGTAACTAGCGTTAAAAACCAAAATTATACAACGGGAATGAATTTGGCTTTTTCTTTATTTTTTTTTTTCGTAAACAAAACTGACTTTGCTTTGATGGAATTTTGTTTCGCGTACTTCTGAATTTTTCTTTCCCAAATAATAAAATTAATTAAAGTTTATTATTACTATAATGTTTACACATTTGTCGAGCGAATAAAGATACGATTATAAAGGAAAAAACGTTTACTATTTTTAAAAAAAATCATATTTATGCAACGGGGATAGTTTATTTTTACAAGAATGTTTATACATTTGTCTACCGATTAAACATAAGAAAATATACAGGAAAAACTATTGTGACATATTCTTGTAACAATTACCTTTATTCCAATTATTTATTTTTGTTTGTGTATGCAAAGTTATTTGCGTATTTTTCTTACGACCTGCCAACGGTATAATAAACACACCCAACCTCCCCATGGTAAGAATGGCTTACGAAATAAACAGCCTAACCTCCCTGTATTAAGAACGGCTTCCGAGGTTGGGAGTGTTTATTCCGAAAGCCATTATTAACATGGGGAAGTTCAGGTTGTTTATAATACGTTGGTACAATGATACTCCTTTATTTTTCCTATTAAAATCTTTCTTTTCTTTGTTTGCTTACTATTCTTAACGTCTGTTCGCTCGCGTTTATTTTTGTTCAATCGATATAATCCGGTGGTTTCCGTCGTTCTCCGGGCGTTGCCCACAGAGATTCACGGAAAAATCCACTTAAATCTGCAGAAGTACCGAAGTTTGACAATGAGTGGATATTCTTTTTCTTTTTTTAATATTAAAAGCATTGAACAATACAAAGTACAATTTGGGGTACTTGTGTACTTTTGGTACAGTGATGAAATAATATTGTTTTTATTTTAACCTTCCGGAGGGGATGGTGTTTTGTCAGTATTAAAAAAATCAGCGTGAAACTTGAATTTAATCTGAAAACACTATTTACAAATAGCGCGGTACCAAAAATGTATAACCAATGTAGAGATTGCATATTTTTTCTAGATTTCTTAAACATGAGTATGTCTAAAAATCAATACATAGGAACGACTTTTTGTCTCGCATTTAAATTATTTTTGTAGGCTGTAAAAAATTTGTAAAAATTATTAGCGGTTCATTTAAAGCATCTTCTTTGAAATGGTAAAAAAGTTAGGATAATAATATTAAATAAATAAAATAGAGACCGCAGACCTTATTTTTTTTTACCGTAATTTTGACCACTTCACATTTATTGTTTTGGTCTCAAATTAAATTAAAATGTTTGACTCATGTCCAAGTAACCTACATTTAAAATTTCAAGTGTTTAAACCAAAAATTAGCAGAATAATTTGGTAGAGTCTGCAAAGGTCAACTATTTCTACCATGACCTCTTGGCAGCGAAGCTTTTGCCCAAAAACTGATTAAAAAGTTATTGTGATATATTCTTCTAAGACTTATCTTTATTCCAATTATTTCTTTTTGTATGTTATTTTTCGTATTTTTCTTACGACCTACCCTTTGACAGGTCGTAAGAAAATACTTTGGCGGAGAAGTTTGGTAGAGTCTGCAATATTCAAGTCGTTAAACTTTGACTCCTTAACATCAAAATTTCTGGTCGAAACCAGATTTAAAGGATTTTCCCAAATGTTAGTACCATATGTTAAATTTCGAGTCTGTAGACCGAAAATTTACAGAGTTATTTGGTAGGGAAATGTGCACAGACAGACAGACACACACACACGCACAGACATTTTCACTTATATATATTATATATACATATATATATGTGTGGGGGGGTGTATAGCCGCTTTTGAAATATGTTCCGATATAAATGTAATTAACAACAGAAACGTATACCTCCAAATGTCCGATATTTACGTTAAAAGACTATAAGATAAATTTTAATAATGTCCATCAGTTAGATTAATATCTCCACGTGTGTCAGATAAATATAATCTATAAAAGAATATTAGATCAAATAATATCATCCATTGAATCAAAAACTCCTCATAAATTATGCAGTTTATTAAATGCAGCCATTTCTTGGTTTGAGGATCTCAGGATTTCTGACAAAAGTAGATTTATAATGTTTGATGTAGATTCTTATCACTCTTCAATATTCCTTTCTTTGTTGCATAAAACCTTTAATATAGCTATGGTTGAAACTGATATTACTAATTTAGAAATTAATATTAGGACAGTTATTGCATATAATAATAAACCATGAACTAGGAAAAATAGAGAGAATAATTTTGATATCACTATGGGCTCATCCTCAGCACAATTATTGATTTAGTGGAAGTCAATTATATTGTGGGAATTGTAAAAAGAAAATACTGAATTGGTTTGAGAGTTGTATAAGGATGCTGCCATATGTTTTGTTGATCATAATTCAAGAACTTTGACAAGATAAAAAATATTTTTTAGGGAAAGTAAATCTTTAAATATCTATAGCTATCAACAGCTTTTTAGATATCACATTAAATTTGGTTAACAGCACATATGAACCCTATCAAACCAAACCATACTTTATTCTACATAGATAATAATTCTAACCATCCACCTCCTGTAAAAAAAAAAAAAAAAAAAAAAAAAAAAAAAACTAGTTTCATCTATCTGCAAAAAAAAAACTAAATTATCAGCTTTTTAATACAAATATGGCACTACTATGCCTGATAATGAAGCTCTAGTTAGATCATTATATAAAGATAGTATTAATTTTAACAAATCTTGTAATGAACAAGGTAAAACTAGCAGAACAACTGATAATAATACGGCTGCATATCATGCACTAGGACTATAGAAAAGATAGAAGTAAAAATAATAGCAATAATAATATAAATGAAAACAAATTGCCTTATGATAAAAAAAACAATCTAAGGGCATTTAATCCACTTAACGCAAATTATAATAAAAACGCAAACATAGAAGGCGATCCACATATGGTTTAATCCACCATAAAATAAACACTTTCTATCGCACATTCCAACATTTTTATAGTATCATTGACAGGAACTTTCCTAGAGATAGTAAATTTTAATAAAAATACAATTAAACTTAACTTCTACTTCCAAAACCTAGCTGCATCTATATTAGGATATAATATATACAACGTGTATAGCGTATACATGATGACCATGAACTTATGAATACTACTAATATAACCGAAAACAACTGTAATTGTATGAGAATAACTGCCCATTAAGTGAAAAATGTTTAACTTAAAATATTGTATATCAATGTAACTTGATTACTGAAAATCATACTAAAACTTATTCTACTTTCAATATAGAAACCATATGTGTTCTTTCTAAAGGAGGTCAAATTCTGAACATGATAAATCCACGAATTTAGCTAAATATGTTAGGAACTTAGTTAATGATAATATTCATTACTAATTGAAATGGTTAATTGTAGGTAAACCTAATTAATATATACACAACAAGAAGAAAAATGTAATTTATGCGCTTTGGAATCCTTCCACATAGTAACTTGAAATCAGAATTTGCTAAATAAAAAACAAGAAATTATACAAAATTGTCTCCATAGAATGAAGTGAATGCTATCCTATTTCAAATTCATATAAATAGTAGTGAGGCAATATAAGCTAAAACTATTGTGTGCATTGTAGGCCGTTAAATGGGAAAATATACATTATTAATGTTTTAGTATTTAGGATTGTTACATTTGACTTTGAGGGTCAATTCGGGTTTGTTTCTGCTTACCTTAAACTGGATTAATATTAATGCTATTTGGGTATGAATTAGGTAATGTGCGAATATAAACTAAGATTTATTATACATGTTGAGTTAATTGAATATGAGAAAATTTTGGACTCGTGCAATTTTCATTAGCCCTTAATACTATAATTATTAGTTAAGCGCGTACTGATATGTATAGTAATGTATTAGAAAAAAATTCAAAATGACTTGAAGATTGAAATTTTAATGTTTAATTATATGATTTGAAATAAAAAATTTATTAATGTAGTTGTTTGATTATTATTAGTCATTGCGGTTCTACGTCTTTATAGTTATTTTAAGATAGTTCGAGCTTTTTATGTCTTTTAATTCTTGGGTCTTTATATTTAAAATAAATGGGTATGACAAAAGAAATAATAAAAATAAATAATGTGCATATATGTGTCTATCTGTAAATATATATGTGTGTGTGTATAGATAGATAGACAAATAAATAGATAAGAAAGTATCCAATAATAATAATAATAATAATAATAATAATAATAATAATAATAATAATAATCCAGAAATCTTTGAAAAAAGAAGGGGAGAAATTAGAATCATAGAAATGATTGAAAAATACAACGAACAACAATAATGAAAACTGATGAAATATTATGGAAAACCCATAATCACACGCGAACCATAAGCGCAAACCAGACAAACTGCTGCAAGAGACAAGACAGGAAACACTACATGGAACCAAGAACATTGAAGCTGCATACCTTTGTTCGCTAACACCACCCCAATCCCCATTCCCACATCACCCCCCTAAAAAAAGAGTGAGACTGGATAGCCAAGTAATCAAGGAGGAAGGAAAGACCAAGAGGTGGGCACTGACCAGATCTCCACTGTATAAGTGCGAAGAGAACTGGGACCTTACGGAGACTTATTACCAGTAAATACCAGTGGTCGCTGCCAACGAGAAATCAATGGCAAGCAGCTGTTGCAAAAATGCAAATTTATTTGCACATGTTATCGAAAGAGGTGGAGAATACCGGAAAATATTGAGAGACTTGTTGTCACTCAGCTTCTAGGGAACACCACAGGCTGTTTTCAATGAGATCTTTGATGACCTGTGTGAAAGCTCCTTGTGAGCTTATAATAATAATAACAATAATAATAATAATAATAATAATAATAATAATAATAATAATAATAATAATAATAAATATATTAATTTGTATTAACTAATTCTCTGGTTAATATATCAAATATATTAGTAAATAATTATTATAATCCTCATTAGAAGGGAAATTCGTATTAATAAAATGCTAGCATTCAATAATTATCCGACTATCGAAAGTAGATTTATTTTTTATTAATCAATTGTTAGATGATTTAAGTTTAATGAAATTCTTTGAGAAGAACAGGTAAAAATAATACTATTTCAAAATGTGTTACGTACGTAACTAAAATAAACGGAACGTTTAATAATGCAAGATAGATAAGTAATATACATTTTACATTTGAAGTTATTCTATTAAATTGTAATATTTGGGATGAATAAATTTTAGCAAACATCTTGAAAGTAAGATTTAATAATTCCTATTGGCTTGTGCTAGTAAATAACAATAAATATTAAAAATATTAAGAAGAGAAAAAATTAAAGAAATCTCCTTACAAAGGTTTGAATAATTGTTTATTTGCATAAGTGATTACGCGCCTTCGTTGAAATTTTATTTGCCTTGTATCTGATTTTAGTTTCGTGAATTATACTTTAGAGCTTTCAATAGGTTAGGGTTAGGATTAGGGTTAAGTTATTTTCCTTTGTATTCATAAAATGGAAAGGAAGCAAAAACAAACAAAAAACTGACAGTGTCAAACCGTCCTCTTGTTGATACAACGATCGAAAGTCTTTTTTTTTTCATTCTTTCCTCAACTTGCAACAAATCCTCGTGTATTAGATATTATCTTCCACCCAACCCCTATGCTTTAGAATTCGTCCCAATAACAGTTACAAATTGTGTACATATGCAAATTAATGGCATGCGTTCACCAATGAGCGACCTACAAAATTATGCTTGTCTTTTCTTTTCTATATTTTCTGCTGGCATTTTACAGACGATGTCTTTTGCGAGGGTGATGATTTCTAATGCAGTATTATAACTAGGAATAATATCTTGTTTGTCGTTTTAGCTTTAATTTGAACCTAAATATAAAATTTACAAAATATAGCTATAGAATTTTTCAATAATAAAAGATGCATTGATTCTACATGCGTGTATTAAATTCAACGGCCTTTCTTTGGAGTAGGTGCCTATAAATACTGCAATAACTAAGTGTTTTTAGTTTTTATGTTTACATACATATCTATAGTAATTTATAGAAAATATATTTGCTAATTAACCTACATAGAACTGTCCATATTTCACCCTCGTGAGGTTTGTGAGGCTATTTCATGGAAACAATATTATTGGCTTGTTTTTATATATTCCAGCGATGCTGAGTTTGTTAGCCAATCAGATTGTTTGTTATTTACACAATCATTTATCGCATGCAATGGTCGAGCGTTTATCGGGCAGAGATTCACTTAACCTCTAATTCACCCCTTTCTTTGTCCGTTTTAGTAGGGGATTGATCTTCCTTTCCAACTGTGCTATACATTGACCTAGTTTTAATCTAGATGTTTTCGCTTACATTGTAGTTTATTTATTAGTTTATAAATTATTATTATTATTATTATTATTATTATTATTATTATTATTATACTTTTTCGTTTTGTTATCTTAAGGTAAAATTTGTTTTGCGTATGCATACTTTTGCTATTTAACTTCTGCAGTTTAATGAGTGGGGTGTCTTAAAAATTTAAGATATCTTATTTCTCGTTCAAACATAGCGTACAGGAGTCGTTAAAGTTCTATGTGCGCTGGCTTGCCGTATTATTTTCCACTCAGCTATTGGCAAGCGTCTACTTTTCTTGAACTCCCATTATTGGTTCATTAATGCTGTTTTTACTCGGCATTTTTTTAGTTTGTTTTTGGAAAGTATTTCTGTGGTCGTAATTTTTTATTTGTAGTGTTGTGCTTTTAAAATCCATAAAAGTAATACCTACGTAATATGTCTTGTTATTCGAATTTTCTTTTTCGATTATTGTTGCCTGCGAAATGATAAATATCCGCTATGGATTCAGACATTGTAACTGACTTTTAGCTGCTTTTGAAAAATTTCATAAAATATTTTAATGTTATAAAATAGAATATCATAAATTAAACTGAAAACGCATAATTCTGTGTCTGTGTTTATTTTCCATTTTTAATGCAATAAAAACTTGTCCGAAACGCGTCTGTGGTGTTTGTTATTGAATAAAGAGAATTTCATTAAGCTTAAGTGAAAACATATTAAGTGTTTTCAGTCAGCACTTTTAATGAATGACAAGAGTCGTTGTTGAAATATTAAATTACTCTTGTTTAATTCTGACTGTGTTCGTTCAAGGGACAATGATTTAGGCTCATATAAAGTAATACGGCATTAATAATAAAATAGATAAAAGTTGAAACGAATATAATTAGTTCAGCGACGAGCTCATCGACAGACGACGTATGAAATACGTGAAGGGGGGGGTAGAAAATAGTGGCATAAAAAGAAAGGCAAGGAAAAACAAGTAACTAAATTAGTTCTTTGACTATTTCATAGAAACACAAGAAATAGCTGTATTTAATAATAATTAAATTAGTAAATATTATTTATTTATTTATTTCGCTTTAAAATACTCGACATTATAGAATCAAATATCTGCCCTGTCAACCAACGGATTCGAACTTGTGTACTTGTAACCCAGTATCGTTTACCCCTTGTATAATAGGTCGTTTGCGCGACTGAGACGTGTAAATAGGACTTTAATGCAAACTATTTATATGTATGATTGATTTTGCGCTACGAAACAGATACTGTCAAGAATTATAAATGCCAACTGAATTAAAAGAATAAATTATAAGATGGTCAACATCATGAATTTTGGAATATAGTTTTTGTCATTTATTCACTACACTGCTCTGTAATTACATTGAGCTTCCTAAATAAGGATTAGTATATATTATAAGAAAATATATTTCTACAGAAATATATTTATATATATATAGAGAGAGGGGGGGGAGATAGATAGATAGATAGATAGATAGATATGAGGGTTCAATCTATGCGTAAATGAAGCATATTATTTATATATATATCTAATATCCCTCAATTCTTGCGTTAATTTCTGGAGGCCTGGAGATAGAATACTAGCCTACAAAGTTAATGGTCATTTTGTGGATCTCTCGAATGACAGTTATTATCACTTCCGACAGTGGTTACGAAAGGATAAAACACTGGTGCCTATAGGTATAAAAAAAAAAATAATCTATATAATATTTGCTTGCTCCTTGCTTAGTTAGTCCGTACGTTATGCTTTGAAAAAGGCCAAATACGAGTTTTGAAGGCCAAATTCGCGAAATGTGGCTCTAAAAAGGCAAATTTGACGAGCGTGGACAAAAATATTAAAGTGATCTCCCTTTGAGATAACCTAATTTTCGAATATAATTATAATAATTTTATATCTCCGTTGTAATAGTATGAGTTCTTCACCGAAAAAAGAAATCAGCGATACTTTGCATAAAAGGGAATATTCGAAAGAAACAGGGCAAATAGTAATAATACTTATTAATTCATCTCATTTGGGCCAGTTTTATATTTAAAATACAATGGATAATATTTTCATGGAAATGTTAATAAAGTAATATTTTCTGCGTGTTATTGTTTTTCCTGTCTAAAAATTTTTGGCGCTACCTAGAGAAATTTCAATTTTATAAAAAAATATATTTATTGCTTAAATATATTACCGAATCCGTGAAATATAATTTGACTTATATATATATATATATATATATATATATATATATATATATATATATATATATATATATATATATATACAACGTTTTTGTCTTCTTGCAGCATTATATTGTCATGCATTTTTTCGTCTAAGCAAAGAATTCTATTTTTTCTTAAGAGTATATTCACCGAAATGAGACAGTATTGACATTATAATAAGTGTTTGTTTCTGTATCATGAAACGGATCTGTAAAAATCTGCAAATTCTTTTCATGCTTCAGGAGCTCTTTTACATGAAAAATAAATATTTGGATCTTGAGATGTAACTATACTGTGATTCTTTTATATATGCTGTTATATTTAACATACATTGAGCTTGTAAACAAAATGGATTGTTATACACAAAGAGTGAAATGTAATTGGAATAAATATATTTTACCAAACACACACACACAAATATATATATATATATATATATATATATATATATATATATATATATATATATATATATAATTATTTACTATAATAATTATTAAATACCTACAGACACCAGTGTTTCATCCTTTCTGAAATCATCAGTGCAGGGTGTCACAATTACATCGATAGATTCGAACCCGGCGACACAAGCCATCTCTGGCTTCATTGACAAGGATCTAATTCATTCGACGGTTAACCGCGAGAAGTATTGTTGAAATTTAAACATTTATTTTTTTAATACTGTTTAATGTCTGTCAGAGTGATCTTATCATTATATGATAATCTGTGCATAAGAGCTAAATTGACCGACTTTTTGTTTCAACTGAAAGTGCTCAAGGATAAGAAACGAGTTTCTTAATGCGACTGACATATATATATATATATATATATATATATATATATATATATATATATATATATATATATATATATACTCCTATAAATTCGTTTTTCTTTTGTGTGTATTGATATTCATATTAAAACCCCTCTTTCCTATTTATTTAATGTATTTATTTGCTTCTCCACCAAAGCAAATTAGGCACAAGGCCGTTTTTAATGTGGGGTTAAAACCAGCTCCCCTACAAGTAGACAAAAAGGGGGCACTCTGGTTACCAAAAATAATAATTGTCCCAGTATAGAGGGCTTCCCCTCCATTTACTGATACAAATTATCTTAAGTACAGCATCTGCAGAACAGATACTACACTTTGATCCCGGACCGAAGGCCAAGAACAACAGAAAAAAGGCAAGTCTCTTTTCTAATTATTTAACTATTTATTTAAGAAGAAAAATCACAAATTTTACAGAATTTTAGGGTTAAAATTATATAAAACAGGCAACTAATTCTTTTTAAATGTGGCATGAGGCCAGAAAGGGTGTGGGGGGGAAGATGGGTGTCGGGGGTCGTCCACTTGTCTATTCCCTACAACTAGTTGCAATCACCACAATACCGCATTCACTCTAGGAGTTGGATCTACTTAAAGCCCCAGATGACAATATGTACAAGTTTTTTTGTTTGTTTTTTTTAAATAAAAAACAATTATATACAATGACTTTTCCTTTTTTTTTTCTTTTCTTTTTTTTTTTTAAATAAAATATATAATGACTTTATATTTACAATGCAATAATGACAAAATGGAATTTGTGATGTGTATGATATATGCGGGTGAAATTGTGATGTGTATGATATATGCGGATGATGGGCGGGGATAATGAGAGCCTTAAAAACACCCCAAAATAAAGAAAAATAACAGTAATAAAAAATAAATGAACCAAATAAAACGTTAAACGGTGAATGTGTCAGTACGGACCCACCCTTACCTATTTAATTTTGAAATGCTTCCTGTTTTCCGGTATCGGCCGAAAACAAGGGAGCACTTCCTAAGAGGGAGTGGGCACAGCTACGGACAAAATAAAGGGGGGGAAGGGATATTCGGTGACCTCCAAGAAACATAACATCCGGACGGGTTTGGACTAAACTAAATTAATCAGAACTGGGCTTCTTTGGAGGTATTCTAACACCTAAAATAAAAATTGGGACATGGAACTCATTTATACCAACTAGCTAAGGGACTGATCCACTACGGGATTATCTTGATCTGGTCTGGGGGTTGTTTTTACGGTCGGCGTGTGCCATGCCTAGGCAGGGAACACGTACTCAAGCCTGTTTCGTACAAACGCACATAAACTAGCGGTGTGAATCCACCTCCTACTAAACTGTGAGCGAGATAACCTCCTTCTATCGCATCTGATTTTGATTTTAAGTTGGTGTTTAAAATACAAAATCAGATCCCGATGAGAAGGCGGCTCCCCCCACCCACGCCCTATCTCTATGCGTGAAACCCACACTACCAGTCTAGCTACGGCCAAGGTCGCTAGGAACACCATTCGTTCCTCCCTAGGCCACAAGGGATCTGCGTTATAGACAACGGATGCTAAATCCAGGATCGTCACCTAATCGGGGACGATGCGAGCCGTGACCTCACTGACATACTCCCAGAATTCACGGAGCTTGGAACAAGTATAAAAAGCATGTTCTACGGTTTCTAAGCTATCTTCCTCGCATCGTGGACAAAAGGGACTAAATACCATACCAATTCTAAACAGTATGTCATTGATGGGTAGAGCGTTTCTAACCAATCGCCAGGTCAGGGAAAATTCGGAATTGTTAAGGTATCCCCGGCCTGGCGCCCAATTCCATAGAGAGCGAACCTCCCCCTCCGACAGCTGCAGCTGCTCCCCAAGCGGGTCCGAAGCGGTCCCCACCACTAATCTCCGATATAATGCCCTTCTAGGCTGTGCAAGGTCCAAGGACCCTGGCATCGCTCTAAGCGCATTTCGGCATTCGTTGAAGAATCTTGATTGCCCTCTCGGCCTTCTTTGGCATTCAATTAAATGATTGGGGATAAGGTCGGGAAAAGCTGCACCGACCGCGGGACCCCAATCAGACTCCTCAATCAGAGTTCTATCCAGGAACGCCAACCTTTCGGCATTTTTGTGGCTAGCCAGGTCAGGCATCCCCAGGCCCCCATCTTCAAGACGTTGAGTGCAGACCTGTCTACGGACAAGCGGCCGTCGCTCATTCCACAACAGTAAGAGCGCACGCGTTAAGGCCGCCATGCGGACCGCAGGCAGAGGAAGTACAGCCAATTGGTAAAGGATCAGCGGAAATACATAAGTGGCGCATGCCTCCGCCCTACCTTTAAGGGACAATCCCCTTCGAAGCCAAACCCTCACAGACGCTTCGACCTTGGTCTGTACCTCCGACCAGTTCTTACCTAGACATAGACCGGGTCCAAACCAAACACCCAGAATACGGACCGGGCCATCCGTCCAGACAAATGCGCCAGGCAAAGCATTCGAGCCCCGCCAAGCGGCCAACCTCAGGCCAACGGATTTGCTGAGATTGACTACGGCCCCTGTAACTTGTTCATAACGCTTGAGAGCCTTAATCACCATAATAATATCAACGACGCTCGAAACAAATACGGTAACATCATCGGCAAACGCGGAAACCCTGCCTCGCGCACCACCAGGAAGAGCAATTCTGCGCAGGGCCGGTCCAGCCACCCTAGTCCTCACTTTCCTAAGGAATGGTTCCAGCGCGAGGACATACAGCAAAGGCGACAACGGACACCCCTGTCGCACCGACCGAGAAACCGCGAATGGCGCCGACCGCACCCCGTTGACCTGCACACCTGCCGTCGGCCGAGCGTACAAAATGGAAATCCATCTGCAGAAGCCGGATCCAAATCCGGCGGTCTCTAAAACAGCCATCAGGAAACGATGATCCACCCTATCAAACGCCTTGGACTGATTCAAATTAATCAGCGCGGCTTCAGTGTCGTCTTCTAAATTTTCTATGACTGTACGTATCAAGTGCAAATTATTTTGAATTGATCTTCCCTTCACAGCGTAATTCTGATCTGGTTCGACCAAGTCAGCGATAACAATCTGCAAACGATTCGCCAGCACTCGGGCCAGGATTTTTAAATCCGTATTCAACAACGTGATTGGCCTAAAATCATCTATCCCCCCAACATGTGTGTCCTTCTTCTTCAGAAGTGTGACCACTCCTTTGGTAACCTGACTCGGGATAGATCCCGTGTCAAACCAGTTATTAAACACACCCGTCAGAATCGGAACAAACATGTGCGATAACCTCAAGTAAAGTTCGTAGGGTAGTCCATCCAGTCCTGGTGATCTGTTATAGGCGACCTGCTTCATAGCAGCTACGACCTCACACTCTGTAACCCGACCATCGCAACCAGCCGCTCGGGCCCCCACCAGGCGGGGCGAGCCAGCCAAATAGTTGCCAAACTCCTGGACGCGGAGCCTGGACAGCTGCGCAAAAAGATCTTCAAAGTGCACTCGAAACTGCTCGCAAATCCCCCGAGCCGACACTAAGGAGTGCCCTTCCGGGCTCTGAATTTTACGAATGTAGTTATCCGATTTGCGCCTGAGCGAATAGACTCATTCGGCTTTGTCAACATTCACAGCTTCGTTGGGCATCTTTTTAATTCTAGCCCTAACTACCTGGCCCTGATATCGCTCGCTAGCCAAACGACTCAGGTCCGCCTTAGCTGAACCTATTTCTAGGGTATCCCCCCCAGCCACCGCCCGGGATAGTCTATCTTCTAGACGTTTCTCTGCCTTGGCCCTATCTAGCGCGAGGCGTTGGCCATATTTGACAGAGAAGTCTCTAATGCTAGATTTGGCGTTTACC
Source organism: Euprymna scolopes (assembly GCF_053919585.1). Lineage (NCBI taxonomy): Eukaryota > Metazoa > Mollusca > Cephalopoda > Sepiida > Sepiolidae > Euprymna > Euprymna scolopes. Next base: position 13,813,623 of record NC_136507.1, on the reverse strand, counting down.
CACCACTTACTCCCGGTAACCGCCCCCACTAATCCCTTCTGTATGTGTTTAGTTAGCCTTTCCCGAAAGTCACCTATCTCCAGTAAGGAGGTATTTAACTTCCAGTACCCAGCTAACTTGGGGTTGCTATCTAAGTCTAACCTGGCCACAAGTAGTTTGTGGTCAGAGTGGCCTAACCAGTGGAACGTGGGACAAGATATGTATTCTATGTTGCCTCTTCTAACTAACAACCGATCCAAGTAAGTACTTGAAGCGGAAGGCCTGCTAGAGAGCCACGTCCACGTCTCCCGCCCCGGGTGATCCACCCGATACCTGTCTACCAGATCGCATCTAGCCATCAGGTCCGACAGACTGGTTTCACACCCATCCGTCCCGCTAGTCCCGCCCACCTTATCTATCCTGGGATCAAGGATGGCATTCCAATCACCCACTTGTATTAACCGTTCCGAACCCCCGAGAAACACCTCCAACCGCCGGAAAAAGGAAACCCGCTTCCGTACGCAATTGGGCGCATACACCACGACGACTCGAAACGCTCTATTTACCACGGCAACATCGGCCACGATCAGTCTACCATCAGCATCCGCGTGAACAACGCTAACCGTTGCAGAAAGGGTGGGCCTAACTAACAAAGAAACTTTGACTATCACCGTATGTTGAAAAGACATCATAATGCCCCTCCAGCACCCGATGATCGTCAACGCAATCGTAGTGAGTCTCCTGTAACGCAGCCACATCTATATTCATCGACATGAGGTCCCTCAGTACCTCGGCACCTCATGCCCCTAACGTTCAAACTACACAAGCTTAAGGACGTGGCCATTGTGTCTAGATATCCGCAATCACCGACCTAAAGTCTTTGCTAGAAAGGGTGCCGCAGGACTGGGCGAGGTTGCCCGAAAGCAACTCGGACGTTACTCGTCCGTCTCGCGCAATACCTCCGACATCCAGGGGAAACGTTAATTTAAGGTCCCTATACAAACAAGGGTGGACGTAAATAGGAACCCTACCTTCGCATCTCGGCGCCAGCTGATTGAGGGAGTCGTGCCCCTCTTCCACCAACTTTAAATCTGGAATCGCCCTCCTGGCGTCGTCGATCATATTCGACATGGCCTTCGTGCGTCCAGTTTTTGTTTGACGCACAAAGGTCATGACTAGGGGGGCGTCTGGGAAGTTTTTAGGGTTGGTAACACTTTTCCCATCGATCATTTTCATTTCTCTAAGCGGCTTAATCAGACCCCTATGGCGCTGCGTTATATACATGTCAGCGTGAAGGGGGTCTACGTCGCAAATCCGGTCTCCAGGAAGGTAGGGGAGCTTTTTCGTTTTTTCACTCCTTACAGGAGATACAGAGGCGGCTCTTCTACCGCTGTTGGTTTTTGTCGCCGGCTTCTCCCGGGACAACGAACGGGCACCGGTTGGGGGGGGGTATCGAAAAGGGATGGGGATTTTGGTTCAGCCAATGGGGTTAGGGTAGGGGTTTTGGGTGGCTGAACCGTAGAGACAGTCTTCTCTACATTCATAGGGGACGGGGAACGGGACCCTGCCTCCTTGTTTTTTCTCGCCTTCTTTTTAGTTTCCTTTATCGGCACTTGGTACTCTACCACAGTAGCCGTTTCCTTATCGTGCTCTCCTTCTGAGTCAGACGAGGAGACCGGATGCATTCTTTTCTGGCCGCTAGCAACTTCTTTAGTGGTAACCTTGGTGGAAGAGACCGTTGACGATACTGTGGGAACCGGCCGACCTTGTACCTCAGGGGGCTGCTCTCTTGTGGAGGGGGTCTTAGTGGTTCTGCCATTCTTCTTTACCACTGTAGTCCAGCCGTCCGACGTTGTTGCTTCTTTGCCCCCTCCGGTTTGCTTCTCAGGGGCTGCTGGTACCACTGCCGCCGGCTTTGCTACTACTACTACTGTCTGTGGGTTTCTTTTCGGACATTCCCGTGCCATATGGCCCTGCTGTTGACAATTCCAACAATGGGGCCTGCGACCTTCTACTATAATGCTCATCGACCATATGTCGCACCTGAGCATGGGGGGGGGTGTTTTGTAGCCCTTCCTTGTCAACACGCATTTTTAGGTTGTAGTCCCCTATCATAAGGTTACGGGGACCACGGACAGGAATGACGGACTCTACGTCCCCATATTGACTCATAAAGGCCTCTAATTGCTCAGGGCCGAGAATACAGGGGACTCCCAAAATAGACACGTTCGTCCGCGTCTTACTTAAATATTCCGGCTTAAGTCGAATGTGTCGCCACGTGAGTTCCGACCTGAATATTTTTACGGCGTCTTCTTCTTTCGGCAGTAGTAAATCCCACACTGCATAGCTTCTACGGCAGATATAGGTTGCGGGGATATTTAATTCCCCCAGAATTTTCGCCATGTCGTCTTTCGGCACACCGGTTAACGCTCGTTTCTTCGAGTCTATGGAGACTAACGATATTATTCTCTTCGATAGTCGTTCCACAGCTCCCGATTCTGCTTTAATAACATTACCGTCGGTCAAATCCTTGTATTTTGTATCGAATAACCGGCGGTAATCCCCGGGAGTTAGTTGCGACTGGAGGCCCCATTCTTTAACTGCTGCCGCGGCCGTCTGCGGTGTTGATATTACCGGCGACGGCGGCGACGTCTGTGACACCGGTAACAGCTGTGTTCTCTGCCCAGGGTGAATAGTCGAGCTGGACGAGTCTATTATTTGCGAACTCCCCGGCAACACCGGCCACTCTCCTGGTTTCTCCTTTAGGGACGACGGTTTAGGGGTCAGTGCCGGCTCCTTTATGGCTGTGGTACTAGCTGCCCCATTCTTGTTTTCAGTCTGAGCGGCCCCCTTCCTTCCTCGTTGACGCGACTCTCTCGCTTGTCCTAGCAGTCGGCTGTTGTTTTCATCTTCGCTGCTGTCGCCGTCGCTGCTGCATTCTAAATCGGCTTGCCACGTGGCGTTCAGCTGAGCGTCTAGCAGTGCTAGCATATTAATGGCGTCGTCCCTATCGTCGGGCATTTCGTTCGAAAACGTCTGCTCCGGGTCGGTGTTTCTCAACGTTGAGATATCGCCAGAGGTTGCTGGTTTAATTCCCGACCCTCGGGGTTCCGTTGTCCTATGGGCGGGAGGGCTGACAGTTAAAGCCCTCTTCCCCTGGCGATTCCACCGTGCCGGAACACCTCTTTCAGCTGGCCTAAATCTACTGCTACTACTATTACTGCCGGGAACAGCAGTACGACTAGTTACGTGAGAGCCGCTGCCTAGAGCAACCGACTCTCCTAGATTAGCGGTGCGGGGGACAGCAGCGGGCTTTGTGCGGGGAGCAACACTAACCCATCCTAGTGGTCTGTCTGCTGGGCCTGAACCGGCGGGCGTGTCGGGGACACGACCGCCAGAACCCGGGTTAGGCGGGGGGGGCGGAACCCGGACCGCGTGGTGGTAGAACTTTTTCAGGGCCTAATCCGGTGCCTAGAGGTGGCCGAAGCCCCCTCTGGGAACCGGACCCCGGGCTAGGCATGTCCGCACTGGAGCCCAGACCAGCTACCCTCCCCCTCTGCGTCTTCTTCCCGGCTTAGACCCGTCGATTTGGCCTGGCTGAGGATTCCGTTGGATGTGACTCCGAACCACCTCAGACGCAGACCGGTCAGCTATTTAATTCGAGTCGGGAAGAGAGACAACCTGAAATAAATCGAAAACAAGACAGTTAGTGGCCTCGCGGGGAGGCAATAAAAACAATAAAAACAAGGCTCACCCGCCCAACAGGGGCCGGCAGCCGGTCCTTGGGCGTCGGAGACAGCCAAACGCAACAGAACAGACAGGAGAACTCTCTTTTGTATTTATTTAAAAAGAAAATACAATTTTCTTATATATGGGCTGTGGAAATGCATTCACTAGAAAAAGAGCTAGCTGATTTGCATATTCTTTTAAATATTCATTTTAATTAATTCTCTATTAGTTTTTTCGGTTTTCTTATGGGATGATCATCTTTAGGTAACTATTACTTTTAATTATATTCATGCAGATATTCTACATGATTTATACTTGCATAATATTTGCGTAAAAAGCTTACAGGAAACAAAAAATTGTGTCCATATATATTTATGTATACGTATATATTTTTGTTGCACAAATTTTGCCTACCAAACTCCTCCTAGAGTTTTTGGTCTACAGACATGAAACTTCATGTATAAGGTATTTGAATCCATGGAAAACTTTATATTTGGGTTTTAGCCCAAAAAATCGGTGCAAAAGTGTGACAATTTAAAAAAAATGAAATTTTTCAGGTGAAGGCTGAACGCCGGTATTAGGAACGCATAACGTAGTTACTATTGGTTCATGTTTTAGTTTTTAGCCTCGCAGTAAACATGTTTCCATAGCCCAGTCATCTGAGGCAGAAGAAAATAAATCGTGAGCGGAACGTTTTGGTTTCGATTCTCGGTGGTGGCGCATGAGTCTTTTTTTTTTATACTTTTTAAATCATTACTCTATATTGCATCCAATCTATCTCTCTATCTATCTATATCTATAAAAGTAAAAATGTCTGTCTGTCTTTTCTCTATGGTAGTTAAGGAAGACTATTATACAGAAAGGCATTACTTTACATATTCACACTTTTTAATGTATACATATGCACATAACCTTATAAACAGTACATAGAGCCCGAGCAAAGCCGGGCGGAACTGCTAGTATATATATATATATATACATATATATACATATATATATATATATATATATATATATATATATATGCATGTGTTTGTGTATCTAATCGAATCGATGTTTTTTATCCATAATATACAACGCAATTTATGATCTTCGATCTTAAATTTTTATTGCCACTTGTAGTTTCATTTGTGCAGGCGGTAAAGCACAGTACGCCAAATACTGGGATCCTGGTTCGAATATCATTACTTCTAGCCTCAACCGATGAGTCCCCTCTAGGAGTTTCTGGATAACTATGTATATTATACTAAAGCCAAATTTAACAACGTTTATTTCCTTAAAGTTTTTACTACATATTTGAATCACACAATATGCATGTTAAATATTAGTTGGTTTGGAGATTGAGTTATGTTTGCAGATTATCGTGTTCCCAGAAAGATTTCCGAGTTCGGCATAAAAATTTCCGAATTCGACAAGATACGCCTGCAAGAGGTCGGAGGTTCCATCGACCGAAACGTTGTAAAAATAACACTTAATATGAGAACAGTAGTCCGAAGAATCTAAATAACATGCCATTATCAATGTTTGTACATTTCCCATCCTAAAATCATTTCCCGTCCAAAACAGATAACAAAGCCCTTTTTTCACCTCAGATGCACACGTAAGTAAATTTCAAATTATTTTCAAATTATTTTCATCAAATTAATCATCCTTTTAACTTGGATTTTAACTTTGGGTTTTACTTTATATTTCCATGTTCCCTATTGTTTATTATGGGCTGTTCGAATTTTGTTTTATACAAGGTGGAACGATAAAATTGTCACACTAGAAAAGACAACATGATTCTATTTCCGTTTGATGAAAACTGGTTTCTTTCTTTTTTCTTTTTTTTTTCAGTCCATCTACTAGTTGGCCAGTTGTGTACAAATCCTAATAGGGATAGGAGCCCTCTATCATGTCTGAAAGTGACACATTATTCAATGAACAAGATTGGAGGTCCGCCGCTGTAAAACTCATGCACTCTACCTATCCAAGTTATGACAACAGGACCATTGCCAGCACCCCCAAAATGCAAATCCAGATAATAGGGGCGTGTATAGGGTAATGAAACGGTTATGGCTTTTGATGCTTTTGGTGTGGTTTCAAGTTAAGGCCATATCATGCCACCTCACATCTTCGAAATTGGCTTGAAAGTCAACACTAAAGTGTACCTGAATGTGCTGAAAATGTGATCACCCCATGGTGCAATTAGGTGGCCGCTGGCAGATCCTGAATGTTGCAGCAGGACTCAGTGCTGGCCCAGAAATCCAAAGAGACCCAGGCTTGGCTTTAGAAGGAGTGCTAGGACTTTATACCCTTTTCTTACCGGCTTTTCTCCTCCCCGGACTTAAACTTGCTGGACTACTTTGTTTGGTAATACGCCGAGAACATCACCAACATGACCTCCTACAACATAAAAGCCAGCCTGATTGCCGCCATCCGCGGAGTATTTGCTGAACTCCCGCCGGCGCTTGTGGAAAAGGCATGCTCCAAGTCCCGGACCTGTATCGAGGAGGTGATTGAGGCTGAAGTGGGCTTCATTGGATAGATGTTAGCTCTACTACATAATCGTTACCTGAGTTGATTTTTTTTTCAATAAAAGTTTTAAAATAAAGCTGTAGTGACGTTTCTGATTTTTCTTCTTTTTTTCTTTTTTTTTTTTTTTTATATGAGGATTGGTTATTTTGTTCATCGGACTACTGTTCTCATCTTTTCGAGCAGAACCATTGGCGCAGTGCTTAGAGTACTGGGAAAATCAATTGTAAAAGTGATATTCTCCTGATGGTTAAAGGTTCAATCCTAAGTGTGGGCGACTGAAAAATACATTTGCGAATTACTTAGGACCTCTATCCAGTCATGGCTGACGGAACAAGAGCACGCTATCCCTGTGAAATAAATAAAGGGTTTCGCTCGAAATTCCGTCCAAATTCCTGAGTTCGACAGAAGCATTCCAGAGTTCGACAAGATACACCTGAAGAAGGTCGGAGGTCATATCGACCGAAACGTTGTGAAAATCACACTCAAGATGAGAACAGTAGTCCAACTCACTCACTACATAAATCTGTAGTGTTGTTTTCTTTCGGGCGACACTTTTACCGTTTTATCCTGTATTAATAAATAGAGCGAAATCGAACGAGAGAAAGACGAAGATAGAGAGGGAAAGAGAGAGAGAGAGAGAGAGAGAGAGAGAGAGAGAGTTTTATTACCTTCGACTATTAATAAGCAGAGAGAAAGAGACAGAGAAATAGAGGGAAAAGGAGAGAAAGAGAGAGGCAGATGGTTTTATTACCTTATTAATAAGCAGAACGAGAAAGAGAGGGAAAGGGGCAGAGAAAGATAGAGAGAAAGATAGAGAGAACGAAAGAGAAAGAGAGGCGGAAGGTTTTGTTACGTTAGGCTGCTAATAAGTAAAGAGATTAAGGGATAGAAAACAGCCACACTGTTGAAACTCGAGTGAACACATGGAATAAATAACTACAACACAAAAGTAAAAGAGAACGGTTATATTGAAAGCAAGAAAGTATCTACAATATTTACATAGAGTCCATTTTTATAGTTATGGGGAGATCGTCCCTGGAGAAGATATCGACTGAGTAGTCGTCGACTCTCTATCTCGTTGTCTCTCTGAGTCTTTCGTTGGGGCTCTTCCATCTTTACGGTACCAACCATACTTATATGGTTGACACTGCCCGTATGCTAATTAGGTGGATCCTACCTCAACACACAGAGAATCGGCCGTTATAGAAATCGTATCAAATAAGAATGAGGTAAACCACCTACAGGGAGAGAGGATGAGAATAATATACAGAAACTTAGTATATCAAGCGTGACTTGCTGAATAAATTGGCTTCTTGTCACGTCACTCACTTGCGGAATTAGACGTTTTCTGATATTACGCAAACTCTCCCCCCCCCCATTTCTTGCGGTACAGCAGATCAAGAGCCTCCAAATTCCACTCTATTGCCTTGTTTAACCACCTGCCTCCATGTTTTCCTTGACCCGCCAACCTTTTTGCGATTTGGGACATTCATTCTTCTGCAAAAATTTATCCAGGAAAATAAACGTTCTATATGACCATACCGGAGTAATCGATTCATCTTTAGAATTAACTGTTTGGTTGGGCAACTGTAGTGCTTTTAGCAAATCATTTGGCCTGATGAGTTGAGCTTAGTGAGATTTTACAATACAGATCGATTTGATGCAGGATCGATCAATTGTGTTGCAGTCGATCGAGAGAGAATATAAAAACAGAAGCAATGGTCATAGATACTGTTGTTGCTGTTGTTGTTGTTGCTGCTGCTGCTGCTGCTGCCCCTACTGCTGCCATTGTTGTTGTTTTATATATATACAAGGAAGTTGCCGCTTGTTAAGGCCCGAAAGGCACTCGATGATAGGGGTTAATGAGTGTCAGGAAATCAGTGAGACAACACCTTAACGATAGGCAATGGTGAAAACTGCGTGGAATTTAATTATTTAAGAGGACAACTAAACAAGAACTTGTTTGCATTGGACTTAAAAACGACCATGTCGTAATATATATTATTTGTTATTGGAATCCTTTGAGATGAGTCATCACCTGAAGAAGGCCAGAAGATAAATTGGTCGAAACGTGATGCAACAGCGACAACTATGCAGATGAAGCTAATAGTCCGTAAATAAATAAATAAATACCATGTTGTAGTTGGCTGGAACGCACCCGCAGTGGTATTGTATTTCACAGAGGGACGGTTCTAGGAAATAAATTTTGCCCATGAAATTTTCGTTTAGTTTTTGGCAGAGATAGAGAGGGAGGAAAATTGACAGTTAGACGAGTATTTGTTGCGAATGCTTTACCGGGGTGGGGGCACCATAGGTTGAAGCTCAGTCGAGCACCTACAAATAAAGTAACGATAGATCAGCGATAAACTCTCAACGTCTCATTATGTGCGGTCTTGTTCAATCACTTCCCTCAAAGTTTCCCTTAGCCGGTCAACCTTCCTGCGAATTAAGACATTTATGTTTCTATAACGGTTTATCAAGGAGAATATACTATGGCTATAACAACGTACTCGATTTATCCTTAGAATGACCTCCATACTGTGTAAGTAAATTATCTGACCTGACGAGTTTGGTCAGATTTCACAATACTGATACCTGATACATCTGATCATGGATCAGTCATTGCGTTGCTGGTTAAATAAATGAGATGCTATTCCTGTCGTGTTGGCCGGTGCTAGAACCTCCAAAGATGCCCGCTCCACCCATTATTTTGTCCTCGGTCACCCTCGAATGTCTCATCTATCTCGAAGATTACCGTCCACCCTTATATGCCATCCCGATCTATCTATCTGTCCATGTCCCCACTTATCCCCACTCCTACCTAGTGATCGACCTGCTTGTTCTTGCTTAACCCGAAAAACAATGGGTGATCTAACGCTTAGCAAAGGGTTGGGATGGCCTTTACTAACATACCCGGTAAGCATTTTGTTTGGTTTTTCATTTCATCATTTTTTTGTGTCTATTTTCTTGATATTCTCAGTCCCCATCATTAAACACTCATTGTATATATATATTCATCATTCATCACTCACCGTATATATTTTCATCATTTATCACTCACCGTATATATTTTCATCATTCATCACTCACTGTATATATATTCATCATTCATCACTCACTGTATATATATTCATCATTGATCTCTCACTGTATATATATATTCATCATTCATCATTCACTGTATATATATTCGTCATTCATCACTGACTGTGTATATATATATATATATATATATATATTCATCATTCATCATTCACTGTATATATATATATTCATCATTCATCTCTCACTGTATATATATTCATCATCCATCACTTACTATATATATATATATATTCATAATTCATCACTCACTATATATATATTCATCATTCATCATTCACTGTATATATATATTCATCATTCATCACTTACTGTATATATAAATTCATCATTCATCTCTCACTGTATATATATTCATAATTCATCATTCACTGTATATATATATTCATCATTGATCTCTCATTTATATATATTCATCATTCATCTATCACTGTATATATATTCATCATTCATGACTTACTGTATATATATATATTCATCATTCATCACTCACTGTATATATATTCATCATTCATCATTCACTGTATATATGTTCACTATTCATCTTTCACTGTATATATATTCATCATTCGCCAGTCACTGTATATATATTCATCATTCATCATTCACTGTATATATATATTCATCATTCATCACTCACTGTATATATATATTCATAATTCATCTCTCACTGTATATATTTATTTATTATTCATCACTCACTGTATATATAGTCATCATTCATCACTCAATGTATATCTATTAATCATTCATCACTCACTGTATATATATATATTTATCATTCATCATTCACTGTATATATATATATATTCATCATTCATCACTCACTATATATATATATTCATCTCTCACTGTATATATTTATTTATTATTCATCACTCACTGTATATATAGTGATCATTCATCACGCACTGTATATCTATTAATCATTCATCACTCACTGTATATATATTCATCATTCATCACTCACTGTATATATATTCATCATTTATCAATAATCAAAAAGGTTCTTAAACCATGAGAAAGACCTTCGAACTCCTCTTCCCTCTCAAATCAAACGGGCTCTATGATTGTATTGACGTTTTATTATTTTAATGGTTTTTATTATTGTAATATTATGTTAATGTAATTTTTTTTGACTGAATAACTCGCCCATTACGTTGCAGGCGTCGAAATAAAATATAGAAACAGAAGAGACAGTGATAGATACTGTATGGAACAAGAGCAGACTTTAAACATAATATAGTGATAGAGGGTAAGAGTTATAGACAGAAACTTAGCAATAGGTTGGTGACTTGGCGAGTAAATTGCAATTTACGGCGAAATAAAATAGATTTTTCGAAATATAACTGCGTTAAAAAAAATTGGTACTTGTGACGGAATTTTCTGGGCAGTTGATGTAAAGTATCAATTTTTTTCGCGCATCTTGTTTTTTAATATTATTTCTGTTATTACAAAGATAATTAAATTCTGAATTAATCTGGATTTGAATATAGAAACGGCTGTATGACTGTCTGTCTGTCTGTCTGTCTGTCTGTCTGTCTGTGTGTCTGTCGGTTTGTCTGTCGGTTAGTCTGTCTCCATATTTTTAAACCCTATCTCTTTCGAAACTAAAAGTCGTAGAGCGGTGCTAGGGGCTTCAAATTAATGGATTTTTACGGACTATTCTTTTATGGGTCTTTAGCAGGTTAAAATTGTTTTAAGGGGTCAACAATAGGTCAAATTGAAAAATCGTTATATATTTTGGGCATTCATCTTTGTTTATTTTCAATTTTTAATCAGCTGATATGCGTTTCGCATTAATACGGTGGTAATGGCAGCAGTTTTGAATGCTACAGTTTCAGTTTCGATTCTGGCTGGTGGCACTTAAATACTGTTTTCTTTTCTTTTAATTTTTGAAATCACGATTCTATAAAAATATATACGAAATCTGGACAAATTAAAATATCATACTTAAGCGTATTTTACGCCCGGGCAAAGTCGGGAGACCTCCCACACACACACACACACACAATGAAAACAATATTCTTTTTGTTGTTGTAAAGAAAATGCAATGATAATTATTGGATAATGTTTACGAAATTTTAAGAGAATTAAAAATCAAATCAAGAAAAAAAAACTCATCATGAATAAAATATCTATTTTTTTTAATACTAAACTGATAGCAACAAAAAAAATTATTTTCATGTGATTTTTTTTTCTTTTTGCATGTTTTTAAAAACAAGATAAATATTTAGTTGTTTTTTCTTTAATAAATCAAGGAAACAAAATCAATATTTTCTTAAATGACGTTGTTGTTGCAATTTAATTGGCGCAGTGTTTCGGCACTTTCCGGCATTTTACGTAAACTGCCCGGAAAATTATGAAAACTGCACGGTCCTTATTCTGCATAAGTACAAAAAAAAAAGAAAAATGCGAAGAAATTCAAAGAATAATTTAATATTTAAAATACATAGGAAAAAGATTTAAGATTTAAAATACATGAGAAAAATCTTTCGAGAAATAAACGTTTATTAACTCAGATTTAGTATAATGATAAGTATATATATATATATATATATATATATATATATATATATTTGTGTTTATGTGCGTGCGTGGGTGCATTGTACTTTGCATGCAGTATGAGTGTCGTTTGCATGAAATGCGAGAGGTTTGAGGTTTGGTGTTGGGCTTTGGGAGTTCTTGGAATTAATCAATGTCCATCGAGGATTGTTAATCTACAGGATTACTTTATGTGACAATGGGATAATGCCTTGTAATCCGCTGCCAATCTATGCTCTTTAGCTTGGAAAAGAAAGAGTCTAACTTGAAAGGATTTGATCGGAGAAAAGACCAGGGCATACGTACACACACAAACGCACGCACGTAAATGTACATACATGTATAACAAAGAAAGACAAGAGAGAGAGAGAGAGAGAGAGAGAGAGAGAGAGAGAGGAAACAAAGAGAGACGAAGAAAGTAACACATTATAAATTTACAAAGCCACCATTCGCCCATGCATGGAGTATTGTTGCCACATCTGGGCTGGTGCATCTACTACTACTCTTAAACAGAGTTCAAAAAAAGAGTCTCCAATCTAATAGATCCCGCACTATCTGCCAAGTTCTAATCTCTGTCCCATCGCCGCAATGTTACATGTCTGTACCTTTTTTATAAGTACTTTAATGGACTGTGATTTGATGAATTCATAACATTTGCGCCCCTCAATGTAGATACTCCTGACTACCCCGATAAGCAGCAAAATCTGTTGAGGTTTTTAGATGCAGAAAAACTCTTCTACTGTAATAGTTTCTTTCACCGGGATATGACCTAAAACTATATCCAGTGGTGAGGCCCCAGCTTGCGGGCTTTGGGGAGTGTGGAGCCACCCTTTAATTGCCATTGCTCCCAGGTCCACTGACCCGGAGTGGTAGTACCTGTTAGGATTAAATAGAAACCGACTTGAAAATAACAAATATATTCTATTAAAAAATCTTTCTTCAAAATCTTTGGATTCGGAATTAAATAACCTAAAAAGGGTTGATATGCCGTAAAACAAAAACAACCAAGCAATCTTGCACTGAACTGCTAAATTTTCAATTAACAATATGCCTTGTTTGGAGTGAAAAAATTACAAAATTGTATACTAAGCATACTCTCGCCTGCATCTTATTTTCTCCTAAGAGCTCCCTAAAGATAGCCTCATGCCAGTCGAAATACTTGAAACCTTATGTAACGCTATAAATCTATAATTCTATAAATGAGTTCTGCCGTCCCGGAAGTATTTCTATTTTCATTTTTATTTCGCTTTTCCCCCTTTTAAATCACACAAATACATTCAACCGTGTTTTCTTTCTCAGACGTCTATGTATTACTAGCGGGGGGGAGGGGCACCCGGCTTTGCACGGTCGTAAAATACGCTTAAATATGATATTTTAATTTGTCCAGATTTCGCATATATTATCATAGTCATGATTTCAAAAATTAATTTAAAAAAATTATTTGGTGCCATCAGCTAGAATCGAAACCAAAAGTAAACAGTAGCAATCAAAGCTAGTGACGTTACCACTGTATCAACGTGACACGCATATAAACTGCTTAAAAATAAACTAAGATGAATGTACAAAATATATAGCATTTTTTTTTTTAAATTTTGACGCCTTTTTAGCCCCTTAAAACTATTTAAACCGATTAAAGACTCCTAAAAGAACGATCCATAAAAAATCCAATCATTTGAGGCTCCTAGCGCCGCTCTGCGACTTTTAGTTTCGGAAAAGATAGAGTTTGAAAATACGCAGACGGACAGACAGACATAGTGAGTTTTATACATTAGATTTCTCTTAGTCCGTTTGTCTGTCTATCTGTTTGTCTGTCCGTTTCATTTTTTTTCTCGAAAACTACAAGGCCAATCATGATGAAATATTGTATGGACCTGTGTTATGACAAGTGCAGCGAACTTATGATATCCGTCCGATGTAGAGTTAAGAATTAATAAGGGTTAATACGGATT
>NC_136507.1:13752303-13794803 GCF_053919585.1 Euprymna scolopes | reverse complement strand
TCTAGAAAGAAACCCCTCCTCGATAGATTTACTGATCTTATGTGAGATTACAGTCAGTACATCAGTCGAAATCCGGTGGCTGAAGTGTGGTGTCTGTTCAGATGCTGCACTCAAATTAATTGTCCTTAGTCAATGGAAGGGAACCCCCTTCTATTCTAAGGCAATTTTATTTTTGCAGAATCCCCTTTTGAGGGGAGCTGCTTATCTCCCATATTAAACCGACCTTGTGTCACATTTTGTTTCGTGGGAAACAAATAAATAACCAGTCAGTACATCAGCTGTAAGTTTTTCAGGACGGAAATCATATTGCTCCCAATTGTATTTTTACATTTTGAAAAATATATGCGGGCATTACTGGAGGGGGGGGTTACTGGTATTTGAACAATTTTAAAAGCAAAAAATTAAATATTTAGAAAAATTTCAAGAGTCTGAATTAGTACTTGTATTGTACTGATGGTCAGAGAGGGCGTGATCAGTTTCCTTAGTGATACTCTCAAAAATAGCTACTCCATCATTGTTAGTACTGTATCAGGGCAAATATAAATGCTGTCATGTGAATAGGTGCTACTCTAAAGCACATGTAGATATGTTTGAGATTTTCTATGGGGATGTCCCTGCCGCAGCGGAATGGAAAAAAGCAGTTGACTTAATGCTAATTTCAGACAAGAACAACAGTGGTCACCCGTAATTAGACTTACACATCTGGAAACTTGGAACGTAGACCCCTGTTGTTAGAGAAGGCGGCCTTGTAGTAGAGGGTTTACGTTGGAAGTTGGGAGTTTTTGATCTTCTCTTATTTTGTTTGTTATTATTTAAGTTGATAAACTAAATTCTTCGATAACTATGGGTGATATAAATCAATGTATACTTTTAGTAAGAAATAGATATCGAAAATATATTCAGGATATGTTTCGATTTAGCAGTTTAAAAATAAACACAATAAATACTAGGTTATATCAATCAAAGCTTCATATATATATTAATAGAGTAGGTTTCAAAAATTCAAAACGTATTCATTATAATTATATAGTAAAACCATGGCATAATTCACGTTGACACACCGGTTCTCGTTAGATAACCGAAGTTAAGCAATGTTGAGCCTGGTCAGTACTAAAATGGGTAACCATTTGGGAATCCAAGATAGTGCATATGCTCCCCTTTATTTCGGCATTGTTTCCAGTCGTCTAAGTGCCGATTTAAGAGAGGTGTGGTGGTGGATTGCGCAACCCTTGCCTCAAAATTACATGCACAGTTACCCTTACTGGGGTATCCATTGTCTCTTGAGATTGAACGAAGGCATCACTTATAACAAATAGGGGCTTACCTTATTCGACTTTATCGTCTATAACATTAGTAATCAAAACAGAAACTGGTGAGCTGATTAAATAGTAAAAATGTAAAAAAAAAAAAAAAAAAAGTGATTGGAAATTACTTTTTCTGTCTTTTTTAAAATAAATACAATTGTGTTATCATGGACGTAGGAGTCAAGACACTCGACAAAAAGACGGGAGTATGATTCATTAAGAGAGAAAAAATTATAGGAACTGATATTTATATAAAGACGATGTAGGGGGCGCCAAGATTTTTTTTTTTTTTTAACTCTCAAGAACGATAGAGGGAGATGAATAGTAAACCACAGAGCTAAAAATACAATTTCCAGGTCAATCAATAATAAGTATTAAATAAATAGATTCTGACCTAGTAAACAGTAATTCTTCCTCGTTTACCATAAACATCGCCAATATATTGTAAAAAAAAATTGGATTAGATTTTAACAATCGGTATTAGACTTTAATTAATAAAAACTCTCCATCTCTTTAAAAAATATTTTAAAAAGTTTTAACCGGCATAATATGGGAATAACCTCTAATTTGAAGATTCGAATATTTCAGATTTGCATGAAATTTAATGAATGGCTTGTAGCATTTTTGTATTTGATTCACAGTAAATAGCATTTTCGCTGGAATGTCGCGCTTATATTTTAAAGACGTCTTTATAGATCTGTTAACAAATACGTTTAAAATAAACTATTTTATGCCTTCATGCATATCTTTATTAAGTTTTCCCCGCTCAGTAGTCACACTTGCTTTTGAAATAACATTTCCATTGGCCTAATATACTTAAGTTTTAAAAGTTGTTTTCGTTGATTTGTTACGCTTAAGTTTTAAATAGCACTTTAGTGTGTCGGTTACACTTGAGTTTTAAATAGGTTTTTTGTTGTTGTTTTTTATAGTTATAAATAGAATTTTCGTTCGTCTGTTGCACTTAAGTATTAAATAGTGTTTTTGTTGGTCCGTTACAGTCAAGTTTTAAGTAGTATTTTTGTTGGTCTGTTATACTTGAGTTTTAAATATTTTGTGTTGGTCTATTACACTTAATTTTTGTAACAGACCAACGAAAATACTATTAAATATTATTTTGTTGATGTTATACTCAAGTTTAAAATAGTATTTTCTTTGGTCTGTTACATTTAAGTTTAAAATAGTATTTTCTTTGGTCTGTTACACTCAAGTTTTAAATAGTATTTTATTCTGTTACACAAGTTTTAAATACATTCCAATTGTCTTTTATGTTACTATAAATCATTTTCAGCGATCTGATTGGTTTAGGTATGAAATCATATTTTTCTGCTGACTTGTCAAAGTTTAGTTTTTAATAGTATTTCGTCTATCTTGCATTTTATATCGTATGTTGCTCGAATTGCAAGCATTTTTTTCCAGCGACAGTACCAACTAATTAGAAGTAAGTATTCCATTTTAGATCCAGGTTAAAGCTCAATCCTATAAACTTATCAACGTAAGAGGCTTTTGATCGAGGCAAAACAAGTATCCAAGCGTTGTTGGAGAAAGGAGAGAAAACATAATAAAATAGAAATATGTAAAATTGCTTCAAGCATTCAAGTTATAGGTTTATTATCCAACCATGTATCACGTGTTTTCGTATACGAAATTAGAATAAAACCAAGGAAAAGGCAACGAAAATAAATAAATAAATAAAAAGAAACGAGAGGCTAAAATAGCGATAAAGCTATACTAAAATTTTTAACATTTAAATCTTTGATCCAGCTAAATCTTTTGAAATTAATTTCAGAATGAACGTGATTCGCTAGGATTAAGCCGTGCATCTTGTGGATCAAAAAGAGAACAATTCCAAGATTACGAAAATATGGCTTCATCGAAACTGGAGCGTACGAATCCAAAGAAAATTGCCTCATCTACAAAACCAAAACCGTGGCACAACACTAAAAGAAATGAAACAGAAATATTTCTATCTCTATCTACTTCTATTATTATGTAAAAGTCACTTTTGTGTGTGTGTGTGTGTGTGTGTGTGTGTGTGTGTGTGTGTGTGTGTGTGTGTGTGTGTGTGTGTGTGACAGAGAGTGAGAGTTCCTTCCTCATAGGTTCCGAAACGGCTGAGCCTATTTTTTGCAAATTTCACACAAAGGTAATTTATATGTCTGGCAGTGTTTTTAGATTGGTTTTGTAAAGAAGTATTGAAAATCGAAAAATATCCGATCTTAAAAATAGCCTTCTCTTATAGATTAAAAAATTTTTACATGGAATATTTGACGTTATACTGGTTTAATCTTGGTCGGTATAACGTAAAATATTCCTCCGTAATAATTCTTCTTTTTCCTCTAGAAGAGAAGAAAAACTATTTTTAAGATCGTCAAACCCAAATATCAGTTGACCTATTATTGTAAACAAACACAGGCGGAATATTATCATTATATATATATATATATATATATATATATATATATATTTTGTGTACAGAAAGTTGTTAGTTGAGACAGGTCATTGGTACCGTCGGTTTCAAGCCCGATAATAAGGCCCGTTTAAGGTATCCTTATCGAGCTCTCTTCAGCCAATATTCGTCTCTTAAATATTTGTCTCTTAAGTACGCTCTTAAAATTTGGATTTTCCTTTTAATTGAGCACTCTGCTGGAATTCTTTTTCCAAAAAAACTAATCATATATATATATATATATATATATATATATATATATATATATATATATATATATGCAAATCATTCCTCGTAATATATAATATTTAATAGTGGATTGATTCTATAATAATACATACGCAATCTGCATAAATTAAAATATCATGTTTAAGCGTATTATACGGGCAACGCCGGGCGTCCAGCTAGTAAACTATAAAACAACGATAGGAATTTTTGATATGTCGAAGTACGAAAATCAACTATTTGTTTTTATGATAAATTCTACAAAACGTATAGAACCTTCATAAAATCAAATACGTCGTAAAGTAGAATACTGTTGCAAAATTTGAGGCGGTGCCGCTCAGAGCACTCTTTCCTGCCGCTTCTCTTCTCTATTGTTACTTCCTCACAGATAAGATGTTGCTAATCTTAGTCTATCGTTATTTTCATGGTAGATGCTCTAATCTGTTCTAATCTCCGCGGTAAAAAAAAAAAGTTCACCACAAAAAAAGCATCGAGCTACAACAACTGTCAATAACTTTCCTATTCCCTCTATGCACCGAAAATGTAAACGGGGCAGAGCTTTTTTTGCTAGAACCACCCGTCTGTTGAACACAATACTGCGGGGTTGATTCTAAACTGACTACAACATAACCATGTTCAAGGACTATGTAAACATGTCTTTGTTGAGCCGCCTAATTTCAACTATCGTTACCAATTATCACGGTGCTGTCTCACCGGCTACTTGACAAACAAATTAACCCTTATCCTCGAGTGGTCTTTAGATCGTGATAAACGGTGAATACTTAGTATGGTTTCCGTTCTGCAAGATCTACAGCAGATGTGCTAACGGTTATATCACACAGGATTAATGAATCTCTTGACAAAGGTTTCCTTTCCGGGGCAATTGCTCTTGACATATCGAAGGCCTTCGATAAGGTATGGCATAAGGGCCTACTTCACAAGATTTCCAGTTACGGTATTACTGGAAATGTTTTCTCAATCATTAAATCATTTCTCTCCGATAGGTTCATAAGAGTAGTGGTTGATGGGCAGAAATCAGAGGCCCACAGTATTAATGCTGGAGTCCCTCAGGGGTCCATCCTGGGTCCAACTCTCTTCCTGGTCTACATCAATGATCTCCCTAAACACATACTTAAATCATTAGTTGACAACTATGCTGATGACACGACCGTCTATGGCAACACATCAAAGGCCGTAAATGACAAAGTTCTCTCTAATTCTCTCTCTCCTCTGATCTTGAGCACGTGGTACAATGGGGGAAGAGGTGGTTGGTCACTTTTAATGCATCCAAAACCAAGCTTCTATCTTTACATCAACGCTTTGATACCCATCTGGCATCAATTGAAATGGATGGCTCTCGTCTTGGAGAGGCTCCATGTTTTGACAAGCTTCTGGGTTTGACCTTTACTCCTGATCTAAAATGGAACACGTATGGCGCCACCCTATAGATACCATTATTTTCAGATTGACTCTACTCCAGAATGGTAGTTATATACAAACCACACACTACAGTAAAATATAGATCAGTTCATGAAGATACAAACAGACTAGGGTTAAATCCACACCAAAGTCAGACCTTTAGATTTCAAGCTTCTTTTGAGAATGCTTCTATCGGGGAATTTAGTTCGATCAGAGTGCTCTTCTTCTAGGGCGCCGGTTTCAAATCTCTACTTTCCCGACCTCGTGTCACATCTTCCGGCCATTGGAGGGAGATTAGTAAAAATCTACCACCGAAGATCGTCAGTCAACTCACGAAGAAAAATGACTTATTTTGCGACAAATCAAGGAAACAAATCCAAAAGACTAAAGCGAATTATTTTCCAAATTCTACTTCGTCTAAGAGAATAGATATATTCTACTTCGTCTAAGCGACAAATCACAAAGCAAATTACAAAGTAGTCTAGCTAAAATTTAGCACTAGTCATATATTTTAACTTATTGTTTCTCCCCAAACAACAGTAATGTGATTTTCTCTTGTGATTATTGTTAAGTTAAGCAACGTTGAGCCTGGTTAATATTAAAATGGGTGATCATTTAAGAATTTCAGATGTTGTATTTTTTACTCAGGCGATAATGTTCAACGGGCGCGGTGAATGTTGATCGGTTCAATTTTTCTGCAGAGAGGAATTCAATGACGCATGTCGACTTCTGAGGCACGTTTATGACATGGATTGCTTTCTTAGACACTCACACCAACAATATCTGCAACAAGGTGGTTAAACATTCAGGTCATAAATGCATGTTCAGTAATCATAATAATGTAATTTTCAATTCTCCTCTGGTCCATTCAGGCGAAATGAAAAAATAGGGGACATTAATTTTGGACGTTCTTCGAAGTAGTGTATATATATATATATATATATATATATATATATATATATATATATATATATATATATATATAAAGAGGCTATTTTGATAAACATTGCTGAGAGTAGTGTATTGTTTTTAAATCACCGAAACAATTTTTTATGGTAAACAACCGATAATCCCTAAAATAATGTTAGGCCTAGTGTGAATTCTTGGAAACAAATTAATAATGATTGCAAGAGATTAATTTACTTAAAAATACGTTTCTAGCAAAGGACTTGGGATTAGAAGTTGTTTATAATTTAGTTTTAAAGGATAAAAAACTCGGAATATATCTGTTTACAAACGTGTGTATATATAAGATACATATTATATATATATATATATATATATATATATATAAGATATAAGACTATTATTTGCTTTGTTAAAGATATATTATTTGCTTACTTCATTTTATAAGATATAAAATATACATATACATATATATATATATATATATATATATATATATATATATATATATATTATGTCATAGAATAATTGTTTCGCGGTCACATCTGTATCTAACGGTGCTTTTTCGAACAAAGCTGCTGGTCTAAAAACTGATAAATCTTTATTAAAACGTGCATACACACACATACACATACACACACACGCACATACATATATTTGCGATTCAATCTCTATCGCAGACACATACCTTTCGAGACTCCAATCTCAATCTGCCCATCGGAAACTGATCCATTTCATTGACCTTTTAGCTGTCAGGCTGAGACATTCATTCTGGGTATTCCTAGAAGATTCACTCTAATGCCTTGCATCCTCTCTTCATGATGAAGACAGTCTATTGCTTACTGTCTGGGGTACTCTGACTGAGGAATACCAGTAATGCTAGTCAGGTATTTTTTAAATGCCAGAGTGCTCTTCCTTTTAGGGGGCTGGCTTGGCTTTTTCCACATTCTGACGTTGTATTACATTTTCCTGCAGTGCGAAGGAAATATATGCCGCATAGATAGATAGATAGATAGATAGATAGATAGATAGATAAATGATGATGATGATGATGATGATGACGACGACGACGACGACGACGACGACGGCGGCATTATTTATCCTTTTCAATCCAAGAAAAAAATGTATATTTATCCTGGGGAACTCATGTGAGTCTCTGATGATTTTTTTTCTTTTCTTTTTGTATATTCATGCCATTCAATGAAACACGTGTAAGACGCAGTAATAAAACAATACGAATGTGAATTAAGTGAATACTTCTGTGATTTTGGAATATTTACTAAAGTGTAAATCCATTTTTATTGAGATGTAACAGAGTCGCTGTCACTGGTAGCAGCAGCAGCGCATAACACATATTTAAATGACCGAGTCAGTGTGCGATGTGACGTCACAACGAAGAGAAAGTAAAAGACATGGATAAAAAGAAACACGTGGCTGGAGGAAGACGAGAAAAAAAACGTGTTCAGGACATGTGGGTGACGTTACAGCAGAGACGACAAGTCACGCGCGACCGTATGGCCAAAAAATAATGGCGAGGGACACGTGGGTGATGAGAGTGTCTTAAAAAGACCCGTCGATGCGAGTATGAGTGTGTATGTGTATGTGAGTGTTTAAAACAAGAGGCATAGCGTTGTTGGAAATACCACGAATAAATGCCTTTTATCTGCAACTTTAAGAAGCGAATCGAATTTCTTCATTTCCTTTGTTTTTCCGACGGACTCTACAATTGTCACGATTAATTAAGCTCTACACATTAGCGACAACGTTATAGAGCTTAATTAATTGTGACAATTTTGAATAACTTTATTAAATATCTATATTATACGAATATATCTGTTTACAAACGTGTGTATATATAAGATACATATTATATATATATATATATATATATATATATATATAAGATATAAGACTATTATTTGCTTTGTTAAACATATATTATTTGCTTACTTCATTTTATAAGATATAAAATATACATATACATATATATATATATATATATATATATATATATATATATATTATGTCATAGAATAATTGTTTCGCGGTCACATCTGTATCTAACGGTGCTTTTTCGAACAAAGCTGCTGGTCTAAAAACTGATAAATCTTTATTAAAACGTGCATACACGTGCAGTTGTCCATTTCTGAATCATCAGTAACAAAAAAGGGGGGAAGAACCATTTGAAAGGGAAAATGTCAATGGCAGGCTACGATCTTGAAGCGCCCCGCTCAAATGTCCATGACACCCGCCACCTTGCGGCCGCGAAACCTTCAAAGGGGATTAACTGAACAGTCGAAAACGGTCGGCAGCTCCGAATGTGCCTGACAATGACGACAATAAGAAAGAAAGTCAAATATAAAAAATAATAGGAAAAGGTATCGGGTATTATTAAAGATACGTCCATTCGATTTAAGCTTTTAGCCATGAAAAAGGTATTCCAAATTTAAGCTTCGTGAAACTCAAATCTCTGATTCGTTCTACATAACATTTACAGCAGGAACTCGTCTCGCTATCACCATTGCAAAATCTTTCCTCTCTTTTTCTTTCTGCTTTAA
The DNA here is from genome assembly GCF_053919585.1 of Euprymna scolopes. NCBI lineage: Eukaryota > Metazoa > Mollusca > Cephalopoda > Sepiida > Sepiolidae > Euprymna > Euprymna scolopes. Next base: position 13,785,945 of record NC_136507.1, on the reverse strand, counting down.
ATTAAACGGAAATCCCATGAATATAGTTGTGTTTTCTAAAAACACCCCATATCCAGTCTAATATCCAATGCGACGAATACTTTTCAATCAAGGATCCGAGGCGCAAACACCGCAAACAAGGCACAGTGCTACTTAGACGTACGAGACTACTATTTGGGACCATATCTACAGGAACGCTATGTAGGGAGTTGAGCAGCGAGACGACTGTTCACATTACACTTGAACTTCTGCATATCAGTACAGTCAGAAAAGCAGGAGGCCGAAGGGGACTTTCAAAGTCCAGCAATTCGAAGAAAGAAACTATTAGAGTAGAAGACTTTCCAGATTTATGGATCTTTGCAGTGAAGGGGTTGGATTTTGCTGCTTGTAAGTCGGGAGTATGTATGTCGTCGGGGGTACAAATGAAATTAGTTCGTCAGAGCACATTCCATCAAAATACTTGCACATTGATGTTATAAGACAGGGGTTGGAGTTTGGTTGATAGTGCGAGACCTACTAGAGTACATACTCTTTTTTTTACCCTGTAAAAGAGCGAGAGACGAGCGGTAGATGCATGTGGTAATAATACTCCATGTATGGGCAAATTGAAGCCATCGACATGTCTTTTCTGTCACAGCAATTAAGATGGATTTACGCTGTCAGAACTTACATAAATTTATTAAACATTAAAAATAACAGAATTAGTAGTATGCTATCAGTTGTGAGTCATTTTCTAACACGGTAGAAAGAGTGAACCTTCTTTGCAGCAACATTGGCAATGTTTTCAATGCATGTAATGGTTTAATAATCAGCAGGAGCGATACTAAGCATAAAATTGTGACTTAAGACTTCTTCTCAAGCATGCTACCAACGTGGGTTAAATATAGGGTTCGAATTTTCGTACAGATTCCCGAGTACGACAAAAAGATGTCCGAGTTCGACAAGATACCCCTGAAGAGAGTCGGAGGCTATATCGGCTGGGAAAGGCTTCATGTTTTGACAAGCTTCTGGGCTTGACCTTTACTCCTGACCTGAAATGGAACACGTATATCAAATCCATTGCCAAGGTCGCTGGAAAAATGGTGGAATCCTTCTACCGCTCCAGTAGATATCTCACTCCTGATGCAATTCTCTACCTATATAAGAGCCAGGCACGGCCAACGATGGAGTACTGTTGCCATATCTGGGCAGGAGCTGCTAGAAGCAACTTATCCTGCCTTGACAGCGTTCAAAATAGACTTCGTAGCTTTATGGGGGATGTCATTTTCTCTTCCCTGCAACCACGGAAGAGATGTTACGAATCTGTCTCTGCTTTATAGTTATTTTCATGGCAAATGCTCGTCTGAGCTTCAATCTATGGTCCCCCCTCGCCAAGCTTTCACGAAAAACACTCGTCTAGTCAAAACCACTATCAATAATTTCCCACACTCTTTATCTGTGCCTAAACCTAAATGCAGATTCTATGAACAACGATTCTTTCTTAGAACTGGACGCCTGTGGAACTCTCTTCCGATTGCCTGCTTTTCAGCTGACTACAATTTGATTGTCTTCAAGTCCAACGTAAACAACTTCTTGATGAACTGTCCCCCTAAGTAATCCAATTTACAAAATTCCTACTATTTATGTGTACTACGCTATAATCACATGTATACCCATTAACTCTTATCCTCGAGTGCCTCCGGGCCTTGATAAGTGGTGATTCCTGTGTAAAAAAAACGTTGTGAGAATGGCATTCAAAATGAGAACAGTAGTCCGAATTATCAAAACAATAGATTTGTCAAGACGTTTTCTTAAGTAATAAAATATTACCCATTCAACCATGGTTTACAATCCTTTCAGAGTATTATTAATCATCTATCTGACAAACTCATGCCCTTTATCGTCAAGTGGCTTTTCGGCCTTGATAAATGGCGACTCAATAATATATAAAAATAGACGGGCAAAGTTTTATATTTAAAAAATGTTATTTGAACTTTTACAGGGGTGACTAAATAAACATATTTCAAACTTAGACAAACCGACGGACAGACTAAAAGGCGGATCTGACCTTATTTAGAGACGCTTGGATAGAGTTTAAAATGCTATTAATTTGATCGTTACTGACCAACGAAAGTGTTATTTAAAACGAAAATGTAAAGGTCTTATTATTGAAACATAAATGCAATAATGTTATTTCAAACTTAAGCCTGATTGACAAAAGAAAATGTTATTTCAAACGTAGGTGTCTTTAAAAATTAAGCGTGATAAATAATATTTCAGACTTAAGTACAATAAAAATGTTATTTAAAACTTAAGCTTGATTGACCAAAGAAAATGTTATTTAAAACTTAAATGAAACTAACAAAAAATAATATTTCAAACTTAAGCGTAAATGCTGGATGAAACTGCTATTAAACGTAAAATGTTATTTAAAACAGAATTGCTACTTCAAACTTAAGCGTGACTGACCAAAGAAAATTGTATTTAAAACTTAAGCGTCAATGATGACTGAAAATGCTATTTCAAACTTAAGCGTTGCAGACAAACAGGATAAGAGCAAAATGCAAGCAAACAAACAAGGCACATTTATAGAGAGACTTTGAAGCATTTATAAAACATATGATGCCTAACTAAAAGTTAGCTTGGTGTAGATTTAAACGTGTATGACCAAAGAAAAGTGCGATTATACACTTTCTTGTGACAAACACACCCAAAAAATAATTCAAATGTAAGCGTGATAGACCAACAGATAGAACCTCTTATTATGATTCTTGGGTGCATTTAATTTAGTTGTGTCTGTTCAATCTGCGTGCTCAGCGATTAAAATTATAATCGAACTTTGAGCGTGGGATTCGACGGACAAAGCCGTTTATGAAGATGCGAGGACACTTATGAAAAGAAAGGAAAGAAATGCAATACTATAAAGAAGACGGGTAGCGTAGGCCAGATGACATGAGGCCCTAAAACGTTGTAAGGTAGACACACGGTGGTCGTGGTAGCGACGGCGGGGACGACGATGGCAGTGACGTTTGCAATGCGATGAGTCGTTTTTAAAAACGGAAAGTGCATTGACGAACACTTTTAGCGAAAGTGAAAGTGAAAGTAGATTCAAGCCACGTGTGGACGACAATGGATAAAAAGAAACGTGGGAAGAGCGGCGCGTAATGGGAACAAAAGTAGGAAAAATTTAATAAAAAGGAGATCAAATAATTTGAGACGGGCGAAATATAGATGGAACATAAGGGATATAAATCGGTTGACATAACAAAAGGCGGATTTCTGAAAGGAAGACGGACGCGTTGTTTACATCGCGACAAAAGTCGAAAACACTTGCTGTCATTTTGAACTAGCTGAAGTACCCGTTTACAATTGCTGGTAGCTTATAGACATTCTAATATACACTATCTGTCAAAAATGGCGGCAAGTAAATTTATGCTTCACCCGTGTTCGCACTATCTATTTACATAGATGTATTACTAAATTATTCAGATAAGCTCATTACTCTAGTAGTTTAGGTTTTTGGTCCCCCGACAAAACGAGAGTGGACCTGTAAATTCACCCTTGTCGTTCATCCGTTCGTTTTTTTGTTTGTTTTTTTTTTGCACTTTTCTCAATAACTACGCCTTGGAATTTTTTTGGAAATTTTGCACAAACATTGAATATGATATGAGAAAAAAAAAGTAACAGAACAGATTTTCCGGGAAAACTTCGGTTGTCTCTCCTAGTGGTTCCTCTCGGGTTAAAATGGCTAAACTTGACACTTTTGTGCTTATTAAAAAAAAATGATGGCTTGGATTTTTATAAAACTTTCTGAAAAGTTGTAACTAACTGATTTCTATATAATTTTGTTTGTCTATACTTCGCAATAACTCTTGGGTGTGCACCAGGGGCTCTTTTAAAGCTAATAAAAACACTCCATTTTTTGGACTATTTTACCATATTTCTCGAAAATTTTCTGTGTATATCTATTTAGCAGTTTTGTATGGTGCTGAACTCAAATTTAAATATGTTAAGGCCTTGGGGACTTTTGGGGCTAAATGGGGGGGGGGCAAATGATGGACTTATTAATTTCTTTTTTTGCATATTGCAGAACTCAAATTTACATATGCTAATGCCTAAAACTGCACCGTTTGTTCATTTTCACTAGGATTTGACGTTCCCTGGGGACTTTGGAGCTAAATGGGGGGGGGGGGGCAAATGCTGAACTTAGTCATTTTTTTATACCTCGTTCACTGTGCATTCACTGGGGACCATGCATTCTTCACTTGTTTCTTTTAGAGTAGAGGAGTTCTTTCCGAATTCAATTTAGCAGGAGAGATAAATCTGGGATGTTTGTCCTACTTGCTATTTGTGTTCACTCAATCATTATCTCAAAACAATTTGAAACACTCAAAATTATATAGGTACAAAATAATCAGGCAGACAGTGAAATGTTTCCTATTACTTGGTTTCTTCGAACTATTTTTCTCATCTTGAGTGTTATTCACACAATGTTTCGGTCGATGTAACCTCCGACCTTCTTCAGGTGTATCTTGTCGAACTTGGGTATCTCTCTGTTGAACTCGGGAATCTGTACGAAATTTCAAACAGAAACCTTTATTTAATCCACGGGAGTAATATCCTTTCGTTCCGTCAGCTATGACCGGGTAGAAATTTCAAGTAATTTGCAATCGCATTTTTTTGAGTGCTGACACTCACAAATAACCTTGAAAATTACTTGGTACGTCTACCCAGCAATTGTTGACGGAACGGGAGCATGCTTTCCCTGTGGATTAAATAAATGGTTTCATTCGAAATTCCGTGCAGAGTCCCGATTTCGACAGAAAGATTCCCGAGTTCGACAGAAAGATTCCCGAGTTCGACAAAATAAAGCAAGTGTGAGTAGCATCGACCGAAACATTGTGCAAATAACACTCTAGATGAGAACGGTAGTCCGAATAATCCAAATAATACGAATTACAATCACCATCTCAAAAATTCATAGTGAAACGTATCACATAATATTATAGATGTATATAAAACGTTCTTGGTGCATTGTTTTCGAATACTGTAAAACAAAACAGGAAACTTTATTTGGGACATTATTTTATTTATATATATATATATATATATATATATATATAGAGAGAGAGAGAGAGAGAGAGAGTCATCGACATACAATCGTGTTTCATTGTATCACTACTCATCAGTGCCGTTAGACAAGCATCTCTCACAAGCCAAGGATTGAACCTAGAACCGTTGTGTTGACAGTCGGCAGTTCTCCCACTCAACCATGGAATCGACGCCCGTAAATAACTCGTCGGAATGTCTATTTAAATAGACACCCGCCACCACTTTTATAGTGCTCAATCCGCCTGTTCGTAAACAAACAAACGCGGAAAAAGCAATATATATATATATATATATATATATATATATTGCTTTTTCCGCATTCTCCAAGTTTTTAAAAGATCGATCTTTTTTAGATTAATTCTTAGAAGATAAGGGCATTGTCAAAAAGCAAATAAGTTTAATGGAGATTAGTATCGATTACCTGCAAAGTATATGTGCAAAAATGAATATTGATTAATATTGAAAAAAAGATAGATAAATTAAGAAAATGTTAGATAGATAGATAGATAGATAGATAGATAGATAGATAGATAGATGCATTGAAACAGAGAATGCAGCCACACAAGAACATGTATCTATTTGTATAAAGTTAGGTATGCGCATATGCATATATATCTGTACGAGCGGGATTCACACATTAAATAATTCGTGACAGTGTCGTTGAATGTAACAATAATGACGGTGGTGGTGGTGGTGGTGGTGGTGGTGGTGGTGGTGGTGGTGGTGGTGGTGGTGGTGGTGGTGATGATGATGATGATGATGATGATGATGATGATGATGATGATGATGATGATGATGATGATGGAAGGAACGGCTATTGATAAGAAAGGTTATTATGATATTGATTTAATAAACACACAAATATTTGCAGACATGATGAATTGATAAAGAAGAAATCTGTTTTCTTCCGTGATAATTGGGATGACACCAAAAAGACATTAAAAACACGCTAGCTGAAAAAGTTGGCGTCTTGGATTATAAAAATGTCTCCAAAAATGTCAGAAATTGTGCCTTTTGGCAATTTAACAAGTCTCATCTCAATGCAATCTTTGTTAAGAAAAACATATAACCTAATTTCTTGGGGTGGTCGAATTTTGGGGGGTGCACCTAAAATATAGATCAGATGTTATGAATTTCTTTGGATAGAAAAACAAAATAGCGGATACGAATTCAAGAGACCATTAATTGTTGTTCGGATCTTAGAAATAATGAAATTAGGTTATCCCAAAAGATAAGCAATTTTTTTTACTTTTACGAAATGGCATTTGATAAAACCATTGATTATGCAAATGGGTCTCGAAATGTGAGTGATGGTGAAAGGTAAAGACCTAATGGGAGATGAAGGCAATGGGAACTTCCTGTTGAGATTGGCGTTTAGAGATACATATTTGAGGAAGAAGAAAAAAATTTCATAGTTTGAGAATTTCAAAAGCTGCCTGAGAATCGTTTACTTAGAACTTTGAAATAAAATTCTGTGAATCGGGAGGCGGATCAAGCCCACCTGATTCTTTATATAATGAAAGGCAAAAATAGACTCGAGGATACACGCTGCCTCACCGCCAGAGGATCCACATCATTCAGAGAAAAATATCTAAACTTAAGTCTCATTCGGTTTCGAGCCACTGAATCAAAACTGTGAAGAGACAAGCCCTCACATTTAGTGTTGGTTGCCCAATCTTTATTAATATAAACTGCCAATCCCAGATCATTTGCATCTTGAGACAGAAACTTATGAATGATCAGTTCATAACTTGCATTGAATAATTATCCTTGTTTTATATACTACCAGCATAGTTTTAGTTATTTTCCTCATTTTGGCTTGAAATAACCTCTACTTTCAAGTGACGCAATCTTAGATTAAGGCTTAACGGACTGTGCACTCTATCAAAAGCAACAGGGGAGAGTAGCAACTTGTCCGACTGGATCCTCTCATTAACCAGAACCCTCGTCGAAGAAACAGCACAGTCCCAGAGGGACCCAGGGCAGACACATCTTGTGAAATCACTCGCTGAATGTCGTTGTGGAAAAAGAGGTACAATTTAACCGATCATTACTAATTTTGAAGCAGCTTTTGAACATAAAGTTGCATGAAGTGGATTTAGTTTAATTCAGGTTTAAACAAAAGAAGAGAGGGTGGAATTCAATTTTAAAATTATAAAAATTCTGGTTTTTGTCAAATTTCACAGGCAGGTATTATATTATATTACATTCACATTTATATTATATTATATTCACATTATATATTATATTCACATAATATATTATATTATAAACACATATATTATATTCACATATTATATTATATTCATATATCATATTATATTACATTATATTCACATATTATATTACATTATATTCACATATTATATTATATTATATTCACATATTATATTCACATATTATATCATATTCGCATATTATATTATATTCACATATTATATTATATTATATTCGCATATTAAGTTACATTATATTCACATATTATATGATATTCACATATTATATGTACATATTATATTATATTATATTCACATATTATATTATATTATATTATATTTACATATTATATTATATTCACATATTATATCATATTATATTCGCATATTATATTATATTCACATATTATATTATATTCGCATATTATATTATATTCACATATTATATTATATTCACATATTATATTATATTCACATATTATATTATATTGACATATACTTTATTATATTCGCATATATTATATTATATTCACATATTATATTATATTGACATAGTATATTATATTCGCATATTATATTATATTATATTATATTAACATATTATATTATATTATATTCACATATTATATAATATTCGCATATTATATTATATTATATTAACATATTATAGGATATTGACATATTATATTACATTATATTCATATATTATATTATATTCACATATAATATTATATTATATTCGCATATTATATTATATTCACATATAATATTACATTCGTTTATTATATTATATTATATTCAAATATTATATGATATTATATTATATTCACATATTATTTTATATTATATTATATTCACATATTATTTTATATTATATTATATTATATTATATTCACATATTATATTATATTCACATATTATATTATATTATATTCGCATATTAAGTTATATTATATTATATTCGCATATTATATAATATTCACATATTATATTATATTATATTTACATATATTATATTACATTCACATATTTTATTATATTTGAATATTATATTATATTCACATATTATATCATATTACATTCGCATATTATATTATATTCACATATTATATTATATTTGCATATTATATTATATTCACATAGTATATTATATTTACATATTATATTATATTATATTATATTTACATATTATATTATATTACCATATTATGTTCACATATTTTATTATATTCACATATTATATTATATTATACTGACATATTTTATTATTAACATATTATATTATATTGACATATTATATTATATTATATTCGCATATAATATTATATTATATTATATTCACATATTATATTATATTATATTCGCATATCATATAATATTCAAATATTATATTATATTCGAATATTATATTATATTATATTCACATATTATATTATATTGACATATTATATTATATTATATTCGCATATTATATTATATTAACATATTATATAATATTCGCATATTATATTATATTATATTGACATATTATATTATATTGACATATTATATTATATTCGTATATTATATTATATTCATATATAATATTGTATTATATTCGCATATGATATTATATTCACATATATTATATTCACATATTATATTATATTCACATATATTATATTATATTATATCGCATATTATATCATATTATATTATATTCACATATATTATATTATATTCACATATTGTATTATATTATATTCTAATATTATATTATATTCACTTATTATATTATATTAACATATTATATTATATTATATACGCATATTATATTATATTCACATATTATATTATATTATATTATATTATATTCATATATTGTATTATATTCGCATATTAAATTATATTATATTATATTCACGTATTATATGATATTCACATATTATATTATATTATATTATATTATATTTACATATATTATATTATATTATATTTACATATTATATTATATTTGCATAGTATATTATATTCACATATTATATCATATTATATTTATATATTATATCATATTATATCATATTATATCATATTATATTCACATATTATATTATATTGACATAGTATAATGTATTCACATATTATATTATATTATATTCACATATTTATCATATTATATTATATTATATTCACATATTATATTATATTCACATATTTTATTATATTATATTCCCATATAATATTATATTATATTATATTCACATATTATATTATATTATATTATATTCGTATATTATATTTTATTCACATTTTATATTATATTCGCATATTATATTATATTATATTCACATATTATATTATATTGACATATTATATTCGGGTATTATATTATATTATATTCATATATAATATTGTATTATATTTGTCATATTATATTATATTCACATATTATATTATATTCGTATATTATATTATATTGTATTCACATATTATATTATATTATATTCGCATATTATATTATATTATATTCACATATTATATTATATTATATTATATTCGCATATTATATTATATTCACATATTATATTATATTATATTATATTATATTCGCATATTATATTTTATTATATTCACATATTATATTATATTATATTCACATATTATATTATATTATATTATATTTTATTCGCATATTATATTTTATTATATTCACATATTATATTATATTCACATATTATATTATATTGATATATTATATTACATAATATTGACATATTATATTATATTATATCGCATATTATATCATATTATATTATATTCACATATTATATAATATTATATTCACATATTGTATTATATTATATTCGAATATTATATTATATTCACTTATTATATTATATTCACATATTATATTATATTAACATATTATAATTTATTATATTATATTATATACGAATATTTTATTATATTCACATATTATATTATATTATATTCACATATTATATTATATATTATATTCACATATTATATTATATTCACATATTATATTATATTCACATATTATATTATATTATATTATATTATATTCGCATATTGTATTATATCATATTCACATATTATTTTAAATTATATTGTATTATATTATATTCACATATTATATTGTATTATATTCACAGGTAGATCGTATGCACCAATTAATAAATATTTCTTAAACTTCAATTCATGTGAAGCATTTTTAAATGGTTTTATGGTGCATGATCTGTTAACAATCTTCCATTTAGAAAAAAATATACTATTTCCGAATTGCTTTCGGTTTTATCCATTGCTATTAGACACCAATGTAACATATTCACCGAATTTCTATTCGAAAATTAAATCATGTAATAGATTTTGAACAAAATTGGAATAAGGATTCTAGACAGAAAGTTTAGTATCATTTTAATCATCCTGTGGAAGCAGAAAAGTAGCGTAAAACCGTTCTGTTCGTGAATTCGATTTGCTTGTCCTGGGACGAGTATTTTCTATGTGTTGATGTTTTAGAAGAACGTGATCACATTTGATGCTCATAGATTATTCAGGCGATAGCCGACATGTAGTCTGTTTGAGACTCGTTGTTAAACAACAATAACTTCTGTCTTCTCCATCCAGCTTGTAGGCGTATTCTTCTTTTCACTAACGCCTCTCGTAAATATTATTTCAAAAAAGAAAGCAACACAAATTCACTTAGGTTTGCTCAATCTCTCTGTTCGTTACTGTTTTCGTTGTTGTTTTTGAGGATATACATATCTACACATATAATACCTCCAAACCCTCTTCCATGGGAGTAGTAGTTATCTAAAAACTCAATCGCTTTTTTCTGCCGATTCAGTGAAAAATTTGCTAATTCGCCACGTCACACTAACAACTTCCTGTTTTTTACATATCTGCCGAGACACGTAGTTCTCGTTCAACTTTTAATGGAAAATTCAACTTTATTTAGTACTAATTTATTTTATACACCTGCATTTGAATATTATTACAGGGAGGAAGAGTCGGGGGTTGAGTGATAGGTAAAGAGGGAGAGGGGGGGGCTGTTGGGTGGAGATGCTGTTAGATAAAGAACAAAGTTCAAAAAAGGGAATCAGATCAGATCCCACACTATCCGCTAGATTTCAATGTCTGTCCGATCACGGCAATGTTGCATTCCTGTGCTTATCTTACAAGTGTTCAATGGATTGTGGTCTGATGTCTTGTCGACATACTCCAGACCGGCCAGACAAGTAGCAAATCCTATCTTTTCACTTTGGAGATCCCTGGATACCGGAAAGCCTTCAACTTTAATTGTTTCTTCTCTCTTGCTGCTATACTTAGTAACCCCCTTCCTGTTTTCTGCTCTACTGACTGCTCTAGAAGCTAAAGTGCAATGTGGACAGAGATCTGGCTACTCAACTCCCCATAATTCTCTGTTAGACATGATTCCAAATAGTAGCCCCTTACGACTAAGTGGCAATACATCTTGTTTGGAGTGAAAAGGAAATTTAAAAAAATAGAGGGAGTTGGCGGAAGGGATGAATAGCGATAATGGTGGAAAGAAAAGTAAGAGAGAGGGAGGAGGAATGTTGGTTTGAGAATGCCAGAGAAAGACAGACGGAGTAGCTGTTATAGTTAACAATCTATAATATAAATCTCACATGTCTGTTTAAATGCATGTATGTATGTATGTATGTATGTATGTATGTATGTATGTATGTATGTATGTATGTCTGCCTCAAACTTTCGACAGAGCGACGGATTTTCCCGAGATTGGTACCGTTTTGAATTTCTACTCTTCAGGCGACAAATATCGAAAAATTAGCTAAAAACATTAATTCCTTCACCCTCAACTGGGCACTTTTCTACAGGGAGGGGTCGCTTTTTTCGCCGATATTTTCGAAAGTCATCCCCTCTTTTCTATTATCTAGCTTTAATTTTAACCTTCGCCACTTCCGGTTTGATGATGAACGCAACGGCAAAGACGTCACGTTTTTTTTCACGTTCTTTTCCGCCTTCGCGATGCGGGTTCAGGCCTGCCTCCCTACTTCAACTTTTGTTTTCTTAATAAACACCCTCAAACACACTGGCAACGCTGTGAACCCAGGTTATTATGATATAACGAATGCAGAAAATAGCTTTTATGTTAAAAAATAATTTATTCAGTTCATGTATCTTTTATAAAAAATTACTCTCAAAAGAGACGTTCTCACATTTATTGATGAACTTAAAAACAGTTTTCACTAACTAAAAAATAATATTAAAATAATATAACTAAAAAATAATATTTCTGTAAAACCAACTCTGCTTTAAAAGTCTTCCTCCAAATGAAAAGGAGGTCCGCCTACACGTCCATTTATTCGTTATCAAAATAATGTTGCTGTTTTTTTTTATTGGTAAAATGATAAAAAAATATTTGAAATGATTTTTTTAATAATAATAATGGACTGTATTTGAGGAGAAACGTTTGCTTTCTTGTCATGTATCAAAGAATAATTCTCCATTTTTTTCACACACTGTGCTCACACAAAAAGTATTGTTTTTTTTTTTATTTTCCTTGCAAATTTAACAGATACACCTATCCTGGCTGAAGAACTTTAACTGTCTTGCATGCATGATATTGAGTAGTGGTCTGCTTTACTCTGCCTTACACAAGATTTCTTTGCTTGTCTTTCTTTTTAGCCATGAGATTCGTAGAATTCTCCTTAAAAGGCATATCTCTGCGGTTTCCAAACGACTTTCAGCCGCCTTCTTTTCTGTACAATATTCGCAACCGTAAAGGACAATTGACCAGACATAGTGTAAATATTGTATCCATTTTGTTTTTCCATACTTCTTTTTTTACTCCGTAAAGACTTTCATTTTTTAATTCTATGTTTACATATCTTTTGAAACTTCCACGTCTTAATATATATAAAATAAAATATGAGAAGTATAAGAAGGTTATAAAAATGTTATAGACTTCTTATATTCATTTCTATTTATTTACCAGCAATGTTTCAAGCAAACTACCTTTCTCTCATATATATATATATATATATATATATATATATTGCGAAAGTATGCTTTTTTTTATTTTTTTGAAAGACCCACCCTTACAAACTAAGTATTCGTCTTCTTCATCCTCTGTCATTTTTTAAGAAACACCTATTACACTAAAGCGGGATAATCCAATATAGTCATTCTTTCATTCAGATTCGCCTCCCTTATGTGTGTCTATTTCTTTTTACACATAATGAAATTTGATTTTTCTTCCCTTTCCTTTTATTTCTTTGTTTCTTTCTTTTCTCCCTCCCTCTTTTTCCTGTTCAGCATTTTCCTTTTTTCTATCATTTCTGTCATAATGATAACGTATCAAAGCATTAAAACTACATGTGGTTAAAGACGGTTAACATAAGATACACTTTACCATATTAAAACCAGCAGCCTCTTAGTTTCGTTTAGTGCCCAGTTGAGGGTGAAGGAATTAATGTTTTTAGCTAATTTTTCGATATTTGTCACCCGAAGAGTAGAAATTCAAAACGGTACCAATTAATAATAAATGATAGAGTTGATTATAATCACGTTTAAGGTATATGACGCGAGAACAACTACTGCTATCTTTTAAGGTAAAAACGCAGTAGTTCACGCGACTTATATTTCTAAGCGCATATATATATATATATATATATATATATATATATATATATATATATATATATATATATATATATATATATATATATATATATATATATAAGGTTTCGAATTTTTGGATCTAGTTATAAGAACGTTTACACTAATTATTTCTAACTAATTATGATTAACATTTTAATTAAATTCATAAACCAGTTGTAAGTGCTTAGAAATATAATATTTCCGAAACTAAGAGGCTGCTGGTTTTAATATGGTAAAGTGTGTCTTATGTTAACCGTCTTTAACCACATGTAATTTTAATGCTTTGATACGAAACTATGCTTTTGAATTCATTATTTTGTTTGTGTTTATCATCTAGCATCGCTTTCTCATATTTGTTCATAAACTTAAAAACAGTTTTCACTGAAAAGAAATGTTTTTGTGAAACCAACTCGGCTTAAAAACCTTCGTCCAAATGAAAAGGAACCACGCCTAAACATCCATTTATTCGTCATCAAAATAATGTTCTTTTTTTATTGTCAAAATGATAAGAATATCTGAAAGGAGTTTTTTTTATTATTAATTATAAACTGTACTTTAGGAGAAACTTTACTTTCCTGTCAGGTATCAAAAAGTAATTCTCCATTTTTTATCCTTATACGACGGTATAATCAACAGAGGACATTTCATAAATAATCACGTTTTGAAAAGAATCAGAAATTGAAAACAAAAATAAAATCATATTTTGTACGTAGAATATTCTTTATGGTGCTATTATTTACAATGACTGAAGACATTAAATAGATGAGATGTGAATGGGCGTTGTTATTCTGAAAAACGATCTAAACCAAAGGGGAATAACTCTGTCGTAAAGTTATGAATTCGAAATAGCCGTGACCAAGTACACTATCTCTCTTGTACTGCAACTGCTAATTTCTTCCTCTTTTCCTTTCTTTCTTTTCTATTTCTTTTCCCTTGCCTATTATCTTTCCTTGTATATTTGTAATGCTACCTCTTATGTGAAAAAGGTATATAACAATACAGAAACATTATTTGGGCTGACTGGAATCTCTTAACACCCTGCTCAATATTAATAAATGATAGAGTTGATTATAATCACGTTTAAGGTATATGACGCGAGAACAACTACTACTATCTTTTAAGGTAAAAACGCAGTAGTTCACGCGACTTATACTTTTTCAAAGGTGAGTTCTACAATATCTCCATATATAATATTTTGATTGCAGAAATCCCTCTCTGGACTAAAGTACCGTAGGTTTGCACCAACAGATGTCACATACATATTTATTATGTTTAGACTATTAGTCACTATCATATGTAACTTTAGAACGCCACTATAAACACATTTAGTCGTTATAATAAAATCCTACATTTCATCCTAGAAGAAACATCATCACAATCGTAACCACATTTAGAGGAAATAGTTCCTATTTTTCACTCTTAATTCCACCCCCACTAATCACCGGGATTAATTCTTCACTTTCGACAGATATAGGTTTCACCCTTCGTAACTGGATAATAAACTCATATACATAACATTATCTTTTCCTTTTCCGATTCAAAAGTCTCCCCAAACTAATTCCATTTTTTCTGATTGGCTGAGCTCTGATCATTCCTATACCGGATTAACGGTATTAGCATGCTAAACGAACGCTAATTCAAATATGGCGTCGCAATGATACCTTTTTTGCCCTATGAGTAAATTACTGCGTTCATTTTTTTACATTTTATGGCGTAACTTTGTATTCCTCTCTCTTTCTCTTTCTCTCTCTCTCTCCCTCTCTATCTATCTATCTATCTCTATCTCTATCTCTCTCCCTATCTCACTCTGTATACATTCTTCCCAGCTCTTTCGCTTTCACTCTCTCCTGCTCTCTCTCTCTCTCTCTCTCTCTCTCTCTCTCTCCCTCTCTCTCTCTCGCTCGATCGCTTCTTACATTTCTTTTTACGCCAAAGAAAAAAATAAAACATTCCACGGCGATGCCAAAGAAAAAACAAAAAATTATTTCATCTCAATCTCGCTCGTTCCCTTTGTACATTTATTCCAGTAATTAATTATATTGTTCCAAACACAGCCACGTTTTTTTAATTTCCCATATATTAAAAAAAAATAATTAAATTCAGGCAAGATAAGTACGAATTCAGTAAATGATATTGCCGAAACATTTATTTTTAAGTCGGCGACGATCGTAATAGGTTGCGCAGGTTTGAATAAAGTATATTTTAATAAAGTACATTAAAAAGGTAACTATATTTGTTTTTCCATAGCTTAATTATTAAATCATTTATATCTCATAGGTTTATAAGAGTAGTGGTTGATAGGCAGAAATTAGCTTACAGTATTAATGTTTGAGTCCCTCAGGTGTCCATTCTTGACCCAACTCTTCTTCTGTGCTTGACCTTTACTTCTGATCTGTAATGGAACACGTACATCAAATCCGTTGTCAAGGTTGCTGGTAAAATGATGGGATCCTTCTACCGCTCCAGTAGATATCTCTCTGGTGATACAATTCTCTACCTATATAAAAGCCAGGTATGTCTAAGGATGGAGTATTGTTGCCACATCTGGGCAGGAGCTGCTAGAAATTCTTATCCTTCCTTAACAAAGTTCAAAATAGACTTCGTAGCCTAGTGGGAGAAGCCATTTTCTCTTCCCGGCAACCTCTTTTTCGCAGAAGAGACGTTGTGAGTCTGTCTTTGCTTTATCGTTATTTTCATGGAAATTGATCGTCTTAGCTCCAATCTATTGTCCCACCTCGCTAAACTTTCATTAAAAACACTTGTCTATCTGAAACTACTATCAATAATTTCCCCCCCACTCTTTATCTGTGCCTAAACCCAAGCGTAGATTCCATGGACAAATCTTCTTTCTTAGAACCGCACGCCTATGGAACTCTGTTTCGTTTTCCTGCTTTCCACCTGACTACAATTTGGTCGTCTTCAAGTCCAATGTAAATAAATTCTTGAAGAGCCGCCCCCTTTAAGTAATCCAATTTACCAAATTTCCACTACTTACGATTACTACGATATTTTCCCATTGACTACTGTACACTCATTAACCCTTATCCTCGAGTGGCCTCCGGGCCTTGATAAGTGGTGATACCTTTGCAGAAATAAGAGTCACTAAGGAACACAAGGACGCGAAGATAAGTTAGAAAAGGTCAAATATATTGAAATAAAAAACATCATATACAAATGGCAACCGTCGTAGGAAGTACCGCCAAGATGGCGGACTACAGAAATTACACTGACCACGTCGAGAGTCGTAGCTGTCAGTTAATTCATACAGTTCAGAAGAGTTCATCTTTAGAGTATGGGTGAGTCTCTACAACACTTATGAATTTTTATGCTTTTGTCCTAACTACTTGTATACTGAACATTATTATAGAATAGAAGAACTAAATTACATAAAACCTATTAATATTCATGTAAACTTTCGACAATGGTGCCAGTTACTAAGTCATGTTGTTAATTACTTCAAAGTCTAGCCCGCCAATCAAAATTTCCAAACATGGTCATTTTCTTTTTCAATGAAAAACATATATTTGTGTTATAAAGATAAGTCAATAAAAATTAATTGAAAAAACTGAAAAATTCTTTTTTATGTCACGAAGGAAATAAAAGGAATTAGACAATTTTTACGAAAAAAGAAAATCAAAATCAAGAAATTCAATTTTAAGAAAATAAAAAATTGAGAAATTCAATTTTAAGAAAATCAAAATTGAGAAATTAAATTTTAAGAAAATAAAAATTAAGAAATTAAATTTTAAGAAAATCAAAATTGAGAAATTAAATTTTAAGAAAATAAAAATTAAGAAATTAAATTTTAAGAAAATCAAAATTGAGAAATTAAATTTTAAGAAAATAAAAATTAAGAAATTAAATTTTAAGAAAATCAAATTTCAATTCAAGAAAAAAACACTCGTCATAACTTCCATGAATAAATATTTATTTTTCAGATAACAAATCACTGATGGCTAATAAATTTTCTTTCAAGAATGCTTTAATAGAACTTTTTAATGTTTTTAATGATTGTTTTTACTCAAGATAATTATTTAGATTTTTTATAATGAATTAATGATAACAACAAATGTTTATTTCAGGTTCTTGCATGAATTTTCTTGATTAAAATGTCTGGGTGTGCAGTCAGCACCAACCCTATTCAGGGTTTAAGTTTCATGGAAGTATGAAATTCACAAGCGGTCCCCAGTCGCATGTATATCCCCGTTAGGGGAGATGACCACGTTAAGTTTTTGCAACTTTTTGCAGGGAGGTGTCGACGTCCTCCTACATACAGCACCTGGACTTCCCAAATTGGTCACCCATTTTAGTAATGACCAGGCTCAATGTTGCTTAACTTCGGTGATCTGACGGGAACCGGTGTGTCAACGTGATTATGCCGTATATTATTTAAGGTCTGGCAAATATTTGTCTCAGTTATAAGCTTATTTCAGGCAATATATATATATATATATATATATATATATATATATATATATATATATATATATATATATATATATATATATATATATATATATATATATATATATATATATATATATATATATATATATATATATATATATATATATGCTTCCAGATGATGCATGCTTTCATCTTGAAAAATAACAACAATAACAAAATCTAAATTTATAAGCGATAAAAATAAACAGCATAATTAATCTAGGGATTATGGCCTAACGGTTAAGGCACCGGACTGTGGTGAAACACGGTCTGAGGTTCGATCCTTAGAAACAGTTAAACTACGCCGATGAGAGGTAATGACCTTGAAACACGCGTGTACGTAGATTACTGTTTTAAAAAATAATATATATTATTTATTTTTTATAATATTTTTATCGCGTTTACTAATTTATTGTGTGATCCGATTTTCATTGGCCCAGAGTTTCGGCACTTTTCGACATTTTATGTCAACTATCCGGAAAATTCTTACGATATCACGGTTCTTATTCTGCATAAGTACTCTTTTTTTAATATCTAGTTCTTAATTATCCAAAAGTCTATATTTCTAACCGCTTACCATTTTCTTTCTGACTTTTTTTTTTTTTTTTTTTTGCGGAATTTCCCCCACAGTTTCGCAACTAACATTTGGATTATCCATGCCTTACAACGATTATTTTTATTTTTATTTTATTTTTTTTTTTTTTTGCTGTTCACTGCCTTATCATGTGAGTCTACTGACAACAGCTTCCGCCACAACTATGACATCTTTAATCGGCTTATAGACTTTGTCCCACGCAAATCAAAATCCCGAAAAAGGGCATACATAGCTTAAGAAATGGTGTTTCAAGAGAACTTTTACTGCTTTTGAAGGAAACTTGTTTCAGCCTCCATTATTGATTGTTCTCATCTTCATCCTTTCAGTAGAACGATTGCAGAAAATAAATGAAATGTGCAAAAACAATTTACTGGCGTTTTACGTGAGTCTTTGTAACTCTTGAAAAGGCTCCGTCCGTCTTTTGTTTAAAGTAGGGTTTTAGTCACTAAACTTCTCCGTTTGACTGGACGAAACTTATCTCAAGTGCGGCCAAGCATATGTATAAATAATTCCATCACGCTTAAGACTAGAATGGTATATTCGTCGACGAGTCACGCTTACGTTTCAAATAGCTTATTCGTTGATTGTTACAGTAAAGTTTTAAATGATATACTTGTCGATGTGTCCAAAGAAAGGATAAAATAGCATATTCGTTAATGTGTTATGCTTAAGGATATTGTATTAATTTTTTTTATCTGAACAGACATTAATTTTACGTTTGAAATGTAATTTTCTTTCATCTGTCAAACTTAAATTTAAATTAAACATTTTGTCTCTTAACACGGACATAGAATCGATGAAACCGATTTCAGACGAGTCCAAACATCTTTATGGGGCTTTGGTCATTGTTTGGTCTGTCACACCTAAGTGTGAAATAGCATGTTATCATTAAACGTATAGACTAAATTGATAAAGCTCATTCTAAATACATCTCTATAAAAATAAAAAGTTCTATCAGTTTGTTATATAAAATAGCAATGGGTACGTTGCTAGTATATATTAGATAAGTTAGGTCCCCAGGGCGGCATTAACATGTACACAGGATATCGGGGTAAGAGGGCTTGTACTCAAATGTCGCCTCAACCTGGTAGTCAGACAACACATGTCTTAATAGAGGGAAAATGATGAAGAGGGGTAGACAGTCATTAGAAACTTTTTGGGGGTCAACACTAAGAGTAGAGAATATCTTAAGATTAACAAATAAGACGATAAATAAGGGAGAGGGCAGCAGACTTAAATATTCGTCACTGGAACGCATCCGCGCCGATGGCAGAAAACAAGGCAATCACGATAGCCCTATAAAAAGTCCTTTCTTAAAAAATCTACATTTCCTGATATTTTTCTGTTCAACTTCCAGCGAAAATTCACCCCTAAAAACACACGTGGAATGGCTGTCTCAATCAATCATACGATACCGATATAGTTTTGAAGCCCGACCCTTTGGACGACAAATATCAAAAAAATGGTTAAAGCATTAATTCCTTCAGCCTTAACTGGGCACTTTTTTACAGGGAGGGGTAGCTTTTTTCCCCGATATTTTCGAAAGTTATCCCATCTTTTCGATTGACAAGCCTTAATTTTAACCTTCGCCACTTTCGGTTTGACGATGGACGCAACGGCAAAGACGTCATTTTTTTTCAAAAGCTTGCTCTGAATACCCTTTACGTAAAATTTCAAATGTTTAGACCGGACATTGGTTGAGTAATTTCGTAGAGACCGCAGAGGTCAAATATTTTTTAACTTTGACCCGAATTTTGACCACTTTATTTTTTTGGGGGGGGGTCTAATCAAATTAAAAAGTTTGATCCATGTCCAAGTAACTTACATCTAAAATTTCAAGTGTTTAGACCTAAAATTGGTGGAGAAGTTTAGTAGAGCTTTCAAAGGTCAAATCGTTGAACTTTGACCCCTTGACAGCCAAATTTCTGGCCGAAAACCGATTAAAACGATTTTTCCAAATCTCAATACTCCTTATGTCAAATCTCGAGTCTCTAGACCGAAAACTGACCGAGTTATTTGGTAGGGAAGTGTACAGAGACACACACACACATTTTCATTTATATATATATATGTGTGTGTGTGTGTGTGTGTGTATATATATATATATATATATATATATATATATATATATATATATATATATATATATATATTAGTATGCCCATGTATACAACCAATATTAGACATATATGCGCATATATTTCTCGGCAATTCCTTTGCAAAAATTGCGTCATCAGGTCTGACATTTTATAATGAAACCAGATGGTGAAAGATTTGATTCGATGACGCTACTTTTTTTGCAGCAGATACATGTATGTACATATGTAGCGAATAATATTTGTATATATTAACATACAATAATTACGCTAATAGTCATTGAGTACTTTTTGATAAACACTGGAGTTTCAGTGTATTTGCAACTATAAAAGCATTACATATATATATATATATATATATATATATATATATATATATATATATAAGGTTGGTGCAAAAATAATGTCGTTCTTTGCGTTCAACTTCAAAAGATCATAACTCCTTTCATAATAAACTTTATTAATCGAAATAAGAACCATTAGAATTAAAACATTGTTTTAAACTAGAATAAACATTTATTTATCCCATTAGCATAGAAATCCGAAGTTCTGGAAGCGATGAAGTCATTGAAGGCCGGTTCGGCATCATCTCGGCTTTTGAAGCATTTTTTGCGCAGGAAGTTGTCAAGATGCTTGAAAAAGTTATAATCGGTGGACGAGAGGTCCGGTGAATATGGCGGATGAGGCAGAGTCTCGTAGCCCAATTCGTTCAGCTTCTGCAAGGTCAGTTGGCAACATACAGGCGAGCGTTGTCATGGAGGAGAATTAGTCCCTTCTATATTGACCAATTTCGGGCACATATGTTGGAGCTTCTGGTGCATTTCGTCAATTTGTCGGCAGTACATTACCCGTCGTAATCGTTTCGCCCGGACCCAAGAATCTGTGATGGATGAGACCGGCCGCAGACCACAAACAGCCACCATAACCTTTTTTTTTCTTTTTTTTTTCTTTTTGTTTTGCAATTTCGGCTTCGGGAAGTGTTGTGGAGCTTCTCTGGCATCCAACCACTGTGCCTAACGTCGCCGATTGTCGTAGAGGATCCACTTCTCATCACACGTCTCAATCCGCTCTAGAAATAGGTCGTTTTTGTTGCGTAGAGGACATCTCAAAACGACGGTATTTTTTATGATCGTTCAATTCATGCGACGCCCATTTATCCAACTTTTTTACTTCCCTATTTGCTTTAAATGGCGAACGACTGTTGAGTGGTCGACATCATGTTCAACAGCAACTTCTCGTGTGCTTTTGCGAGGATCGGCTTCAATTAAGGCTTTTAAATGTTCGTTATCAACCGCAGTCGGCCGGCGGCGACCGTCTTAATTTTCGAAGTTCTCGTCACCATTGCGAAATTTCTTGAACCACCGTTCTGCGACACGGTCATTAGTGGTTTCTGGGCCAAACGCATCATTTATATTACGAGCTGTCTCGGCAGCTTTTCGGCCTAGTTTGAATTGAAACAAGAAAATCGTGCGGATTTGAGTTTTGTCCATGCTTTCGAAATGCCTGAAAAAGATGTATGAAGAGATTGAGAACGGTAACGAAAACACGATTCGATAGAGTGAAAAACACGTTTCAAAATGATATATAACATGGCTCTATATATATCGATGAATTAATTCAGAAATCATATATAAAAGTAACATATGTGAGAAAACGATTTTATTTTTACACTAACCTAATATATATATATATATATATATATATATATAAATATATATATGTATGTGTGTGTGTATATATATATATATATATATATATATATATATATCTTAGCAGTTCAGCCCGGTTTTACTCGGGCCATATGAACTGTTCATAACTTTGTGTGCATATATATATATATATATATATATATATATCAAAAAGTTTGACTCATGTCCAGCTAATCTACATCTAAAATTTCAAGTGTTTAGACTCAAAATTGGCGGAGGAGATTGGTAGAGTCTGCAAAGGTCAACTCTTTCAACTTTGACCTCTTGGCAGCGAAACTGATTAAAAAGCTTACTGCATGTCTGAATACAAACCCTTTATGTAAAATTTTGAATGTTTAGGCACAAAATTTGCTGAATAGTTTGCTAATTAAAAGGCTTGCCTTATGCCTGATTACACTTTATGTAAAATTTCAAATGTTTAGACCAAAACATTGACTGAGTAATTTGGTAGAGATCGTAGAGGTCAATTTTTTTTTCAAATTGAGAAGTTTGATCCATGTCCACGTAACTTACATCTAAAATTTCAATGTTTAGACCCAAAATTGACGGAGGGGTTTGGTAGAGTTTTCACAGGTCAATTTGCTGAACTTTGACCTCTTGACAGCCAAATGTCTGGTCGAAAACCGATTAAAAAGATTTTTTCCAAATCTCAATACCTCTTATGTCAAATCTGAAAATTTACATAGTAGTTCGGTAGGTAAATATACACACAGACAATTTCACGTGTATATATATATATATATATATATATATATATATATATATATATATACTAGCAGAAATATCCGTCGTTGTTCGGTATTGAGTGGCGATCACTATGTACTTTTAAATGTAAAAAATTATGACAGAAGACTGAATGTAAATATATTTTATCGAGACACGAATTAGAAAATTGAATTGTGAAAAAAACATTATCCCATGAAACTTTTGTTCTTCAGTCAAACTTGTTTGAAATAGCATTAACTTTGGTCTGTTACTCATTGGAATGGAATAGTGTTCTCATCGCTAATCGCGTAGATTAAATAAACGCATCTTAAAATATCTGGGTTTGTTGATTTTTTTATTTATTTTTACATGATCCTGAAAATTCTGGCGTTCTACACAGATTGATTGAGTTGGGGTGGGGGTTTGGGAAGGTCAACCAAGCTACACGAGAAAGGTCTTTATCGTATCAGTTGACCAAGATCCGACAGGAATTGTCAATAGTTTTAAGCCGCCGTTGTCCCCTTTTTGTCGTCCCCGCTTGACGGCTTCCATGAGCTTCTCTACTTCCGTCTCCTCCGGCTTGATCCCAATGTGCATGTCAACGTCTGGAGACTTGTCACTGTCTGCCAGACTGAGATGAGACGATGACAAAATGGGCGACTACATTTCGCAAGAAAATCATCATCATCAGTAGATATTGAAAACTACTTACCCGTTTTTTTTTTATTTTTATTCTGTTTTATTTTGTTTTATTTTGGGGGTTTTTTTGGAGGGGGGGTATTATTCGAATTCTTCGAACTAATGTCATCATCTTGAATATCAATTTCGAAACGTTTCCGTTGATGTAACCTCCGGCCATTCTTCGGGTGTATCTTTTCGAACTCGGGAATATTTCTATCAAACTCGTAAACTTAAACAGAATTTCGAACAGAGCTTTTACTTAATCCACAAAGGTAGCATGATCGTCCGGTCAGTCATAACTAAAGCTAGGACAACAGCATATTCTTTTCATTGTTTTGACTCTCGATTGTGTATCCATTGATATCTTATATGCTTTTATATATAGTGATGTGGTTCTCGGTTGATTAACTGTGTCTGTGCCGGATATATACTTGAGAGTCAAAACAATGAAAAGAATATGCTGTTGTCATAGCATTCACAAGTAACTCTTCAGTGTTAGCCACACTGAAGATTGAAGCTCCAACTTCCAGAAGCGTGTAACATACAATTAAAATTTAATTGTATTTTACAAATACTTTATTCTTGCGAATAATTCTATTAATAGTATGAATTTTAGAAGCCTTAAACTCATCACCGCTCTGATCCTCATCTGGCGTCAATTGAAATGAATGGCTCTCGTCTTAGGGAGGCTGCATGTTTTGACAAACTTCTGGGCTTGACCTTTACTCTTGATCTGAAATGGAACACACACATCAAATCCGTTGCCAAGGCCGCTGAAAAAATGGTAAGACCCTTCTACCGCTCCAGTAGATATCTCACTCCTGATGCAATTCTCTACCTATATAAAAACCAGGTACAGCCAACGATGGAGTACTGTTGCCACATCTGGACAGGAGCTGCTAGAAGCAGCTTATCCTGCCTTGACAGAGTTCAAAATAGACTTCGTAGCTTAATGGGGGATGTAATTTTCTCTTCCCTGCAACCTCTTTCCCACAGAAGAGACGTTACGAATCTATGTTTTATCGTTATTTTCATGGCAAGTGCTCGTCTGAGCTTCAATCTATAGTCCCCCCCTCGTCAAACTTTCACGAAAAACACTCGTCTAGCAAAAATTTCCCACAACCTTAATCTGTGCTTAAACCTAAACATAGATTCCATGAATAAAGCTTCTTTCTTAGAACTGTGGAACTCTTTTCCTTTTGTCCTGCTTTCTATCTGACTACAATATGAGTGTCTTCAAATCTAACGTAAACAAGTCCGTGATGAACCATCACCCTAAGTAATCCAATTTACAAAATCCCCACTACTTATGTATACCCATTAACCCTTATCCTCGAGTGACCTCCGGGTCTTGATAAGTGGTGACCTCTTTTGTAAAAAAAAAGAAACTTCTTTTTATTTTTTAAATGTACATTCTTATCACCTTTCACGATAAATCATTATTTATAACTACATGTTATTACTACTATATATATATATATATATATATATATATATATATATATATATATATATATATATATATATATATATATATTTCTCTTGAGCAATCAGTATATATATATATATATATATATATATATATATATATATATATATATATATATATATATATATATATATATATATATATATATATATATATATATATATATATATATATATATATATATATATATATATATATATATATATATATATATATATATATATATATATATATATATATATATATATATATATATATATATATATATATATATATATATATATATATATATATATATATATATATATATATATATATATATATATATATATATATATATATATATATATATATATATATATATATATATATATATATATATATATATATATATATATATATATATATATATATATATATATATATATATATATATATATATATATATATATATATATATATATATATATATATATATATATATATATATATATATATATATATATATATATATATATATATATATATATATATATATATATATATATATATATATATATATATATATATAAGGAATGAAAAAATATAACCAGCGGTGGTTGACGTTATGTTTAAAGAAAAAATAGAAAAAACCGAATGAAATTATTAAAAAAATCAACGTTTCGTCCTTGTTTCAGAGGACATCTTCAGGATAATTGAAATAAAAATGTGATAAAAGAAAAAGTCATAGATCGTTCGAAAAAAGACAGTTTTTTAAAATCCAACCCATATTCGTCCTTTCCCGACATGGGTTGGATTTTAAAAAACTGTCTTTTTTCGCACGATCTATGACTTTTTCTTTTATCACATTTTTATTTCAATTATCCTGAAGATGTCCTCTGAAACAAGGACGAAACGTTGATTTTTTTAATAATTTCATTCGGTTTTTTCTATTTTTTCTTTAAACATATATATATATATATATATATATATATATATATATATATATATATATATATGATATCATATAAAATGGAACTTTGTCTCTGTGTGTGGAAGAAAGAGAGTTCCCTATGTACTCGGAAACGGCTGAGCCGATGTTTTTTTTATTTCACACAGAAGTACTTGATATGTCTGGGAGTATTCTTACGTAGGTTTTGTATCGTAATGCCACTGATAAGTATCGAAAATCGATAATCGAAAAGATCCTATAAAAGAAGGAAGTCCAACGAAGTTTGACTAAAGTTAACACTTTTATACAACCTAACATCACAAGTGCATTTTAGTAGTTTTATCACTGCACAAGCAGAAAGGCTCAGCCTATAAAATCAACTGTAGATTCTTTTATAAGACAGGGGCGCGTTCGAAGTGAAAGTATTTGGAAGACAATTGAATCATGATACGTGACTTTTGCATTTTAAACTTTAAGGAAGGTATTATTTACAGATAATTTTAAAAAATCAACAGTATATTCTCTACAGTGCAATGTAAACTGCAATGCATTGTGGACTAAGTAAGTGTGGGGAGAGATGTGAAACTTTCATCCGGCGCACTGCGGGGTTGGGTCCTAACTAGCGCAGGCAATCAATCGATTTGATTATAAAACGACAATAACAGTATAGGATGGTGGAACATTTGTTGATCCTCATTCAAACCCCGGTCAACGTCGGGTTCCCTGCTAGTAGATACATATACACATATATTTTATATATTATTATATTTACTATTTATTACTGCATATGTTAACTTTTTGTATAGTTATTTTGCTGAGTTAGGCTTCATGAATGAAGGGGTCCCTTCCTGAGGCTTACACTTGTTCTCTTTGAGAGGTACATACATATACGTGTGTGTGTGTGTGTGTGTGTGTGTGTGTGTGTGTGTGTGTGTGTGTGTGTGTGTGTTAAAAGCTCTCTTCTACTTCTCAAACATTGATTTCATGGAGTAGTGAGGATTACAAACATTTTTCTTATTAATTATTTACTTCTATAAATTTGTTGTTCTTTTTTTGTTTTTGTTTTTTGTTTTGTGCATTGATGTTCATATTAAAACCCTTCTTTCTATTTATTATTACATATTTGCTTCGCCGCGAAAGCAAAATGTGACACAAGGTCGTTTTTAATGTGGGGTTAAACCAGCTCCCCGAAAAGAAGGCAAAAGGAGCACTCTGGTAGGGACCAAAAATAATAATTGTCTCAGTATAGAAGGTTTCCCCTCCATTGACCGAGACAAATTATCTTAACTGTAGCATCAGAACAAATACTACACTTTGATCCCGGTCCGAATGCCAAGAAGGTATTTATTTGCTCCCCCGCCGAACAAATTAGGCACAATGCCGATTTTTAATGTGAGGAGTGAAGGGGAAATGGGGACCAACTCCCCGGGGAGTAGGTTGGTTGGTTGTTTTTGTTTTACGGCATATCAACCCTTTTCGGGTTATTTAATGCCGAATCCAAAGATTTTGAAGAAAAATTTTTTTAATAGAATATATTTGTTGTTTTCACGTCGGTTTCTATTTAACCCATAGTTGGGACCCTAACAGGTACTACCACTCCGGGTCAGAGTGGACCTGAGAGCAATGGTAATTAAAGGGTAGCTCCACACTCCCCAAAGCCCACAAGCTGGGGCCTCACCACTGGATATAGTTTAAGGTCATATCCAGGACCCCCATTGAGGGACTTTTACCCTCTGTAGGGGGGGGGGCAGTCGGCGTATTCTAATGCCCCACCGACAGGGCCACCGGGGAGTAGGGGAGATGGATAGTGACAATTGACCAAGGTCTTATATGTGGGGTTACCCCCACATATGGTCTTTGTTTGCAGTATCTGCCGAAACAGATACTACACTTTGATCCCGGCCCGAAAGTAAAGAACAATAGAAAAAAGAGCAAGCATTTTTTCTATTTAGTTGTTTATTTGCTTCCCCCCACTGAGCAAATTAGGCACAAGGCCATTTTTTTAATGTGGAGATTGAGGGGAGGGTAACCAGCTCCCTCGAGAGGGAACTGGATAGTGACTTGGTATGAAGGGTTTACCCTACATTGACCAAAACTGATTGCTCAAGAGAAATGGTCTTATATGTGGAGTTGCTCCTCCACATATAACTTTGATGGCGGTATCTGCCGGAACAGATGGTATTTATTTGCTCCCCCACTGAGCAAATTAGGCACAAGGCCGTTTTTAATGTGAGGTAAAAACCAGCTCCCCTAAAAGTAGGCAAAAAGGGGACACTCTGGTTACCAAAAATAATAATTGTCCCAGTATAGAGGGTTTCCCCTCCATTGACTGGTACAAATTATCTTAAGTGCAGCATCTGCCGGAACAGATACTACACTTTGAAAACAGAAAAAAGATCTTGGCCTGAAGGCCAAGAAGAAAAAAGACGAAGCTTTTTTTTCTATTTATTTCAAAAGAAAATACAACTTTCTTATATATGGGTTGTGGAATTGCATTCATCTGCAAAAGATCTAGCTAATTCGCATATTCTTTTAAACATTCATTTTAATTAATCCTCTATTAGGTTTTTTGGTTTTCTTATAAGATGGTCATATTTAGTTAACTATTACGTGTAATTATATTAATGCAGATATTCTACATGATTTATACTTGCGTAATATTTGCTAAAAAAGTTTATAGTAAACACAAATCTCTTTCTATTATATATTTATGCATGCGTATATATATATATTTGTTTACAAAAGGTGCCTACCAAACTTCTCTGTCAGCTTTTGGTCTACAGACATGAAACTTAATAGACACGGTATGAGAACCCATGCAAGTTTTGGCCGGGGAAAATCATCACAGCAACAGCGGATTTATTAGTTTGTCAGGTGGAAACGTTTCAACACCGTGTCAATGATTGCTGACGATGGTTATGATTGGGCAGCATTTGATTATGTAAGATGACGGCTCACCAAGAATTTGTTTACATTGAACTTAAATACGGGTATGTTGTAGTCTGATGTGAAGGAGCCCCGCAGTATTATATACCACAGACGAAATAAACTATGAAATAAACTCTGTTCATGAGAACTCCGTTTAATTTTAAGTACACGGTGGCAAAAACGAAAATTATTTTTTAATCCAGATTTTCGGCTTCATGGGCCTTCGTCATGGTGATACAGACAATGTCTATTTTGATTTTCAAATCTTGAAATCAGTGTTACCGAAGATCGCCGTTTTCTTTTTTTCTTTTTTTTTTTTTCTTTTTTTTTTCGGTCTTGTTGAAGAAACTGTTTTTTTAATATCCGCTAGCCTTAGTGAGATCTATTAAACCGATACTTTTACTGCAGTAGATTTTATCTTGCACGTGTAACAGCGCATCTCACTACAGTTCTTGCACATTAAAAATCAGTTTCTTCTACAAGACTGAAAAAAAAATTGTTGATCTTCAAATTGTAAGATCTTCAGAATGAAAAAAAAATGTTTGCATTGCTTTGAGGAAAATCTCATAGAATCAAAAATTTGGGTTAAAAATGGTAAATTTTGACTTTCTTTCCACCGTAACACTCACCTTTAAAATGATGATTTTTATAATTTTCGAGTATGCTGAAAACAAATATCACATTTAAATTTGATGCAGACAAGTAGTTTTCTGGATATTAAGACATTTTTCCAATGCATTATTTAATGCGTTCGCCATTCTTAACATGGGGAGGAGGGGATGTTTTGTAAAACGCATACTCATTAGTACTTTTCAGTTGGGAAAAATATGGCTATCAGTGGGATTACATTGGATAATAACGGTATTGATATCCAGAAAACTAATTGTCTGCACCAAATTTAAATGTGATATTCGTTTTCAACGTACCCGAAAACTTATGAAAGTTGTCATTTTAAAGGTTAGTGTTAAGATGAAAGGAAAAAAAAAGAAAATAAATAATTAATAATTAATTTATTTAAAAGAAATCATGCATCGTGTTATTAACGCATCTTTAAATTTCTCATTCTTCTACTGTAGTAAATTTGATCTCAATATAAAGAATTTAGTCGAAGTGGTCTTCATTTTCTGTCATTTTTATTTCTGTCTTTATTTTCTATTATCCATGTCTATTCCAATTTTTTTTTTCGATTTAATCATTTTAATTACTCTTGATTTTTTTTTCTTTTATTTTATTTTTGCTGTTTTTATTTTTCGTTTTGTTCGTATTCCATTTTTTCCGTTTCTTTCATTTCTCTTTCTTCTTTGTCCTTCCTTCTTTTCTTTCTTTTGCTTCTCTTTTCGCCTGGCCGAACACTTTTGTCAAACGCCATCCGCCATCTTAGCGGCGACAGGGTGACAAGCGCTCATTGCGCATGCGTTGAGCTCTGTCTCGAATTGCAATCGAATCACTTTGACTGGTTTTGACGCTACAAACTTGCAGTCATACTGCCCTTGCGGAGCTCAACCAACGGCGATAAACGTTATCAACTAATTCAATTAAATTGGCGACGCCTTTCTGATGGCAACTTTCATTATTGGCCTGAAGCAGAAGACAAGGCATTTCTTCAGTAAAATCGTCAGGGGGAAAAAGAGTACTCTATTGAGAAGCATAATTACGTTCACAAACCGGTTCCCGTTTGATCGCCGAAGTTAAGCAATGTTGAGCCTGGGTGACCATTTGGTAATACCAGGTACTGTATGTGTTCTGGAGCCTGGAGATGGTTGGGTAGCGGCAGGCTATTCTTGTCCAAGATATTCTACATGAAATAATGCAGCGCCTCTATGATGATGCCAAAGTGTTAAGGAATTCACCCATCGTCCATTCATATTTAGAGGGCAGAACGAAAAGAGATCTACAAAAGAACGCGTCAAAGCATTACTAAAACATAAAAGAAATAAAGAGAAAGAAAAGTATAGTTTGCAGTCAAGGAAGACAGGCATACATAAATACGTGATATTGCAAGAGTGGCAACACGGATGTACGATGGAAAGTATCATAACATGCTCATTATCCTGGTCGGAATGTCCTCTGATTTTTCAACGAGAGTTGCCGATTTTGATGTTGCGACTGTTTAAGTCGCCACTGTAATTTTAGCGTTTTACAGGGTCATATGATGGGGCACGATTACCATACGTTTCTTTCATTTCATCAAAAGTTTTCTATAATGTACGTCCTTTCAAATGCAATACCTGGATCACTGCGTGACACTCAACAGACTCCATTTTACACCTGACCCAGTTCAAACATCTGTAAATCTGGAACCACAATTAGTTCAAAGGTGTAATTTGCCACACAACACATAGATATATAAATCCTTGCTCATACAAAATTTCAGCTAGATTAGATAATTAGAAATGGATTAGGAACATTACTTATTGAACGCCTTTCATACATAAAAAAATAACGATGCTGTAGACGGTAGTGATGAATGTTGGTGACGCTGTTGTGATGATGGTGGTAGGAGAGAAAGCTGTTTAAAAAATGATGATGAATGTTGAACCGGTAGAACGAGAAACAACTGTTATCTTTTCCATTGATATCATTGTAGTTGATGGCTGAATGTCGTCATCGTGATGAATTATGCCGAGTTGTTTGGCAGAGATTCTGGTGAGAAAGGAATGCTGACGGAGATGCCGTCTCTACAAACCACAAGAGAGAGAAATAGATCCGAGTAATAAACTCAGCCTTTTTATACAGTCGGGTCAGCTGCTGATGACAGAAACTGCTTTGGTGAGATATGGTTGATCAGCGAAATTACGATGTTCACAGAAAAATGAAAGTAGCGAGCTTTTATAAAAATCAAACATCTGGAACAACTTATCTTAAAGACATGGCAATATAAATGTACAAAAAAATTAAGCCTTAATTGATCTCTGACATCGTTAATCAAGTGTTTAAGACGACACTCGATAGGCGTGGGTTTTGTTTGCGATGCACAGATTCGAATAGATAAGTTGCAGGAGTGACGGCACAGAATGGACGATTGAAAGTATTTGAGTTCTGAATGACAACACTCCTTTTCACTGACTCCTTACAGCAAGTGGTTCACATATTATCTGGGGATGATTTCTATAAAAGAAATGAAAACATCCTTTCTGAGTTTCTTATAGAATGTTGAGAAACGATAAATGAAATCTTGATTTATCATATTTTCAGTTTGAATTAAAAATGTAGAGTTATTTCCTGTCGAGTAGACATTTTATCCACCACCTCAAGAGGAAAATTTCGGTAGATTTCAAAAATAACTTGATATCTTTTTCTAAATTATTACTTAATCACATTGCGTTCTTCCATAATTAATATATAATTACATAAAAAATTCCAGAAAAATCAGCAACCGCGCCACACAAACAAAACTAGTGTACCTTCAACAATTTTTTTTTCTTAATTGTAGATATTATATATCCGGAGCAACACCCATCAAGAAAATATTAACGTTGTGGGGGGTTCATTTTTACCTGGATATACAAACAGACATACACGCAAACGTTTGCCCTTCATATAAGAGATTATTCAAAATAAAACTATTTGGGAAATATTTTTCTTTCAACTCAAGTTTTTTTGTGAAATAGTGAAATATATTTTATCAATTTATTTAGCAGCATTATTTTTTCATATAGAAAAGAAAATATGAAGTCACCTTTTGGAATTCGTCTTTTCTTTTAAAGTTTCCTTATTTTGTTATATTTTGGCCGAAAATTCATCAGATTCTGTCGTATTTTTTTATATAATTAATGTAATTTATTTGATCATATTTTTAAGATTATTCGATTTTTTTTCTAATTGTTTTCTTATTTATCTTTCATCAGTTTCTCTGTTTTTAGTTGCTATAATCACCGATATCAAAACTGAATCCTTATCTAATGAAATTTTATTATTATTTTTTTTTTTTTTGATTATTTAATCTGGAAATTGTTTTTTAGCAGTTATAGAAAAAAACAACAAGATGGCGCGTTTTGACTGCAGACGACTTTTTTCGTTTATTTGCACTGTGGCAACTTTAACGATTGACTGTTCTTTTTTATTATTTATCTCTATCAACAAATAATAAATGTGTCGTGTCTATGACTGTGGTCGTCGTCATTATTGTAT
>NC_136507.1:13737303-13747303 GCF_053919585.1 Euprymna scolopes | reverse complement strand
AGCTTAACCATATTACTTTTCATGCTCGCATTTTTATTGTAATCCATGATTTTTCCAGGCTTCCAATGAATTCACTTGTTTTTGCTTAATTTCAGCCTTATTATTTTTTTTTTTTGCCCCCATAAACATAACATACACATATATAATAACAATGTACGGCATTCGTCTGCTTTCAATAAAATCCCCCAATTATTTCCCTTACATGCTTTCATTTTCTCTGTTTCACTTATTTTTCTCTTTTCGCGAGAGCGGTGGTAAAAACACTAGGAGCTGAAGCGACGTGGTTGCTATGGAAACCAGTTATAGAAAACGTTGCTCACCTCCTTACGTTTTTTTTACGATTTTGAACACCAGTAAATTCATCATGACTTTTGTTTTACTGAACGAAAATTCAAATTTTTTTTTCACACTATAGTTGAGAAGATGATCTATAAACTGTAATATTTGTTTGAAATTTAGTCGAAAAATGAGTGAGCGGTGAAGTTTTAAAGCAGTTCTTGGAATACCATTAAATGGACGGTTAATTTAATCCACAAAGGCATAGGTTCGAATCCTGTACGAGTCTCAGCTTTTTACTTTGTGATTTTCTTTGTTTATTCCCAGCCCCGTAAACTAAACTAACCATTTATTTAACCGGAAACATAAATGTCAACAAAATAAAGCAGCTTAGTATGCTTTGTATTCCCTACTTGTTTAGTTTCGTCTTGCTTTGATAATCTCCTGGGACTAATTTACACTCCAGACTGGAAAGCGAAGATTTACATTGTTTAGGTCGCCGGAAAAATATTTGGGTCCCTCTATCGCTCCAGAAAATACACCATTCCTGGTGCAACACACACACACATATATATATATATATAATGCTCCCTGTGATACAGCGAAACATTACTGAATGTGGATGACTATAATGCTCCTCATCTTCAGTTGAGCATATTGGGAAGTGATATATAAATTAACATTAGCGTATGAAGCGATGCTCTTTGCGTAAACAAATTGAGCTTAGGAATTTAGATTATGTCCAAACATCGTTAATTCATTATAGGGTAATGGTGATGAGCCTTGACTGTCGTTTGGGCGGTCGGGTTTCAATCTTGGCTTGAGGTAGTTGCCTGTCTAGCCGCACTGATGAGCTGTGAAACAGCGAAACAGTACTGTATGTGGATGACTACAATGCTCCCTATCTGGGTTGAGCACATTGGGAAGTGATATACAAACTGCAATTAGCTGATTAAGTGATGTTCTTTTTCTTTGTGTAAACAAATTGAGCTTAGATATTTAGACGATGTCAAAACATCGTTAATTCACTACCCGCATATATATATATATATATATATATATATATATATATATATATATATATATATATATAGATAGATAGATAGATAGATAGATAGATAGATACGTAGTCACTCATGTGGTACTGGCCAGGCTCATTGTTACTTAACTTTGGTGATTTGGCAAGAATTGGAGTTTCAGCGTGATTATTCCGTGTGCACCCTCAGTCTTCATTAAGACATGAATCTAGGAGAAAAACACTTTGACATAAAACCTGAGGTTTGCTGACTACTCTGTATTGTGGCAGCTATTTGCACCGACTGAAATGACTAGTACCAAAAAGTATGGTTGGTTCTGCACGAAGACTTCACAGCAAAACTAAAGCTGGCCAGCTAGAACACTACATATACAAATGTAGGCAAATTTGGGCACATTTTATTGGTTGCAAAATATAGGTTCTTTTTTACTAATTGTCATAAAATTCTAAACATAGAGTTGTATCATAATCTTTAAAAAGACTGCAAATTTTCATGTAGTTTCGTCGAATAGAACCAAAGATATGGACATTGAAATCCTCAATTTGGCTACGAGTATAGATATATCCATAGATAGATAGATAGATAGATAGATAGATAGATAGATAGATAGATAGATAGATAGATAGATAGATAGATATACCACTATTTTGACGATTTTATCAGTTCGAAATCTCGGCGATTATGGATCAGAATTTAACAAATGAAGGTTCGTTGGAAAGGTAATGACCTGAATTGTGTACTGGGTTATGTAACATTTACCCTAAGGTCGCACATTATTGTTTAAACAAATGGGGTTCACTTTTCTATATTAATATAACGTAAAATGGGAACCCACTTTACAGCCACCCTGATTATAAAATGGACGTTTATTTTATGTTAAATTAATATAGAAATGTGATCCCCACTTTTTTTTTTCTTTGGTTTTCATACATAAAGTAAATTTCACAGTGTATAAGGATTATTTGATACTGAAGATATTTATAATCGTACCCTATTTCCAAAAGAGGAGAGGTATAACATATGAGAAATATTTGGAATCAAGTCTCCCCTTGCTGTTATTTCAGATCATTTGGAACAATAGCAGCTAGTTTTAGTCTCCTCTCAATCAAGGCCAGAGGTTTGATGGATATATATATATATATATATATATATATATATATATATATATATATATATATATATATATATATATATATATATATATATATATATATAAGTGACGCGCTACTTTCTACCGAGAAAGATT
Source organism: Euprymna scolopes (assembly GCF_053919585.1). Taxonomy (NCBI): domain Eukaryota; kingdom Metazoa; phylum Mollusca; class Cephalopoda; order Sepiida; family Sepiolidae; genus Euprymna; species Euprymna scolopes. The sequence goes on along the minus strand of NC_136507.1, from coordinate 13,744,744 downwards.
AAGTGCTCCTCCTGTGACGACACCAGAGTTTTATAAAAATGTATTTTCCTTAGATTTTTACAGCACAAGTGAACCATAATGTTTGTCTGTTCCCCGTTTTTTTTTTTTTTTAATTTTAATTTAAATCAGAAATGACAGTTTAAAGACTTTAAAATCACTTCCAAATTTCAAAAAGTCCAAATTTAATAAACGATTCATTATTCAGTCATTTTGTTTTTCATACATTATACAAATGGCCGCCATGTACGTATTTATTTGTGACTGTTCAAAATTTAAAAGTGATTTTAAAGTCTTTAAACTGAAGTATACAAATCAAAGTATGGCTTGAATACAACTTTAAAAATGCAAATTCAAGTAGTGTAGTCTATTTGCATTTCTAAATAAAATAAAAAACAGAAATTCTCATTCGTATCAACAAAACGTAATGTAAATGTTTATGTTTCTTTGAACGAGGCCTAAGGGAAGTAACTCTGGTAAAGCTTCATCGCATTTTTCTTCAACTTTCTGTCATCTGTTTTGTTTGCTAACGAAGTGGTTTGATCGCTTAGAATGACAATAAAGCAACTACAGTACAATCAGTGCAGTAGTGATCATGATACTAAAAGCGTATGGCGGACGTTGTCCGGACTGGCCCCTTTTTACTTTTTTTTCTTTTTTTAACTTTTTTCCTGTTAATATCATCGATTACAGACTTAAGTTTCAGATTATTAAAAAAATTGAATTTTTTTAAAAAAAACTTTTCACGTGAGGGTTCAGTTTTCAATTATAGTGTTGTACTAAATTGAACACGAAGTTTGTGGTCACGATGAATACATACATACATACATACATACATACATACATACATACATGAGAGGAGGAGGTAAAGAAATATTCCTTTTTTTTTAACCCCTCCGTTCTAATCTTTAACTTCCAGTCACATCAGAGAGAGTTGCCATTTTTTTTTTCAACGTGGTCACAAAGTTAATTGAAAATTGAATTGCCACATGAAAAATTATAAAAAAAATTTTTTTTTCAATTTTTATTTTTATAATTTATGATCTGAAATTTAAGTGTGTAATCAATGATATTAAAAAGAAGAAATTAAAAAAAAAAAAAAAAGAAAAGAAAACGAGAATTGTGGAATTTAGAAAGGGGGATAGTCTCAACAATGTCCGCCCGGCGTCTCATTTTTTTAACACCCAAAAGTTGTGAATGCAATTTTTGGTTACAACATCCCTTTATCCTCGTCCATAATCTCTCCCCCCACCCCATATTTAAAAAAAAAAATAGTTGTTTAAATTCAAATTCCGGCTGTGATTGTTTACAAAGGATTTCTGCCAAGCGGTTGTTGAGTGCATGATGAACACCTTGAAAAGTTTTTTTTTTTTTTTTTTCAATCATAAAATGAAACGATTTTTTTGTTGTTTTGTTTTTTTTTGTTTTGTTTTTTTTTTGTTTTTTTTCCCCCCCTATTTACGGCCATCCTCAACGTTACGGTACGCACCAAGACAATATTTTGCAAATGGATGTCCGTTAAACATAACTCTCTCTCTCTCTCTCTCTCTCTCTCTCTCTCTCTCTCTCTCTCTCTCTCTCTCTCTCTCTCTCTCTCTCTCTCTCTCTCTCTCTCTCTCTCTCTCTTTACTAAATAAATAAAATCATAAGGAGCTATTGCAACGCTAAAATAAGTTATTCAGGATCTAACGATTGTTCTAAGGGAGATAACTATTTTACTAAAAATTAGGAAAAAGTGATTTCTGTTTATCAGTTATTTGAAATTTTAATTTAGTGTTCTACGGGAGGTAACTCTATTATACTAACCGTTGTAAGAAAAATAAATGATTGTTTTTAATTAGTTTATTTAATATAGCAAAATTTTATAGCATAATAAAGAAAAAAATGTAAAATGCGACGATATTGTAATTTTTCTGACACAAAACATTCGAAGAAAAAATTTTTTACAACTACTTTAGTAAAATAAAGAACAGTGTGTTATGATTCCGAGTCATAGACAAGTCTATCTGTTAATTAATTAACCGAGATGAATTAGAAGCCACGGCCAATTTGATCATCCAATATGTTGACATTATCGGAACTAAAAATGGCGACAAGGTCACATTCATCAAACCTATTCGGATACGAACAAACAGACTATCACGCAGTCAGAAAAAAAACATCCACTCGCTCAAGCATTAGAAACCGAGGTCGACTCTGAGATTATAAGCATGGCAAACGAGAGCATCATAGAAAACTGCAGCGATCCTAATGGCTTTAACAGCCCAGCATTCGCAGTACGAAAAAAGACAGATCCGTCTGTGTCGTCGCAAACTTCAAAAGGTCACTTAACAAGGTCTTAGTCGATTTAGACTCTTATCTAATGCCAAGGATAGATCATCTATTCAACTAAATCGGAAAAAGAAACAAATACTTCGTCTCCCTCGATCGAGCGGATATTGACAAATCGAGATTGACACAAAACGGTATTCGCCTGGAAAGACCAATGCTATCAGCATACACGCCTAGCTTTTGACTTCACCTCTGCAGAACAAATATTTTCACGCTGCATAGCAGAAGCCTTAACTAGAGTCAACTATCGTAATAGCATTCTATCTTATATCGACGACAATTTAATTCATGCCAGAACATTTAATGGATTCATACTTGCTCTTGAACAACTCTTTGTTGCTTTTCGTAATTTCGATCTCAAACTGAACCCGGACAAATGCTCATTCATCATGTCTGAAGCAAAATTCCTGGGACGCATAATAAACCATGGAGGATTCAAGCCAGCTTCTGTACGTTCGAGCCATCAAAGAAATGATGCCGCCAATTTCAAAGAAAGAATTACAGTCTCATCGGTTGGCTGGTATGGATCAGGCAATTCCTCGAGACGTGTTTACATGAACAAATTAGATCGGAAATATTTTCAAAAATTATGGCCCCTATACATGGCTTTACAAGATTAATACATCATTCTACTGGACGGGAAAAACTGACAGGGCATTTAAAAAATTCAAGGGTCGTCTCCCCTTCCTGCCTGTCATCTCTTTTACTGATTTCTCAAATCTTTTTCATTAACTACAGACGCTAGCGATGTCGCATGCGGCGCGATTTTGATGCAGGAAACAAGCAGTGGAAAAAGAATATCGTTGCTGTAGCTTCTCATGCATTCAGCCATTATTGGTCCCGATGACCACCGAGCCAAACTTTTCAAGAAGAACTTACATCATTTTTCCTAGAACCAGAAACCTCTGTTTTAATGATACAAGACGATAAATATTCAACAAAGCTGGTCGTGAAAATAAATGATCTCGAGGTTCTTGGCCAGAATTTTCTTATATAAAAAATCAATAATGAAAACAACTCTGTATGATGTACGTACTCGTGAAGAAATTAAAATATTATATAACAAAAATTACGTAAATTGATCAAGTAGTTTTTGTTTTATTTTTATAAAGAAAAAACATTATAAGCGATTAATGGTAATTTACAACGGAAACCTCGTTTGAATTGGTTGAGTTATCGCCCTTTTTTGTTTTTATTTATTTATTTTAGGTATGCATGTAACTGCTACATGCAAACTGATTTTAGATTATTCATAAAATTTGATTTTTTTTTTTTTTTTTTTTAATAAAACTACTGAATTAATATACGACGTCATTTTTGGTATATGATATTTTTGTTTCGTTACAAGTACGTACACGATACGGATTTTCTTTGTTTTTGTTTTTTTAATGTAGGTGGAATTCTGGAAAGAGCCGATTTCGTCTATACTTTTTCTTTCATTTGAACTTGTCTATCTATCTATATATCTATAAAAGTGAACGTGTTTGTGTGTCTGTGTGTCTGTCTATCTGTCTGTGTACATTTCCCTACGCAATAACTCTGTCAATTTTTAGTCTACAGACTCGAAATTTGATATACAAGGTACTGAGATTTGTGAAAATCTATGTGATCGGTTTTCGGCCAGAAATTTGGCTATGAAGGGGTCAAAGTTCAACAATTTCACCTTAAAGAACTCTATCAAACTCTTCCGATAATTTGGGTCTAAACACTTGAAATTTTAGATATAGGTTCCTTGGACATGGATCTAATTTAATAACTTGATTTGAGCCCCAAACAATAAATGTTAAGGGGTCATAATAGGGTTCAAAGTTTTAAAAATTGGCTGTTTTTTCTTTTATTGCTCAGCACACACCTCCAAACACCCGGGCAACGCCGGGCTGAAATGCTAGTATATCTATAAAAGTGAACGTGTCTGTGTGTCTGTGTACATTTCCCTACGCAATAACTCTGTCAATGTTTAGTCTACAGACTCGAAAGTTAATATACGGGGTACTGAGATTTGGGAAAATCGATGTGATCGGTTTTCGGCCAGAAATTTGGCTGTTAAGGGAGTCAAAGTTCAACGATTTGACCTTTGAGGGCTCTATCAAACTCCTCCGACAATTTTGGGTCTAAACACTTTAAATTTTAGAAATAGGTTCCTTGGACATGGATCTAACTTTATAACTTGATTTGAGCCCAAAACAATAAATGTTAAGGGGTCATAATAGGGGTCAAGTTTTAAAAAATTCACCGTTTCTTTTTTTTTTTTTTTTTTTTTTTTTTTTGCTGCTCAGCATACACCTCCAAACACCCGGGCAACGCCGGGCACCCATGCTAGTAGAAAATAAAGGCCATAGCACAGTTTTTCTGGCATTTTGAATTTTTTTTAGGTTGTTTTTTTAGGGTTTTTTTGTTGCTTTTTATGTTGTTTTTAATGTTGTCTTTTTTAATGTTGTTTTTCTTAAAACATTTTTAATGTTGTTTTTACATATAGTTTTTATGTTTTTTATGTTGTTTTTACATGTTGTTTTTTAATGTTTTTTATGTTTTTCTTTTTAATTATATTTTCTTTTTAATATTGTTTTTCTTTTTTCTTTGTAATGTTTTCTTTTAATGCTATTTTTCTTTTGCTTTTAATATTGTTTTCATTTTTCTTTTTTAATAGTTTTTCTTTCTTTTTTTCTTTCTCCAACGAAAAAGTTATTTTCATTTAACTAGCCAATCAAAAAAAAAGTTGTTTTCATTTAACTAGCCAATCAAAAAAAAAGTTGTTTTCATTTAACTAGCCAATCAAAAAAAAGTTGTTTTCATTTAACTAGCCAATCAAAAAAAAGTTGTTTTCATTTAGCCAATCAAAAAAAAAATCTTCTTCATGTTCATTTCAAACAGCAACAAAAAGTCTTTGTTATTTTTGTAAATAAAAATCAATTGTTGAACAAAATTCTAAAAGATAAATGAGATTTAAAAAATAAATAAATATACTACGAAAAAAATCTTCATTAAAATCAATTGTTGAAAAAAAAATAAGTATAGATAAGTTATCTCCCTTGATAAAAAAATGTTGCAACTCTAAGAACACCTGGTGAACTAAGTGCAAGAGAGATATAAGCAATTATTCTTAAAATGAATGGTCAGAATCTTTAAAAGATCTCTCTGTTGGAATGCATGAGATAGCGAGTGAATATCTCGCATCCGGTAAGATGCCCATCATCCCCAGCTAGAACAAAATGATAAAGAAAATTGAAAAGAAATACTAAAATCGGCCGCCACGAATTAATGTTCCTATTCACTTGCCTCCCTACGAGGGCGGAGTTAGACACAATGTTGGTTTTTAATGTGGGGAAACTCCAGCTCTTCAAAAAAGGGGCACTCTGGATATGAACAAAAAATAAAAACTGCCTCAATCTAGAAGGATTTCGCTCCACTAATCGAGGTCAGAAAAGGTGAAGTGTAGTACCATGACAGATACTACACTTTGCTCCTAGCCAAAAGGCTAAGAATTAATGTTGTTAAGTGTCTGATCTGGTAATTTGGTAAATTTTTACGACGTGCACTGCCCCTGCCCCAGTGCCCCTGCCCCACTGCCCCACCCAGCGTATTATAAACACCCCAATCTCCCCATGCAAAGAACGGCTTTCTTAATAAACACGCCCCAACCTTAAAAGCCGTTATTAACGTGGGGAGGTTGGGGTGTTTATTCTGAAAGCTGTTCTTAACATGAGATGGTTGTGGGTGTTTATACTACGCTGGGGCAGGTCGTAAAAAAATACCAATAATTTTGATATCGAAGCTCATTTTATCGGTAGAGTTATCTCCCTTACACTAATCGTTTGATTAAGGATTTATAACATGGAGATGTGGGGGGTACATTTCTTCTTTCAAAACAATGTGTGATCCTAGAATTGTTCGGTTTCTTTTTGTTGATTTACAAAACTATCTTCCCACTCCGTTTGCCCCTTATTTTAAATTAATTTCTTGTAAGAAAATGTTCATTTATCAGAAAGATGATTTAGTAAAACTCCTTTAATTTGAACTTCCTCTAAAGTTGGACTTCCTCTCATTTGGACTTCTCATTTGGACTTTCTCTAAACTTGAACTGTCTCGTCATGTTGTATTAGTATATTTGATGCGGAGTTGCAGTAAAATTGTTTACATTGTTTAGTCAGATATTGCGCAGAAATGTTAATATTGGTACTATGTAATTGATGTAGATTAGCTATTGATAATTAATTTACACTAACTGTATTTTTTCTTTTTCAGATTGCTACATTTAAAATAGTGTAAAACAACCCATCACAATGGCTTTACTCGAAAAACGTCAACTTATAGAAAAATTAGATGCTAGAGTTGAAAATAACGTTATATTGAGAGATTATAAGATTGGAAGAAGATTTTACATCAAAAAGAAAAAGGAGGAAATATTGAAGGCTGCTCCTTTCTCTACAAATAAAAGAAATGTCAAAAGAAGGACTCTTCGCAAACCAAAGCAAGTTGAATTCGATCGAATATTGCATGAGTGGTTTGTAGCAAAACGGAATGGAGGTGTAGCAATATCTGGGCCCATGTTAATTGCTAAAGCAAAATCTCGTAAGGAAGAGTTGAATATCGCAGAAAATATGAAATTCAGTGAAGGTTGGCTTAGGAGCTTTAAGAGTAGACATGGTATAAGACAATTAACAATATCAGGCGAACAACGGTCTGCTGATACACACGCAGCATCAAATTATTGTGACAAATTCAAGACGATAATTGCCGATTATGATTTAACACCAGAGGATGTTTACAGCGCTGATGAAAGTGGCGTAAATTGGAAGTGCTTACCTACAAAAACATTAGCCGGATCCGAGGAGCAGAAAATAAAGGGATTCAAATTAAATAAAGAAAGACTAACAATGATGGTATGCGCTAATGCTTCTGGAACTCATAAACTTAAGCTTCTTCTCATCGGCAAATCAAAGTGTCCCCAAGCATTGAAAGGAGTTTCGCCTTTGCCAGTAGCCTATTATTCTTCACGAAATGAATGGATGAATCAACAGTTGTTTAAAAAATGGTTCGTGCAAGAATTTGTGCCAGTTGTCCAGAGGCGTTTTCTTGAATTAGGTAAACCTGATTCAAAGTGCTTGCTTCTGTT
>NC_136507.1:13604803-13732303 GCF_053919585.1 Euprymna scolopes | reverse complement strand
TTGACAACTAAAATATCAGTATATCAAACATGTGTATTGCCATTCCTACTCTATGCCTCTGAAACATGGACCTTGTGCCGGTCACACGTAGAACTGCTTGAGAGGTTTCATCAGAATTGCCTTAGACACATTCTTTGTTTAAAGTGGGATGGCTTTGTTTCTGATACATATGTTTTAAAAAAGGCCAAAACAACTAGTACGCTACCATTGTTATTAAGAACCAGATGCGTTGGGTGGGTCATCTTGTCCGGCTTGATGACTATCGACTCTTAAAACAGTTGTTCTATGGCGAGCTCCTTCTTGGCAAAAGACCCCAGCACAAGCCCAAAAAAACGTTTTCGTGATAGCATCAAGGAGAGTCTGGTGACCTTTATGTTCCTGTTGACAGTTGGGAATCTCTGGCGTATGATCGCGAGCAGTGGAGGGCACTGATATACAAGGGCGCAGAACACTTTGAAGCTGCCAAGATAGACCGAGTGAAGCTCAAGAGAGCATGTTGGAAACGTCAAACTTTGCCGCCCAATCATGGAGATCTTTGGCTCTGTGAGGTGTGTGATCGAGCTCTGTTGTCCAAGGCAGGTCCTGTTAATCGCATGAAAGCGCATGATGATATGGATTCCGTTGCTGTTGGTTTTATTCAAGCCAATGACTGTCTTCAGTGTCATGTTTGGTTGAGGGTGTGCAAGTCGTTGGCCGGACTGAAAAGTCATCTTCGGGCACATGGACTTTTAGTGACTGAGGGAGTGGCAATCGTCTGACAAGACGTCGCAATCATCATGTGTATGTTCTGCATTAGATTATGTCTTTTAAATATATTCATTGAGTATGCCTTCCTACATCCCCTTCTTATTAACAAGTCTTTTCTGTTTTGACACCTCCCCTTCCCCCCTTTCTAGATACTTCCTTTGCATTCACCCTCCCTCTCTGCCTTATGATGCCGTAATTAACCCTTTTTCTTTCCACTTACACTGACCCCCTTTTTTTTTCTTCTCTTCTTTTCTTTCACCTTTTTCTTCTGTCTTCGCTTTCAATGTCTGGAAGTTTAAATTGCACTTGACCTCCCTCCATTTTCGCCTAAATATTAACGTTTTATTTTTAAAACGAAATATTTCTCTTATCTTTCATTTAAGAACCCGATTCCTTTAGTGGGACACAAACTTTATTAAGTTGCCTGACAAGGAAGTGATCTTGACCGACCATTTGTCCGAAACATTAGCATGTTCAGTGTAGCAACTTTGTCTATTTCAATAATATTTATATATATATATATATATATATATATATATATATATATATATATAAGGGGGTAGTCACCAACAATGTGTATTTTTTAACATTATTTTATTATTCCGTGTCTTGGTTTTTCATTTAGAATTATGTTTGGATCATTGTAATAATGTTTTTTTAAATCATTGAAATCGTTTTTACGCGTTTCAGACGTTCTGCGAAAGTCTTCGTCAGAAATTATTTTAAAATGTGTTGGAGATGTAAATATGGCATTTTCGTAGTTCATTTGAAGTGTTTCCAAGGGGTGGATGCGTCTAAGTGTCAAACTATTCATTGTTGGTGACTACCCCCTTATTTAAATATACATCTTTCTTTCGTTGGAATTTCTTAACCCATTTTATTTAAATATATATATATATATACATATATGTACATCTTCTGAAAAAGTGATTATATATATATATATATAATCACTTTTTCAGAAGATGTTTATTGATCCAAACGAAACCAGTAAACCTCTCATTTTTTAGGATTTAATCCTGTGTTTTTTTTTGGGGGGGGGTCACACTTTTAATAAGTAGGGTTATGACAACATATGACAACATTTTGATTCTCGAGTATATATCCGACACAGTTAATCAACCGAGAACCACATCACTCTATATAAAAGCATATAAGATATCAACGGATACACACTCGAGAATCAAAACAATGAAAAGAATATGCTGTTGTCCCAGCCCTAATAATAAGTAGTGATAAGTAATAAGGTTAAGAAAACAAAACAAGAATATGAGGTGCATTCGATAAGAAATGCCCTTGACGTAGCTGAAATTTTGTATGTTTAATGATTTATATCTCTATGGGTTGTGTGGTAAATTACAGCCCGGACCTAACCGTGGTTGCTGATTTGCAGGTGTTTGAACTAAATCGGGTGTGAAATCGAATCTGTTGAGTGTCATGCAGTGATCTGGTTGCTGTATTTTAAAGGATGCACACTACAGGAATTTTTTTTGATAAAGTGAAAGAAACGTATGATAATGGTATGCTCTATCATATGATCTTGTCAAATAGCTCAACAGCTCAGTGGAAATTTTTCATAACTATTTGCATATTCATAACGTGTCTGATAGATGAATTTTTAGGTTGCTGACACCTTTGCAGAAGCAAGAATTCATTGAGTACTCGAGGATGAATTTGGAGATGAGCCAAAAAGATCAAAGTTTTTCAAAATACTGATTACACTAGATGAAACCCCGGTCAATCACTATGATCCAGAGAACAAAGCCCAGTCAATGCAGTGGAAACACTCACCACCTTCAAAGAAGGCAGTGTGCAGGCAAGGTCATGCTCAGTCTTCTGGCACCAGGACGGATGAGTGATTAAAATTTTCTGGCAAAAGGTACCACATTTACAGGAGCCTATTACGTTTCATGTTTGAAGATAAGAAGCTGCCAAAATCAAGAGGAAAGATCAGCAAAGGTATCTTCCTCCTGCAAGACAACACTCCAGTTTACAACGTGTATGTTGCCAGATCAGAAGCACGGGTGTGTGTTTATGAAATTCTTCCCACCTCCCCTATTTTATGACCTAGCACCTTCTGACTTTTACTTCTTCAAAACCATGAAGTTGTTTTTGAAATAAAGCGCTATCTAAAAGATTTTGGTAAAAAAAATTGTTTGAAAAAGAGAAAAAAAAGTCAGTATTATTTCTTTCTTTTCTTTTCTTTTTTGTGTCAAAAACTTTTAAAGCATATTTGGGTTCCTATATCCAGATTTTGCAATTTTAAGTTTTCGAGTGACGTCAGCATCGGGCAGCCATGTTTTCTATTCATCCTACAAAAGCCCAGATTGCCCATGTTACAGGTGAACAAATGAAAATTTAAAAACGGGGAAAAACCAGCAAGGATATCCTCCTCCTCCTGCAAGACAACACTCCAGTCTACAATGTGCATGTCACTAGATCAGAAGCACAGGTGTGTGGCTATGAAATCTTCATCACCTCCCATACTCTCTTGACTTAGCACCTTCTGACTTTCAGCTTACACAATTTGTTTTTGACCATAAAGCATTTCCGAGATGATGCAGCCTTTATTTTTGGTTGGAAGACCAACCCGGATGTTCTACAAAAACAGTCTCAAGGGCTGCATTTAACGGTCAGAGAAATGTGTAACTCTGGATGGTTCCTATGTACAGGAAAACTAATAACTGTGACAAGATTCGTTGCTCTACTGAATCTAAATCTAACAGACTATATTTGCATAAATGTACGTATTATCATTCATGGATGTCGAGAAACAATTTATAATATGTCTTACAAAAAAAAAAAAAAAAAAAAAAAAAAAAACACCTAAAAGGAAATTATCTGTGCAAGAAAGAGCCATGAGACGAACCATTTAACTTGTTTAGAATCTACAGTCGACTTATACACAAGTAATACCTAAAATGACACAAGTTTTGTCTTAAAATGCACATCGACTTATATATAAGATCGACTTATCCAAAAATGCATACAGTAATATATATGATTATTCGGATTCTTCAAACTGCTGTTTTCATCTTGAATGTTATTTTCATGTTTCAGTCGATGTAACCTAATACCTTCTACAGGTTTGTGTTGTTGAACTCAGGAATCTGCTTTGAACTCGTGGCATAGTGGATAAAATACTTGGTAAAATTCAGTTGTAAGTTACATTCTTTTGGAGGTTGAAGGTTAAATCCTCAGTGCAAGCGATACTAAAAATACAACTGCAAATTACTTTGGACGTCTACCAAGTCATGCCTGATGGAACCAGAGCATGTTACCCCTGTGAGTTAAATACAGGGTTCCATTTGTAATTCCATACAGATTCCTTAGTTCAACAAAATACACCTGAAAGTTGGAAGTTACATCAAAAAATGAAAATAACGCTCAAGATGAGAGTAGTCCCAAGAATAAAAAAAAAACAAAAAAACAAGTGAAGCATGCATTGTCCCTCGTGAGTGCACAGTGAATGAGGCATAAAAAAATGACTAAGTTCAGCATTGCCCCCCCCCATTTAGCCCCAAAAGTCCCCAGGGGACGTCAAATCCTAGTGAAAATAAATAAACGGTGCAGTTTTAGGCTTTAACATATGTAAATTTGAGTTCTGCACCATGCAAAAGAAGAAATTACTAAGTCCATCATTTGCGTCCCCCCCCCCCATTTAGCTCCAGAAGTCCCTAAGGCCTTAACAAGGCTAAATAGACATACACAGAAAATTTTGGACAAATATGGTAAAATAGTCCAAAAAAATGGAGTGTTTTTATTAGCTCTAAAAGAGCCCCTCAAGAGTTATCGCGAAGTATAGACAAACAAAATTATATAGAAATCACTTAGTTACAACTTTTCAGAAGTTTTATAAAATCCAAGGCATGAATTTTTTTTTTAATAAGCACAAAAGTGTCAATTTTAGCCATTTTAACCCGAAAGACCCCCCCTAAGGCAGGTGGGGACCAGAGTTTTCCTGGAAAATTTGTTCTGTTACTTTTTACTCATATCATGTTTAATGTTTGTGCAAAATTTCAAAAAATTCTAAAGCGTAGCTATTGAGAAAAGAGGGGGGAACAAAAAGAATAATTAACCCTCATTTCAAAGATTCAGTAACATAAATATCAACATTTATGCCAAATGATAGGTTATCCTTAGTATAATAAAAATATACCTGTACGTTTTTAATGAAAGAATTATTTAAAAGATGTACAATATAACATCAATCTTATTGAACTACACCATCACATTTTATTATACAGCTTCCTATTTCAGTAGCTTCTTTTCTAAAATTTAAAGCTTGTGGAATTCTCTTCTTGCTGACCATTTTCCTCCTACCTTGGTCTTTTCAAGATTAAGGTCAATTGGCATTTCCTGTCTTTGTGATAACCAGCTTTCATTCTTTTTAGCTTTTTATATTAAGTGGCTTTATGCCATGTCTGGAGCAAAAAGTTATTATCAAAACCGCCATAAATAAAGAAAAACAAGTATTACTTTAAGAAACACTGTATTATAGCAAAGCTACATGAATTGCAGTTCGAATTGCTTCTGGGTCCACTCTATTGTCCAGGCCTGGTCCCTCAGCAGTTACTGGTTCGTTGAAAACCTCAAAAGAATGCTCCAGGGAAAAAGTTTTGACTACAAATAAAAAGTTGGCTTGTTTTGAGGCCAAATAGTTTATAAAAAAAAAACACCAAGTTGTAAGAGAAGCATTAAAATCTTTCTAGAACCAAATATTTACAGGAGGAACCACATGAAAATGGTGCAATGGAACTGCCTTGATTCGAACCTAGTTCACCCAAGTCGTCTCTTTGCATTTGTTATCCAACTCATTACCACAAACTACCGATTTACATGATATTTATTAATTTGACAATTCTGAACTTGGAGGATCAAAGGGTGATGTCCGTTCTGACACTACACTCCCATCTGTCCTCCATTACTGAAAGATGGAACTTTCTAGACTGATACATTTTTTTTAATTCTTGTTTCACTACAGAGTTTCTCTTTCGTATTATTTGGATTCATTGGACTACTGTTTTCATCTTGAGTGTGATTTTCACATTTCGGTCGATGTAACCTCTGACCTTCTTCAGGTGTATCTTGTTGAACTCAAATGTTTCTGTCGAACTCGGGAATTTGGACGGAATTTTCAGCAGAACTCTTTATTTACTTTACGAGGGTAGTTTGTTCTTGTTCCATTAGCCATGGCCGAATAGTGGTCCTAAGTAATTCACAATTGTATTTTTTGGTCACCAAAACTGAGGATTGAACCTTCAACCTGCGCCATGGGTCCGTGCAGATAATTCTAGTACGAATTTTAGGAGCCTTAAACCTATTTTATTTCTAGTTGTAAATATCACTAATATATATATATATATATATATATATATATATTTTACTGATTACTTGTATATATTATCTATTGTTTATAATCACTGGTTCCCATATCGTATTAAATTCTATACTAGGTCTACTTAGTAATTGGTTATTCCCCAGCATGTGCTGCTTCCTTCAGTTGTACTTGGAAAAATCAATTGTAAAAAACAAAATTGAACCTTCTCCTGAAGGTTGAAGGTTCAATCCTCAGTCTGGTGAGTCCAAATAATACAAATAACCAATTTTCATCTCAAATTCAGAAATTTTGGGCAATTGGATTTTCTCAACATGAAATATAGACCTTGTGTCGAACTCGGCCCTCATGAGGAGGCAAGCAAAGAAAAACAATTCTGAAATTCCAAATTTCAACCAATTTTTAATGTAAGTTTTCATTGGTTCATCATGCTACAATTTGAAACGGCATTTTCATCATCTCATTGGCCAATCAAAATTTGAAAATTTAATTACATTTGATTTGTTAGGATTCAATTGATGCTCTTTTCTCTTCCTTGCAACCTTTCCCCACAGAAAAATAATGCTGTGAGCCTATCTCTGTTCTATCGCTATTTTCATGGTAAGTGATGGACTTAACTTCAATCTATAGTCCCCTTTGCCAAACTTTCACAAGAAACATTCGACTAGCTACAACCACTATATATGATTTCCCCCACTATATCTGTGCCTCAATCTAAACACAAATTCCATGAACAAAGTTTCTTTCCCCGAACTACTCGTCTGTGGAACACCGTTCTGCTGGCTGGCTTTTCACTTGAATAGAACATGGTAGCCTTCAAGTCCAATGTAAACAAGTTCTTGTTGAGCAGTCCACATAAATAATCAAATTCTAGCCAATTTACATCATTAACGATTATTACACTGCCACATTACATTCATTAATCCTTATCCTCGAGTGGCCTTTGGGCCTTGATAAGTGATGACTCCCAATGAAGGAAAAAAAGAATACAAAAAACATCAATTGCTAAATGCACAGATTGAAACGAGAGAGAGAGAGAGAGAGAGAAGGGAGGGGAATCATAAAAATAAATATAAAATAATGAAATAAAGACAAAAACGTAATAAAGAAAAGAAAAATAAATAAAAAAAAAACACAATGTATTTTTCTAAACCTTATGTATTTTTATTTTTGTAATTTTTTAAAGTTTTATTTTAATTTTATTTGAGTTTATAGAAGGTCTCACCCAAAATTGAAACAAGGGAGAAAAAAAAAAACATGGGGCTATGGTTTTACATAACAATTTAAAGGAAGGTAAACATGGTATTTCTTCAACTCGTACATTTTCAAAGGAGTTCATACATCGTCCCCTTTTATTTTTATTTATTTTTTTTTTATGGGTTTGTCATTTGTAAAAGCCACTTGGAATTAAGTCTGCTTTTTTTATTATCACTATTATCATTATAATTATTATTATAACAACAAATTTCTTTTTTATGTGTGCATTGATATATTACAAAAAACATTGGGAAAAGAAAGTTCGTTATATTTTTGCATTAAATTTTAAAAAAAAATGAAATAAAAAAAATAAGATAAAAGTACATAAAAAATTTGCAAAAAAAAAAAAAAAGTCAGTGGGAATGGGATCTGCAGCTTTAACATTTTTATATATTTTTTCAGTATTTTATTATTCAACTTGGTTTTAGCACAATTAAACTAAAACAAAAATAAAAAATTAAACTAAAAATAAAGATAAGAAATCACTTCATTATTTTAGGATTTTTTTTTTTTGCCATTAAAAAAAATTGTCTACAATTCATTTTTCAGAATAGTTTTTGTTTTAATTCTTCCTTGATAAAAATATTCCAATTATCCTTTATTTTATAATGATAGGATTACACCTTTTTCTTTCTTTTTTTTTTTAATTTCATAGTTTCTCCACAATTTCTGAAGAAGGCTAAAATGATTGATCGGAACTTTATGAACGCATCTCGAATTAAATTGTTTCTATAGACCGCCACCCCAAATAGACATACAGTCAGGTAATAAAACAGTTGAATAAATTTAGATTTTAAAAAAATCCACATGTTTTCAAAATTAATCAACAAGAAAATATGTTAATGGGTATAAAATTAAAAAATGGTTACAAAAATTGGGTTCATTTTATCGAAAATTGTTTCCAAGATTTCAGTGAACATGGATCAAAAACATATCAGAATTTGTTCATCTTTTCGCCAATATAGTTATCTTTTTACTAATTGTCAGTCTTCCATCTTTGCTAATTATTACTAAACAAACATTTTTTAAAGGAACTTTAATCAAAATACAGTTGAGAAATTAGTCAAAGAGTATTTAATGATTTTGTTTGTCCTCCGTTAAGAATTGTTTAAATCAGAATGAAAATTTGTAAGTTTAAGAAGGCGGTATAATGCAAATTGTTTTTGTTTTATTTTTTATTTAAAACAAACGTTCACCAATTCATTTCAAGCGAGCCACATGTTCCTCCTGATTAAAACATTTGAAAAGAAAAAAAAATGATTTTATTTCTCTGGAGACACCATCCCACAAGAAAAGAAAAAGAAAAACAACTGATAAAAACATTATATCGTCAAAACTTGGTTGATGTTAAACAAATAAATGTTTATTTTTTATCTGTGTTATACTGGCTTCTTAAACTTACATATTTATAAGAGTATTAAACAATAACTCAAAAAATAGATATTTCGTTTTAATTTGTGGGATTAATGAACACAATTGTTTATTTATTTATCCAAACAAAATAAAAAATTAATATAAATTAAAATTATATATATATATATATATATATATATATATATTAACTAAACTGAAGTTTAGAATATATAATAAATGAAACCTTTTATTTTTCTAATCAATTAAATTTTAATGTCTTCTAAGATACATTGTTATATTTTAATCAAGCAATTTATTTATTTATTTTTATTTTATTTATTTTTTTTGATAATAGTAAAAGTCCTGAACAACGCTAAGTATGGACAGCTAAATAGACTATACGTCAGTGTTTTGTTCAATTTCATAAGAATTCTAATGTCATTTCTCTGAACGTTCATTAAAGATCTTAAACAATTTAGAAAAAACGAACTTGCTTTTAGCAAAATCATTGGAAATCCAAGGGAGATAACTTGTAATATAAATCTAAAATGAGATTTATTCAATTCAACTAAATTTTCAATGTTACTCCTCTGCTGAATGTTCGTTGAAAGAAGATCTGAAGAGACGATTATAAAATATGATAAAAGCATTTGGTTCTTGTCCAGTATTCACCTTATATTAACAAACAAAACAAAACTAAAAAATAAACTGTATGACGGTGACAGAACGAAAATATTATAATCCAAAAATCAAGATCCAAGTAGTTTTATTTTTAAATAAAATATTTTACGAGTATCTCGCTTTCCATTTTGAAACAAATATTTCAAGCAACAAAGGGAGACAACTCAACAATAGTTGATACTAGCATTATTTTGTAATGCCTACGAATTCTCATTAATCACTTTAGAGATTTAAAAAAAATAAAACTACTTGATTTATGTGATTTTGGAATATGGTATTTTCATTTTGTTAGAGGTACATACATCATAGTTTTTTGTTTTTTTTGTGGGGGAATTTTGGACAAGGAGTGAATAAAAAAAAATGTTTAAAAATTAATTAAAAAATTTTTCAAGCCAAATAGATTTGTGTAGAATATATTTAACTTGTTGAGTAAACGTAGATTTTTCAAGGATATGAATGTATTGAACACGAGGCATCAGATATGCAAACTCCCTTACGGTAAAAAAAAATCGCTCATTCGTAGTTGAACGACTCAACCATTTACTATTGTACTAAATGTAAGTTAATCAACGTTTGTTTTCCCAAAGTCTTTTTTTTTTTTTTTTTTTTAATTTACTTTAATAATACAAATATCCACTAAAATACACATTAGTTTTGTGATTGGGTTATGTTGCCATCCATCCCTCTGTTAGCGATCCGTTGGAAAATCCAGCTCCTCAAAAGAGGATGCTTTAGATTAGGACAAAACTTCAAACTGCCTCAGTTTAGAAAGAGTTCTCCTTCACTGAGGAAGGGCAGAACATATGAACATACTACAATGGATCAACAAATATATATTGTCTCCTATAAATATATAAATATATATATATATATATATATATTTATTATTATTTTATTTTTATATCTAGTATTTCAGGGAGTTAATACTTATGTTTTAAAAAGTATGTTTCAATCAATATGTTGAGACAAAAAATATACTAAACATACCTCAGCAAAACGCCTAATCTCTTCTGCAAAATGTAGTTATGCAAACAGCAAAGATGTCAAAGAAAAGCCAGACAAGAAACAGATGAAATAAAAATAATAGCATGCAATTTACATGGCAATAGCAAATGCATAACATTATCCTACAGAGACCTAACCTGAATAAATGCAGCGACCATGCATTTTTAACAGCATCTGTAACCTCAGCTCTCCAAATTGTAGAGCCATGGTAATCTCGGGAAGATAAGTAAAGACGGTAGTTTCCCTGTTGCTTCCCATCTTGATTTGAGGGTGTACCTTCCCTTATGAGTTAAACATGCCCCCAGATACCAACCTGGAAATTTCTATGACTCAGCACAGTACATACAGCGCTTAGCCTTCCCAAATGGTCACTGATCTGGTACTGGTCAGGTTTATCATTGCTTAACTTTGGTGATCTGGCGAGAACTGGTGTGTCAACGTGATTGCGATTGAGATCTAACACAAGGTGTGAAATGTTAACTTAAATAACATTTAAGTTGACAAATTAAATTTGATTCTGACCAGCCAATTTACATTTGTTATTTTGGTACCAGGTTACTGCCTATCACATACTTTACTCTTTATTTTTTAAATATGTACTGTTGTCTGCGTAACAGGTTATATTGAAGCATTTTTCAATTGTTACCGGAATCAAAATCAGCAAAGGGAATAACTAATATTTTTAATTAAAAATAAAATAATTGTTTACATTACAACTAAAATTAATATGGCTTCAAAAATGTGATAAATAAAACTGAATATGACTACAGGAAATCCCATAAAATGCTAAGTAGGTACAGTTATATATATAATCCAAATTTTGGTCAATAATACCTTTCTCAAGATGAGGAATGACATGAACTAAGAAAGTGCAAAAATATTTTTAAACGAATTTAAAAAAAAGTATAAAACTGAAAAACTTGCGGTTTTTTTTTGTCAATATTTTCACAAGAAAAAAAAAAAAAAAAAATTATCACTAAGTAATAAATTTCCTGAAAATGTTTTTGCTTAAATGAAAGCAAAACGTTAAATACATTTTTTATATATTTTTCTCCCATTTTATTCAGTTCTTTTTAAATACATTGTAAGCTATTTCCAATCGTGTGTATATATATATATATATATATATATATATATATAAAATTATTATTACGAACCTTTTTGGTAATTGCGCATAAGTGAGAACCTAACTTTCAAACACACCGGAAGCTGGCACCTGTGTCTCTCAGTTGATATATGGAAACACAAAATAGATACAATTTTCAAATATACTTCATATTTATATTTTTTTTTTTTCATCCCACCTTATAAAAAAATATATAGGCATTTTTTTTTTATCAATTTTTTATTCGCATATTTTTTCAAAAAACTATGTTTAAGTTAATGTTATATATTTTATCAAACTATTTAGATATTTTAAAAATATATTTACAAAAACATGAAAAAAAACCCAAAAAAACTATGAATGTGTCACATTTTTTTAAATAGTTTTAGCAGTTTAAAAAAGGTGAATCCGCAACAGAAAACAGTTTTAATATGTGAATATTTTCCATATGTTAAAAACATTAAATTCAAACATAAGTACGAATCCAGTAGCTGATATTGCCAAAACAGTTATTTTTAAATCGTTAAAATTAAACATAAAATATATTTGAAAATTGTATCCATTTTGTGCTTTCATACCTCAATTGAGAGACAAAAAAATTAATTGATAAAAAAAAGTTTACGAATTTTTATATATTCTTATTATAGAGGGGTAAAAAAAAAAGAAAAATAAACAAACTATATTTGAAAATTGTATCCATTTTGTGCTTCCATACATCAACTGAGAGACACAGGTGCCAGCTTCCGGTGTGTTTGAAAGTCAGGCTCTCACTTTTTTTATATCTATACAAGATAACAATCCTCAACCCTCCCCCATGCACATGTTCTAGTAAGCTAAAACATAATGCAATATTTCAAGAGTAATATATATGTGTACGTATGTATTTCTGATGATTTAAAACATTTTTAAAATCGTATTTCAATCAAATATCATACACAAAAATATATATGTTACGTGTTCAAATACGTGTTCAAATATAAGCTAAAGTATGTACTGCACCTTGAATAGTACTATACGCACATCAACACCACATATGTACACACGATACATACTGCAAACACTTACATACATCCAGATACGCATATATATGTCAAATATGCATACATATACATATATACACACATACACGCACACATGTTAAGGCGTTAGGGTTGGGGATTTTATTTTATGCATCCCTGCCCCAAAAAAGCAGTTGCGAAGCAAGCGACAGTGAAATGTCATAGATTTCAATGCTCATACAAAGTTTGGAAAAGACAGAAGGATTGTCAGACATCTTAAAGACAAAATACCGATTTTGACAGCATATAAGATACATTCTAAAAATAAATTAATCAAAACAAAGTCTTTAAGTTTTTCCAGTCTTTCTAAAATAAAACAATTGCTAAAACAGCTGTCCGTTTTCTGTAATAGCTAATGATCTTGCTCTGCATTGGAAACTAGCTTTGAATATCATAGTGATGGGTACGAACTCATCTTTTATTTCATGTACAGCCGAGTATCATTCAGTTTGTATGCCACCACGTTCCAGACATTCTGATAAAAAGGGTGATGCAAAAGAATGCTGTGACATTAATGTACAAATAACGAGTCTCTTCTATATTAGTTGCCCTCACCCATGATAGCCATTGTCTATGCTACTATTAAACCTACAGGCAAGAATAGAGCTGGATTCATAGCTTATATTTATCTCCCTCCCATAACAAGATAATGTGACACAAAGGTCAGAAAGTGGGATCAAAGAGCTAACACTCTAGAGGAAGAACACTCTGGCTTGCAAAAGTGCTTGAGCAAACCCCATTGGCACTTTCCAGTAGGGGCGCCTAAGGCAATTAGCAATAAACTAACTATCCTCTCAAACGGAGACGGTAAAACCTAGAAGGGTGGACCCCCTTGAACTACACAAGATCAAAACCATGCTTCAGCCAACAGGGAAAATCTATCCCTGGTGGTTTTGGGTCCGAAGGAAGCTGGATTCATAGCTCCCCCCCCCCCCGAGTGTATTAGTGAAATTGACAGCAGCGAGATCAAAATTTGAATACAGTGTGTTGAGCTATATTCTGTAGTCGTACTGCTCAACAACACTATAGTAGAATACTTATTTGTCTTTGAGACTTTGTTGTGTTGAAATAAATGTGCATCTTGTATGAGTCTTATATGCTCTCAAATATGGTATCTAAGTAAAAAACAAGATTCAGAGAACAGTAAAAAAAAAAAAAAAAAAAAAAAAAAAAATTCCTTAAACAAGAAACACAACTTTCTGCCGATCCACATTAAATACGAACAACATTCATACAAGCACTTGAAAACTAAGCAGTCCAAGCAGTTTTATATGTACATATGTATGTAGTATAAGACTCTGGTTGTGATATGAATACCAGGTGTAGAGCACAATAAACTCTCAATAAAAGCTGCAAAGCTGCCATCCAGAAAGAGGAAAAACCGAAGACTTTCAAGGCAGCAGCCTACAGATCAGAGACTCTCGGAGACCAAATGTTGCTCAACATAAGAAACATGATGGATAACACTCCAAGAGGTTACATATCATGGAGAGACCATTCAGTAAACAAAATGGTGCATTTTGCCTTCCACACGTATCTGCAATTGTTCAGTGATGACATTTGGCCTAGCATATATCCTGAAATGATGAACCTGCTGAAAAGTGCTTCTGTGGTCACCAGAACTGAAGCAATTGGCTGGAAAGTCATTATAATCAAGATTCTGAAGAAGACAACACATAGGAAAGGAGCTTTTGGCTGCAACTTTGTGAATATTTTACCATCAATTGATGGATGACAAAACCAGAAAACAATTATATTCCATGATAAATGTTTCTGACAAAAAGAGAAAGAACTACCGTTTTTTTTTGGGATAAGACACTATGTATCTAAGACTTGTCGTTGGTTAGTTTGTTTTTTTCCCCTCAAAATAGTATTTATATTTTTACATCAAGTGGTTTCATGCGTAGTCTGGAGCAATTTCCATTAAAAAAAATAAAATAAAATGCTGACATCCCATGAGCAATATTTTTGACAGGGGAAAGAATTCCTATCTTATGAGTAAAATCTATGCATCTAACACTTATTTGCTAGTTTTTTTTACTTTGAAATAGCATTTTTTTGAAATAGTATCTTTTTTTAGCTTCTTACATCAAGTGGCTGAATGCCTTGTCTGAAGCAATTTCTATAAAAAAATTTCAGATAAAAATTAGTGTACGACATGCAATTTGCAATGAATTCAAGGGTCTCCAAGAATAAAACTATTAATTTGATTCAAGTGAAACCCCAAGAAATGCAGTGAAATGAAGAATACAGCACCTCACCAATGTTTGTATAAGTTTTTTTTTTTTTAATGGCACATCAACCTTTTTTCTGGTTATCTAATGCAATCACTTCGGTAAACATTTTTATGCTTCGGGTTCTTTATATCTTCAAATATTTATTCATTGTGTTTGGTTTGATTGTTTTGTAGAGGAAAATTTTACATTTGCAGAACATGATTGAATTTTGTAAAGGGAAAGGAAAATAAACAATAACATCAATGTTTGGTGGAATAAGTGTGCAGAGCATGCATCTGCAATAAGCATTGCAAAGCTCGAGTTGGATTTAAGAGTCACCGTCATTCTTACAAGGAAAAATTATATATCAAGCTTGTCAGAGAGGGTCATGCTCATCTTCATATATATATATATATATATATATATAATGCTTGCATGTATACGTGTACATACATACATACATATAAAAAGTTGTGTGCGTGCATGTGTGTATAAGCAACGTACTGCTTGGACCAGAAAGAACATCCTTTCGAAAAGAGATATACACAAATGCGTGCATCCATCTAGACATAGACATGCATATTACCTACATACACACAAACATATACATATATCTCTTCACCAATGCATGCAGTGTATATAAAAATATACGCATCTGCATCAGGAACATACATATGTGCATACCTACGTGAGTGCAGATCTGCATTGCATAAGCAAAATAAAAAGCATTTTATTATTTTAGTTAATTTGACCTATTCTAGACAAACCATCACACCATTATTCCTTATATATACTAGACTACCTGTAACCAGTTATGCCAGTGTATATATATATATATATATATATATATATATATATATATATATATATATATATATATACTTATATAAGTATATCTCAGCGTTTGTTTCCAGTTGTCCTGTATTTCACTTGCCACTGGTATTTAACAATGTCGTCTCAGGAGAGGTGTGGTTGGAGATTGCGCACCTTCTGCCACAAAAAATTCATGCGCAAGCAACCCTTCGTGGGTATCCATAGTCTGTCCAAGAATGAAGGAACCTGCTATATAAGTGTATATATATATATATATATATATATATATATATATAATTTACAAAGATAACTCTTATCTTAAAATTCATACTTATCAAGATAATAAAAAGCTTAATATACTAGAGTAATTAACGAAACAAAATTCATGATGAAAATAAATATTGAATACATTGCAATATTTACTGATCCATCAAAAACTCAAACAAGAAATTATAATATAAAAAAAAAGCCTTAATCCATGAATTTTCAAAGATAGGCTCTTTTCATCAGAGAATAAACATTAATAATAAAAAAAAATCCATCACTGGTTAGCATAAATTTGAAAATAAACATACAAAAAATATATAAGAAACTTTGTGAAAGAAATTGCATCTTCAATAGAATAACAAATCAAGAAAACTAGCTCGTCAATCAATTAATAAAATCTGTGAAAAATAAAAATATAATTGATTATAATATTATAAATATATATAATTGATTATAATATTATAAAATCTGTGAAAAATATAATTGATTACAGCTTAATGCAAAAAAATATTAAACATTGAAAAATCAAAAAATGTTGCTCATATTTTTTATGTTTATTTTCCAATTTATGCTAATCATTTAAATATATTTTCAAACGTATGATTAGTGATGCATTTTTTACTAATTTTTATGCTCTGATGAAAAGAACATATCTTTGAAAATCGATGGGCTAAGGATTCTTCATTATTATCAATCATTGTTTGAATTTTTGATGGATCTATAAATAATAATTTAATCAATTTGTTTTTATATCAACATGTATTAAATATTTACAAAAAACCTTTTTGAATTTGCAAATATTTATGAAACTCTGGTAATATCATGGAACTTCTTTCTCTCCCCATTGAATTATTTACATCATTCTATTCCTCCAACCATTTCTCTCATAATTCACTCTTTCTTTGTCATTTGCACTTTCTCCTACCATCTAAAATAGTTGTGTATAGATAAAAAATGAGTGTGGTGACAAGCAGGCAAGATAACATGAGTTTTAGTAGTACATATATACACACACACATATATATATAAGATATAGATATATATTAATTTTTTTTAAAGTTCAGATACATTTATAAAATTAATTTAAAGACAATATTTTTTTTTTGCAAAAGTGCTCAATACTAAATAGAGCTTTATAAAGATTTATTGAAACAAATGTTATTAAAAATAACAGAGCCTTTTATTGTTTCGATTTTCCTATCCTTTGTGTGGGCTTGCCCCAAAATTTGGCTTGCTAATGGCATAAAAAAAAAACAAAAAAAAAAAACAAAGAAAACACCCTGATGCCTGCAGTCTATGAATATTGACCATGTATGGCTATTAATTCCTTCCCTCACAAGTTTTTCTCAGCCCGCTATTTATTTGATTCTCACCCAAAGATGATCCGACGACAGATCAAAGACGTTTGTGATACATATAGGACATAAATGATTTTCACACCAAAAAGATCAGAAAAATCGAAAAAAAAAAATTCTGAAATAATAAAAGCTCTTTTATTTTTAATAATGTTTGCTTAAATGAAAATGTTGCCTAAATATACACTAGTCAAATATTTATCATGTAAACCTAAGTTTTGGCTTACACAACTTCAGTCCCATCTCCATAACGTCATCTCATTGGAATTGAAATTGATAAAGAAAATAAATTTGGATAATGGGTAGATAAAAAAAAATAAAACAGAAATAAAAAAAAACAAAGGTGAATAAATAAAAAAAAAAAAAAACTGTCATAGTTATGATTTTTGATTAGTTATACGAAACCCGAGTACCATCAATGGATTCTCAACTGTATTGTAAGTAAAAGACGCACATATTTACTTTGCAGAATGAGAAAGACTTTTACAAAATTTCAGAGCTCATCTAGAATTAAACTTATTTTCAAAACAAAAAGACAGAAAAATCTTTAAAAAGACTATGATGTTCCTACCCGTCATGGTACAAAAATGTCATATCCCGAAAAGCATGCAAATTGATCAAATAACTTTTTTGCTTTTTATTTTTTTTTAAAGATAAGACAAATAAATTATGACGAAATGAGACGTTGTGTTTTGGTCCGCCATGTTTTATAAAAAAACTAAATTCGAACTACTGAGCCTTCTAATAATTACAACTTCCTATTAAAATCATTTTAAAAAATCGTAAAATAATTTTCTACATAAAAAAAAATACATGATCAAGTTATGTGATTTTTGGAATATGACATCGTTCTGTGACTGGTAAATATATCAAAGATTTGTCTGCAACCTATGTTTTTAAAATAGGTTTGATTTTAAATAAAACCCAAAAATTCTTTACAAAAAAAAAAAAAAAAAAAAAAAAGAAACACTTTAATTACTCAATGGGAATCTACATTTTTGTAATGTGGGGTTGAATACTTTATTATATTTATAGCATATTTTTTTCTTTTTAAATCCATCATGTTCATCATATTGATACAAACATAACCTAGCATTTCATTTAGATGAAATTTCAAAACACTGAAAATATTGAAGAAAAAAAAATTTACCTTCCATAATAACAATTTTGAGGAAAAATTGTGAAGATAATAATAATAATAATAATAATAATAATAATAATAATAATAATGGTAGCAATGATAATGATAATAATAATCAAGGCAAACAATTGTTTAAATCATCAGGACCTCCAGGTCAAAGTCCCTGCCCCCTCAACACACGTATTGCCGTTCCGTATTTCCTTCTTCCCTTGTCATGTTTTTTGTTTTTTTTTTGTTTTGCTACATGGAAATTTTTTTTTTTTTTTAATCCAGCCAAAAATTTATTCTTGAAAATAAAGAAAGACAAAAAAAAAATTAACGATAATTTAAAAAAGTAGCCATGTTATTGTCACATAATGCAAAGTGGATATACGTTTCTAAGAAAGTGATTCATTATGGCGTTGACAATAGTTGTGCTTTTGTGGAGCTCAACATCAAAAAAGAAAAAGTTTTTGTTAAAAAAAAGAAAAAAAAAAGGAAATTTTGTTTCCCTCTTCAAAAAGAAAAAAAGAAAAATTTAAAGAAAGAAAAAGAAAAAAGTTAATGTTTTTTTTTCCAATCTTGAGGGGAGAGAGAAAGAAAAGGAATGTTTTTAAGTTGCTTCATTTTTTATATATATACTTTTTTTTATTTTTTATTTGTCTCTTTTTTTCTCTCACTCTCCGCCATTTTTTTTTTTTTTCAGAGGTAATATAAACTCATACATATTACACACATATATATATATATATATATTATATATATATATTTATATAGATATATGTATACGTACATTATTTGAAGATAAAAAATTCTGGAGACAAATGCAGGCCTTTTTTTTTCTCTCTTTCTTTTAATATTTTCTTTCTTTTTTTGTTTATTTATTAACCTTTTTACAAATATTTTTTAATTATCTTTTTTTTTTTAAATTGGGAAACACACACACACACACACACATACACACAAAGTCTTAAATGTCTTTTGGGTTTCTTTTTTTTATTGTTGTTTTTTTGTTGTTGTTGTTTTTCATCCAAAGATTAACACCACCAGAAGTGATTTTTATTTTTTCTGCTTCGAGTCATCACTAGCGATAACACGGTTAATTATTTTAAATATGAGCACATATCTACATACATAGACTTCTACACCCCACTTGGACGACAACACCACGGGTATTTTTTATTTTTTTTTTTTACTAGTTGTGCGCAAGGCCCTTAGGGGACCTAAGAGGGATGCACCAAAACTACGTACACATACGCACACGCATTCACATATATATATTAGCTTTCAATATTTTTTTTTTTGTTGTTTTTTGCAAACATATACATGCACTTACGTTCAGGTTTGCTAATGGTACAACAAATAGAGTAAAAATGTGGCCTCATGGCCTAAAATATCTCTTCATTCACTACGATTATTGCTGATAAAGTGTTTGTGGTCCTCAAACTGTCAGAAGATTCAACAGGAGGAAAAAAAACAAAACAATTTATATATATATATATATATATATATATAGGTACATTAACAATAATGAACTAGTCAGTTCAGATTTTCAATTATTTTTAACAGATATATGGCAATTGCCACTAGATTTTCTTTTACTTTTTCATTTTTTTTTTTACCAGCAAACTAAACTCTTTTTCATGTTATAAATATTTCAGAATCACAATTCACTTAAAGACAAGACAGTTGAATATAAGTTGCTAAAATATTTTTTTTTAAATCTAAAAACTTAAATCAATATTATTTTATTTAAGATAACTACTTTTTACGTAACTTTTTTAAATCTCTAGTTATTAATTAATAGTTATTAATACTTAAAAAGAAAAAAAAAACAATGGTAGGCGTGAGTGTGTCGTGTTTTTTTTTTTTTTGTTTTATTAAATTTTTATTTCCCCTTGCACTTATTTCATACCTTATTTTAATTATAATTATGAAAAAACAGCTCCAATCGTCATCATTCTTAAAAGATTTATCTACAATATTTATTATAATTTGTTTGATCCGTTCTCCTCACCAGCAGTAATATTTATATCTATATATATATATTTCAACCAATATGCTCTCTGGTCTTCTTCATACATATTTTTCATTTACAATCGTATTTAGATTACACAATGCATGAATGTTTATTAATCTATTATACAAAGGGCAGTTGTCTGTATATCTGTGTGTCCAATTAAAACTTATTATACAACAAAACTCTACAAAGTTGGTATTATCTTAATCAGCATAACTCCACGAAAATAATATCTAAAATTTAGAAAAAAAAGATTTATTATTTGGAGATTAATTGGACATTTAAAATGATTTAATGCTATCAAAAAGTAATCAGTTTTTAATCTCATGTATTAAGAAAATGAGCTGGCATGTTTTCAATTTGAAAAAATGCACACTCCAAATTTTATCTATTGCTTAACTTGTCATTGCTCTACAAAGAGGGGGGGTTAGTACTCTGGAGGCATCCTTAATTTTATTTGCTGCTCTGGAAAACTCGTGAATTTAATTTATTTGTTCTTCACTTAAAAATAAAAATATTTCTTGTGGGGATGGAGTGATGAAAGAAATTTTACACTATTCAACATCTATTTAGTTTTTTATGGTTGTGGGCAATATGGGGTAACCCTGCTTGTTTTTACATGACCAGGAAGTAAACTTGATGATAGGTGAAGGTGTAGGAGAGAGTGCCACTACAATTACCTTCAATGTTTACCTTATAATACCATGTCTAGCAAAGACGTATCAAGTATGATTTTCTTTTAGTATTTAATATGACTTGACAAAGGATTGAAAATTAGAACACAATTGAACATTAGGAAACACCATGCCAAATGGGTCAGTTCATCATCAGTAATGTACATTAATAATCAACAGCAATCCTTTCAAATGCAGGGCGGAAAAAAACAAAAAAAACATTGTGAATGAATACTATACCTGACATAGGTTGGAGAGCAGATTGGTCGAAACAAAAGAGATAATGTTGATGAGGAAAACGGTCCAAACCAAAACAATTCCCTATACGTAAAGTATCAGAAATTATTTCATCATGATTATCATCATCTATTCCGACAATCTATGACTAAAATCTAATTACAATAATTTTATGATCATTTTAAAGATATTTGTCCACGACCATCAGTTAATATTATCATAATATTACAATTAAAGTTCATGTCCCAGCTATATCAAAGAGGAAGAAACATTATTACTGTCAAGTTTTATTTTTGTGAGGCCAATAAGACACAATAAGCCTCCTGATATGCATGATAATACATATTACAGAGAGAGAGAGCGAGAGAATGAGAAATATATAAAATATTTAAGACATTTACATATCATCATAACTGTGGCTATGTTGTAAAAAAAAAAAAAAAAAAAAAAACTGGCAATTCATCAGTGACTGTCCTATTATTGCCTCAGAATTACAAATTCATCTTGAAAATTAACTTTTGTAATTCCAAGGTAACTGAACAGTCACTGAGGAATTATTGTTTTAGAAAAAATAAAATAAAAATATGGCTATGACGACATTCAGAATGTAGACATCTTAATTATATATATATATATATATATATATATATATATATATATATATATATATATATACACACACAGACTCTTACCCCAATAATTTAATACGCTAATCAATTTTTCCTTAAAAGAAAAAAAAAAAAAACATCTACATTACACATTTTTTTAAAAATTTATTACAGAGACACTTGAAAGCTGTTTCTATCAGTAAATTACTCCTGAGAGCATGGTCAGGTTTCGATCTTAGGTTAGAGCATTTTTTTTTTTGTCTAGCCACACTAAAGAGTTAATATAGCAAAACCATCTGTACATGGGTAGTAGATATAAATATTTATTTATTTAATAATTATATATTTATTAGATTACTGAATATGCCATAACTCAAGTTTAATGGATCATACACAATTGAGAATGTGAAAGATAGTCAAAACGTATTTAATCCATTCATATATATATATATAATTGTAAGTGTCAACTGAATTAAAGGAATAAATTTTAAGATGGTCAACATCATGGACTTTGGAATATAGACTCTTGTCATTTATTCATTATATGCTCTGTAATTACATTGAGCTTCTTAAATAAGATTGGTATATATAAAAAGGAAATATAAATGAATAAAGAATAGTTTCACAGAAATATATATATATATATATATATATATATATATATATATATATATATATATATATATATATATATATATATTATAATAAGTTCTCAAGGGAAACCCATGCTGGAAAACTCAGGATCACTAATTTAAATGAAATTTAACTTACAGGAAAACCAAATAAAATTATACAAGTTTTCAAAATTTGAGAAATTTTAAAGTGCATCATAAAATTTAGCTATCTGCATATTAAAGAATTATTAAAATTATTTTAGTTGCTTTTACGACACATGTTAAGATTTATTTAGCTACTACCCTCTAACTCACTCTCTCTCTCAATCTCACCCCTCCCCTTAGCTGTGTTTTATTTTTCAGTCATCATCATCATCGCAATAGTCATATAACTATAATTAGTACAATTATTATTATCACTCCTGCTTTGTATCAAATTGATTACTCCCACCCACTCCCAGGCGATATTAATCACGCTTGTAATGATGACGGTGGAAGTGGGGGTAGGGACAAGGTTGGTGGTGGTATGTGGTAATGGTAAAAAAAAAAAAAAAAAATGTTTTCTTGTTAAAAGCAGATGGTCACAATGAAGACAAAGATGACGATGGTGTTGCTGCTGCTGTTGTTGGTGGTGATGAAGATGACTATCTCTCCTATCTAGTAGTAGTAGTAATAGTAATAGTGGTAGTATTTGGTGCTGTGTGTGGACACTACACATCATGGGGGAGGGGGGGTCAGTCTGCGTAACCTCTTCACGTTGGGCGCTGGGGTACGGACGGACGGTCAGGAATCCTGGGTGGAATACTTGGGATAGGGCGCCTGCAAAACAAAGTTAAAAATCATACTTTAATCAATGAAAAGAAAAAAAAATTATTTTTAAATATAAATAAAAAACAAATGGTAGATGAAAACTGAAGATAATAAATTCATAAAAAATGGAGGTATGGGTAAAAACCAGATGATTTTTTCTTAAATGGAAATCTTCTAGACAGAGCATGATGTAATTTGATATAAAATATCACTTAAAAGTCATAAACTAGGCAAGGATAAGTGCTAGATTCTGACCCAGAAAACAGCAATTCTTGTTCCTTTGCCAGAAACATCACTCATTGAATATGAGGATTAAAGGAAGTGAGAGTTACAAAGTTGCCGAAAGTAAACCAAAAGTTCATTTTCTACTCTTATTTCTTTTTTGTGCGACTATTGTAGAGAGTCTTTACAGGAATATCAGCTTAATAATTTCACCGTTTTTCTCTATCAATCTTCTTTTTTTTTTTTTTATATATAAAGGAGTCACCACTTATCAGGCCCAGAGGCCACTCGAGGATAAACTTTCTTAGTCATATCGCAACAAAGACATAAACATTGTTATTTCTTTTTTGTATAACGAACACAATCATGTTTCATATAATTCTTTTCGGGGGTTGGGTGGAGGTATTTCAAACATTAAATATTAACCAAATAATCATTGCCAATATCATTCCTGTGTGACTTTTACAAATCTGTTTAAGAAAATTTTTAATTTATTGCATTTTGCACCAGTCTACAACTGCAGTTATATTTCAAAACTGATAAACACTGATCAGGACAAGGAATTTATCATAAAGCACAAAAAACAGTTAATGTAAATGCAAACAAATACAAACAGAACTTTATTTTAACTCGTTTTTCTATTCCAAACTATTTGAGACATTTTTTTTTTTTTTTGCCATTAAACTGATTGCCATATATATATATATATATATATATATATATATAATAAATTCCACAGCCAAACAACGTCGCAGCCCACAAGAGCCATAACAGTCAATGAACTGGAAGTCCAAGACTCTAGTTTTGCCCTCATTTGGGCTCATCAGTTAGACACATCCGAACTCAGGATTCGAAACCCGAGCCTCTTGCATGCGAGGCAAGCTCTCTACCAACTGAGCAAACGCCCCGCACACAAGAATTTCTATTAACCAACACAGATCAAGCAAACCACGCCGAAATCCGACTGAAATGAACCTACTTCGTCTCGACAAGGGACACGGTCATCCAATCAGCTAACAACCCCAAGTCAATGTCTCACAAGTAGGAGTTTTAAGTTGAAAGGATGATGCCATCCAGCAATGCTAATCAAGTGAGTAACTTATGATAGGATTTTCAGAATGTGAGAGATTATATATATATATATATATATATATATATATAGTATCCAAAATTTTTTTGATTAAACAATAAACTCTTATTCCTTAATTTTTTTTTTTTTACAATTCAAGGTAAACAAAAGTTGCTCACTTCAGCTTTCTAAAATATTAACATTTCAATTATAATATATTCTGTTTGCAATTTGTAATATATATTTTACAAAACTTACATTTTTCACAAAAAACTCCATTTTAAATATAAATTCATTCAATTGTGAATAAAAAAAAAAATTCATGGCATTCTTACCATTAATTGATTTTTATGATCAAATGTGCACCTTACAGATAGCTACACCATACTAACATTGTTTTAAGGTATCCATAATGTAAATACAATATTAGTTCCGCTTTTTCATTATTTTTGTACACCTAATGCTCTGAAATAATGCACATAATTTATATTAAATGTTTCCACATGTAAACGCAAAATTTGTTCCTGATGCATATCCCATTTTTTAACAAAATTACCTCATTTTAGTACAATTTCTCACCCATGGAAAGACTACACAAGTAATAATTTTAACATTTCCCCATAATTCCTCATAAACATTTAATCCTTTCGTGGTTATGGTGGTGCAAGAAATGCTCATTTTTATATGGTAAATTTGATACTGACATTATCAACCTATTTGATTTTTTAACTGTTTTTTAATATACATGAAAATGTTGATTTACTTTATTTTTTTAACCTCTTTTGCATACTTATTCTACATTCTTAATTTACGTAGCATTTAATAAAATCAAAAGAATTATGATTTTGCTAATTTACGAAACTAACATAATACATTTTTTTTGCTCCTGCTCTAAAACACACATAAGTTATATTAAATGTTTTCAGTTCACACGTACATGCAAACACAAAAGATTCCTGATGAATTTTTCATCAGGGAGTGTACACTTACATGAAAACATTAAATAAAAAAATTAAAAAAAAAAAGAAAAAGAAAAAAAAACAATTCAATTAATTAGTATCTTTTTATGTCTTATTTGGCAATAACGAGATACAGGTCCTGCTAGTTTTAAATAATAAAAACTAAAATGTTTTAAAAAAAAACTTTTTTTTAAAAAGTAAATTTCTTTGTTTAAAACAAATTTAAAAAAAAATTATTTAAATACTACTTACAGGGGCTGAGAGGACATATGCATGGCAGCCTGTGGGGCATCAGGTGCTGGTCGAGATGGGACTTTCGGAGCTGGTCTACTCGGTATAGACGGGTTCGCAACTGGCCTGGTAGGAGGCATTGGTGGTCCTCGAGGTCTGCTAGGCCCAGGAGAGGATGGCCTGAAACACAAAGGAAATCTCTTATTTAAATAAATAAAAAATAAATGCATAAAAAGAATGACCTGATCCCAACATGCAATAAAATGGATAAGGAGAACCACAATGGAAACAAAATGAAAGCAGAAGGTAGAATTATGTTAAGTGAAGACAGGTTAACAGTAACGGCTGAAAGGGTGGCTTTTAATCTAGCTGATATGAAGGGCTGTTATGGCTTTAATTGAACATTATAATTAGTATTCTTAATGCTATTACATCCAGCATTCCAAGGGTTCTTAATGCAAAATTTGGTCCAATTCTAAACTTTAGTTTTGGAGCTTATAAGTGTTCATTACAGCATTTTGTGGTACATACAACAAAGAGAAAAAGTGATAAAAAACAAATATATAACAAATAAAAGTTACCAAAGGCAAGATAAGTTACTTTTCTACCTAACTGAATAAGCTCTGTGTTTTAACATATGGCATTTTTCAGTTCAAAAGAATTTATGGGTTTACTGGTATGTTGGAACGGAAAATAATAATGGTGCCAAAGGACCCTTGATAATCATTTAAAAATCGAATGTCACAGTGACATTTATTGGTAAAGTTTCTACCCGTATTTTGTTTCATTTTCGATTTTTGAGCGATTACAGAGACTCCTAAAAGAGGCAGTCTGATGTCAGCCATTTTTTTTTTTGCTCTAATTTAAGACTTCCCACATCTTGTGTTTCAAAGCAAACAAACACCTTAAAATAAGTTCAAACACAAAAAAATTATCCAGCTCAGTGGAAAAGAACTTATGTTGCCTTTGGTAACATTTTTTATATATTTGTTTTTTTGGGGGGTTTTTTCACCACTTTTTAATTTTGTTGTTTTTACTGCAAAATGACCTTCATTGCTATAAGTAGTAGTAGCAGCAGCAACAATAGTTGCATAATTAATGATAACCCTTCTATGGCCGACCTGTTATTTTAATAGTGATTTGTGTTAATTTTTATAGTATTATTATTAGTAGTAAAATAATTACTTGCTTACAATACACCTAGCACATGAAAGCTGCTTTATACCAAATTTGGTACAATTCTATTGAATAGTTTTAGAGCTTATAAGTGACTAATAGGTAGTATTTGTTCTGCTCAACCCTAAGAGGTCCATGCTGCCTTTCTTGCCTTAGAAAGGTGTTAGTTTACAGCTAACTGCCTGAGGTGCTATCATAAGAGATAGCTGACAGGGCTGCTCGTGCAATTTTTAAAGGGCACCATTTCTTATATGTTGGTCTGTTCTCCCCACCTTATGTTACCTCTCCCCCATGGTAAGAGGGGAGGTAAATACCAAGTGATAAATTAACATACAATAAAAACATTTTTGAAATTTTGAGTTGACGATTGATTATTCACATTATTTGGATGCTTCAAACTATTGTTCTCATCTTTTTTTTTTTTACGATGTTTCGATCAATGTAACTTCTGACTCTCGTGCATTTTGTCAAAGTTGATCATCTTTCTGTCGAACATGAGAATCTACATGAAACTTTGAGTAAAACCTGTTATTTAATCTACAACAGTAGCATGCTCTCGTTCAGTTAGGACTTACTCAGTCATGGCCAAGTAATTCACAATTGTACTTTGAGTATTGCCTGCACCGAGGATTGAACGTTCAACTGCCAGAAGAGTAACTTTAAAAATGAATTTCACCAAGTACTTTATCCACTACATGATCCATGGATCCATAGATTAAATGAAACGTTTTGTTCAAGATTCCATGCAGATTCCAGAGTTCAACAGAACGATTCCCAAGTTCAACAAGATGCACCTAAAGAAGGTCAGAGGTTACATTGAACAAGACATTGTGACTATAGCGCTCAAGATGAGAACAGTAGTCTGAAAAACTTAATTAAAACAAAAAATAAAAACGTTCAATTATTATTAAACTCGATCAAATTCTATCAATTCAAACGCCATAGAAATACCTAGCAATATTTTTGAATAAAATATTTAAAACTTTATATCGAGGCAATAAATATTCAGTCAAAAGATAAGCCATTCTCTGAGCAGAAAGTGTTATTGATCACTCATTTTTGACCACATAGTATAGGGGGCAGAACATAACTATTTTTTTAATTTGCAAAATGGCCACCAGAGTGCACAATCTCTTGTACGTTACCTTATTCTCCCCACTTCACACCATAATTACCCATGAGGGGCAGGATAAAAATACCAAGTGGCAAATAGACAGACACAAAAAGTTCAATTATAACATGACTGTTACTTAAGTGAAAACTGTTTTTTTTTTTTGTTTTTTTTATTCTTTTTCTAAATATCCGGTTTGGAACTAAGATACATTTTTTTTTAAAGTATTTATTGTTTTTGGTTCAAGAAAGTCAACTAACACATGAGAGGGAAGGGGGCAGGCAAGCTTTCTTTATTGAAACATCAACAAATCCTGTTTACATTAGTTTCTAAAAAACATCAATATTGTTTGAAGTTAAAAGTCCTAGTAACATATACTCACAGACCTTTATCACAAAATTGATTTCATAAGTTAAGAAAAAACAGAAAAATGTCACATTTTATTGGTACAGGTATACAATTGGCAAGAAATGGTAGGAGAGAAAACAAGACATGTGGATAGAAATAAATGTGTGTGTGTGTGGGGGGGTGAATTTCAGCCAATATGCAATCGAGTTACAAGCAGAAAAAAAATCAATCTGTATAGAAAATAGCCCCCCCCCCCCGTCAACTTTAACAACAACAAAAAAATAAGCGGATTTTCATCAATTATGGGAGAACATATACCTGATTTTAGAAAAACTCAATGATCATAAGTTAAATGTTAAGTGTTACCTCCCTTGGGTAGTTTCATTTTGTTCAATTTTTAATAATTGAATCTCACAAAAAATAAAAACAATGTATTTATTGGACTACTATTCTGATTTTTTTATTTTCACTACTTAAGAGATTGTTGTAATTTAGCATATGTGCTGATTATTTATTTATTTATTTATTAAATTATCTCTCTCTCTTAATTATTGCTTCCCATACTGTGTTTATCTCTAATACATGGCTTAAGCAGTAACTGTTGACTAACACGTGTCCTAATTTTTTTTCAGTTTTCTGATCTAGTGTTTCTCTCCATCTATTACTTTTGCCTCATTCCAGTGATTGGTGATTTCCTTTTTCTTACTGTGCATGATAAACCAAGATAATTTTAATTTCCTTAGACTATGGTTTTGCAATATTTTCCCATCATCTGGGGGATAGTTCCATTTTGATTCAATATTTAATAATTAAATCTCTCACTAAGACAATAATGTAACAACTGTATTATTATGGGTTTCAAGCAAAAATAAATAAATCTTGTAGACCCCCCCCTCTTAACAATAAGAATATTAACAGATTTTCACCAATTAAAAAAGAACAAACCCCCCAATTTCAGAAAATTCAATGATTGTAAACATTATTTAAACCTTAAGAGTTATCGCCCTTTGGGCAATTTTATTTTGGTTTAATGTTTAATAATTAATTGGTATGCAGCATAATCACATTGACACACTGATTTCCATTAGCTCACCAAAGTTTAGCATCATTGAGCCTGGTCAGCACTAAAATGAGTGTGCATTTGGAAATACTAAGTGCTGTATGTGCGCTCCACTTATTTCAGTATTTTTCCACCTATCCTGGATGTTTACTTACCACTGGAATCAAGCAGTACCAAAAATTTAACATCAAATGATTGATTTCTAACCAGAAAATGCTATTGATCACTCGGTTCTCAACCATGTAACATAGAACAGAACTAGCAATTATTTATTTAATTTGCAAAGTTTGGAAATATAAAATAAAAATAAAAAATGGTTGTTTGTCTTTCTCTAAGCTATGTAGTCATGGACACTTTACGGTCAGGAAATTTATAAAGTAAAGTGAAACACCTCATCTAAAATGTAAAATATTTTCTTTTTTTTCCTTTTTTTTTTTAAGATATTTCCATTGACATGCAATTGTTTCCCTCTTCTTGGCAACCCCTCATATGTGAGGACGGTAGTCATGTTCCAAGTGTGTGTGTGTGTGTGGAGGTGGCCAACAAAGCCGATCCTGGCCTTGAACTGCCTTTCACAGTGCCACTATTTAGAAGGTTGGCTTGCAAGGGTTCTCTCTCCCCTCTGCTCTTTTTCTTCAAGGTCCACACATTGGTTAGCTTCAAAGATAACCGTGTCTTTGGCAATGGATTGCCTCCAGATTTGTCTGTCCTTAGCCTGGGTCTCCCATATATCTGTGTTGATGTCACACTTCCTTAGGTTTGCTTCCAGAAGATCTTGATGTTTTTTCTGACCTCCTGGAGTGTGCTTTCCCATGTAATTGTACAAAAGATATGAAAGAAATAGAATTATTTTTCGTTTTTTATTTAATTTTATTGTTGACATCATTGGGGCAAAGTGTAAAATTTTAATTGAAAAAAATCTCATCTTCAAATTGTCAAGCACAGTTTTCCTCAGCACATTATTCACACATAATAAACATTTAAATATCTGCTTGCATTTTATTTTTAGCAGGTAAAAGCAAACCAATTATGATTCCTAATGGTATTTCTAAATCTACAATAATATCACCAAATCTGAAAACTAATTTCAGTATTTTTAGGATCTGTAACAAATGGGATGGAACCAGATCAAAGCAACTTTTATTCTTTTTCATTCAAGAACCTATTAATGGCAGCAGAAATAGAAGCTAGAAAGATAGAGAAACCCAGGTTTTCTATTCTAAGAAATGGATAAGACAAGGAGGTGGGAGTGACTAAAATCTAACACGTGATTATTGGTGTTCTTTTGTCTTACACGCTGGCACTCCTGGGAGAAGAGTCACTGAAATTAAAACAAAATATAAAAATAAAGACAATATATTCATGTCTATATATTTTATAATGCCTGTCTTTCATTTTAAGACATTAAGGGAAATAAATAAACAAAAAAAAATTATTTTCACGTCTCTGTAACTCACCTTTTTCTTTATTTATTCTGTCCATTTTTTTTTTTTTCCGTTAATTTGTTTTTAAATCTATGGTTATGATTTTGTATTTTTACTTTTCTCATTGTGCAATTGGAAATATTTGGTGATCCTGACTGCTTCATACAACTAAATACAAAATTATAAGTATTTGACGTGTGACTATGATTTAAAAGAAACATATGCAAAAATCACATCACATTTTTTCTTTTCCTTTCTTTCATGGATTTTATATATATCAAATGGAAATATAAGTATTAGTATTAATGTTAATAGTTTAATTCTATCCTAGGAAAAAATGTTCAATATCCAAGATAGAGCATCCATATGTGGGGAATTAAATTATGTAAATTAACAATTACAAAATTTACTGCTACAAACAAGGAATACAAGATAGAATGAATTATTTCCTTATTCCATAGAGTTTCAAAAATGTGGCTTTTTTCTTCAGAGGAAAATAATCAGCAGAAACATTTTTTATACTTGCTTTAACGTTGCTGGTTAGCACAAAAAATTTAAAACTAAAGTTTGACAAGAGTAATGTTTAAAAAAGTTTCAGGAATGAAGATGCAGTCGCATGATATATATATAAGTCATCTAAAAAAAATGTTAAGTGCAAGGGAGGATAGTAGATAAGATGCTTTTAGAAAGAAGAAAAAAAAATATAATTTAAGAAGTCTAACGAAAATAGTAAATTGAATAAATATATATCTATACACATATAAAGTTCAGTTTTTTTGGGTTTTTTTTGTTGCACGGACATTGATATTAAAAGCCTACTTTTTCAATTGAAAAATTATTAAAACAAACTTCTTAATATATTCAAGCATGGATATGCAGACGACTTCATAATGGTTAACTAATTTGCATATTTCTTTAAAAAATGAACTTTCATTATTCCTTTTTTTGGTTTCTTATTTTTTTTAACTATTACACTCAGTTCTATTTATGCATATTTCTTTTACATCATGCATACTTGTGTAGCATTTATAACATACTCGTGTAGCATTTATAACATACTCGTGTAGCATTTATAACATACTCGTGTAGCATTTATAACATACTCGTGTAGCATTTATAACATACTCGTGTAGCATTTATAACATACTCGTGTAGCATTTATAACATACTCGTGTAGCATTTATAACATACTCGTGTAGCATTTATAACATACTCGTGTAGCATTTATAACATACTCGTGTAGCATTTATAACATACTCGTGTAGCATTTATAACATACTCGTGTAGCATTTATAACATACTCGTGTAGCATTTATAACATACTCGTGTAGCATTTATAACATACTCGTGTATCATTTATAACATACTTGTGTATCATTTAGGAGGAAAAAAATTCAAGTATATGCATATCTACATATATAAGTGACCTTGTCTGTGTGTGTGGAATGGTCTCTATCAAACTCCTCAATTTTTGCTCTACAGACTTGAAATTTGATATACAGGCGATTTGGATCTGTGAAACAAATTCAATTTGGTTTCTAGCAAGTAAAAATAGCTTCTAAGGGCTCAAAATTGAGGGAGAAAAAAAGGAACTTAGCAGGAGTAAGTCAATTAAACTTGTAACTCCTGTGCATGCATAAATAGTTTAAAGTCACTTAATTTTCTTAATTTTTTTTATCTCTGTTAATAGCTAAAACGGTAGCAACTAAGACTGGGGCTTTAAATGTTTTGTTTTCGATTCTAACTAATAGCACCAAAGTCCTTTTTTTTTTTTCTTTTTTAACTTTTGACTTTTTTTATATTGGGTACAATATAATAATCAATAGAGGATTAGCTCTATGATAATAAATACAAAATCTACATAAATTAAAATATATTTAAGCATATTTTACAACTGGGTCACACCAGGTGGTTTGCTAGTGTTATATATAAGATTTTTTTTTTTAATTTTATTTTATTTTGTATTAGCAATTCTGTTGTTTGTCTTAACTAAGCGATGAGGGAGTTACCTATCCTCTGTTTATTTGTGTCAGCCCTTTTTTTTTTTTGGACATTTTTTGTTATTATTAATTATATTTATCAAATATTTGAATATTTATTAAATATTTTTTACATGCATAAATGTTATCCATGAACACGTGTTGTCAGCATGGCTAAACTTAACAAGTTATATAAGATTAATAGTTTTTAAATTGAGAAAAGTTTCCTTTTCCAACTCATGAATATTATTCACATTAAAAAAAAAAAAAAGATTTAACATAAGATTGTTGTAAACTTTCTCCCAAGTGTCCGCATATTTCAATCAAGTTATGTAAACCACCGGAACATGCTAAAATACGTGAACACAGCAGTTAATTGGTGTCTAA
The DNA here is from genome assembly GCF_053919585.1 of Euprymna scolopes. Taxonomy (NCBI): domain Eukaryota; kingdom Metazoa; phylum Mollusca; class Cephalopoda; order Sepiida; family Sepiolidae; genus Euprymna; species Euprymna scolopes. The sequence goes on along the minus strand of NC_136507.1, from coordinate 13,699,059 downwards.
TATATGATAAAAGTTTAATCTAAATTTGAGGCATCTGAGTTATTACAGCAAATTGTTTTACAAAACCTGGCCGAGGTAATACTAGAGCAGAATTTATGACCTGTTAGTATATACTTGCTATTTTCAAAGCTATATGCAGGCAACTGTCCTTTATATAATAGATAAGCAAATTGATAAAGACCATAATAAAATGCACATTTAAAAGCTCCCCATAGTAATATATCAAAGCAACAATAGCAAACATTAAATCACAGGTTATAGGATTGGCATAAAAAAAACTAGCAGGGTTACCCGGTGTTACCCAGAGCAAAAGTAATCTATTTCTATAAAAACTTATTTCTACCTTTCTCCTCTATCCAGCCTCTTCAGAGGGATATATGGGAATGGAAATTCCCAGCCAACGGACACACAGACACAAAACAGTACTCTCAGGCTAACTTGATTGTCGTCCTTTAACCGGAGAGCGACATAGCTACGTCACTTCCTGTTTCTCTTATCTCTCACTCTTTTCAGCTGAACTCTTGACCAGTCAAGATGTAACAAGAGCCATTCCTGGTTGGCATGGCCACCAACCAGCGCTCCTGATAAACCGTCAGCCTCTCGTCAATCGCAAGGAACGTTACTCCTTATTCTCAATGAACTCTCATTCTCACCGTCAATATTCTTATTATTTCTCATGTAAATTTATGTAAATAAATCTGCATTCTTTCGCTAATATATAGCGGTATGTTTTCGTCATCATTTATGCAATCGTTGCTTTTTAAAATCACCCTACTATTCAATTCATTTAAACTACACATGTGGACGGGATTGTCTATAACACTAGCAGAGCATTCCTATAACCCCACTACAGATATGCACACACAAATTTATTGATTCATTCATTAAAGTGGCGTCCTGCCTGGTACAAGCATTAACAGGTATGGCTCTCCATCTATCTCACCTTCAAGGCATTCATGAATTCATTGTTGCTCATCATTTTTCATGTTCAGATTGTCAATGTATGTTTCTTGCTATCATCCTCTGCTTCCCTACCAAGCAAGTTGTTCTGATTCAGAACCCCATTCAGGCTGTTTCTCGAATAAAGAGTCCAATGTACTGTCATAGCATGTGCATAATATTCTTTTTTTTATATATAATAAATTCCTTAAGGAATTAATATGTATTTTCTTTTCAAATTGGTAAAAAACCTGGCCCAGAGAATGAATAATTTGTTTTCTAAATTTTAGATATATTACTCATCCAGAGCAATGCTAATCAAGAATATGTCAACTTTGTTTTGTAGTTTTTGACTTTTAGTTAAACACATATACACCTGTCCTTTACATAACAGATAATTGAATTCTACCTGATGATGTAGGAATACACATTTTGATTAGGCTCGGTACCTCTCAATTGTTTTTAAGAAACCTTGGATATAAAAAATCCAATCTCTCAAAAGTTATATAATTCTCAAATAAAGAAATATATATATATGTATAATCATCTATCAACATATGTTTTGTTGTCTATGGCAAAGTGTGGTTAGATGTAGTGAGTGTATCCATGCTAAGATTTGAAATCCAAACTACCACATGAAACAAAACTATCCAAGTACCTAATTCCCTGTCCCACCTATGCCACACACAAAAACATATTCAAGCACTAGGCAGTCTCTGTTTTTATATATATATACATATATATATATATATATATATATATATATATATATATATATATATTCATTATGCTTGTTGGAAAACTTGAGAAATCTATTTTTTGTACCCCGACAAAAGGAGGGCGGATCTGTAAATTCACCCTTGTCCGTTCATCTGTCCGCACTTTTCTCAATAACTACGCCTTGGAATTTTTAAAATTTTGCACAAACATTAAATATGAGAGGAGTAAAAAAAAAAAACAACAAAAAAAAAGTAACAGAACAGATTTTCCGGAAAAACTCTAGTTGCCCCCCTAGAGGTGCCTTTTGGGTTACACTAGCTAAAATTGACACATTTGTGCTTATTAAAAAAAAAAATTGATGCCTGGGATTTTTATAAAACTTTCTGAAAATTTGTAACTAACTGATTTCTATATAATTTGTTTGTCTATACTTCGCAATAGCTCTTGGGTGCAAAGGGACTTTTTTCTTTTTTTTTTTTTTTTTTTTTGCATGGTGCAGAACTCAAATTTACATACAGGGTGACCCCGCCCCCCACCAAAAAAAAAAAAAAAAAAAAAAAAAAAAAAAAAACGGGCCCCCACCTCTAATTAGGCCGCGTTTCTTATTGTTTTGTCCGAATTAAAGGAAACTTTGATCATAACTAGTTTATTATATTCAAAACATCACATCAAAACACTAGGGTCGTTGGCCTATTTTTCTCCGTTCTACAGCATATGTTCTAGATGGCCTCCATTTAGCTTTTGTTTTTTTGGGGTCACCTTGTATATTAAGGCCTAAAACTGCACCATTTGATCACTTTCACCAGGATTTGGCGTCCTCTGGGGACTTTTGGGGCTGAATGAGAGGTGGGTGCTGAACTAAGTCATTTTTTTTTTATGCCTCGTACACTGTGCACTCACGGGGGAAAATGCATGCTTCACTTGTTTTATAGAAAATTATTGCATTGTGCTAATGACAATCCATTATTTCCTCTATCAGAACTTATAACTATCAACATATCTTTGTATCTATAATTTTAACTAGTCTGTTTCATGTTTATCAACTTATTCCATTTCCTTTATTAAAACTATATATATATATATATATATATATATATATATACACACACACTTGTCCAGTTGTAAAATACACTTAAGTATGATACTTTAATTTTGTTTTTTTTTATTATAGAATCAATTCTTTATCGATTCTTATATTGTACTCAATAGTCATTTCAAAAGTAAAAAAAAATAGGACTTGGGTCCCATCAGCTAGAATCAAAACCAAAACATAGCATTCCAGCCTTATTTGTTACCCCCTGAGCCACATCCATGCACATAAAAAGTTTAAAAATAATGTTTAACCTATAAATGTATATTAGTACGTAAAAGAGCATTTTAAGTCAACTTACATATGCCAATTTTTTTTTTTTTTTTTTTTTTTTTTTTAATTTCAACCTCTTAGCATCTATTTTTACTGTCTAAAAACCAAATTGAATTTGTTCCACAGGTTCAAATTCCCTATATATTGCGTTTCTAATCTGTAGTCCGAAAATTGACAGAGGATTTGGTATTATTTATTAGTCAGACAAAGTAGAACTACCGATACTTATTTTTTAAAAACTTGCTTATTATTTAATATTTTGCATTAATTTTTTTATTTAAATGTTTATTACACATAATTCAAGCATGTTTGTCTATTTTCAGACATTAGTTTAGAAAAAAATATTGTAGTTTTGAAAGAATGTGGATTCAATCTTATTAAAAGTTTGGTGCTTGCTTGAACATGTGTGCCACATGAATTACTTCCCTTTTCTTATTCAAGTTATCATCAATTCATTATGAAGCATGCCACTTGAGTTTGTTTGATATAAAATTGAGTGGTTTACTTTTTTCATGATCTGTCTTATGTGAGTGAGTGTATGTATATATATATATTTATTCAACAGAATATATTAAAACATGGGTGGATTCTCCTGTATTTCAAAAGTACTCAATACAAAATAGGATACTTGTACAGTTTACACAAGACATTAAAAAATGAAAATATTGAAAAAAGGTTATATTGTTCGTATCCGCTATGAAACGAAGTTCTCCAGGAAAAAAATTCACTCAATTTTATCAAGTGTTTTTTTCTTTTTTTTTTTACAGCGAAAAAACAATTTGTTATGATACCGAGCAAAAGGTTCGATTTTTAGAAAGAAAAGCTAGTATTAAAGATGGGGAGGGAGTGTCGGTGCTTTACATGGAGTTATCTCCCCGTGGCGTGGTAAAAATTTTCACAATGGTTGACTTCAACGCGCTCTCATAAAAACGTGTTTTTCCGCTGTAAAAAAAAAAAAAAAAAAAAAAAACTACTCAATCAAATTAAATGAAAGTTTTTTTTCGGACATCTTCAGTCCAAAACGGATACATACAATATAACCTTTTTTTTTTTTTCTTCGATATTTTCATTTTTTAATGTCTTGATTAAACTGTACAAGTGCCCAAAATAGAGTTTCATAATATGTTGAATGGCTACTTAAATGAAATCGTGTCTAAAAGAAATGATTGAATTTGTAGGCATTTAACATTCTATATTATAATATATTACTATACACTTATATTGTTACTTTACCAAAATAGACGTTGCCAGGGTTGGGAGGGTGGTCAAGACAGGTTAGGCAAAGCTGGTGAATCAGTTTTCAAAGCCAATAAATGTTGCCAGGAAAAATAAATAAAAACGCTTTCAGTTAACCCATCCGCATTCAATGTGCACCTTAGCAGTAGCAGAAAACATTCCGATTCATAAACAAAATGAGACAATTATTTTTTATATATAACAATCCCTATATATGTGTGTGTGTGTGTGTGTGTAACTGTTAGAATAATTTTAGTGGTTTGTTTGAAGTTCTCCCCCCTTGGATATGAAACTCCTGTTGCAAGAACTTTGGCTGTGAACTCACAATTCTCAGAGAATGAGAGATGCACACCTAAATCTTGAAGAGCAGCTGTAACAGACATTGTGGATCTAGCGAGCGAGACATGCACTCCATTAAGCTGTGTTGATTTTATCCTTTTCCAATGTTAAGCATTTTGTAAATGAACATGGAAAGTGCTTGTTTGGAATAATGAGAATCAAAAACCAACACATTGAATTTCAACTAAAAGGTTAACTACTTATGTCAATTTTAACGGAAAGCAATGTCATATCAAAATTAGTAACATTATTACATTATTGCATAAGACATTTACTTTCATAGCATTATTTTGAAATGTAATTTAAACATGGGAGAACTCATAATTTGGAATCGTTTATACACTTATATACTTAAATAAAACTTGCAATTTTCCTTAATAAATAATTTTCTACTTTAATATATGCTACTAATTTCGACATGACCGTTAAGTAGATAACATTGTTTTTAGTTGAGATTCAATTTTTTTGATATTTTATAATTATTGCGAACAAGCACCAGATGAAAATATATTCTTTATTTTTGCAATGGCAAGCAGCCAATGAGTTTTTATGATTAACAAGCTAATTTATAATAGAAATCAACTTGGGTTTTCTTAGGTTAACAAAAAATGGGAATAACAATAAATGCAGGAACGAGAGGCCAGACAAAAATTACAATCTTGAAACCCTTAAAAAGCACCAAGGTAAAAAAAGGCAAAGCCAAGATCATCCCTATAAGAGGCCTAGAGATTTCATATTTGGAAGCAAGATTTATTTTTAACTTAGCACTTCACTGCTTGCTCAGAAAATTTAATTCAGAAATTTATTCCAAATTTTGTATTATCTCAAAAATTACATTTCAGTTATAAGTATGTGATTGAATTTTATTGATAATTACTTGTTCAACATAAAACATTAAAAATATTCATACTGTTTTAATCTTTGAATATTTGTGCATTATAATTGGATATTTAAAAAATGCATTTTAAGTAAAAACGCTATTACATAGTTATGTTATGTCAGAATTAGTAAATTTTCCAAAGATTACCAAAAATTATGGAGTAAAAGATCTGCTAAAGCTATTATTTTTGTTTTTTACAATGAAATAGTTATGACATCTTTTAATTTAAAATAACAAGTGAAGTGAAAACAAGGGAGATAAGTCCATTTATCATGGAATTGGCTGTAATAGATTAAACCAATAAAACAACATAATTCGATAAATTTTTTTTTTTTCGTGCAATTATTTTTCTACTTTATCACTTTTTGTAATTTTACTAATTTCTACGACACATAATTATGTAATAGTGTTTTACTTCAAATGTATTTTTTTTATATCTGATTACAATGCATAAGAACAATATTTTTTTAAACTAAATTTCGCTAGTTATATATTTTATAAAAGTTTCATGGCAATCTGTAAGGTTTTCTTTTTATATCGACAATGTTGTTTATTCAAGAAATTTAAAGTTTTCTTTATTCAAAGTAAAGTCTCTTCATTTATAAGAATTAATCAATAATGGTCAAATTTATCAGTTAGCTCATTGTGGTCATTATTTCACTAGTAAAACAAAAATATCAGACTAATCCGATAAGGAAATTTTCTGATTTTTACAGCTGTACTAATTATTGAAGAAAATTCATATTGCCCTCATTAAAAAGACATCAGTTGCATGATCACCTGGCTTGTTATAGGGATGGCCTTGGCAAAACTCAATTTCTTTTCAGAATTTGTTGAATGTACATTTTATTAGTCTGACCTAATCTAACAAAATGGATATTAAACAAATTTAAAATAAAAATCTTTACACAATAAAACTTTGGATATTTTTTTTTTATAAATTTTTGACTAAACATTCATGATTCTTCAGAAAGTATTCTTTTATATGAGCAAAGCTTCTTTTCCAGAGCTGCTGTCTGCGGAATACAGTACCACAAAGCTGTTTGCCAACTGACTATAACATGGTTGTTTTCAAGTTCAGCATGAACAAGTTCTTGTTGAGCCGTCCTTGTAAATAAGCAATTTTCACCATCTATCAGTGTTTACTCAATAAGTCTTATGCTCGAGTGCCTCTGGGCCTTGATAAATGGCGACTCCTTTGTCGATAAAATTTTTTTTTTTTTAAATTCACTGCTGACGTGTGATTAGAATAGCAACTTACGTTTTCTGTCAATAATTGAATCTCAGACAGAGGGAGTACTCACTCACAAGGTCCTACTTTTCTCTACCAGGCTGGCTCAGATGTGTTGATGGGCAGCAACAATCAAAAGCAACCTAGCAATACTATCAGGCTTACAAGTTGTTGGTCTTCAGCTATGGAATCTGGACTGGCTAGCCATATCATGTGACTGAGCTTAGAATTGGCAAAAGTGGACTGCGATAATCACAGACACTGTATACAATTAGAAGGAAGCCAGCCGAACCTGGCCAGCATGATAGCCATTATAAATAAGGTTATTGGTAGCGGGAAGGAACAAAATTCTGAAATTTGTGAAAACGAAAAGATCACACAAACAGCAAATACATATTATTTAAATTCTTCAGACTACTGTTCTCATCTTGAGTGTTTTTTTCACAAGGTTTCGGTCAATGTTACCTCTGACCTTCTCCAGGTGTATCTTAGCGAACTCTGGAATCTTTCTGGCAAACTTGAGAATAAGCCCAGAACAAAACTGTTTAATCAACAGAGGTAACAAGGACCTATGGCATAGTGGATAAAATATTTGGTAAAATTCAGTTGCAAGTTACATTCTTCTGGTGGTTAAAGGTGCAATTTTCAGTGCAGTCGACACTCAAAATACAATTACAAATTACTTTGAACTTTTGAACGAGAACATTGTCGATTGAATAAAGGGTTCCACTGGAAACCTGCAGATTCCTAAGTTTGACAAGATACATCTGAACAAGTTACATCGACCGAAACATTGAGAAAACAACAGCTAAGATGAGAAGTCCAAAGGAGCCAAATAATATAAACAATCAATCGTTATCTCTAAAATTCAGAACCATAAAAGAACAAATAGATTTTTGTGATAGTATGCAGTTTCGAATTCAAATAAAAATAACTCCCCCCCCCCCTGCTGCACCACCACAGCATAACATTTAAACATAACTACAATAGGAGAAAAAAATTACCTCTAACATAACTTTTTTTTAAAAGGGCACTGCAATAATAAACACTGGGGTTGCAGAATCGGAGCAAGACTTGTAAGAAAGCTAGTAGTCAGAGTTGGCCTTATAACTATCGACTTTGTAACCTTAATGAACACCACAGTATTTCCGACATATAAATCCATCTCTATATAATATATATTATACACACAAGAAAAATAGGTATTTTTTCTTCCTATATATATATATATATATATGCGTGTGAATTTGTATAAAATTATAACAACAAATAAAACAGAACGAGCACGTGACTCAATCTCATACCTTAAGCTATATATATATATATATATATATATATATATATATATATATAGTATTAAACACATAGAAAGATATATACATATATCCATTAAGTTTTCAGAATAAACAATACGAACCCATTACTCACGGATAGCGGGTTTCAGAAAAGATGGCACAGGATTGGTTAAAAAAATCTAGGCAACACGAATGAGAAGAACCTACCTCGGTGGTTTCGTGATTCCGTTTTTCACAGATCTGAAATTTCGCAAGAGTGGAACAGATGGGGATTAAGATTATCCAAATATCAAAATGGAAGTTGGCAGCTGTTGTTGGTTCATTTTGGGATAACCTCATTGCAAAACCCGCACGAAAAGCATTTTGGTCATTCAAAATAGGCCCACTAACCCTATTTTGAGAAAATATTTCACAAAATTATAAAATAATAATGCCAGTCTCTTCCAGTAGATCCTTTATAGTTACGAAAGTTTATTCGCTTACATCTATTTCTTCTTACCTACAAGCTTACCTACTTTTTCAATACAATGACATTTTATGAGTGCTTCCTCACAGTTACACCAGGATGAAAAAGAGCTGTAAGATTCTTTTGATTAATCTAACTTGAAGTACGGCTATTTTAATACTTAAACTTATACAATATGCATTTTAGTGAATGAATTTTTAATTAACACCAGCATCAGGGGTTTTAATCTTTTTTTTTTTTTTTTTTTTTTTTTTTCAAATTCATAATTTTAATGCATTATAACTTTAGGAGTTTTAATCATTTCCTTTTTTATAGAATGTGGGAGAGTAAAGAGATTACTTCAAACAAAATTATACGTTCAGATGTTTCATAGGTTTATCAAGGGTTGTATGATTTTAGAAATTACATAATATTAAAAATGAGAAAATATTGGCTCATTATTAGTCTAAGTTCAGAGGAAACGGAGAAAAATACAGGTTATTTTGGACTATTAAAATCTAATTTCTGAGAAACATTTGCATAATTTCATCTATTTGCTTAAGTACAAGAATAACTAAATTCAAAGAAACTAAGGAAACAAAAAATTAGACACTGATGGCCTTGACCTATATTGTTCTTCGTCTCTAACTAATAGTGGCCTTGCCTGTTGAGTTGAGGTATGGTTTTGTTTAGTCACAGCAGGTCCACCCTCCCAGGCTTTATCTTCTTTTTTAGAAGAGATTAGTTTATTATTAATCACTGCTAGCATTCTATTTGGACGATAGTTGGTCATTGGTAGTGGGAATGAACAATCAAAATTCTAATTTTTTTTAAAACAAAAGTAGCACACAAACAGTTGATAGATTCTCGGATTTTTGTGACGGCATGCAGTTTTGAATTCAAAAACTTTGGTGACAATAGCATTCTACTTTTTAAATATAACTATAATGGGGGTAAAGATTGCCTTTAACATAACTTTTTTTAAAAAAGGGTATCGCAGTAATGGACACCAGTGTTGTGTAATCAAAGGTTTTGGAAGGAGTTGGAGTGAGATTTGTAAGAAAACTAAGAGTCACAGTCGGCCTTAGACCTTCTGACTGAGATAATTACAAGTGCACTGGCTTTTCAAAACCTAACCTTGCATCTAACCTTTAAAAGAGGTAAATAAATTCTTGAACTATAATAAATGTATTTTCTCATTTAATGTAATTTCCAAAATAAATTTTCATTGATAGTAGGAAGAAAAAAAAAACATTTAAAATCCATACATTTCGTTTTATATCCTACACATATTTGCTAATATTTTCATCTACATTTACGGAAAAAAAACTAAAATTTAAAATCACATCTAAAAATGGGATGATGCTGAAAGATTGTGAGATAAATAAAAATATTGGCCGATCAAACATGATTCACTAGAGGCAGATATTATAGAGCGAGAAAGAAAATGTGAAGTGAAAGTTTGTTCTTTCTGAGGGAAAAGAAAAGTGAAAAAAGAAAATGGCTTCCCAAAATAACAAAACATGCAAACTTAGAAAATATTAAAGAAGCAAGAAAAAAGTAAATTTTCATACAAAATCAAATCAAAACTAAAAAACAAAAATGCATAGAAAATTGAAATAAAAAAAATGCATAGAAAATTGAAATAAAAAACAAAAAATGCATAGAAAATTGAAATAAAAAAAATGCATAGAAAATTGAAATAAAAAACAAAAAATGCATAGAAAATTGAAATAAAAAACAAAAAATGCATAGAAAATTGAAATAAAAAACAAAAAATGCATAGAAAATTGAAATAAAAAAATGCATAGAAAATTGAAATAAAAAAATGCATAGAAAATTGTAAAAAAAAATGCATAGAAAATTGAAATAAAAAAATGCATAGAAAATTGAAATAAAAAAATGCATAGAAAATTGAAATAATGAAAAAAAAAAAAACACAGAAAAAGCATGCAGAAATTAACATAAATCATAAGTAGGGCTATGACAACATATTCTTTTCCTTGTTTTGATTCTCAGGTATATATCCATTGATATCTTACGTTTTTATGTAGAGTGATGTGGTTCTCGGTTGATTAATTGTTGGATGTACACTCGAGAGTCAAAACAATGAAAAGAATATGCTGTTGTCATAGCCCTAATCATAAAAAAGAATGCATATTACAAATAATAAAGTCAGAGAATGTCAGACTAATTTACTGAATGTAAATACAAATATACAGATTCAAACAAATGAGTCTGACAAAAGAAAAGTAAAAAAAAAAAAAATGTGCTCAATACTACAAGGACAGAACTCATACTGAAAAGAATAATTTGCACCTATTCAGTGAGTGTTTTGTGCTTACTCTAACCGAACAAAATGGGTTACTAACTTAATACAGTTGCATAAAAACGTACGAGTTATTTAAGATTAATGGATTAATAACTTATATTCTTCAAATTTGTCTTATACAAAAAAAATATTTCACCTAATCAGATGAATGCTGTGAGCACCCATCTTGATATATTTCCCCAAAAACCTTTGGCCTTGATGGAGGGGAGACTAAAACTTGTTGCCATGGTTTCAAATGATCTGAAACAACAGCAAGGGGAGACTTGATTCCAAATATTTCTTATATGTTATATCTCCCCTCTTTTGGAAATAGGGTATGATTATGTATCAAATACAGTATCAAATTATCTTTATACACTGAAATTTACTTTATGTATGAAAATCAAAGAGGTGATATATGCGAAAGATTTGGAATCAAGTCTCCCCTTGATAATTTGAAACCATAGCAGCAAGTTTTAGTCTCCCCTCCATCAAAGCCAGAGGTTTTTGGAAAATATCTGATATTTTGTAATTCATACGCAAAACTAGGAAAACAAATGATGATTGAAACATTTTATGGCTGTAAAAAGTGCAAAAATAGGCTCTGGATGATCCCCTTAATGTGGGACTCTGAAGGCATATGTCATATACAACACTACACAATTCAGGTCATTACTTTTCCAATGAGCCTTCACTTGTAAAATTCTGATCAATATAGATTTGGAACTTATAAAATTGTCAAAAAAAAAAAAAAAAGGTGGTATAAATATATATATATTGATATATCTATACTTGAATATGAAACGCTTATATCTTTAGTTCTATGGGATGAAACTACATGAAACTTTGCAGGTTTTTTGTAGATTATAATACTATTCTATGGTTAAAATTTCATAACAATTGGCAAAAAAAGAATCTATATTTTCAAACCAATAAAATATGCCCAAATTTGCCTACATTTGTATATATAGTGTCCTACAAGGCAGCTGCTTCAGTTTTTTCCTGTGTCCTTGCCAGACCACTAATATATATATATATTATTAATAATACCATTAAGCTTAGTTATAGTTGTACACATAATTTAAAGAAAATAGACAAATAAATGATAGAATCAATTATACGCATGATAATAACAGAAATGACTACAGTTGTAAATATAGAAATCAGTCGCACTACAAGAAAAATGTTTAAAAGTATAGAGTATTTAGAAACTGTGTCCTCAGCAAATAACCCTAATCTAGAGGAATATTCCATTGAGGTTACCTGTACTGATGTTCAAGCCAGATATAGAAAATATAGAATATTCTTTACTAACCCAGGAAAGAATGGAGGGAACCTCACTATGCAAACATGTATTATCTTTTAAAGAAAATGATATAGTAACTATAATAAAATAGAACATTTTAAAGAAAGCTTCAATTCCAATGCTATGGAATCCCACTTTCCTTATCTTTATGAAAAATTGGCTATTATTACCCTCCCATTTAAAGATAAATTGTTGAATGAAAGAGATAAAAGAGGTACAAATTGCAGCCACTTCAAGCAATTTATTTTGAATACATATAATAATCTAATGACGTTACTATAACAAAGCTTTCTATGAAATTTAAGAACATAGGATTTAGTATGCATCTAATGTAAATTTCGTTAATAGAAGTGAGTGTAAGTTAAATACCTTTTCCGTCTGCCCGCTTCCCACCTGACTACAACTTGGATGTAATCAAGTCCAACGTTAACAAATTCCTAATGAACCACCCCCTTAAGTAAACACTTCATCAAATCTCCACACTAACGTACTGTACTTGCAATAACCCTTATTCCTGAGTGGCTTCCGGGCCTATAAGTGGTGACCACCGTGTAAAAAAAAAAAAATTATTGTGTTGAATTAAGATTAGTAATTAAAATATTAATGTAATAATGATGATGGCAACCTTCTGTCTCATGAGACAAAGGCTTTCTGCATCTGATGCACTGCAACGTCTGCTGTGGCTACATGGTCGAAGCTGGAGTTGCCTCTCAAGTTGCAGGTGGGTGATAAGGAGACATAGGTTTGCCTAGTTACCAGGGTCCCTCTCTTGGCATAGCAGATAAAATATGACAGAAAGACAAGCCAATATGGTTGGAGCTAGCACAGCAGGAGTTGCCGGAAAGGTATTGCAGTTCTCACCATCCACTTGTTGGGACTCCGAATTAAATTTTTGTCAGAGTTTATTCCCTTAGCCTTTTCTTTTCGAAAGCATCCACAAGGCAGTGGAGCTATTTGGCCATAGTGGGAGGATTTGATATTTAGATTTAAAAGATGGAGATCTATGGATAAAAATTGTAAAATTCCAGAGTTTTCATAGAACAAGCAATAACGCTCACTCAAATTAAGAAAAACACCATGATTACAAAGACCATTATTGGTGAAAAATGCCGGGAGAAAGGGTGGTAAAAAAAATTGACAGTATGATAATTTAAAAAGAATCAAATTGGCAATGCAAACAGTAGCACGTCCTGCGTGCTGAACAATACACTATTTTACAGAATAAGCGATCCAGAAAAATCTCAACTTTTTATCATGAACTTCTGGTTTGGTTTGTTTAATGAGATAGCAAGCTTTTTGGGGTTATTTAATGTCAAACCACAATACCTATCGCTTACAATTCATTGAACGCAATTTTTATTCACAACTTTTTAAATCGAATATTTACCAATTCTGCATAGTTTTGTTTTATGATATATAAACCCTTTATGGGTTATTTAATGCTGAATCCGACATTTTGGTAAAAAAGGTTTTAATGTTTCAAGTTCTTTATATCTTCAAGTATTTGCTCGTGGAGTTTGATTTTGTTGTTTTGATTTATGGCATATCAATTCTTCTGGGTTATTAATGCCAAATCCATTAAATTTGAAAAAAAAAAAAAAAATTATACTTCATGTTCTTTATATCTTCAAATATTTATTTATGGGGTTTGGTTTGGTTTGGTTACAGGAAAAAAAATTTTTTTTTTGACTTTGCAGAACATGAAGTTTTGCAAAGGGAAGGGGGGGGAACACCAATGCTTGATGTATTTTAGATCAGGAAGCCAGTATTTTCAAATTGACCCGATCCGGTAGCATCAGTACTAATTTTGGTAATAATCTATATGACCATAAATCCATATAACCATAAACATGACCATAATTAGATCCGATAAGATTAAAAATTGATACAAAAATTCCATAGTTTACAATATTATCCCTTAAACTAATCACACTCTCAAAACGTGCTTTTGATATGCATAATTATTAAAACCAAAATGTCATTTTAGTGGTTTAAAAAGTGCAATTGAATGCACAATAGTACAAAAGTTTAATGTTATTTCCTTAAAGTTGCGCACTTAATGCATTTTTAAATGTGTAGTGGACAACAACGAGTTACAGACAATTGGACAATTGTGGGCAGCTGAAAGGGATGACTGTAGACCTTGTAGCAGATTCGGTTACAGTGCTACAAGTTAAATTGATCTACACAAAATGAAATTGCAATTCAAATGATACCTCAACAGAAATGGTTCTCTCTCTCTCTCTCTCTATCATATTAGATTTTTTAACAAAAAAATATACATTGATATAAGACCTAGGTAAAAAATCTATCACAAGACCAATTCATAATACTAGCAAAAAAATCTTGGATCCAAACGTGTTCAGACTCCAAAAATGATTCAAAGTAATAATAAAAATAAGTCTTTAAAAAATACTGTTTTGGGAGAATATTAGGAAAATACTTCACCTCTTATTTCATTTAATGGCAATATGAATTTTAAAAAGTAATTGTACATTCTTCCTAATAAACTATATTGTTGCAGGCTGGCAGAGAGTACACAATACTAACTCTGCTAGTGTGAGTTGACAAGAGACAATGGAGTCTAAACTCTGCTGATGTGAACTCGAATCAACGTATGAAGGTTTCGATTCAATGTTAACTAATTTTATTTTACATATTCAAGTGTTCTTAGAATATTTAGAACTGTTTAATTGAATACAACTTATCAGGTTTCTGATTTTTTTTTTAGATGAGGATTCGTTATTCATATTATTCGGATTCATCGGACTACTGTTCTCATCTTGAGTGTGATTTTCACAATGTTTCTGTCGATGTAACCTCCTACCTTCTTTAGGTGTATTTTGTTGAACTGATTTGGATCTATTCAGTCATGGCAGGCGGAACAAGAGCACACTACCCCTGTAAAGTTAATAAAGGGTTCTGCTCGAAATTCTATCCAAATTCCCAAGTTTGACAGAAACCTTCCAGAGTTCGACAAGATACACCTGAAGAAGGTAGGAGGTTACATCAACCAAAATGTTGTGAAAAAAAAAAAAATCACTCAAGATGAGAACAGTAGTCCAATGAATCCAAATAACACACACCTAGTTATCAATTTTTTTTTTTTAAATTCTACTTCACCCCAAACAAAGCATATTGGCACTTACATGTAATGGGCTTACTATTTAGGACCATGTCTAGAGGGGACTATGTAGGGAATTAAGCAACAAGATGTTTGTTCACATTACATCGAAACTCCTGTGCATTAATACAGTCAGGGAAGCAGAAAACAGTGTCTATCAAATCACTGGAAGAAACTATTTAGAGTAGATAACTTTCCAACAGTGAAGGGGTGAGATTTTGCTGCTTATCAGGTTAGTCAGGAATATGTATATCAATGGGGACATCAGAGTACATTAATGGTGTGTTAATCGTCCAAAATTGTTAACTTGGATATTACTATTAATAAGTTTCTTTTTATATATGTTTGGTTCTGATGATGGGTTTTCATATTAATGTGTTTCTTGCAGAATTTATAATTCTTTAACCTGCAACAGTTATCAGGGCTCTATATTGCGAGTGAAACAGTCACATTTGCGAGTGATTTTTCAAAATGGCGACTAGAAATAATGAAACGCTTATCTTTCGGCGATTGTATTTCTTTTACAGACAATCTTCCAAAGCTCACTAATGAGTGAAAAATATGTTTTCAACTTTTTTTTTTAATAAAACAAACAAAGTTAAATTATTTAAACAATAAAAGTTTAATAGAACAATATACTCTTTTTTTTTTAATGAAGACTGCTGAAAAAAATACCTGAAGAAATTATGTTTATACCTTCAAGTATCAACATAAAATTTGTTGTATATTTTAAATTACACTTATTAAAAAACACATAGAAAAATCTTTATAATGTGCACACTCATCACAGAAAGATGTCATATTCTAAAAATCATGTAGGTTTGGCTAGTAACTTTTCTATTTGGCTAGTAAACGAAAATATTTAGTTGTCAAAGATAAGTTTGTCCATAGAGTCTTGGTTATTGAAATTTATTTTTGTTTTTGGTCATTATAATTTTAAGTCATCTTTTTAATACTCAGACTGTCGCCTTCGACTTATTCTACAAGAGAGAAGACCATTATCTGCCAAGTGATCAAGGAGGAATTTCTTTTATAAGCTAAGCTTGTATAGAGGCAGTTGGTGGAGGAATGTAACCATTCTTACAGAATCAGGGAATTTCTTGGAGAAGATTCTCTGAAATAAAATGCAAGTACTGAGAAGAAAAACAAAGAAAAACAAACATACAAACAAAGCATGCATGGTCCCCCCTGTTAAAAATACTTAAACAATGCAAACAAATATCAGATAATATTGGTGGGCTTGAAGGAAAAATAAGTTGAAGACATCCCACTCTCTTTCACCCTTCATCTTTTTCCTCCTCTTTTAATTTGTTCTCCCTATTTATCTCATGTCTGTTTTTAATTGTAAAAAAAAAAAAAAAAAAAATATCATTCTTTATTTTTCAATTCAATTTAGACAAAGAATATTATAATCTCATCATGAGTTCATTTGATTACACTGTGCATTTTCTATTTCATTGTGTATTAGCCAAACAGTTTATTTTATATATATATTTGTGTGTGCGTGTATGTGTCAAAGTGTCGAAAAAAAAACAAACCTCAAAGTGCTTGATCAGAATGCTAGAGCTAGAATTCAAAATATTTTAAAAGATATACCATGGTTTCATTTACATGTGTCGTCCTTTATTGTTTAAAAAGGACCTTATAAACCACTCCAAATGAAGACAAAACAATTTGAAATTGTGTGTATACAAGAGTTAAGTTTCTATTGCTTTTGTGAAACCGAAGGTAGGGATGGACAATCATAATGCATAAGTGTACAAAATTTTAACTCCTTAAATCATTTTTTTCAAATCAAGTTCAAAATAAAAAGTATACAAAGATATACTTTTGAGTAAGTTTTTTTTTTTACTTAGAACTTGATTTTAAAAATTATTTAAGTCATCTTCTATTATATAAAAGCGAAAATGTGTGTTAGTGTGTGCGGTTTTTTTTTTTTGAATGCCCAGCAAAGGGAGGGGGGGGGGCTCCATTTCTCAAAACTTTTTATATACTCACTAGATTATAATATCTATGATCTGCGAACGGATGGCGTGTCTATCTTTTATTTGAGCAACTTTTATTTTCTAAAACTCCCACTATTCTGTTTTCTAGCACGTTTGTGTTTTTCGTATAAATAAAGTGAAAATATTAAAAGAAATTGCATTTCCCTGGCACTCTTGCCAGAGACATCCAGAAAAACAATAAGCTTTGATCAATGTGGTGAAAACCCATCATATCAGACAATTGCTATTCATTTAGACACTCCCCTTTTAGTGAGGAGCTGGTTTTCCCCAAGATCTTGCGTAAACAAGCTTAACTGACTTGCAGCCAAAGTTAAGTGCGTGATGTTTGACATCCTGTATCAACTCATTCACTTAACTTTTTAATCGTTTAATTTCAACCATTCTCACTTCTTTGCCCTCTTAGCGTCACGGTAACATACCTTTTCTTTCCCCTTCTTTTCTGACTTCGCCTCAAGGCTTCGGGTTCAAGCCTACCTGCCTACCAAAAGCATTTTGTTTTTTCCTCCTACACACACAAACACCTGGGCAACCCCGCTAGTCTATTATATAAATCTCACCTGTCTGTTTAAATGTATGTTTGTATGTCTCGCTAAAACTTTTCTTAGCAGCATTGGACCGGGTCGAAATCTGTACCGCCTGAAAGGGCGATGTCTTGATTGAATAATATGTGAAAATTAGAAAAAATGGTCAATTATTTCCTATAGAAATTGACGTTCGCAATGAGGGAGCGTAGCAAGAAATCGTTCCTTCATAACAATTTAACACAACGCGCATGCACAAAAAAAAAAGTTCTTCCTTGAATTGGTTTAAATAGGAAAAAAAAAAGGACATTACTTTGCTCACTCGATCGTAGAGTACTGGTTATAGTGACAGTGCCGTTGTCTTAAGGTTTCACGTTCGCACTAACATATCGGACATTTTTTTTCATTTTTTTATAAAGTTTTAATATTTAAACATGGTTATTTATGCCATTTTTTCGTTCATTTATTCTTTTTTTATTTTTCCATCACGATCGCTTTTTTTTTTTTCAATTTTTAAAAAAGTTTTAACATTTAAACAGTTATTTCATTTGCTTATTCTTTATTTTT
Source organism: Euprymna scolopes (assembly GCF_053919585.1). NCBI lineage: Eukaryota > Metazoa > Mollusca > Cephalopoda > Sepiida > Sepiolidae > Euprymna > Euprymna scolopes. The sequence continues at coordinate 13,680,776 of NC_136507.1, read as the reverse complement.
CATTTTATTATGGTTTTGATTTACCCCCCCACACACACCTCACCACACCACACCCAGACAACACTGGGTACTCCTTCCCAGTAATAATAAATATATATATATATATATATATATATATATATATATATAAAAATACATATTTATATATATTGCTTCTCCTAGAGAAATTAATGTTATTGTTTTGTTTCAGATTTCTCTCAAATTCTATCTTCAGCTTCATGACTATTCCTATTATAATCAATGATAACCCCTACTTGTAATGACCTCGACGGTCAATTGTAATGAAGGCATTAATTTCCCTGTAAAATGCTATCTCTATTAAACCTGATGGCTATCTGCTACCATATTGTTTTTTTTTTCCTAAAGAAACTTCCACTTATATATGTTGCACAAATTAAATAGATTTGTAATTTCAAATTTGTAATGCAAAAACCTCAAATTATTGGCTTATTTTGATTTTAGTTCCATTCTCAATAATTTAATTTTATTCTGACTTTGATCTTACATTCTTCTATGAAGAGGATGATGTATTAAAAAAATATCTAAACATAATCAGCTAAATGGGAGTATACATAAACACGTGAAAAAAATTAATTAAAAATTGTCTGTTGATTTTGCAGGAATGATCAGATGGTATGGGGGGAGGGTAACAGACTCGATAGAATTACAGCTGGAGACTGTGATATTTCTTTGATGGGTATTTGCATGATAAAATATGGTTTCATCATACTCTTGTGAAGCTAAGAGGTTTAAAGATACGGTCAAACAAGTACGAAAAGATGGGTGGTCTGCTAAATTCTGGTCATGTGGTTTCCTCTTCTTTTAGCATGCATTGTTTATACTTATGCAGACTACGGATTGTGCAAAAATAATAATGCTATTCAGAAACCCATTCTTAACATAGGGACGAGGGATTTTTTAAAACTATTCTGTACTTTCACCTAACAATTTAATAAGCAAAACATTCTCTAAAAATTTAATTTTACTTGAAAATAAGTCCATAATCTGCAAGGTATCATTTTATTTTTATTTGTTAATAGTTTTCAATTGGATTCTTAGTCTGATGAGACTTAGCAAAGTAAATATATGTCTCTACCTACTATTGAGCAATATTAAATAAATGCAGGAAGACTCAGAACTTTTTATCTGATTTATATGCACAAAATTACATAAAATTATATATATATATATATATATATATATATATATATATATATATATATATAACACACACACACACACACACACACACACACTAGACTACTTGTGACCTGTTGGGTCAGTATGTTATATAAGCTATAGAATTAATGTATGAGCATGACACTTGTGACGTGAAGAAAATAGGTTTTGTGACATAATCGAAACATTTCTATGAAAGTATATTAAAATGAAAAAAAAGAATATAGATAGATTTCTATGAGTCGTTCTGTTTATAATTGTTTATTTTTGAAAAAAAAAAAACTTACAGGCATTGAATTATAAGTGATTTGCCATACTTATAGGTAAATGTGCATTGATAGATACCATAATACTCAAGTTAAATTCAAATTGATATATCTTAATTTAAACGCGAAAAAAAAAAAATAATTTGGACGCTGAAAACTTACACAGTAAAACAATACGTTTTATTGTCGCATTGATTTTTTATTTGTAACGCAAATTAAAAAAAACATTTTCGGGTATTTATTTATGTTGGTAGTGTAGAAGAAAATGTATGAATGTTTTTTAAGAAAGGTGTTTTAAAAAAATGGAGAATAAATTTTTAAAAAATGAAGGCAGTGGGTAAATCACCATTGTAAAATGTATTTATGGTTGTCAATGGGTTTAAGTAGATTTATTTGTAAGAAAATTGCGTTAAAATAAACATAATACGGAAATGAATGATGTAAAAAACAAAAAATAAAAAAAATGCAGAAAATATTAACAATTGGATAATTTGGGACGCTGAGAATGTACACAGTAAAACAATACGTTTTATTGCCACGTTGATTATTTGTTTATGTATGCATGCGCAACCGGAAGTTGTAAACCGTATGTTGGGTTACAACACCCGTTACAAGGTCATTTGAGTTTTATGATTTTATATATATATATATATATATATATATATATATATATATATACACACACACACATATATATTGATGAACTACCTTCACCAACCCAGAGTAAACAAGTATTTTTCAGCATACCTTGAAGGTCCATTCTCTGCTCTTTCAGCACGAAGCCAGTCACTATCAACAGGCGGGGGAAGTGGAGTGGTCACTGTGGTTGTGGTCACATCTCCAATGATATTCAATGCATCCTTGGTTGCATGGTACATACGAAGAATCTCCTCTCGCCTCATTCCTTCTTCGGCAGATTCTTCCATCAATGTATTCTACAAAGAAACAAAGTTAACACTCAACAAAGAGACAAAAATGATAAAGTGTAAAGTAGTCGCTAATCTTCAACAGTGTCATGCCATTTTAACACCCACCATGTTCTGTCCGGGACAGTAGCAAGGAAACAAAAGAAATTTGACTCAGATTTTTCAGTTGAAATGAATTTATTCATAGTTCTTCCAAAATAATGCGTTACCTCTTGTTTTAAAAATCTCTTTATTTATTGCCATGACACTCAACAGCCAGTCACGGTTCCAATGCCAAACCCCTGTACATTGTTGGACCCAGAATCAGTTTAGTGTCTTGCTTAACCATTTTAAGCCACATTTTAAGCTGGATGACGCATCGCTTCTTCCAGTCCTGAGTAGGAACCAGATTGATGGCTTGTCCGATGAGATCGCCTTGTCGACAGTGGAGGACATACCCAGCCCAGCGAAGCCAACTCGTGAGAAGAGCCCGCTGGATGGAGGTGATGTGGCACTGTGCTCGGATCACTGCATTCAGCAGATGTTGCCAGAGCACACACAGGATGTGACACAGAGAGAAATGATAAAAACCACCAGTCTGAGAAAATCAACAACTCTCATCAGCTAAGACTCACAGACAAGGGCTTGGTAGACTGACTTTTGTGGTTAGCTTAGTTTCCCCACAGTAGTTACTTACATCTTAATAGCAATGTTCCTTGTTTGGGATGAATAGCACCAACACTATTTAGTAGTTAACATTGATTCAATCATTACAAAAAAATTAGTTGTTTATCTGGCATTGTCCGGGATTATTTCTAACTTTACATGATTGAAATATAAAAAAACAAATATTAAAAAATAAAATTTTAAAAAATAGAATATACCAAAAGGAAGTAACTATTTCTCAAAACAACTATTTTTCTTAAGATGATAATTGTGATAGGTTAGATATAATTTGTCAAATTAAACTGAATTACATTTTTTTCATGTACCAACGTTACACAAAAAAACAAACCTAAATCAAACGTTGCTTTTGTAAAAGGAAAGCTAGTCTTGGTCATTCAGATAACAATGTGAGAATCAGCTTGTTCGTTGTTAGTCTTACCTGATCAGCAGATGAATAAAGTTGCGCCAACATCTCACCTGCACTGATAAATTCTTTAATCTGAGGAAAAAAAAAAAAAAATTAGTAAACTTTTTGCAGCATTTTATCTTATATGAACCTGACAAAGAGCAAAATCTCACCCCTTCACTATAAAGGTTCCTAGCTGATGAAATGCTTTCTACTCTAATGGTTCCTTCTCACAAATTACTAGACCTTGAAATCCGCTCTGTTCTGTTTCACCTACTGTATTAACGTGTTGAAATTTAAACTTAATGCAAACAGAGATCTTGGTTCTCTACTCCATACACAATATCCCTGTAAATATGGTCCCAAATATTTAAATGGTAATATACCTTATTTGAGGGTGAATAAGAGTAAATATATGTCAATGCTTGTTTGAGCGTTATAGAAATAGTTATGTTACCAGATAGAACATTAAAAAAAGTTTATCACAAAATCTAAAGACAACATTTAAATTTTATTTCATTTCAGATTACAAGCAATTATTGGTTATATTCATAAAATAAGTATGTAAAAAAAAGTTTTTATTTTAAATAAATTTTGTTTTGCTTCATAAAACCGAAATGAAATTCAACACAAAACATCTCTGAAGAATGTATTTTAAAATCGGTAAATATGTAAATTACTTTTATTGATGTTTTTCTAATTACAAAGAAATAAATTTGTTTCAATTCATTAAAACCGTTTTCAGTTTTACAATTGTCTGTATCAAAAGCACAGCATCAACAGGCAGTTTTTTGGGGTTTTTTTTTTAAAATAACATCACGTAACTGTTTTTTTTTTTGTGTATTTATAGATTGGTGATATTCTAAAGCAATGCATTTCAGGTAGAGACATTACATACTTATGTGTCATGTCTAACTTAGTACAAATTCCAAAAATAACAAAAAATGATCCAGTAGTAAAACAATTACAAGTGAAAATTATCAAGTTCCGCCGTTTACAGAGTTTTATCATATATTTTTATGTTGAAGATGTCGCAAGATTCAAGGGAGATAACTGCAATTGATAATTTTGGCTAAACAAGTATGTACTGCCATTTTTAAACACAAGAATTCTTAATACTAGCAGTTCAGCCTGGCTTTGCTTGGGCTCTATGTACTGTTCATAACTTTATGTGCATATATATATATATATAAGTTTGACTCCTGTCCAGGTAACCTACATCTAAAATTTCAAGTGTTTAAACCCAAAATTGGCGGAGGATTTTGGTAGAGTCTGCAAAGGTCAACTCTTTCAACTTTGACCTCTTGGCAGCCAAGTTTTCGCCCAAAAACTGATTAAAAAGCTTGCTGCATGTCTGAATACCTTTTATGTAAAATTTCAAATGCTTAAACCCAAAATTGGCTGAATAGTTTGCTAGAGACTGCAAAAGGTCAAATCTTTTAAACTTTGACCCCTTGGCAGCCAAATTTTCAGCCAAATCCCGATTAAAAGCTTGCCCTATGTCTGAATACACTTTATGTAAAATTTCAAATGTTTAGACCAGAAAATGGCTGAGTAATTTGGTAGAGACTGCAGAGGTCCAATTTTTTAAAACCTTGACCCCAATTTTGACCCCTTAACATTTTTTTTTGGGCTCAAATCAAATTAAACAGTTTGATTCATGTCCAAGTAACCTACATCTAAAATTTCAAGCATTTAGATTCAAAACTGGTGCTAGTGTATTAGTGGTAGAAAAATAAAAAGGCTAGTCTGAATCAAGTATCAATATGTTAAAGAAATTGCTATTCGAGTCTGACTTTAAAAAAGATAACATTAGATTACAACATTCCCTCTATATTAAAAAACTAAAATAAGGAAAAATTTGTATGATGTCCCCGTGACAAAATGAAAATATATTCCAAAAGTCACAAATAGATCGAGTAGTTTTATTTTTATAAAGAAAATCATTTTTAAGCGAGTAATTTGTAGGCATTACTAGATTTAAAATATTGTTAAATTATCCCCCTTATTTTGAGATTTTCAAAATGGCTGGCGAGACAATCATTCTTCTGATACTCATTTTATTATTCAAAAATCAAACTACTTGATCAATTTGCGATTTTTGGAATATGATATTTTTGTTTCATTAGAGGTACAGAATATATATATTTTCTTTTTTATTTTTGTCTTTTAATATGGGAGAATTTTGGCCAAGAACCAAATAATCATTAAGTATGGGGCGCTTTTGACACAGCATCAACTGTAAAACTTTACATGGGTTTAATCGAAACAAACTTGTTTCTTTTCAATCTTAATAAAAATAACAAAATATAATTATCAGATTAGAAGATGATTAAGAAACGAATAAAAAAAATTGCACATAATGGGATTTGAATTCAGTATAACTGATTGCATACTATGCGACAAATACGTATTGAATCTGCAGCCCCTTATGCCTTTGAAAAATAGAAATTATGAACATACAGAGTGAATTTGTTATAAAGGAATCTGAAATGAGTATCTTCAATCTCAGAACATCGCAAAGGACAACTACATGAAAGGTGGGGGTGTTACTTACATCATTGACAATCAGGTGCATGATAGTCTTTGGCACCAAATCCCGCTGTGTTTTGTAAATAAGTTTTATGTAAGAGTCGACCAGATTCCGAATAGTCTCAACTTGTCGCTCAAGCTGGGGATCCATGGAGATATTTTCATCCTTTGTCTGAAAAGAGAAAGTTAATCATATATAATATGTGTATTAAAAAAAAATTTAAAAAAACAATACAAAAAATATGCTTATATATTTTCTCTATTTCTTATTTGTTGACTTTTAGGAATACAAAATGTCTTTTGAAAAAATACTTTTTATTTCTAAAAGAATGTTACAAAAAAAAAAAAAAAAATTAAAAAATCCACACTTTCTCACTATAATTTATTTCATCTCATCAGGTTGGTGATGAGATTTCTGAGGAGATTCAAGTTGGCATTGTATTAACTGAAGAATGGGTGTCTATGCTGTTTTTGGTGTTCTTTAGCAGTAGATGTTCATTCATTATGTAACTAATGCTTCAATAAACAAGAGTCTGTATCTATGTATAATTTCTAATTTCTAAATAATGACTAATAGAGGAAAAGAAAGAAAAAAAAAGGTCCTATACCCCATCTTCTTTCTCCTGCGTCTTTTCAGGATATACCCCAGCTCGGAGGAATGATGCCTTCCAGCTATCGATCTCTTCTTGACTTTCAGCTGATAATTCAAGTTGCTTATAATCTTTGTACACATTCCTACAAACAACCAACATTTGCGTTTACAAACAGTACAACACACAAAAAAGAGAAAAAGAAAAAATGAATATCATTAGCTTTTTTGCCAGTAAATATCAGCAAAAACATGAACAAAAAAAGAATAAGACATATTGGCACAATTATTAAATTACAGGTAATTTGTGGCATCCTGGTCTTGATAATTTAATTATCAAATCAATGCATATTTTGAAAATATTTATTCATAAAAATAATTCTTTTTAAGGTATGCATAAATTTATAGACTACTTGATGTAACTGCATATCAAATATGGAGAAAACAAAACAGCTTTTAATCACACATGGAATACTGACCATTATCAGCATTATTACAAATATCAAGGGAGATAATTTAAACATTTTTAAGAGAAATCAACTTTTTATTTTTTGTATAAACGCAAACAGCAATTATTTCCCTTGAATATCATGATGATGACTATCTTCTGTACAACTAAACGTTTAATTTATTTTATAAAATCGAAACTACTGGATGAATTTCTATAATTTTTGGTGAACAGTATTTATTTTTACTCAAAATAAAGTATATCAAAAACGTTTATTGCTAATTTTTTTTTTTTTAATGATATCCACATTCCATCTATATGTAATCATGAACTGATAAATCGAATTGGACTTTTCTGTTTAACTGTATAACACAGTTATTTTTGTATTTGCATTATTTTTTATGAGGTTGTCCAATCGTCAAAGATCAAATGAACAAGAAATAAATTAAAACTGATGTTGCTAGGGTAAATTAAATTTAGACTGAAATTAAAATGAACTGTTCCCAAATAGAATTCTATCATTCCACCAACAAATCCTCCTTGATTTTTTTATATGTTAATGCAATTTTTTTATAAGTTGTATTTAAGTAAAAAGTGACATTTGTTTACCTATTTAAATAATTAGTTGACAATTATTTTTACCTTCTGAATTTTGGAGAAGAGGATTGATTATTCATATTTGGAGATATTTTTAACTGTTTCCATCTTGTCTACAAGGACCCATGGTATAGTGGATAAAGTACTTGGTAAAAATCAGTTGTAACTTACAATCTTCTGAAGGTTGAAGATTCAATCGTCAATGTGGGTGATACTCAAAATACAATTGAAAATTACTTTGAGCTTCTATCCAGTCATGGTTGATGGGATAAGAGCATGCTATCCTCATAGATTAAATACAGGGTTCCATTCAAAATTTTTTGCAGATTCCCCGAGTTCAATAAAATACACCTGAAGAAGGTTGGAGGTTATACTGACAGAAAGATTGTGTAAATAACACTCAAGGTGAGAATAGTTTGAAGAATCCAAATGATATGGATTACTTGCTAAAAAATCTATTTGGAAAAAGTTTAAATAAAATCTTAAAACGTGCATTTTTTAAAACCATATTTAGCTGTCAATTCTTCTTAGATTGACAATATGTATTACTTGAAAAAAAAAAAAAATGGTTATAAATTTTAATACATATTTGTATTATTTCATCATTTAACTTATCTCAGTCGAAATGTCAGTTGTCCTCAGAAAATAATCTCTTATAGGAACGACCCCCTCCCTGAGAGCCACATTTCTCTATCATCTGAGGCAGTGTCATCCTGAAATGTTTATGATGAAAAACAAAACAAAAAAACAAAAATATTCGTTTGTTCTTTTATCGTGTTTCAAATATTAACCACTTCTTCAGAGGTATTTTTTAATATCCTTATTCTTGCATTATTTTGATTATTTGGACTACAGTTCTCATGTTTTAGTCGATATAACCTTCAACCTTCTGTAGGTGCTATTTAGACAATGTACAATTATCGAATCAATGCATATTTCGAAAATATTCATTCATAAAATAATTTTTTACAAGACAAGTATAAATTTATCCAATCAATTTCATGATATTCTAAACTTAATGATATATTTTGTCTGTGCATTTAAAATATTTTTTTTTTATTATTATTTTAGAATATAGAATGTTAAATTAGTGAACGGCAGAAAGAATGTTTTTTTGCTCTTTTTTCTGACAAACCATACAATTCAACATGTTATGTGCTTATGAACTCAGAAGATATTAAAGTCATTTCCATTATTGTACTAATTTATTGAGGATGACACCCAAGCTGAGAATGGTAGTCCAAACATTCCAAATAATACATACTATCAATCCTCATCTCAAAAATTCAGAAACATCCTCATTCTTTTTTTTTTTCCAAAATAAAATTTTTTGCAAAAGTTTATTTAAAAGATATTTAACTGGTAATAATCATTAACTTTACACAGGTGATGTGTTTTTTTTTAAATATTATTTTTTTTTTTTAATATTAATAATCCTAACATTTGTTTAAAGAGAAATTATACAGAAAAATGAAGAAATCAACCATGGAATATCCACAAATTTCTGTTAATACATATAATAATAAACACTTACCTGCAACATTTCTCAAAATAATTGTTGAATTATTTTCTCCATTTTCTAATTAATTAACAAATTCTATTTCTTCCAACAAATTAAACCATTTTTATTTTACATTTATGTAACATTTTTTGTTAAGAAAAAAAAAAGCTTTTTTTTTCTTTAAATGATAAACATTTAATACATTTAAAAGTATTTTATATATCAAAATTTTCATACAAGAAAAAAATCAATAAGAAATTGAAAGCAACAAGAAGCACATTGAATAAAAGCATTCAAACATCTCAACAAGCAAACATTTTTTAAGAGGGAAATGATACACAGGAAAGTTACAGAACAAGTTCACTTGAGCTAACCAGAAATATTTTTCTTTGTTTCCATTTTTAAAATAATTAAGAGAAAATGGGGAGACAGTCCAAAATTTTATCATTTTTAAACTTTTAAACCCTATTTTATTAAAGAAACATATCTTTAATAAAATAAAATAAAAAGATCTTAACTTTTTCAAATAAATTTACTGACAAAAAAAAAAAAATCATTTGAAAATATTTTAATTTGACTGCCGTATTTTATATCTAAATGATTATATTTTTTTAAATAAATATAAAAAATACATTCAATCCATTTCATAATATTCTAAACTTAATGTTATATTTTATTTGTGCATTTAAAATGTCATTGATATTAAAATTAATTATTTTAAAACATAAAAATTATATTTTATTAGTAAATTTTCCAAATAATTTGGCATATTGTTGCTAATATAAAATTTTTAACTTAAATCTTTCTGTAAGTAATGCTTTCTGTTGTGTTGCTTTGTTTTTTACTGAACTTGTTTTGAATTATAAAATTTTGATTTTAAAAAATTATTAAATTTCCGATTGTTTCCTCTTTTCTTGAATATAACTTCTAAAAATGAAAAACAAATACTTCTGATTAGTTGAAGTGCACATGTGCCAATTTGTATTAGAATTTAGTGCACAATGGAATTGAAATTTGTCGATTCAACAATTAAGAACATTGTTTTATTTGAATTTACAGAAGGCAACAAAATATTTAATATCGAAATACCAAGAAATTCAATTTAAAAGAATCCCAAGTTCAGCATTTTTGTATTGGCCCATTTTTATTGTATTCACTGTTTCTATTTAATTGTCTCCCTATGATGGACAAAGTTAGACACAAGGTCAGTTTTTATGTGGAGGAAAATTCAGCTCTCCATAAAAGTGGCACTCTGGACTGGAACAAAAATAAAAATGGCTTCAGACTAGAAAAACTTTTTCACTGACCAAGGACAGAATAGAGTAAGTGTAGCATCAAAGCAGATACTGTTCCTATCCAAATGCAAAGCGCAGGAGTGTCTCATCTTGCTTAAAATAGAATTAGTTTTTTTTGTTTGTTTTTTTTTTTAAATATTGTAACAGTTGAGTTTTTCAATGAAGTTGAAAAAGTCTGTCAATAATTTTTTTTATTATTTCAAAGCCAAAAATTTATACTTTGACCAAATCTGAAAGCTTGCAGGTCATTGATAGAATCAAATTATACAAATCATTAATCCTCATCTCAAAAAATTCTAAAACATAACAATTATGCATCATACATTATTGCTTCCTTGCAACCTCTATCTCACAGAAGAGATGTTGCGAGTTTGTCTCTGATGTATCGTTATTTTCATGGAAAGTGTTCGACTGAGCTTCAATCTATGGTCCCCCCCTCGCCAAACTTTCACAAGAAACACTCGTCTAGCTGTAAACACTATCAATAATTCCCCCCACTCTTTATCTGTGCCTAAACCTAAACGTAGATTCCATGAACAAAGCTTCTTTCTTAGAACTGCACGCCTGTTTTCCTGCTGACTACAATATTGGTCAAGATCAAAGTGTAGTATGTTCTTCAGATGCTGCAGTTCATTTTCTTGTTCTCTTTCGGTGGAGGAGAAATCCTTTACGACTGAGACAATTTTTATTTTTGTACCTTTTCTCCACGTTAAAAAACGACCCTGGTGTCTAACTCTGTCCCGTGGGGAGGCATAGTAAATAGGTACAATATGGTTGTCTTCAAGTCTAACGTAAATAAGTTCTTGATGAGCCGTTCCATATAAGTTATCAAATTTACCAAATTTTCATTACTAATGATTACTATAATGTCCAATTTCTACTGTACACTCTATAGCCCTTATCCTTGAATGGCCTCTTGGCCTTGATAATGTGGTGATGCCTATGTAAAAAAAAAAAAAATATATATATATATATATATATATATATAAATAAATAAATATATAATATTAAATTCTCATTAGATCAACAAAGTTAAGCACTACCTAGTCAGTACTGGATATCACCTATCTAGTACTGGCTAGACAGTACTGGATAGGTGATCTTTTAGAAGTATTAGGCAATGTGGGAGGAAAAAGTTTAAGCACCATGCTAAATAATTAAATGATGTAGAAGTTCTGGCATATCCTCCAGACGTTGATCCATCCGAGTATCATCTATCTAAAGTAGCATTTCATGAAGGTTATGAGTTATTCGATGAAATTTTAAAAATCTGTAAAGACCTTTCAACTCAAAACTAGAAATTTGATCTTTGAGGAAATACAAAAATTTGTATGTTGTTGGCAGAAGGTTGTGGACACTGACGGTCTTTATTTGGAGGAATATTTGTTGTCTTGAAATAAATACTGGCATAATAAATTATTATTATAAGAGCTACACTCAACACCACCTACTACTACAAGTCAACCCACAGGTCCATAGAAACAGCTTAAAATGAATTAATAAAAGTAGTTCAAGTGAAATGATTTCATGATATAAAATATTTGAGCCAACACGAGAAAATCTAGTTAATTATAGAAATGTAAAAGAGCGAATATCATTTCCTGCATATTTGAGACATCATATTTTCCATTCCTTTATGCACCAAATCAAAAAAATCCTGTCAAAATTTCTGTTAGTCTCATGAATAAATGCTGAATATTGACAGTACAAGTAAATGCACTGGGATGATCTGTAAAAGTTTCAAACAAATAATTTAGAATTCTTTAAAATTATCATTTTTAATTATAAATTTAATAGTTATAGATGCACATACACTTTTTATATTTCTTTATTTTTACAAACATTTTTATATCTATGTGTATACATGTTTCAGCTACAGCTTTATTAGGCTACACTTCAGATCATTCACTAAAATGGACAGGTTTTAGAATTTTCCATGTTTCATCCCTGTGAGGACTAATCAGAATACATGGAATTGGTGTCACTTTATTTAATACCATATATATATATATATATATATATATATATATATATATAAAGATTCTATGGAAATATACTTTATTTCCTTATAATATATATCAATCCTTATTTAAGTTCAATGTAATTACAGAGCAATATAATGAATGAATGACAAAAGTCTATATTCCAATTGTAAATGTCAACTAAATTAAAGGAATAAATTGTAAGATGGTCAACATCAAGAACTTTGTAATATAGACTTTTGACATTCATTAGGGCGATTAAGCTACACAGAATATTCTGCGTTTCATCCACGCTAGGATTCTTCAGGTTTCCTAGGAATCCTTGCGTGGATGAAACGCGGAATATTGTGTAGCTTAAACGCCATATATATTCTGTAACTTACTAACTAGCTCTACCTATGTATTGAGCACTGTTGAAGTAAATACTTATAGTTTACGCATAACACAAAAGGGTTTGGTGCAAAAGCCACGAGGAGGGCTCATTTTACTTGCTTCAAATCCGCCCTTTGGTCATGGGTTAATCTCCGATATACAGACAGCGCGCCACCTCTTAAGCCTGAGTGGTAAAACACGCTCAACATTGTCAACCACACACATTTCACACACCAGTTCCACCTGTTCCAACCATTCAGACACTGTGTGATCAGGTGAGATGCCATGAAATTCAGGGATAAGACGGATATCAAATGCTTTGTCTGCCATTTATAAGCCGAAATAGCTTGAAATTTGCCGGGTCCTTCAGCTTCACTTTCTCAGTTTGAGCCAGAACTTTCTTTAGGAGGGACTTTTCTCTCCTCTCACCGTTTTCTCTGCTTGAACAAAAGCACAGTCGCCTATCCATCCAAGTTCTGTCTTTTATTCCTCTCAAATCTCAGGAATTCTCGCAGTTAGTCTCACCCTTTTTCCCATAAAACCAACCACGTCTACCGCTTCTTCTTCCTCTCCCAGACCCTGTGTGTTGAGAACAAACAGAGCAGACTTTCTGTCTTTTGGATGTGAGTGCATTAGAATAATTACTGCTATATAAACTAAGCCCACAAAGCTAAAGATACAAGACGTACCTGCTCTGCAGCTAATGTTAAGTTTCACACCTTTTCCCAATAGCATCATTATTATATAAATAAACGCAACAGATTCAATGAGATTTGAACTCGGTTTGCAAGTTTTGCAATAATAAACTGATTTTTATAAATAAATGCAGGGTTCACTTTTCACGATTTGGTGGATGGAAACGCCTTTAAAAGGACTTTGTACTGTCAAACAAAGGCATTTTCGAGATATAAGAATATTTAAACAGGTTTTTTTTTAAAGCCAAATAATGTACATTTCCAAGGGTTCAAATTAGATCTAAAATGCACAACCAGCAAGAGCAATTATGCAAATCAAGAATGCAAGAGGGAATTAGTAGGACATGCGCACATAGCCTGAAATGTAGCAATGCACAAGACAAAATAAACAATTGCAAAAATAAAACATGGAATTAAATTTTTTAAATATTATTTGGAAATTTATTGCATAATACAAATCAGTGCTTTATCACATTTGGGCTCAACATTTTTATAAATATATGCATAATACATGTTCATTATATATATATATATATAAATAAAAAGAAAAATATCCCTGCCCCTACAAATAAGATTGAAACAAAAAGAGAAAACATCAATATTACACGAAAAAATGAACATCCCTACTTTCAAAAAAAAATTATCCTTCTCATGAAGGAAAAAACATTTCTATTCCCAAAATTTAAAAAAAAAAAAAAAAAAAAAAAAAAAAAAAAAAATCCCTCTACCCACAATTAAAAAAAAAAGAAGAAAAAAAAAAGTACACGTCCACAAAAAATGATAAAATAATAAATACAGGTTCATGTAGATCCAGCAAGTATCAACAAGTTAACATCAATAAAATCAAAGAATATCAAAAATGCATTTGCTTTCTTTTTCTACATGCAGTTATATTGTTTGTTTCAAAAAGGGTCTCAAAACTCATGGAAAGAAAGACAAATGAAAAAAAATACAAGACAATGATAAGAGAGAAGTTTGTCCATTGATCATTCTGATTTCCCATCATAACTAAGTGATAACGTTTCCAACATAAAACAACTAAAAAGCTAAACAACTCTGAAAACAAAATCTATTATCTACACACCATTGTAATAGTCTCGATACTGAGGAAGACACAACTTGCTTCCTTTATGTACCTAAAATTAAACAATTTCCTTGAGACTGCTTCCCAGCTGACTATAACATTGGTCATGTTCAAGGTCCAATGTCAATAAATACTTGTAGAGCCTTCTTAAGAAATCGAATTTTGTCCATTTATTATTTTCGATCCTCTCATCATATTGTTCATCATCTGACAATCGTATTGATTCTCATCCTCCAGTGGTTTTTGACTTTGTTAGTTGGTGACACCATAATAGAAAAAAAAATTTCCACTGATGAAAGTGGGCGTTACTCAATTGTTTAAATTTGGATCTACAGATAAATAGCTATAAAGGACGTGAATGTTGGTTAACTCCATTTTATGACAAATCTCTTTAGTGATCTTATATATAACTAGCAGTATCTAGATTATCAAATCTTTTCGTTTGTCCCAACAATTAGGAGAGAGCCCTCTCTTTTTTTTCCCCCCCCCCCCATGCCGCTCTCTTGAGGGGAGAGACAGAAAATTACTGGATAGAGGGTTCACACTTATTTCCCTACTTAAAAAGTGGGCGCTTGTTAAAATATGGTCAACAACTCGATTTTTTTTAAATATATCGTTTTAAGCAAAATCAATATTACACACTTAATAGTCATGTCGGAAATAGTAACATATCCAAAATTTACAAAAATTTATCAAGTAGAACAACTGCTATTGTTTTTTTTTGGGGGGGGGTCTATTGCTATAGACAGCAAATATTGCAGCCATATCACACGTAATCTAAAATATTCCTTTCAGAGTTGTCCCCTTTATTTAGACACCTACCGTTACTTTATAATATCTAAAAAAAAAAAAAAAAAAAAAAAAACAAATAAATAAATGTAATTTTACAAATTTTCTGTAAAAATTACTTTTATCTATAAACAATTTTCTACTCAATTTTTCATAATTTTTTAGATATATTACTATTTTCGGCATGACAATTAAGTACCTAATATTGTTTTTGCTTAAAATGACATATTTTAAAAACTCGATCTGTCGACTGTATCTTAACAAGCACCAAAAAGTGGGACCCCGGAAAATGTATATCATAAAATGATAATGAGGATTAAGCACCTAAATGGTAGAGTATCCAAATTCCTAGGCCGAACCATCTGCAACACTTTAATAAGTCAGTTAAGATTTGGAAGTGGGTATTTACTCTTTCTACCTCAGCAATAAGATATAACACTAGGGTCCGAAAGTAGGATTGAAGAGCCAGTGCCCCAGAGGAGGAGAACACTGATCTAAAATAACGCCTGAGCAGCCCCAGGAGAGACGCCTCAAGTGATTAACAATACTCCTTTCTCAAAAAGAGAAGGCAAAGCCTGGGAGCGAGTATCAAGGAGAGCTGCACAGGACCAGTACCATACCACAGCAGGGAAAAGACCATTACAAGAATGGTGTAAACTTGATTTTGATGCTGAGGGGAAAAAATCCCCAGCTGTGGAAGTGTTTGGAATATGACACTTTTGTTCCGGGTACATCATTAAGATTTTTTTTGTATTTTCGTTTTTTTTTTTAATTAGGTTGAATTCTAAACAAGAACCAAATACACTCATCCAAATTTAAATAATAAAATTGATTTACATACAAAATTTCATATCAATCTTGATCACAGTTAGAAATATAATGGAAAACCAAAATTGATCAATGGACTAAAACATAGATAAAAAAATAAATAAATAAAAAATAAAATAAAAAATCGAGATTCAGTTGGTCCATCTTGGATTTTTGTAATTCCAAAAACACAATGCCACGTGTAAAGAATTCATTGAATGTAAGTTGCTATTTTAACTATATATGGGAAAGAAATTATTTCCCAACAACAATAGAACATATGTAAGTAAACATTACTATTGGCAACATAAATTATTTTAAAATGAAATACAATTGGCAAATTTGTTCAAATTAGTTTGGTTTACCGACTCCTTTAAAAACAAAAATCCATATAATATCCTGCATGTTCCTTCCTTAGTTCATACGTTACACTTTGATAAAAGCCTAATACAAATTTTGAAGTCCAAACTGCTTCAAAAAAGGCCATGGACAGGAATATGAGAGTGACCTTTTGATGAAGCCTTGTTTTCAAATATCATGATACTATCATACAATGATATGTTCATTGTTATAATGGTGTGAGAAAGAAAATCATAGTAATTTTGACATGCAGCAGTTCTTCACCATAGAAAGTCAGCAAAACATTGCATAAAAAGGAACATTTGAAGAAAAAAAAAGGAGGGGGGGGGGCATTGTCTGCTAAGTGATGCTGGATTGAAGAAGTAAATTAAAGATTGTCTCTTACAATATGATTTTATTATTTGTATTGAACTATATAGCACAATATTACTTTCTGGGTATTTATTAGTTAATTTTATTTGGGTCAGTTTTATATCTAAAATACAATGGACACTATTTTCATATAAATGTTAATAACCTCATTAGTTGCGTTATTGGTTTGTTTTTTTTGTCTAGAAAACTAATTTTTGTGCTATCTAGAAAAAAAATATCAGCTTTATCAAAGCGTGTTGATTAAATATTTCACATTCCATGGAATTTTCACAGGTCCTGCTAGTTAAATTAATATTTAACAGAAAAAATAAAATATTTGAAATTACAGCAAATATTGTTTGTAGGTATTAATCATCTGTCATGCAACTTACTTCTTCTGAAAGTAAGGAATATAAATAATACTGCTGACAGTTGTTAATACAACTAATATTAATGCAACTTCACATGTTCATAAGTTGGTGCGAACATTTTGCCGGTTTGTAGAAGGAGCATTTTAAACCATTATAACTTATTCAATGACTATTGCTATCACTTAAACATATCACTAGAATTAACTTATACTTTGTCTTTCAGATTATCAAAGGTTGATTGGTTGGTTGGTTTTGTTTTACAGCATATCAACCCTTTTGGGTTATTTAATGCCGAATCCAGTGATTTTGAAGAACAATTTTTTAATAGAGTATATTTGTTTTTTAACTTGGTTTCTATTCAACCCATAGTTGGGACCCTAACAGGTACTACCGCTCCAGGTCAGAGTGAACCTAGGAGCAATGGCAATTAAAGGGTGGCTCCAAACTCCCCATCGGATATAGTTTAAGGTCATATCCAGGGCCAGATTATCAAACGATCATCCATATTTTTCTGTAATATTCTCAACCATGTTGACTCAAAAACAACCTTCTTTAGTCAACAGAGAGGGTATCATTTTCAATCATGATAGTGCTCATCCTCACCTAGCACTACTGACCAAATATCTATGAGAATTTGGTTGGGAAATCTTGCTCCATCTTGCATATTCCCCTGACCTAGCTCTCTTATTTCAAGGATTACAGAACTATTTAGATTAGGTTAGCATCACAAGGAGAATGAACAAGAGTTAGATCTATATTTCACATCAAAACTTAAAGAATTTTACAAGTGAGACATTTATAAATTTGTTGATAAGATAGAATCAAGTAAGAGGGAGCAAAGGTAGTCATTGTTATGAATAAAGATTTTCAAAAACGATTTTTCATTTTTGAGATGAAATTTAAAAATCTGCAAAAAATGTTTGCACCAACCTGATATTTTCAATTAATTTTTTCTTTCTTTTTTTTCATAAGTTACAATTTAAACCAAAATAAATTGTTTGGGAATAATTTTTGAACTGTGTTTCCTTTCAAATCTTTCATATCACCAATAATAATGTTTACCTATAAGTGGGTTGGGTGGATTTGATCTGAATGGAACTTAGTTTTCCAATGTCTGTTATATATAATCACAGACTGAGAAAAAATAAAAAAAAGGAGATAAAGAAAACAAACAGAAAAAAGAAAATGGAAATTAGTAAGTCTGTTTCTCGGATGCAGTTAGAAAAATGGAGAAAGAATATCTCAATGCAAACTTCAAGTAACAGTTAGAAAAATGGAGAAAAACAAAAAAAAAAAAGAAAAAAAGATGAGAAGGAAGAGAAGAGAGTTTAGTTGACCTACCTGAATTCTGAATGATACAAAGCAAACATGTTTTTGTGCAAGAAGGATCCTTCCAAATCTCGGATCATCATGCCATCTAATGGGATTAAATACTTCTTGTCTTTTTCCTACACCAAAACAACGATATCAGCGTGGAAAAATAAGATGCGCGAATGACATCTGTGATGGGCGGGAATGGTGGAGAAGGATGGAGGAGGGGGTTTAAAGCATTGAACAAGAGAGGGGGAACATTATTAGGTGAAAATGCAAGGATGGGATAATAGATGGGACAAAAAAAAAATTGGACAGGGAAAGTGGGATCAATATCTGGGAATAGAATGAAGGTAAAGGTCAAGTTACGGTTCAAAATTCAGGGGATGTGATAAGGAAAGTTAAAAATTTAGTACTTATGCAAGAATAAGGACCATGCTATTATCAAAATTTTCAAGGCAGTTTATGTAAAACGCTCAAAGGTATTGAATCGTTAAGCCAATAAAATCGACAGAGCCAACATCATTTAAAACATTTGCTATTATTGATTTATTTTTAAAAAATAAAAATTTATCTTGATTTGAACAACAGAAAAGAAAAACCATAAAAATTCAAACAATCTTGCTTGCTTTCAGTTATTCAAAAAATAAATTTACTCCTGAAACTTACCTTGCAATGAATGCTTTTTTTTTTCTTAATTGGAATTTAAATTTTCTTAGTTCTGTAAAAATTGTCCAATAATTATTCATCATATTTTTCATAAAATGAATATTGTTTTCAGTTTTCAATTAATTTTCCATTGAATTATTTTTGTAATAACAGAAATATATTTTTCATTGACAAAATTGAAAAAAGAAAGCAAAAATCGCAAAACTTTTGTTCAACACCTTCTGTCATTTTACGTAAACTGCCCAGTAAATTCTGAAAATAGCACAGTCCTTATTTTGTCTAAGTACAAAAATTTTAACAATGAAAATTAGGGTTCAAAATTCTTGGGATGAAAGGCAAATTCAAAATGGTAGGAGGAATCAGAGGATCAACAATAAAAATTAAAATTCAAAATGTTATGGGATGGCGTGGAGGGGAAAATATTTTAACAATGGATATTTAGGGGAAGTATCAAAATATTGTATAATAGAAGGAATGAGGGGGGGGTCAAAATCGTGGGATGAAATGGAGAAGAGAAATCAATTTTAACATTGAAAGCACGCTCAAAATCTGAGGATGCATATTTTAGAGAAAATTAAGATGCCAAGAATCAAGAGGGAGTGGGTCCATTTATTTATTTATTTTCTGTATTTATATTAAAACCAAAGCATGGCCACATGAAAAGGGATTGGTTTATGTTGACCAGAGGTCAAATATAATATACTAGCTTTACCTACCTAATATTGCCAAAAGTACAGTTAAACTGTTTTAGTGTTTACTTTCATGTTTAAACATTTTTAAAACTTGTACAGAAAAAAATTAAATAAAACTTCACATAAGAGTTATTTCCTTTGCTTATTTTGATTTTTCAGTGATTAGCTATAAAAAAGTTGAGACAAGTGCACTTAAGCCCACTAAAAATATTTTTGTTTTCATTTTCGGAAGAATTATATCAACAAAAAAGGAAGACAATCCAAAACGACTTTTACTTCTCTGAAAACTGAATTTATTTAAGAAATTTATATTTCAAAAAGAAAAAAAAAAGGTTATATAAAGCAATACATTACATCTATTTCATAAAATTCTGAACTGAATGTTATATTTTATTTGTGCTTTCAAAATTTATGCTTTGAAAATAATCATTGTGGAATATAGATTATATTTTATTTTTAAATATTGTTGCTAAATATTTCAATTAAATTCAATGAATGTTTTAGTATTTAATGTTTTCTTTTGTGATACTGTGTTACTTTGTTGATCTCGTTTTGAATCACCAAAAAAGTTTTTAAAAAATTATTTGGGATTGTCTTCTCTTGCTGCTAGCATAACTGTTCCATAAATGAACAAAAGATATATATATATATATATATATATATATACACACACACACACTTCCAGTGAACTAAAGTGCACATGTGCCAAAACATCTTTCATAATATAGATTATCTGAGCTGGACAAAGTATTTTTTGGAATAGATGGTAGTGAAGTATGTTATTAGATTTAGTGACATTCAGGATGGGTTGAGTTGGCTCCTCTCATAACGCAGACAATGCACAACAGCCTGCAGCAGTTACGATAGTTATGGGAAGCCAGTCTCAAGACCAATGGCGGACAGACACCGGCTTTCATGGTGTGAAACTAATTCTTCATTTGGCCTCCAGGGCGCCTACATCAATCTTGGAATGGTTCTAGAGCTATTATCTTGTGGATGACCTTTACAGTGTTGCAGCACACAGCATGGTCAAACCAAAAAGTCTTCTCTTTAGAAGAGATATGTTCATAAATACTAAAAACTCCTACGAACACGCCAATAACATGGCACAACAATAACAAGTGTAAATTTGCTGGTCAGAAACAAAATTTGATTAGTTAGTTTAATAACTATTTAGGTGAAAAGATACGTTTATAGAAAGATTGTGGACAATAGGAAAAGCAATTGATGTAAAGGTGCAGGAGTGAGACAATGTTAATGGTCATGATAATTCATCTTGTGATGATTGTAATGGTGCAATTAAAGATTCGGAAGACAATATTATTGCACTTTGATGCATATTTATGCAAAAATAAAAAAATAAGGGAGACAAATCCTGTTAATCTTGTCAGTGTTAAAGTGTGAACTTTAAATTTGGTAGTGTAGTCACAGCAATAATTTGATTTTAACACAAGAACACAATTACAAGTTCATATATTAGTTTTTCAAATATACATTTCTCGATTAATTTTCGCATTTGACAAAAAAAATTCTAAAAAAAAAAAACAAAGGAAAAGATTAATTTGAAAATATTAGAAACAAAAAGTGTTATGAAATATTTTATTAAATGATTAAAATCATTTTTTCCTTTATTTTTTGTTAGCATTAACTGTGAGTGGGTCAAACCACACATAAAAATCAACTTCAGACTTATAACAACCATCAATAACACCAGATATATCCTTTTATCTCTTCACAAAGAACTGACCCCTCAGGATTAATACCAGAAAAATGAAAAGTAAAAAAAAAAAAAAAAAAAAAAAAAAAGTTTTGTTTGAAAGAAGTGTATTACACTGAAAGTCTCAGAAAAAAAAAAGGAATAAAAAAGAAAAACAATTGATTTTAATAATTTAATAAAATAGTTCATAGCATTTGAACTTCTAATATTTTCAAATTAATCTTATGTAATGTTTCTAAAAATGTGACACAATTCCTATTTTAAAAAACAAAAAAAAACAAAAAAAAATAGAGAGAGAATTTTAGAAAACATACAAGTATGTAAATTATGGGTTACTTTAACATTAGAGCAGTTTTCTGTCCTTTATCAAAAAATGTATTATTTGACAACAAAAATGATGAAATATAAGGTAATTATGAAAAAACTGGACACTTTCAACTTTTTGCAATGTTCATCTTTTGTCTCAAAACTGTCAATGCAAGATCGCTTCACCAAATGATTTTTTTTAGTCAATATATACGCATTCGTCTTGATGAGAAAATGATTTGTTCAACAAAGTTTCATTTCAAAATGAAATCATTCTCAGTCTTAAAGTACTTATCGATATTAAAAACACTAACATCAGAGTTTAGACCTAATTTGCATGAGCAATTTGTTTAAAAATCAAATTTATAAAGTTCCTTTAAGAGACTTAAGTTGAGCCCTATTTAGTGAATATAGAAAAAAAGCGATCAACTAGCATACATACATAATTCTAAACTTCTTGTTTATTGAATACTCTAATGGCTGTTGATTATGACAAGTCCACTTGTAGGGCTTTATAAGTATCTAAGTTTACTTCCATTTAAAGCTTACTTGCAAGGGGCCAAGGGAAAAAAACACCAGCCCACAAAGCCAGTGTTGACTGGGATCAAATCCCCTGACCAGCAGTAATTATCAGTTCCTGCACTGATGATTGCATAAGCATAAAACACTAGTGTATGTAGGTATTAAAAAATATACTATGATTTAATGTAAATTTTGGAGAAAAGAAATCTTACACATTTTACTGGAAAAAAATTTGGAACCTACTTGAATAAATCCAAGATACCACATGAATGTCCCAATCTTCTTCAGAGACAATTGCCAGATCAAAAAACGAACATACAAAAATCAATGCAAAAAAGCCTTCAGGAAAGTATTAAAAAAACAACCATGGGAATATGGAGGTAATATAAGACAAAACTTGATTCTCAAAATGAAAAAAAATCAAATATCCAAAAAAGTAAAGAAACTGATACATATTAAAAAGATTGCTTGAATAAGTTCCTTAGAAGTAAATGGCAAACTCCATCAAATAATTAAGAAATTAACAAAAAGAATCCTTATATAAAGGCTGGTAAAGCTAAAATACTTTCAATATCAGGAGACTTTAAATTGGATTTGTTTAAGCATGCTTTGAATTTTTTTCAGAAACATGTATAAGATTTCTTTTGCTCCAAAACTGATATTAAAATCATAGTATGATAAAACTTTGATTTGTCATTTTACTTCTAGTTCTATTGCAAGTTTGGAAAACTAATTTAAATATTGAGCTTCATTTCGCTATGGAAATTGATTCTCTTGAGAATCAATCTAAAACTATATAAAAGAACCGTTATTTTATGTTATTATTAGATTAAATTTATAATGAGATAGATTCATAAATACAAGAATGATTGGACCTTAAAGACCTCATATTTCGAATGGATATATAAAAAAAATTATCTAGAAAAATAAAATGATTATATTCTTAAAAGAAAATAAAAATAAAATAATTGCATTTAAAAATTATATCAGACAAATATTAGCCATTATTGAGAAGACATTGACAGAGTTATAATCCAAAGTTTTCCATATCGTCTTTAGTGAAATTGTGCTAATTTCCTGATTCTTTTCTTCAAATTCTCCAGAGTTTAAAAACTTGTTACTCTCAAAAAAGAAAAAAAAAAAAAAAAAAAAAAAATCATGAGTTTAAATCTGGTGTGTTTAGTGGTCACCTGATGTCTCCCATCAAGGGGGAAAAAAAATATATCCCAAAAACATGCCTTAAAATTTCATAAACATTGAAAAATGAAATAAACAAATTTGGAAATGAGCATAACTTTTTATAATTGAATCAATTGTACTTGAGGCACCAGGAATTAAAAAAAAAAAATAATGTATTTTGCTTTGAAAATGATTTTTTTTTTTTTTTTTTTTTTTTACTGATCCTAATAGTTGATCATGAAATGAAAATAGAGCCTAGACTGTTGAGTGGGATCTCTTTACAGTCACCAGTATCCACTGAAAATGTGGCATATCGTTCTTTCATCGGGCTCTCTTCAGGAGACAATCATTTAACGTAAGTTTATAATTTGTATGCTCAACAATTCTCCGCCATTTACTTTGTTCCTATAGAGGCTAGATATGATACAAAGTCAGTTTGATGTGGATGAAATCCAGCTCCCAAATGGATCATTATGCAACAGACAAAAATAAAAGTCCCCGGTCCTGTCGGGAAGTATTATTCCACCTTTAACTGAAAACAAAACAGATACTATACTTCGAATTATTTATTTGTTAAACAAATATGAAAACAATTCAATAAACTAAGCCAAGCAACTCAAAAAAAAAATGTGCAGGGTGGGAATTGGAGAGAAGAGTCATCCTCTTCACTGGACTATTTGTAAAATGTTGAATATCGAATGTAGCAGTGAGTCTTTGGAACATATCAGAAACAACAGTTGGAAGTAAGTCATACACCATCCACTATGATTATGCAATTCCTACAGTGTATGGTACCAGACAGAACAAAAAGCCATCTTCAAAGTGCCCCCAATGTTTAAAAAGAGTTGAGAGGGGAAAAATAACGAAATACCAAGGGTTTATGTACAACATGAAAAGAAACTGGAATCTTAGGAAGATTTCCATTCCAGTAATTATATGAGCAACCAGACTCATGAAAAAAAAATTTTTTAAACCTCTCTGGCAAATATACTCTTTGAACAAAATGCAATACAGAGTGAAACGATAAAATTGCCATATAAAAGACAGCATGATTCCATTTCTGTTTGATGAAAACTGTTTTTGTTTTTTTGTTTTGTTTTTTATGCAGATCATCTACTAGTTGGGCAGTTGTGTACAAATCCTAAGGGCTATAAGAGCCTTCTATCATGTCTGAAAGTGACAATGTCCAACAAGCGAGATCGGAAATGCACTGCTGTACAACATGCTCTCTACCAATCAAGTTATAACAACAGGACCATTGCCAGCACCCTCAAAATGCAAATCTGGATGGTTCAATGTTTGAGGTTACAACTCAATGCATCGGATGAACCACGGTTATAGTCTCTGGCATGGTTTCAAGTGAAGACCACATCATGCTACCTCACATCTTCTAAGTTAGCTTGAAAGTCAACACAAAATTCAAGATTCAAAGTTACAAGCCAACAGGACCATTGCCAGCACCCTCAAAATGCATCACTGGATTGCTACAAATAACAAGGAGGTGTCCAGAGTGATGAAAGCAAAGTTTCCAGTCACTGTTATGGTCTTTGATGTGGTTTCAGATCCTGGGTGTGGCAGCAGGACTTAGCGCTGGCCCATAAGTTCAAAAAGGCTTGGCTTCAGAAGTGCTACGACTTTGTACCCTTCTCTCACTGACTCCTCCGCCTTCCTTGACCTCAACCCGCTGGATGCTTTCATTTCGTCATACATCAAGAACATCAACATTACCTCCCACAATACCAAAGCTAGCCTGATCGCCGACATCCACCAAGTATTCACTGAGCTTCCACCGGTGCTTGTTTTTGATCCGTATTTTGATCCGTATCGAGGCAGTGATTGAGGCTGAAGGCGGATACATTGATTAGATGTCAGCTCTACTACATAATCAAGTTACCTGAACTGATTTTTTCAATAAAAGTTTTAAAATAAAGCTGTAGTGTTGTTTTCCTTAGGGCAAGAACTTTAGTGTTCCATCCGTGCACTAAAATGGATGATTAAAATCTTTAAAAGATATCTTGGTTGGAATGTACAAGACAGTGGGTGGATGTCATCTGGAAGGAAACCCATCCCCAGCAAAAACTAAATTATAGAAAGAAATAAAAGTACAGTTCCTTTCTGTCATACACCATTTGCTGATAACTTCCATTTCAGCAATCAATTTACTTAAAACACCTTCAATCGTAATTTAAACATAAAAAAAGATTTTTTTTAACTTTTGTAATTTTTATTAGTCACACACGTCATAAATAACCACGTTCTGCATATGTCAGTACATCACCCATGCATACATTTGAAAAGCCATATATTGGTACATCATTTGACAAGTTCAGCAGATATGAACAAACTAGTGTAATACCCATCCTGAAGACGGTTGGATGAATCTATTAAAAGGATTCATAAAAAAATGGAGCATAAAATTTACAAATCATACATATGATAATCTGCTCCAAATACTTTATGGACCATTAGGGGAGGGGGGGGCAACATTAAACAGAAGGATTGTGTTGTTCAATAATGTTTGTCTTAATGAAAATATGCTGCCTCAATATGTATGCATAGACATAAAGCACATTCATTGCAGCTCATATACCAGCCCTGAAAATTACTCAACAATGGCTTCTTGAAGAGAGATTTCATGTAAATTGGAAATATTTGAATTTGGATCGGGGGGGGGGGGCATGAACTATACTCCATTCTTTTGACATGGTCATACCATAAAAATCTGTTGTTTAAACATATCTCTATACTGGCTATTTATTCTCTCTCCCATGGCTAGATATGACACTAAGGTCGGAAAGAGAGATTGAAGAGTCAGCGCCTCAGAAGAGGAACACTGACCAACAAAAAACTGTATGGGCTGCCCTATTGGCATTCTCCAGTAGAGGCATCTCATGCGATTAGCAATAAACTAGCATCTTCTCAAGGAGAGGAGAAAAAGCCTGGGAGGGTGTATCTCCTAGAACTACACGGGACCAGCAATATACGGCTATCAACAAGGGAAAAACCATTTCAGAAACAGCCTGGCTTTAGTGGTCCCTATATTGTCCAGAGGTAATCTGCCTCTAAATCTATCCCATGGTTCCCTATATTGTCCAGATGTAATCTGCTTTTAAACCTATCCCATAGTTCCCTATACTGTCCACATTTAATCTGCCTCTAAACCTATCCTTACATTACCCATCCATTGCATTATTCTCATATTATTACTCCATGCAATACAAGTCCTCAACGCTGACTGGTCAGGTTTGACTTTTATACATCATCATGATGCATGCACATCTAATAGACTTTTTTTTTCAGTCAACAGTGGTAATGCTCTGCTAGTTAGTAATGGCATAAGTTCCCTGATCCAACTTCATCCACTCCTAACTTGCAATTTTCGCAATGTTTTAGACAAAATATGATAATTATACTTAATGTACTTTAATAAATTTTTAGTAATTTTTTTTTCAGAATTCAATTTTGAAGGCATTTTTTTTTAACGTATTAACAAGTTACCACTTATCGAGTCTCAAAAGCAAGTCAAGGATATGGGTTGATGAATTTGTCGGTTAGACATTGGGATAATGATTGATGAAACAAGAACAATTTTAAATAAAGAGTTCACTTCGAAATTCAGTATAGCTTCCAGAGTTAAAATATTTCAAATTTCAAAAAGGTCAGAAATTACATGTATAGAATCATTGTGAAAATAACAACCACAATGAGAATACTACTTAGTATGCAAAATAAAATGTTTCCACAAGAAATGTGAATCATTTTCAAAATTTTAATTTTTAAATTGATTATAAAAAAAAGGCATCATTAAATAAAGATTTTAAACGATTTTTGTAAGAATTTCATCCACTCATAATATAAAGAGCACTTTGTGTGTATGCCCATCAATCAGTCACAATTTTTGTAAATGCAAGAAATACATTGCAGAATTTATATTATTTTGATATCAAAATATCTTAACTTCTTTTAGAAATTAAAAATATTGTTAATACTAAATAAATTCCTAACAAAATAAAGTGAATGCCATGACCGGAAATCGAAACTGAAACCTCAATATCTTCAGTCTGATGTTCTATTAACTGAGTCATTTAGATTTTCTTCAAACATTACTATTAGGTCAGTGCAAAAACATTATAGTTTTCTCACATGTTACTTTTATATATGATTTCTGAATTGATTTATATAGCCATGTCATATCATCTTGAAGCACGTTTTATATATGATTTCTGAATTGATTTATATAGCCATGTCATATCATCTTGAAGCACGTTTTTCACCATAAAATCGTGTCATTCGTTACCATTCTCAATCTCTTCATTTTTTTGCAAGCTTTTCAACATCATGGACAAAATTAAAATCCGAAGGATTTTCTAGTTTAAACTAGGCTGAAAAGCTGCCAAGACAGCTTGTGATATCGATAATGCATTTGGCCCAGGAACCACTAAGGGACGTGTGGCACAACGGTGGTTCAAGAAATTTTGCGATGGTGACGAGAGCCTCGAAGATGAAAACGGTCGTGCTCGACCGATTGCGGTTGATAACGAACATTTGAAAACCTTAATTGAAGCTGATCCTCACAAAACCACACAAGAAGTTGCTGTTGAACTCTAGGTCGACCACTCAGCAGTCGTTCGCCATTTAAAGCAAATAGGGAAGTCAAAAAAAGTTGGATAAATGGGTGCCGCAAGACTTGAACGATAATCAATAAAAACCGTCATTTTAAGGTGTCTTCTACGCTCCTTCTGCACAACAAAAATTACCCATTTCTTGAGCATATTGTGACGTGTGATGAGAAGTGGATCCTCTATGACAACCAGCAACGTTCGGCATTGATTGGGAGCCAGAGAAGCTCCACAACACTTCCCAAAGTCAAAATTGCACCAAAAAAAGTTATGGTGACTGTTTGATCTGCGGTCAGTCTCATCCTTCAGCTTCTTGAATCTGGGCAAAATGATTACAACAGAGAAGTACTGCCGACAAATTGACAAAATGGACCAGAAGCTCCCACGTATGTGCCTGAGATTGGTCAATAGGAAAGGTCCAATTTTCCTCCATGATAACACTCGCCCGCAAGTTGTTCAACTGACCCTGCAGACGCTGAACAAATTGGACTACAAGATTGCCTCATCTGCCATATTCACTGGATCTCTCGCCCACTGATTATCACTTTCTCAAGCATCTTGACAACTTCCTGCACGAAAAATGCTCCAAAAGCTGAGATGATGCCGAATCAGCCTTCAATGATGTCCTCGGTTCCAGAACTCAGGATTTTTATTCAAATGGGATGAATAAACTCGTTTCTCGTTGACAAAAATGTGTCGATTCTAATGGTTCTTATTTCAATTAATAAAGTTTATTATGAAAGGAGTTGAAAGCAAAAGTTGAACGTAAAAAAATGACATTTTTGCACCAACCTAATATTACAAAATAATTATAGCTTTGGCATGACGTCACAGGTTTATGATATATTTCAAAGCATCTCTAAATGTATATTGTGTGCCAACATAGGTTTTCAATAATTTGTTCATATATTGTTTATATATAATTCTATGAATGTCTCTTATATTATAAGTGGATCCACCAGCCTAGGAAAATATGTGACCAGGAGAGCATATATTTGCTAATCTATTACATAATGATAAGTTGTTTTGTTTGGCCCAATTTCAAATCATTAAAGATACACTTATAACACTTACATATTCTGATTTTGTATGACCTTGAACAAGTTATATTACAAAACAGAAAATTAATACAATGCACATTCAGTTGAAATCACTGAGAATAAAATTAGTGACTGGAATCAGGAAGAAAACTTCTTTCATTCAATTAATTCAAGGGTAACATCTGTAAATAAATATATGTAAGAACTTTGTAAAAATGAACAACAATTTTTGCATGGGTTATCACCTCTTTATCAATTGTATGTTTGGAGTGAATGAATCATTATGCTAGGTGGCGCCGGAAATTCAAGGGAAACCAACTATAAATAACCATGTAAAAAAATGTTTCTTTTTAATATGTGTGAATATCAATTTTCGCATGAGTTATCTCCTCTTTACCAGTTGGATGTTTGGAGTGAATGAATGAGTCATGTTAGGTGACACTGGGAATTAATTTACCTTTTTGTGCAGATCTGTTGGCAAACAAAATTGAACAATCGTGTTTACAAGCTGTAATAGGGGAGGCAATAGTTAGTAAATTTTTTTTTTTTTTTAATAATGAATGGACGAAGATCAAAAAGACAAAAACGCTGGAGAATTCTGGATATAAAAATGTCTACCTTTGGATTTTGTTTAGTTTCAGCCAGTTTATCTAAGGGATGACTGTTAGTGCTGTATTTCTAAGCAGGTGCTAACTTACTAATAGCAAAGGTGGTCATTGTTCTTTTATGAATTGATGGTGAAAAGATAAATTTTTATTTAAGTCAATATAAAAACTAAGTTATTAAGAGTGTCCAAAAGCAGTCAGTAAGGGAAGGGAATAGGAAAAATGTCCATTAAAAATAAAGCAGTTAAAAAATAAAAGTAAATTTAATTTTTATATATGTATTACAAAAGATCAGAATAACATTGGTACCGTCAGTTTCAAATCAACAAGTCATGAAGAAATGATGATCATGCTTCACTGACAATGGCTGAAGAGAGTCAACAAGTCTCAATCACTTGTTGATTTGAAAGTGATGATACCAATGTTATTCTAATTTTTTGTAACACAAATATTATCGATAAAGTCCGGGAAGGGGGGGGGTCAACTTTTCACATATGTATATATGGTGTTAAAAATAAGTAAAATGAAAGAAAAAAATAAAAAACTGATGAAAGAAAAACATTTCCGTGCTGAAATAGAAAAGCTGGTCGATAGAACCAGAGATAATGGTCATTCCAAAAGCTTCATACAAGGTAAATGGTCGGCTACAAGAAAGAAAATCAACATATCAAAGCCCAGTGATAAGCAGCTCTTTTGTATTTATGCACTTCAGAGAAAAATGTGTGTATGTATATATATATATATATATATATATATATATATATACATACAGTGTACAACATCCATTGAAGTAATGAGAAAATGTACTAATTGTATGAAAGCAAGCGGTAAGTGGGAATATTAGTATACAGTGCAAGAAATTTTTAGATTTTTTTTTTAAAGCAAACAGCTTAGCAAATTCTAACATGCAAGCATAACGACTACAAGAAATTATTCAGAGCTTTATATATCATGTATGTATGTATGTATAGTATGCTACAAATGCATGTATTCATGTATGTTTGCATATTTATATGTATATTTTTACACAGCAGTTGTTCATGAATACAGGTTTGGTTGAATATGAGTGGAAAAGAAGAATGTAAATGTTTAACATTTTTCCTGCTTATATACAAGAAAAGGTTAGTATTAACTTTACCACATGGATAAATAAAAAGACAATTTTTTTTTTTTTTTCCCCATTTAATCTCATAAAAAATAGGAATGCGTAGGATTATCTCCCTTTTGTGGGGTGTTATCAATAAAGTTATCAACCCCCTTGTGTTCTGCTAGATTTGTTTAACCCTTGAGCAAACAAAAAGAAAAAAATAATTCTAATTTTTTTTTTTTTATGTAAATCACTTCAGACAAGGCATGAAACCACTTTATGTAAAGAGCTAAGAAGAAAAAAAAATACTTCAAGGTCAAAAACTAGACAATGTTAAGTGTTATATGCATAGATTCAAGCACAAAAAACATTAATTCTTTTCCCTTTGTCAGAAACATTGCTCATAGAATGTGGGGACTAAAGGACAAAATAAAGGAAGAGTTATAAGGTTATTGAAAGTAAACTCAAAATCAATTTGGAACCTGATTTTTCTTCTATCATGCCCTTATCCCTCTGTAACTTTCAGATGTCGAAAGGCTGTGACTGGGTCAATCATATCAAGGAAACAAAAAGCATGATGTATGTTATTGCATATTAGTATCGGGATACTAATTCTGAAACTAGTAGCGACTCAAAATTGTACTTGATGCAAGTATACTTGTGTATCCCCGTTTCGATCAATACAATTGGAATTTTCCTTTAGTGGTGACGAAAAATAACTGAAATTTACTGTATTTTTTTTTTTTAATGAAAAAGCATAATTTTTTTTTAATTCATGTTAAAATTGAGAACACAAAATGTTTCTCAGCGTTTTCACATTCAACAGTCAAAGGCAAGTGCATGTTGATAGCTAATTCAATTGTATAAATAATTGAATAAAACAGATCATGCAGAATTGAAACTCTGCAAAGCTGGTTCTATAGGCATATGCATGCACGAATATGCATTACAATTTTTGGCGCGCCACAATTAGAAAAATGAATTGGTTATAATTGATGCCATTCAGGAAACAGTACATTTTATGGCTATAATATTGAAGCTGGACTCATTTTCTTTTGTAAATTTTAATTTTGTGTATTTTTTTGTAATGTTATTAGGTAGGATGAGAGTTTTTGAACTCAAATTGTCTGCAGACAGATGTGAGGTCAAATTTTTTAATATAAAAAAAAATCTAAAAAAAAAAATATATATTTTCAGAGAAAGTTGTGATCAGAAATCACTTACAGCAAGTTGATGTTGGATGCTATAAACAAAATTATTTAACAGATTCAGATGATGTTGAGAGAGAAAAGAAAAACTGACAGTCATAGAGAGTCAGATCCTTTGGATCTTTTTGTTAATTTTTAACTGAATTTAGCTAAAAAAAGAAAAATAATAAAAGCGTTTTGGTCATTTATATAAAAGGAAGCAACTATGTTCCAACAAGAAAAGAGGAAATGGATTATTTCCCTTACAAGCAACAAAATTTGTGTTTCTGAATTTTTGAGATGAGAATCGATTTTTTGTATCATTTAGATTCTTTAGACTCCTGTTCTCATCTAAAGTGTTGTTTTCACAGTTCAGTCAATGTAACCTGTGACCTTGTTTAAGGTGTATTTTGTTGAACTCCTGAATCTTTCTGTCCAACTCTGGAATCTGCAAAGAATTTCGAATGGAATCCTTTATTTAATCCACAGCGGGCAGCATGCTTTCATTACGTTAGCCATGACTGGGTAAAAGTCCCAAGTAATTCGCAATTGCATTTTTGAGTGTTGCTCACATTGAGGATTGAACTTTCCACCTCCAGAAGAGTGTTACATATGGCTGAATTTTACTAAGTATTTTAACCACTATTCTACAGGTCCTCGCAAGGATTGCATTCAAAATTCTGTGCGGATTCTCAAATTTGACAAAGATTCCAGAGTTGAAGATGTACTTGAACAAGGTCAAAGATTACATTGATCAAAACTTATGAAAATGACACTCAAGATGAAAACAGTAGTCCCAAGTACCCAAATAATATGAAATTTGGGCTTTATCTTATTACATTGTGACATTGTTAAGAATTTAATATATTGCTTATATATATAAATGTGCTTATTGAATTACTTCCTAATTGTATTTTCATCAGATAGGTGACATATTGATCCACATTTTATTGTACAGGAGAAGGAAAAACCTCATAAAAACAATGTATTCCTCCTTGTCACTCATTTAACCAAACTTATATTTATGTTCTTCCCTGAACAAGAGAAGAGAAAGCCAGAAAGAAAGAGAAACAGAAAGAGATAGTGCAGTTTAAATATATATATATACATATTATATATATATTATACAGAAGAAAATACCTATTTTCTGAAGAGAATAGGGCAAAGGTGGGACGTCTCGACAATATTCCGGATTCGGCATCACGTAGTTTCAAGTTGTCCACGGGAAGCATATATTTCTTTTCTTTCTCCTACAAAGGAAGGGAGAAATGTCCCAGGCAAGGAAGAAGACATTTTGGTCTCACAACAGAAGGATGAAGAACAAGAGAGGATCAAACAAAAGGAGCCTTTTTTTTTTTCTTTTTTTTTTTTAATGAAAAAATGCTTTTTAGAGAAAAATAGATTTTGTTTATTTTGCTGAATCCAGTTCAGTGAAGACCTTTAGCAAAATGCATGATTCAGGTTATTGATACAATGGTGACTGGGTCAAAAAATAAAGAGTATAAATACCTATGTAATAATAATAATACGTTAAGGAATTTCATGTCCATGTGTTTGATATGATCTCCATACACATTTGTAATACGAGATTGCGTGATCGGCAAAGACATCAATTGGTGATTAATCTGATGATACTAAAGTAAACGATTTAAACTTTATCCACAAAAAAAAAAAAAAAATTCATTTTAAAATAAATTGTTCCAAAATCAGATGATTAATCTGAAGTGGTTAAAAATAAAAAAAAAAATTCAACTTTATATTTCTTTAAAAGACAATTATTTTCACGATAAGGAGAAAAAGTAATTTTCTCTTATAGCATTGACTGATAGAAATTTATTATTTCAAATTATCTAAATCGATAGTATGAATATCTAGATTGATGGTGAAAGCACCATGGAACTTCCACAGGATCCCACGATTAAAGTTAATTTTAATGTTTCTGAGAATACAATTAAAAACATTTGGCACTTGTGCATTTTGAACAGTTTTTGTTTGAATTTTTGAAAACCACCTTTCAGAACAAGGGAAATAAATCGAAAAGCCCCTATGAAAAAAAATGTTAAAATTTTGCATATCTAAAAAACAAAACAGATATACTAATATAATAGCAAAAAATAAAACATTATCTCAACGTTTATCGAATTAAAACAAACTCAAAATTCTGAAAGTGTCTTATTAGAAAAAATTTTATTTTTGTAAACAAAGGTTTCCATTTAAAAAAAAAAAATGTTGCACTTTTCATTTTATTTGAGAATCTTAATTTTATTTCAATTTAATTAGTGTTAAATAACGTTTTATTTTGTGTTTTAACTCTAGTGTATTTTTGTTTTTACCTAAAAGTTATGAAAACTGACATTTTCAGAAAGGCTCTCCTTGATTTGTCTCCCCCTATTCTGAAAGGACTTCTTCAAAAATGAAAATTGTCCAAAATAATCAAAATGCACAAGTGCCAGACATTTTTTTCTAAAATTAGGTTTTACACTGAATCCAAAAGATGTTAAATTTTATATTAGGCATTTTACAATAAAAATTTAAAAAAAAAAACATTGTTTTTACTTTATAACTTTAAAATTTTAAATTAAAATGTCATAAAAATGGGATGAGATTCAGATATTGAAGAAGATAACGTGATCTATTACATTTGACCTGTATACAAGTCAGCTATAATCTTCTAATTTTAGTCAGAAATTGATTTGTATTGATACCTTTGAATGCCAAACAGCATCCACCCCTCTTTATTATTGCACAAAAATTCTTCGTGTCGAGTTTGGTCTAACAGACATCGATGACCATGGCTCTTCATTCTCCCCTGTTCTTAGTCTTTCTCATGAGCTCATTGTTGGTGCCCTATTTGTTACAAATTTGTTTAAACTGCCTGTGAATTTTGTGCATTTTTTTCTCTGCTCTTGTGTCTGCATATTTTGCCACTCCCTAAGTTTCACTAGTCAATCAGCCCTGATTATATGATCGAAAAATTTGAGCTGTCTTTCTCTGATGGTATTGTAATCCGTAATCTCCCACCATTATGCACAAATAGAAAAGGATTTTAGAGCTTTTAGATTATCTATTTGTAATTAATTTCGACAAGAATTCAAGTTTATAGTTCTTCCGACTTGATGCGCAATCACGCAAAGATTGTGTCTATAAAAATTTTACCTCGGTTAAGGAAATAACTTAAGAAACCTGACCAGGGATAAACTTGGGAGTCAATTTCTAAAAGATGTACATGCCAACATGTAAAGAAAATGTTAAAAATGATGACGAGGATTAAAAATAAATATTAAAGTATTTTTCTTTTTGGTGATTAAACCAAAGAAAAGTATTTTTTAATCAGATCATTAGTGTATTACTGAATTTAAGAATCCAAGACCAAATTATTTGGGGCCCTATGCCGGTAGGCAAAGATTGTCAACTAGTATAAATTTTGAAAGTGTTTCATTAAGTGCATGTCAGGACGACCTAGCAGCAAACGAAAATGTTCACTTAGCCTGATTGATGCAAAAGTTTAAAAAGTCAGTTCCCTAGACAGCGTGCCCTAGATGTAGGCGCTGATTACATTAGAGATGATCACATGTTTGTGAGTTTTCAGAAATTCATATTGGGGAAGCTGAGAGACAAGATACGGTCATACAATGTAAGGATCTAAAATGAACCTCTTCGAAACTGTCCATTCACCGAACAAGTTTAAATCAAGAGAATTATGTCCAAAGTTAATTTTAGCTTTGATTTTATAAGGAAGAAATTTTCCATCTCTCTCCCTTTGTGAATGAATCTATCACCAATAAAACTTTAATATTGCCAACAAGTCTCCTTGTTTCTTAATGTACAAATTTTAATTGTCTCTAGTTAACAGACTATCAACAGCCACTAGCCATTACAATATAGATTCATGGCCACATGGGAAAGCAATGATCAAAGAATGAAGACCAAACCATATGTAAAAAGGACTTTTAATTAAATTGGTTCTTGATCGCTCACGAGTGATAACACACAACACAAGTGCAGCGAGTATGCGTTTCCCTTGTTTGAAGTTTTTGATTATTGAAAGTATTACAATGATAAGACCGATAAATTTACATAATGGCATTTGTATATTGACAAACAAGTTTAAAACTAGCATTGACAAAAGTGATGTCATCATGGAACAAATATTGGATGATTTTATATATATACACTCCTATAAATTTTTTTTGTGTGTGTGTTGGTATTCATATTAAAATCCCTTCTATTTATTTATAAAGAAAAGACAACTTTGTTATATAAGGACATAGAATTGCATTCATCTGCAAAAGATCAAGCTAATTTGCATATTCTTTTAAACATTTACTTTAATTCCTGATTAGTTTTTTTCAGTTTTCTTACAGGATGATCATCTTTAATTTACTATTACGTGTAATTATATTTTTGCAGATATTCTACATGATTTATACTTGCGTAATATTTACGAAAAAATTTATAGTAAACACAAAATTCTTTCTATATGTATGCGTGTATATATTTGTTTAAAAAATTTTGCCTACCAAACTCATGTCAGTTTTTGGTCTACAGACATGAAACTTAATATATAGGGTATTTGAACCCGTGCAAAACTTTATATTTGGCTTTTAGCTTGGAAAAATCTTTGCAAAAGTATGAAAATTATAAAAATGGAATTTGCCAGGTGAAGATCGAACGATGACATTACAAATATGCATGTGTAACGTAATAGCTATTGGTTCATGTTTTAATTTTTAGCCTTGCAGCAAACATTTCTTCATAGCTGAGACGTTAACATCAAAGGAAAAAGTAAATCGTAAGCTAAACGTTTTTTGTTTCGATGCTCGGTGGTGACGCACGAGTCATTTTTAAAAAAAACTTTTTAAATCATTACTATATATTGGGTCCAATATAATATAATAATAGATACAAAATCTGCATTAATCAAAATATCATATTTAAGCGTATTTTACGACCGGACAATGCCGGGCGGCCAACTAGTATATATATATAGTATATATTTTATATATGCGTATATATTTTTGTTTAGAAAAAATGCCTACCAAACTCCTCTTTCAGTTTTTAGTCTACAAACATGAAACTTAATATACAGGGTATTCGAATCTATGCGAAACTTCATATTTGGGTTTTAGCTGGGGAAAATCGATAAAAATGTGTGAAAATTAAAAATATGGAATTTACCAGGTGAAGGTCTAACAAAGACATTACGAATATGCATGCGTAACATAATAACTATTAGTACATGTTCGATTTTTAGCCTTACATCAAACATGTCTTCATAGCTCCAGCATTAACCTCTAAGGAAAAAGTAAATCGTAAGCTAAACGTTTTTTGTTTCGATGCTCGGTGGTGACGCACGAGTCATTTTTTAAAAACTTTTTAAATCATTGCTATATATTAGGTCCAGTATAATATAATAATAGATACGAAATCTGCATTAATCAAAATATCATATTTAAGCGTATTTTATGACTGGGCAATGCCGGGTGACCTGCTAGTATATATCAAAAACATCATCGGATGCTGGCATATGTTGGACAGCTTTAAGAAACTGACTCTCAAATTAACCTATATCTGGCCATGTTTTTATTTATCTTTCCGGTTCATTTTTATCATCATATATTTTCCTTGGCTTTCTGCCTTACATGTACTACATTTACTCACCCAAAAAGCTTAATTCATTCTTCCAGTGTGGTCATACTAGTAGTACACTCTTCTGCACACGTCTCCATATATTGTTCAAATTTAATCTCTCTCCAAGGTCATCAGATCTAAGCCTGTCTTTAAGACTAACATTACATATCCATCGCATCATTCATATATCATTTTCTCTCCATGCAACACATATTATCCTGAGCCCTTATTGGCCAGGTTTCACGTTTATATATTGTAGACTTGATATAGGATTTTAAGATCTTCATAAAAATTCAAACTTGAAAACTTTAATAAAAGGGAATGTTTAGGAAATTTTTGCTTACAATCAAATTGTGTTTCAGTCTTTTTTCTTTTTCGCATGGTCCAAATCTGAGGATTTTTTAATTTTTAATTGATTTATTATTTCAACATCTTTAGGTTGACCTTTAACGTGTTATAAATCATAAAGATTCAACTTGAAACTTATATGAACAAAGTTGCACTTCCATGTTATTTTTGTATGTTGTTCCAAGCAAAGGGGACATTTAGTCTGATTCAATCGCTTAATTTTATAATTTCCTTCACTACAAGGTATTACATTTGTATGTATTTTTCACTTATGTAGAGCTTGTATTTTAAATATGCAATGAAAATTTGCTTTTGGACCGAAGACAAATCTTTGAATTTCCAACAACCTTTTTTTTTTTTTTTTTTTTTTTTAAATTAAGTGACTACTTTAGCTACAATTCTCTGCTTACATTAAAAGATTTTAGATGGAATAAAAATAAAATTTATGTTATAACCACTCTAAAATTCTTTATCCGTCTACTTGCCACACTTAAATGTGAAATGACATTTTCATAACTGAAGAAATAGATTAAATGGATATCATATTTTTAGTTAATTTAATCAGAACTTTTTTATCAAATCTTTTTGATTAGAATTTTTTCAGTACTTCAGCAGTTTATAGACTATACTTAAATAATGTTATTTAAAAATCCATTCTTAACATCCAACTTATTAAATATTTCATACTTTCACCTAAAAATTTAATAATCAAAAGATACAGTAAAAATCGAACTTGAAAATCCTATCTAAAAAAATATCACTGTTTGTAAATTGCAGAAGTACCTTTGTTTTTTTGTTTGTTTGTTTTTTTTTGGGGGGGGGTCATACTTATTTTGTATTGAAAGAAAAAAAAAAATGGATTTTTGTAATGTCTTTCAGTCAAATTGTAGAATTGATTTGCCAAATTTAGTAATTGGCAGAAAAGAATGAAGACATGTCAATCAGAAGAAGCTTTAAATGCATTCAGAAGGAAATAGGAAAAAATAAAAATAAAACAGCCGCATTGAATTGCAGGCAATTTTCACAAGCAAAATAGTTAGGAAAAGAAAGAAAGGCAAAAAAATAACAGAGCAAACAAATAATGGAAAGATTTTCAAAAAGTAAAGAGGAAAGGCAACGGATAGATATAACATTTGCAATTAGATTTACTTGTTTATTAAAACATGTTTCAATGTGATATATATATATATATATATATATATATATGTATATATGTGTGTGTGTGTGTGTGTGTGTGTGTTAAAACGGATGATATGCTGACCGGTTGAAATCCAATTAGAAAATTCAATAACTACAGTATTTTACAATAAAAGTTTTTACATATAAAGCAAAAGGCATACCAAAACATATGTATTTATATATATTAAATCTATAATCGCTGGCCAGTGGATAGTCAGAGCAGATCACAATGGCTCAAGACTTTGTTGCAGTCCTCAGCTTGCACTAGGACCAAGTGTGTGAGAATTTTATATATAGTAGATAAATCTTTAAAAGTGGAGAGACTGTATTCGGTAGCAATTTTAAAAAAAAATGCAAGAAACAAAAAAAAAGGAAAAAACAAAAAAGGAGGTGGAAAAAAACGGAAAAATATAAAGAGGACATTTCCTTAATTATCTATGAAAAATACTTTTTCCACACTCTTCTACTCTTGTAACAAATAAAATATATAACTGTAAATGAATAACAGTTTCAGCAGATAAGTTCACTTTATTCCTACTTTTTGAAATAAAAATTGCACTGAAAGTATAAATTAGATCACATCGATTGACTAAAACATTAAATAAAAAAACTTTGAAAAATAAATTTTAAAAAATATATTTTTTAAATCAAGACTTCTTTTTTGTTAATAAATTTTTCTTCAAATTTTTTCTTGCTTAGAATAAAAGATCCTAATTAGAAACAAGAATTGATTAAGAAACCAGAAGTAAGAAAAAAAAATTAAATTTTCAAAAATAAAAAAAGTTTAAATTGTTTAAAGAATACTGTACATCACTTTATTTCCAGTAATATATATATATATATATACTAAATTTAGTTACAAAATATTTCTTTACAGCAAATATCAGAAAAAAAATTAATATAATCATATCTACATTTTTTAAATTGGATTTTTGACAGCTTGTTATTTCCAATATAGAAAAAAAAATGTGAAAACAAATAATCAAAAATAACTTACCACAAACAAGTTTCTTTACCTATCGACCAGCCTAATCTTTTGGTAAACTCATTGCAAGTAGTAAAAACTTGAGGTCGTAGAACTCAAAAGTAAATAATTAAAAAATACAGCCAATAAAACTAAACAGATCTTTTGAAAATTCAATTTTGAACCGATTGGTGACAGTTACTAGATATATTTTTCTTGGATTTGTTCTATGACCTTAAGGTTTCACTTCAAATGATATCCGGCAACATTTTAAAGATGACAGTCTTGCAAAACCACTTTAAAATATTAAAAAAAAAAAAAAAAAAAAAAAAAAAACAATAATAATCTATAAGCAGGTAGGTAGAAGAGTAACTGTTCTTGTTTGTAGTTAACTATTTGTTTTGTGTTTTTTTTTTTCTGCCCCAATTTTCATTCTTTGGAAATTGTTAATCACGGGATATTTAAATAATTTTAGTTTCTCCTAATTTTATTTTAAATTCCAGTAAACTTTATTATTAACAACATAAATTATTTAAAATGAATGACAGCTGAGAAATTAGTAAAAGAAAAAAATTTTTATTTTGGTTGACCTACTCATAAAAAATTTAACATTTAATAGATGGTATAGGCATTGTAAGTTACCATAATTATTGGTTATATAAATAAAAAAGCTCACAAGTTAAAATTATTTGGAGTTCTCTCCTTTGTTTCCAGGCTGTTTTCAAGATAGTGTCATTATTTGCAATCTGGACAAATTTTTTTTTTTTTTTATAAGAAACTAAGCTACCAGACCACTTATTTCTTTACTCACACCTCATAAGCATGGTAACTTAAAATGCTTATAACTTTTATTTTTAACACAAATATGTCACAAATAAGCAAAGCAAAACAAATTATTTTGGACTAATTATTGAGAATAAAACTGTATCAACGTTTTTTTGTTTTTTTTAGATAGATTAAAATGCTCAACATTTTGGAATTAGAATTCAAGTTAGTATTATGTACTAAAAGGAAATAAAAACAGTTTTTTGTACTTATCCAGAATTGCCCCTATATTAAAAAACAAAAATACACAAAAAAAATTCATATGATGTACATACCTGTGACAAAGAAAATATTGCATTCCAAAAACTATCAAGTAGTCTTACTTTTGTTAAAATCACTTTTAAACAAGCTTGAGGTTTTGAATGTCCACTTTCTAAAAGCTTACAAGTTTGAATTATTTGGGGTTCTCTTTTCTTTTCAGGCTATTTGCTTAGCTACAAAATCTGATTTCAGTATAAGAAGACTACAGCAACACAGGGAACTGGGCATTGAAGTAATGTGATTTACAAACGAAAATGGACAAACAAAAGGAGGTCTTGTAGACCCGGTTCTCTACATTGCTTCTTGTACTCCTCCATATTCGTTTACCAGCAATGCTTTAAGCAAACGACCTTTTCCTTTAAATGTACTTAATTTATGTAATTGTTTGTGTACAATATTTTCTCTGCATCATGAGTACGTACATCATATCTATTTTTTTTTTAATACAGGAGGAATTTTGGACAAATACCAACTTTAATACGCTATACTACCAAATATGGTGTCACCTAAGAAATATGCAAATAATACTAGCTAGCACTCATTTAAAAAGTGAGTTTCTACAGATTTCATACGTAATACAAAATAGATTTTAACTCCAAAATGGTCAGCATATATATATATATATATATATATATATATATATATATATATATATATATATATCTCCTACGTGCAATTTTAGACGCCTTTGATTTTAAGGTTTACACACGAAATTTTATATAATAGATTTATTAATAGTTTGATACGCTATGGAATTATCTCCCTTTTTCACACAACACAAGGGAGGTAATAAAGAATTTATTTTAAAAGTTATTTCCCCTGAAAATAATTACATAAAACAGCAAAATAGGTCAAGGACATACACATATTTGTGTTAGAAAATCGATAAAATAAAATCTATAACGTTTGGTTTTCTCATGTGACTGCTTCAACACTATTGAACGAAGATTTGCAATCTCGACGAATTCATTTTTATTATCAAATTATGATAAAACTGAATTTTGAATTTTATTGAATTATAATTCATTAAATGTTTTTCTACATAAACATTGTTTATGTATGAAAAAAAAATTGGATAATTTCATTTTGCTTTTGTTTTTTAATAAAGTAAAAAACAATACTTATTCTGTATTTTTAGTAGAGGTCATTATTTCTTTGAAAGAAAAAACGAGTTTTAAATAAATTTAAAATGCTTAAAAATCAAAACAAATGCAAAATATGTTTGGTAAACGTTACTCTTGTCAATATGAATTATTTTAAAAGAAAATAAAGTTTAAAAAATTAATTTTTAAAAATATTTTGTTTTACCGTGGCTAAAGATGGCTACTATGCTCAGAACAGCTGTTTACAGTAACTAAAATATGCTTACAAATCTATTAAACATTTTTAACGCGAATAGGTCAGAAACGAGTAGGTAAACTAAAATTATTTTTGACTAATTTCCCAACTGTATTTCCTCTTAAACATTTTGTCGCTAGTAGTAATGATTACCACAAAATGTTCTAAAACTAGCGTTTATAACGACTTAAAAATAAAATATGACATAATCAGATTGACAAACCAGTTCCCTGTAGATCACTGAAGTGATGTTGACCCTGGTCAGTACTAAATGGCTAACCATTTGGGAATAGCGAGTGCTGTATGTGCTCTCTGCTAATCTCGGCATTGTTTCTGGCTGTCCTAGACTTCTTCCTGCCTCAGGAATCACAGTGTCTATTCAGGAGAGATGTGGTTGGAGATTGCATAACTTGTACTTCACAATTACATGCACAACTACGCTTGGTACAGGGGGTATCCATTGTCTCTCAAGGTAGAATGGTAAAAATAAACTACGATTTTGAAATTTTGACTTCACAAACTTTGAAGACATAAAAATATGCAATATATGTTTATATATATATATAATTTTATTCAATTTAGGTAAACAAAATTACAATTTGTCCCAACAATAAATTTACTGTTTCAATCTAATGAGATTTCATCAAGCGACAGAGGTCCCTGGTCTTCATTGAGGTCAGTCTTTAAACCATTTAATTAAAAGGCTGATCTCCATGAAAACTGGAGGCATCTAGCCTGATTAAATCTTTTTAGACTAAAACAGTAGATTTATTGAATAAAATAATATCCTGCTCCTTTTATTGAGCATTATCAATAACCTCATTAAATTCAATGGTTTTTACTTTTTAATATTTTGAATCTGGAATACACAAGCAATTTTGTCTGTATGTGTGTGAAAAGTCTCTACCAGACTCCTCTCTGAATATTTGGTCTACAGAGTTGAAATTTGATATATATAGAGTAATTGGATCTGTAGTACACCTTCAATTTTGTTTTTAACTGGCAAAAATTGCTACTAAGGGATCAAAATTTAAAAAAATAAATAAACAGTTCACCTTAGGAGGGTTACTCAAATAAAACATTCTTGCTGCTGTTATATCTGCACATGTAAAATTAAACATTCAAAAGGTCAAAGTTCTTTAATCTAACCTTTCGTATCTATCTGTTGGTACGATAATGATGCTGGATAGATAAATAACAACTAAGGCTGGAGTGCTAAACATTCTGGTTTCAATTCTAGCGGATAGTACCCACGTCATATTTTTATAACTTTTGAAATCATTACTATATATTGGATAATAAGCAATAGAGAATTGGTTCTTTATAAAAAAAAAAAACATACTGCACGAATTAAATTATAATATGCATATTTTATGACCGGGCAACACTGGGTGATCTAGTTCAATAAAATTTTATTTACAAAAATAAAAATACATGATAATGATGAAAAGTGAACTTACAAATGTCTAAAAAGAAAAATAATGAATCAAATAAGATGCTAACCAGACAAATTAATAAGACCCTCTTAATCCTTTGCTAAGAGTCAAACTGCTCACCGTTTTTCAGATCAACCAGTGCCATGCACCCATCCGCTACTGAACTCCATGCAATAATAATCTTTTACAACCGCATCTTATCTTCACTTTAAACTGATGTTTAAAGCAAACAATTAGATCCCAATCTGAAACCAATTCAACCACATGAAACTCATC
Source organism: Euprymna scolopes (assembly GCF_053919585.1). Taxonomy (NCBI): domain Eukaryota; kingdom Metazoa; phylum Mollusca; class Cephalopoda; order Sepiida; family Sepiolidae; genus Euprymna; species Euprymna scolopes. The sequence goes on along the minus strand of NC_136507.1, from coordinate 13,636,389 downwards.
AAAACGTGCAACTCTCGTCACTAGTCTCGCTATACCTAGGGCAGCTGGAAAAACTGATCTAACCATTTCAGCCGCTGTCTGAAAGAATTCGAAATGGTACTCGCCACTAATTTCTGATATTTTTTTTTTTTCTAAGCTGTGTGAGGGCCTAGTAACACTAAAAATGTGACTGCATTCAAAGATGAGTTCCGTTTCCATCCTTTGCTTACGATGACCTTCAACCAAGAGGTTGGGTATGAGGCTGGGAAAGGCTCACTTAACCACAGCCAATGAAGCAGTAAAACAAAATGAGATGAACAACCTGGACTTTAACTTGTATTTTTGTCTTTGTTACTCTTTTTCTACCATGCATTGTGTTAATGCATCAATAAAATTCTGTAAATGAAGTTCGTCCTTATAACGATGTTTGGTAACCAATTTTCTTCATAAACAGCAAGACCAGGGAATGGATATCTACTTTAAAACCTTTTCCGTATGCAAAAAGCAACTCATAATTTCTTCAGGTGCTTGCATGACTACATTCACTTTTTCAGAATATGGAGAGCAAAATAGTCCAAGGACATATTAAGAAAGCCAATTTTCTTAGCTAAAATTACTCCAGTAAGAAAAAAGATAAAGTTTAATGACCAAAGTGATACTTCAGGCATTAGTGATAAAGATAAATAAATAAAATGTATTATGTTTGATTGTTTTTTTTCTTTGAGTTAGACTTGCAAAACTACCAAATGATACTTTATTCTACTAGTCAAAGCTATATTTATCTGCAAAAAACATCAAAACGTTTTGTCAAAAATATAACTTTAATGGAGTTATTGACTGTAAATAACAATCAAACGGGGACTAAGGAAGATATAAGTTTATCAGATAAAAAAATCAGAGAAAAAAATGGCAGGAACAAAAGATCAAATAGTTCTAAAAAGTAAATTATAAAAATAGAACAAATAAATTCCAACTTTTGTTCATTCGAAAGGTGATTGATATTTTCTTTTACGTTAATAATTCTTGGAACATCTTTGATCAAATTGAATTCAAACTACTGAGAATGTCTGCATAAACACTAAACTGCTGAGGATTAAGAGGCACAATTTTGAAACTGGAATGAGTTTTCAATACACTGAAAGCAGCTTATTAAAAATTTAAACAATAATCACAAATTCTATGAAATTTTTACACAAAAAAAAGGAAATATTTTGTATTGGTATTAAATTGGTGATTTATGTGAAATTTTACTTTGACATAAAATAGAAAAAAGCTGTGGTGGATTTTGATATTTTCAAATTTTACATACTTTTCAATAAAACTATTTTTGTGAAGTCAGTACATATAACCAACTCAAATGAAGATTCTTTGTAATATGATGGTCTATGTTGAAACAATAAAATAACTTCAAAATATTTCATATAAAATATTTTTAAAACTATTTATTGAATTAAATTTTTGGAAAAGATGCAACTACACACTTTTGAGTTTTTCAGCTAGTATACTTCTGATAGTTTTTGTCGTTTCATTATTCTTTTTTGTCTTTTATGCTAGTTGGCAAATTGTTATTTTAGTATTGGCTAGTTTTTGACTTTGTGGAGGTGTCTTCGATCTTTAAGTATTTTGCTACCTTCAGCTTTTTTTCTTACAACTTGAAGCCTTCAATTATATCTCCAATAATAATTATTTTCATTTTTTTGTTGTCTTGTCTCAAGCTTAGACGTTTCATGAACGACTTCCAACTTTTGTTTGTTGCCATTTTAATATGCTTAGAAAAGCCAGAGCACCTTCATCATAGGTTCTGGGAATAAAATATACATATACTTTCGTTTGTCAGTATGTTATCACTTTTTTATTTGGAAAATGAAATCTCCCCCATGTCAAGGATAAAAAACAGAAATGTAATTACAAGTAATGTAACATCACTTTTTGCCAAAAATTAATATTTTATCCATTTCATAATCTATTAAATCTTGAAATCAAATAAACCATCAGACACAGAATTTTGCTGTTGGCATATATTTCAGTGATATTCGTTTGTTTTATTCAATAAACAGTTAGCTCACAATTATTTTTATCTTGAAAGACAATAGGTAAGCAACCATGGCATTACCCCCCCCCCTATTTTTAGAATAATAAAAAAAAATTCTTAGATTAAGACATGGGACAATTATTAAACCTCAACAAAAATGTTGGAAATATAATAAACTTATGCATTTTAAGTTTTTGGAGGTTTTATTTTATTATATTATTATTATTTATTGGAGATTTCATTAAGTTTATAAGCTTTGAACCCATTGAAGATGATTCTGAGTATCCTCAAATTGAAGTCGAGTTTGCTGGAGATAGATTAGCAAATCTTTCCAATTTTAAATATATATGTTCTAGGCTATTTTGGGTGCTTTAAATAGATGGTCACCTGCAAAAGTAAAACAGCACAGACAACTTCAACTCGATTACAAATATCAGAAGCACATCAAATCTAATATCAGAGGACGGCTGAATTTTTTTTTATGGAAATCATTCCAGACAAGGCATGAAGCTACCTGATGTAAAGAGTTTAAAAAAAAAAAAAAAAAAGACAAAAGAAAAACTACCACTTCAAGGTCAAAAACTAGCCAATAAGTTTTGAGAGAGATTCTGACCCAGAAAACAGTCATTCTTTCCCTTTATCAGAAACATCACTCACAGAATGTGAGGACTAAAGGAGAAAATAAATGAAAGTTACAAAACTATGAAAGTAAAAACAAGATCCATTTTCTGTTCTCCAAAAATACTGGGTGTATCCAATCAGTTTTTCTGTATGGATCCAAGACGTGGACTATAGATTCCAATTCTACAGCTCATGTGAAATGAATTCACAGATCAGATTCCAAAATCAAATAGCAGACGTTATTCAGAGTAGAAGATTAAATTAGTTCAGTTACACGCAAATGATTGGTTTTAAAAGATCCGTGATCCACAAAATGTGGATAAACCTTGAAAAAATTGGAAACGGTTTGTGGTTTAAGATGAATCAAGGCGCAAATGGCGAATGACAAATTTGAACCAATAAAAATATATTTGAAAGATTAGATAAAAAGACACAATAGATATGTTTTTTTTTCTTCTTCTTCTATTCATCTACTGTCACTTTTCCTTTGTTAGGGGTCAGACATTTTCCGATATCATGCAAACTCACTCTCCAGTTATCATGGTTTAGTCGTTTCCAAATTCTACTCTGTGCAATCTTACTCAACCACTTGCTTCCAAGTTTTTCTTTGGCTCGCCAAACTTCCTGCGATTTAGGCCATTCATGCCTTAGCAACGGTTTATTCAGGATGATGAACATTCCATATAACCATACTAGGATAATCGATTCACCCTTGTATAACCTCCATGATGAGTAAGTACAGAGCTTTCAGCAAATCCTATGACCTGATGTGTTGGATTAGATTTCATATTGATCATGAATTTGTTATAGCAGAGAATTGTTTAATCAAACTTGTATGAATAATACCAAGTAAATTTGTAAGCCAAAATATTATGAAAAAATTGTAGTTGGAATAATCTAAATAATTCAAATCAGCTGTCAGATGAATCCAGCAAAACAAATAGTTAATATCATCCTTTTTAAAAGCAATTTAGACTTGTTCTCATATGAAGTTTGGGTGCTTTGTGGCATTACATATAGTTAAGAAACAAAAACAGAAAAATCTTTATGAAGTATGTCCTCATCACGGAACAAAGAGGTCATATTCTGAAAATCACAAATTGATCAATTTTTTGTTTGTTATTTTTAATTAAGAAAATCAGATTGTAGGAGAAAATGAAGAGGAGGCCGGAAGTGGCTATATAGTGTTAAATTTTCCCCAAATTCAAGGCTGACAAGTCGATTAGACTAGAGATTTTGTTTTTGTATCCAAAATAACTCAAACTTTTTCATCACTAAAAATCATAAATTTTGATTAAAAAAAAAAAAAAAAAAAGATACTTAATTTATGCGATTTTGGAATATGACACACCTTCATCCTGTGATAAGTATGCACATCAAAAATTTTTCTGTATTTTTTTTTTTTTAAGTGTAATTCTAAATAAACATCAAAGTTTACAATCATTTTATTTTATTTTTGAATTTTTGAGAAACTTTAAAACGAATGCTTTTCTTACTCAGAATTTTGGGGAAAATAATTAAAATCTTGTAAAACATCAAAAATATTTAAATATGAAATCTGTTTAAAAGTTCAAAATTGATGAACACTTTTTTTAACAGGTTAAAACAGCATCACAACTATGACACCTGACAAATCTGATCAGCTTGCACCAGACATGTGTTCACACTGTTTTTTTTTTGGTATATTTGGACAAAGTAGAATTGGAGTTTTATTTTATTACATATAAAAAGTCACAAATATTCCTAAAAAAGGTTTAAGATGTAAATAAAACCAAAGAATCACCAGCATGTCAACGTGACATACACAAAAGACAATAAATGAATGTTGTGTTGACAAGAATACATTTAACGCAGCTTTATAAGAAATATAGTTTTTTGTTGTCTGATAAGTCCTAAAACTTGAATTATATTTTAGTTTTCGATTTTTGTTGCAATTGGTTGGAAAATAATGCTTTCAACACGGTTTCAAACAAAATAAGGAAGGAAATTTTCATTGAAAATCTGAAAAAATCCTTAACATAATATCATAGAGAAAGTTGGTTGACTTGTAATTCGGTTAGCTTCAATGAACAATTTTTGAAACTTATAAGGACCATGCTATCATCAGAAACGTCCAGCCGGTTTACAGAAAATACTTGAAAGTATTGAATGAAAGTTTCATGATTTTTTTTTTCATGGAAACATCAACTAATTGCTAAGTTTTTCAATGAAAAATATGTATTTCTGTCAGAACAAAGCTAATTCAATGAAATATTAATTGCAAAATGAAAATAATGTTCTTGAATAACAATTGGACAATTTTTTCAAAACTTTTATTAAATAAGAATTCAAGAAAAAACATTCATTGCAAGTTTCACAAATAAGCATTTAGTTTTTAAATAAACTGATAACAAAAGAAAAAAAATGTTTTAATGAATTTTTTCTTTTTATGACATAGCATAATTTTCTTATGACCTAGCATAAATTTTCTTTTTATGACATGGCATGATTCATGTTGACACCAGTTCCTATTAGACTACTGAATGGGAAACAACATTGAGCCTGGTCAATACTAAAATGGGAATTGTGTGGGGAGGAGGGGGTCTACCACAAGGGCAATAAAAAGTGGTTAATATTTGGAGAATAGCTTCTCTTCATATCCCTTCTGCCAAAATATCTAGTAGGGAGGTTGTCACATTTCTTTTTTGGGGGCAATTCTGTTATTTTATTTTTGAAATTGTTGAGGAGGTATCAATGAAAGTACTCAATATTCTTAGTATAGTAGCTGTGTCCAAACTGAACTTCATGTCCACCTGGGTAACACCGGGTGTCCATGCTAGTATATAATAAATCAATGGCAGCAAACAAATGCTTTTTTTTATGATATTTTGTACTAAGGCTCTCAGTGTTTTGGCACTTTCCATAAATCACCCAAACGATTTCGATGATAGCACAGTTCTTATAATTCATAAGTACCGAATTTTTATGTCTATCTCAATCATTCAACAGTTTTGTTCTTCTCTCCAGTTATTACAAAATCTCATTACCTACACGATATTTGTGATAGCTTTCTGTCTGATCAACAAATCAACCTTCACATGATCATATATTCCTTTGGTTTGTCCTAGAATTTTTTAACTAATATCTAGAATATAAATCATTCTAAACTTATCATATCACTATCAGACGTTCAATATTTTATGCAAGAAAATTTCGTCTGTTCATATACTGCTCGATTATGAAAATAGCACCATGATTGGCTGGGAAAATTACCCATCTGCTGGAAACACAACTAATCGATTGTCCAAAGATTTTTTTACATCAAAACACCTCAACTTTCTTGCCAACTTTCCATGTTTTGAGAAAGCTCCCATCCCGCTTCAAATGCAGACCCAGAACTGCAACATTTTATCTGACAAGTACAGCAATCACTACGAAAGGCAGCAGACAATTTTATGCATCAGCTGCATTATACAAGGTGGAATCATGGGTTCATGGAGCATTGTTAAATGGGAAATAGAAGAAAAAACATGTTGAAATTAGAAAGAGGAGTAGCTTACAAATATCAAAGTAATAAGTTTAACAATAAAATAGCCAAACATGTAAAAAAAAATAAATAAATAAATAAAAAAAATATGAATGTAGACTAAAATTGTTCTTTTAATGAAATTAGTCTGTGCTTGTCCAGAAATTCAACTTCACGAAAAAAAAAAAAAAAAAAAATTTTTGATCTGTGATGAAAAAAATATACACTTAAAAATCACATAAATTGATAAAATAGTTTAATCTTTAAATAAGAAAATCAACCCCTATGATTACACGACAAGTGATGATCTTGCAACGCTATGTTAAATACAGTTTGAAGTAACAAACGGAGATAACTCCAAACAGTTAAAACTTGTACATCTTTGTAATATCTACAAAGTTCCTTGAATTGCTTAAAAACGATTTTCTTTGTAAAAATTACTTGATAAATTTACATGTATTTTTTGGTGCCCAGTATTTTTTCTGTCAGGCGCACACATATACAGATTTCTTTTAATAGTTCTGAACAAAAAAAAGCTCAACCACAATTTTTAACAGCATTCGACAAAATGATTCTGGTTAATCTAGGATGAAGATAGTGAGTGATCTTAGAGAGCAATACTGACACCAGTTTCATCATCATAAATTCTTTTTTTAAATAAAAAAAAGAAATTTTTTCTTAATTTAAAAAATCATTGCTTGTGCAGTATAATAGAATTTCAAAAATGCATTTTAGGTTTAAAAAAAAAAAAAAAAAAAAACTATTACATATTTATGTGGTATGTTGAAATTACTAAAAATGACAAAAATCCAAAAAAAATAATAAAGATTTAGAACTTTTTTTATTTATTTATTTTTTTTTTTTTTTACAATAAAAGATATTAGCAGTCTGTCATTTTCCACTCTGGAATGGTGGATGTTAATATTTTAGCAATATAAAGGATTGCAGTCATTTTCCCTGGAGTTTAAGAACTCTTTCACATTAACCAAAAAACTATAATTCAAATATCTTATTTTAATTATTTTTCTACTCGATTATTTTTCATCATTTTTGAATTTTACTAATTTTAACATAACACATAAGTGTGTAATAGTATTTTTAACTGAAATATATTCATCTGAAATCTCATATTGCACAAACATTTCCAAAAAAAAAAAAATCTATTAAATAACATTAAGTAGATTATGTTAATATCAGATTACAGATGAGTTACTTCCCTTGAATCAATGTAGAGGAAGTGAGATTGCTTAAGGGAGACTTAGTGTATTTGTATCCTGAATTTTTTTTTTTTTTTAATATCTGCTATATTTAAATTCTGTTTATAGTTTTAAGAATTATGGCAACTTTTGTCATTTTATAAAAAAAAAAAAAATAAGATAACATGCAAGTACAGAGTTCAACCTAATTTAAAAAAAAAAAAAAAAAAAAAAACAGAAAAATCTTTATGATGTACATATCAATCACAAAACGAAAATGTCATATTCCAAAAATCATAAATTTATCAAAGAGTTTTTATTATATAGAAAATAATTGTTTTACGATCTTTAGCAATTTTAATAGTAAATCATAAGACCGATTTGGAGCTCTGTAGTTGAAATTGAGTTGTTTTCCTTTGTTATATATGGTGGATCAAGACAACATTTTTGCTTTCTCATATAATTTGATTTTCTTAGTTAAAATCAAAACTACTTAGTCAATTTACGTGATTTTTGGAAAATGACATTTTTTTCTATGACGGTTGAGTGTATCAATGATTTTTCTTTTATTTTTTTTTAGATTCGACTCTGGATTGGCACCAAAATAAATTTACCAAAAATAAGAATGGAATAAAAAAAAAAAACTATAAAGTGGAAAGTTTTTTTGCTCCAAAGCACCACACATGCCCCATTTGAAAAAAACAGAAAGTTAGATTTTTGCATGAAAATATTGAAAAATATGAAATGTTTCTATTTTTATTTCAAAGAGCGATGAGATTTGGTGAATATTCTAACATGTCCGACAAATTGAAAATTGATAAGAAATTAGTTTGGGAGATATTGGGGGAGGATTGGGAAGGGGTAAAAATACAAAGCCAAATATAAAAGGAAATAAAAAACAAAAAAACATGAAAACCAACTGACCTCTTCATCTTTATACCAAGAAAATGTTTCCGCGGTGAGGACAAACCAGAAATCTTTCGATCCGCCTTTCATGAAACTGATATTGTGGAGAGTCAACCAGCCCCGGCGTATGACCTAGAAGGAAAATGAAAAACAAATAGATTAAAACAAAAAACAAAAAAAAAAAAATTTTAAAAAAGCGATAAAATTTTTTTTTTTTTTTTTTTTTTTTAAAGTGAAAATATTATGACTAGTTACATGAATTTAGCATTGCTTAAGGGTTTTTTTTTTTTTAAATCAAACTTTCAAAATCCAATTTAAAAAAAAGAAAAAAAGACAGAAGTAAAAATGAAAGACTCCTGGGCAACGCAGAGTAGATACAACTACATAAAATTCTATAATACTTGAATGTAGGAGTCTATGTCATTGTAATTAAACCACTGTGTATATTTGACAAGGGTAATGTCAGATGCATCAATTACACACAAATACAGATAGTCATATTCTTTCTTAGAACTGCATGCCTGTGGAACTCTGTTCCGTCTGCCTGCTTCCCACCGGACTACAACTTGGATGTCTTCAAGTCCAATGTTAACAAATTCCTAATGAACCGCCCCCTTAAGTAAACACTTCATCAAATCTCCACATTAACGTAATGTACTTGCAATAACCCTTATCCCTGAGTGGCTTCCGGGCCTTGATAAGTGGTGATCACCGTGTAAAAAAAAAAAAAAAAAAAAAAAAAAAAAAAAATATTAGAGGAAGGAGAACTCCATAAATGTAAAAGGTATAGCCATACATTTCAATGACTATGATCTCCTTTCATAAGCGAGTTATTTCCCCTTAAACGTTTGGAGTGGAAATGACAGTGTTAATTTTATTAAAAGCGAATATTGGTTGAGTGACGAGAAATTGTATTAGCTAGAAACAAAGTGTAGTATTCGTTAGAGAGATAAGTTCTAGACTGGGGCAATTTTTATTTAGAATCCCTTTTTTGAGGAAGCTGGATTTTCTTAATATTAAAAACTGAGCTTGTCTCCAACTTTGCCTTCATAAGGAAAGTAAATAACATGCAAATGCTCTTGTAAAAAAAATTAAAATTTAACGACATCTAAATACCTCGGCATCACTAATAGGCATAAACAGTTAAATATAATAGTAAAATATGAAGGCATATCAATAAAATTAACTAAAAAAAAATTGTAAAACTAATTTATAATTTAGGTTTATTTTACAAACTTTAGTGAGTGGGGATTCTTAATAAGCTCCTTAAATATGAAATATGCATTTTTTTTTTTTTTTTGTCTTTTTCTTTGGGGAGGGGTGTTGTTATTGGTTTTAATTTATTTTTTTATACATCTTTCATTGAATTAGAAATTTATTTTTTATACATCTTTCATTGAATTAGAAATTTATTTTTTATACATCTTTCATTGAATTAGAAATTTATTAGCAAAAAAAAAGATTCCAAAAAAGTTAATTCACCACAGTTAATTTTTTTTTTTTTTCTAGTAACATTTTTGGAACAAATTATCTAATCGAGTTAAAAATTACTGTATTTTAGATTGCTTTCTACTAAATAAAATTGATTAATTCTGAAATACATGTAATTGATAAGGCATCTGTCCATCAAGTTGAGGCTGCCATTTTGGAAGATTGGCGCATTACTATTCGCCAAATAGCCCAAGATGTCAAGATTAGTACAGGGTCTGTGGAAACTATCATTCATGACCATTTGCATATGCATAAGGTGTCTGCCAGATAGATTCCCAGGTTGCTCACACCATTCCAGAAACAAGAACGCGTCGAGTGCTCGAGGATGAATTTGGAGATGTGCCAAGAAGATGAGTCAAAGTTTTTCAAAAGACTGATTACACAGGATGAAACCTGGGTCCATCACTATGATCCAGAGACCAAAGCCCAGTCAATGCAGTGGAAGTACTCAGACTCACCACCTCCAAAGAAGGCAAGGGTGCAGCCCTCCGCTGACAAGGTCATGCTAACAGTCTTCTGGGACCAGGATGGAGTAGTGATGCCAGATTTCCTGGAAAAGGGTACAACAATTACAGGAGCCTATTATGCTTCACTTTGGAGGAAAATAATGTAAGCTATCAAAATCAAGAGGCAGGGCAAGATCAGCAAAGGTACCCTTCTCCTGCTCTGGTCCACAACTCGCATGTCGCCAGATCAGAAGCACGAGCATGTGGTTATGAAATCCTCTCCCAGACTCCCTACTCTCCTGACCTTGCACTCTCTGACTTTCACCTCTTCCCAGCCATGAAGTTGTTTTTGAAAGGAAAGCGTTTCCCAGATGATGCAGCCTTGATTTCTGAAGTCACGTCGTGGTTGGAGGACCAACCTGGAATGTTCTACAAAAACGGTCTCCAGAGCTGCATCAAACGATGGGAGAAATGCATAACTCTGGATGGTTCCTATGTAGAGAAAGACTAATAACTGTGCCAAGTTTCATTGCTCTATTGCTATGGGAAGTGGGTCAGGAGCATTAGTTATTGCACGCCCCTCGTACATATGCATATAAAGCCGGGCTGAACTGCTAGTGTATGTGTATATATATATATATATATATATATATATATATGTATGTACGTACATAGTTTTTGCTCATTTTAGATTTAAAATAATATTTAAAAAATTAAAAAAAAAAAAAACCGGCTCCTGTCCAAAACTCCCACTATATTAAAAACAAAAAGAAAAATCTATATGATGTATGTACCCAATACAAAACGAAAGTATCATATCCCAAAACTAACATAAATTGATCAAGTAGTTTTATTAAGAAAATCATTTCAAAGTGATTAATGGGAATTCGTAGACATTACAAGATAAATCTAGTAAATATGAACTATTGTTATGTTATCTTCCTTTGTTTTTAAAAGATTTTTTCAAAGTGTGAGTGAGACAGTCTTTTCTTGGATATTCATAAAATTGGACTTTTCTTATTTAAAAACACAATTATTTAATTTACATGATCTTTGGAATATGACATTTTTGTTTCCTCACATGTTACATACATCATATAGATTTTTCTCTACTGTTATTTTTTTTAATAGAGACGAAATTCTGGGCAAGAACCCAACGAACAAATTATCACTTAACATGTTTAGAGCAAGATTAGTGAAAAACTTTTTTTTAAATCATTTTCATAAAACAAAAACAAGGTTCACTTCACTATTATAACTTGATTGTAAAATGTACGCAAATCTGCTTGATCTTCACGAGGACAGAGACAAAGTAACGGCAATAGTTAATAAGTTGGCTTGATTGATCAATGTACATTATGAGTTATAAGGATACAATGTCAGGTTTTTTTAAAAAATTTCAAAAGTCACCTGATTTCCTAGTTTTCTTTTGCTGGTGTTTTCTGATTTTTGTTGTGCACTGAAAAGAAAAGGAAAAAAAATATTAGAAAATTTTTCATCATTTACACAACAAACTTCAACAACAATAATCTTCCCCATTTAACGTCTTTTCCACATCAGATGTAAGTCCCCAGTCACATGTATGCAACTGGAGACCACTTGTGAATTTGATATTCCTTCTTTGAAGGGAGCTGGTTCTACCTGCTGGCAGATATGGGTTGCAAGTTGGTCATGTGTCACCACATTTTGTAATTTTAGAGAAATCGTCCCAATTCTTTCAGGGCCATTTCTCCTTGTTTATTTAAGAGAGAGTTCCTTTTTGGGGGAGGGGGGCTTTTTTAAGGCAGAGTCCAATAAATTGTGTTGAATCAAATCAAAGGATTAAAATGGAATTTGTTGTCAAATCTCTGGACCTTCATTATATTCATGGTGCTATTCTGCACAAGCACCTTATTTTCTAAGTATTATTTTATGCGATTGTCTTATTCAGTTATATGAGAGACTTAGCTAAAAAATAAAATTTCAAAAATGGCGTTGACTGAAGTTAAGAGTCTTGCAAGAATTTCAGATTCTGACTTTGCCATCTGTTTTCGGAAAATATTGAATAGAAACAACATTTTTTTTTTTTAAATATGAAAAATCCTTGTTTATGGAAATTGTTCTAGACAAGGCATGAAGTCACTTCATGTTAGGAGCTCAAGGTAAAAAAAAAACAGACAATAAGTGTTAGATGAATAGATTCTAACCCAGAAAACAGCAATTCTTCCTCCTTTTTCAGAAACAGGACTCATGGAATGTGAGGACTAAAGGACAAAATAAGGGAAGCGAGAGTTACGAGACTGCTGAAAGTAAACTCAAAGTTATGCATAACTACTTATTTAACTAGAGCTTTATTCATTGTACATACTACCAACTAACCCCACAAGCAGCAAAATCCCACCTCTGAATCGATGATTGCGTAAGCATGAAACACTAGTGTCTGTAGATATTATTTAATTATATAATTAGCAGGACTACCCAACGTTGCCTAGGCCATAAAAAATAAATAGGTGTTAAATAGTTCTACATTTCTGTCTGACATTAGGGACGCAATTAAATAGGTACATTATGAGACTCATTAATAACATTTAAACGGCAACCGAATCTCCCTTCAAATCCTTTTCTATGCTTAAATTAACCAACTATTTACTCATATCAAGCATCTTCCATCCTGGCTTGAGGCAGTTGCTTGTCTAGCCTCACTGATGAGCTGTGAAACAGCGAAACAGTACTGTATGTGAAGGACTCATATATATATATATATATATACATACACACACACAGCCATCAAAAGGAAACTCGCACACACAAAACCAAGTCCATGTTTATAATAGTAGGGTATGCTTACCTTGCAAATCCAATGAAATCTTCATGGTTGGTGTTCATGTAGGACAGCTGGATATCCACCAGCAGGAGTAAAGTGTCCTTTGCTTTTTGGTCCCGTTCACGGATCATCGAATTGACAATTCTCTCGGTTTCTTCTCGGAGTCGTGGATACCGTGCCATCTGAAAAGTCATGAAAATAGATTAGAAAAACAAAATAAACAGCAGCAGTTTACAGTCGTCCCCTTTTTTTGTCATGAAAATTAGTTTGGTTGTTTGGTTTTAGAGCATGTCAACCTTTTTTAGGTTATTTAATGTTGAATCCAGTATTTTTATAAAGAGTTTTTATTCTTCAAGTTCTTTATATCTTCAAATACTGATTCATAATGTTTGGTCTGATTGCTTGGTAGAAGAAAATTGTTAGAACATGATTGCAGGACATGGTTGAGTTTTGCAAAGGGAAAGGAAAAACCAATGTTTTGGCGCATTTTTGGTCAGGAAGCCAGTATCTTCAGACAACCTGATCTTGGGCTAGATGCTCTAACAGGTATTATCACACTGGGTAATATTGGACCTAGGAGCAATAGTAAATAAGGAACAACTCCACATTCCCTACAACTCAAATGGGCCCCATCACTGGATTTTTTTTTTTATGGTCATACCCAGGACCACAAAAATTGGAGATTTTGGTAGTTTCTTTCAAAATATCTCTTCAAAGTATATAATCCGCAGAGAGGTGTTGGATCAAATGCCAAGTTTACAGAGATTTGGTGATGCCTGGAAACAACTCCTTAATTGTATGTTCCAAAAGATTAGAGTCTAAGTCCTAGTACTAAAAAATACTATGAAAAGAGAAGATAATTTGAATATGTAAATACAAACAAAACATGAAAGAACTTTTGAAGAAAACATGACGGTTGCCCCCCCCCCCCAAGTCCCTCGACACAAATGAAATTTTATTAATATTGTTATCTTTTCTGTATTTTTTTTATATAAATAAAAAATGTTTTAAAAATTGGGTTTAAGTAGGAACATCCTCCCCCTCCCACCACACACACACACAAATACAAATTTAAAGGGGTAATCATGATAAAAGATGCTGGCCGAGAGAAAAATCACTTAAAATTTACAACAGAGACAAGATGGATCAACCAACTTCACCATCCCCTCTTCTTTTTGAGTTAGCCTTGTGCCTAACTTTTTTGTTCATTTTCCCAATTGTATTTTTCTTCCTGTGAATAAAAAATTTAATATCTTAAAGTGTAGTATCTGTTCCAGCAGATACTGCAAGCAAAGACCATATGTGGAGGCAACCCCACATATAAGACCTTGGTCAATGTAGGGGCAACCCTTCATACCAATTGTCACTATCCAGCTCCCCTACTCCCCGGGGAGCTGGTCCCTATTTCTCCTTCACTCCTCACATTAAAAATCGGCCTTGTGCCTAATTTGCTCGGTGGGGAGCAAATAAATACTGCCTATATCTCCTCTGTGCAAGTACTCTTATTTTTTTTTTTTTCAGATCATTCTTTTTATATTTTTTATAATCAGTGTAAAGATTTTTGGGTCTTATTTTAAGAATTTTTTTTTTTTTTTTTTTATTGAAAACACTTTTTGGGCTTTTTTTTTTCTTTTTAAGATTGAAAACATTTTTTTAAATCTTTAAAACTAGTTTGGGAATATTATGTTTTGGGTACGTTTTTTATGACACTTGAAATTTTATTATTTTGATTTCAATAATTTTATTTTTATATTTTCATAAACATTTATTATATAAATTTAAACAAAAATTATTTTTTAAAATAAAGAATTTTTTTTTATAATTTCAAAAACATTTCTTGTAGAATTTCCAAAAACTTTTAGTTTTTTTCATTTTTGTTATTAAAAGTGCAAATGAAAACTAATTGTGTTATACCTTTCATTGTATATTTTTCAATAATGTTCTTTTCTAATATTTCATTTCAAAAAATCGCTTCACAATAGAAATACCAAAGAACAATAAAAGTGAAAGAACTTGTCTTGTCACCACTTCCGGTAGCAGCTACACCGGAAATTAGGAAGTATGTTAGCTGACTATAACCAACACTAGTTATGACTTTACATAATGCTGGAAGAAACAGTCACATCTGTTTTTGATGATGTTCCACATTTATCATGCACATGCAACTGGGGGGGGTACCATTTTCTCTGGGATGAAAGAGTAGAGTGGACCATACTGAAAGACAAAAGGACTATTAATTGCCTCAGTAATTCAGTGAGCCTTCAAAAATTGATTTATTACTGCTGAAATCTCAAAATCACCATCTTATTTCCCCCTCTCTGATTGGATGCCCACGCCTTCAATTTGTATACCGACCAAACATCCCCCCTCCTCATGAAGGCCACTGCTTACAGATTATTTCTGATTATCTATTTCTAGATTTTACATAGGCCCCCACCTATTCTGATGTGGGCTGCACCTGAGAATTTGAAATCACTCAGCCTGTGAACAATTGCATTTTCATTTTTCTATCATTGTAACTTGTCTCTAATCTTATGAGCCCAACACTCAGTATAACACAAAGATGAACACTGCCTATCTCAATTTCAGTCGTGGTAGCAGAAAAATCATAACTGTAACCACAGAGATTGGAGCTAAATCAAAAGTACCTTACGTTTTCTTTCAGTCTCATTTTCAATATTTGCTTACAGCATAAAAACGCATTTTTTAATTGTGACGTTGGAACATAAAATACACCAAATACATTTCAGTCAAATCTTATTAAGAGAAAAAAATTTTTCATCTTCTATAAAGTACAGCTACATGTGTTGTACAATGAGCAAAAAGTTCGTGGAATAATTTGATTCATATTTTAAAAATACAGAATTTTTTTTTGTTTTTACATTGCTGTAACATTACACATGTTTACACATGAGTTAACATGTAGACATCATCGCAAAGAAACAGACAAGGAACAACTCTTTCCACTTTTTTCTGTTTAAACAATGACATTAATTTTCAGGTGCTTTCCAGAATAGAACGTGATCCCTGGTCTGCACACCTTCTTTTGATAATCTTTTTCCTTACTGTGACGTCACCTAGCACACAGTTCTGTCATTTGCATACAGCTGCCATATGCATGTCTGTACTGTGTTACATTGCTAATGTTAAAATAAGTTACGACAAACAGACTTAACTTGGGGGTTAAGCTTTGTATATGCAAGTCAAAGAACAGCATTAACCCTGTTTTGATATAGGAATCTGCGAGTGCAGGGAGGTTTACACAGGTAAACCGCTGTACTTGACATATTGACAATTTTCCTCAACAAACCAGGCCTTGCTATTAAAGCCTTTGAAAGGTTAATGCATCAGGTGTGTGGACTGAAGCATGTGAAATGGTCTAATAGGTAAAGTTATAATTAAAAATTGACGCGGAACAAATCAAATATTGATGAAAGAGAAATGATATGGCATAATTTTTCAAGGGTTCAGCTAGCAAAGTAATCACATAATAAAATGTATAGACTCACTTTTTCTGCACATCTCCTTACAACACTTGTTAGCTCAGTAACCACCAAATCAACACATTTTAGGGAAGGCTCCCG
Source organism: Euprymna scolopes (assembly GCF_053919585.1). NCBI lineage: Eukaryota > Metazoa > Mollusca > Cephalopoda > Sepiida > Sepiolidae > Euprymna > Euprymna scolopes. The sequence goes on along the minus strand of NC_136507.1, from coordinate 13,619,826 downwards.
TAGTTTATCAATTTGTTTTTTCACAATAGTTTCAAAAGCCATATCTGGAGTGAACAAACCAGTTCTGAAATACAAAGTCATAGAATAGTTCAACGTTCTTATTTTTTTCATTAAAAATATGAAAATTTGATAACTGAATTATAAAAGTACTCTTTAGGCTTCTCAACTTTCCTTGAATTTTATAGCCAAGATCAAAAGAACATCTATTAAATATTTTCATCACAGCATATATTAACAATTTTTTAATTCAACAAATGAGAAAATTAAAATCTCTGAACACTGAATTTTTTTGTAGAAAAATGATTTTTACACCTATTTTTTAAAATGATTCTATAAGCTTAACCTTTCATTGTGTACACAAAAAATGTATGACATTTGTAGCATATAAATAGAATCATCAAAATAGATTGTAAAATTTAATTTGCATATTGCAATGGTGGCAATTTTGAATTTATGAGGTTGACCATCCACTCAGTAAATTGTTATTTTTTCATGCACATATTAGTCAATTGCTGAATTTATTGTGTAGATTTGTGCTTTTGTATCTTATATAGCAAATGAAACCAGCTTTTTTTGATCGACTTATAATTTTGTGACATTCGCACAAAGAAGGTTAATAGCACAATCATAAAAACACAAGCTGAAATATGTCAGGTTTTTCAACTTTTCTTGAAATTTATGCCAAGATTAAAATAATATCTATTAAATTTTTTTCATCCAGCTTTCAATAAAAAAAAAATTAAGGTTTATTAGCTACGAAATAAAAGGAACAATACTATAAAAAAAAAAAAAAAAAAAAAAAACAATTGTCTATCATGTGATTTGAATCCATGATGACATAAAACATGGGAACTGAAGGCAAATACTTTATCCACATGGTCACTAATAAAACTTTCTTTAGGTCATCAGAAATGATAATTAATTAAAAATTAAATTAATGACAATTCTGTGATTTTGCATGAATATTAATGTGGACAATACCAAATTTTATTTTGTTGTTTTTGATGAAGAGCATATGTTAGTGAATAAATATAAGATAGACTAGACATGACATGTGGAGTTTGAATGCCTAATCCGAGTGTTAGGTTTTATGGGCCAGAAACATCAACTTACCTACATCTTGAAAATATACTATTTATCAATGATATATTTCAGCAAGATTTACACAGTTTGCAGGAGTAAACTTACTACATATTCTTTACATTATAACAGCTATTTTCTCATCTTATAAATTAATCTTCATCTTTTATACAAGTTTATATTTGATTTTCTGTTAGAGAAATCGATATGTTAGCAATTGGAGCATTCAAATAAGTTTTAGTAAACATATTTTACAGAATTTAAACAACACTAAAATTCTTCTTGAGTTCCATCTTGGGTCACATGGAGAAGTTATCAGTTAGGTCCAAAAAATAACTAGAAAAACGAACAATTTATTTTCTTTAAATTAGATTTTCTTTGTTTTATAAAATAAAGATGAAAATTAAATAAAGAATATCTAAATGGAAAAAAGTTTAAGCATTCAAATAATTTTTGTGATTTCAAAAATTTTACATAAAAAGAATTTGTTTTGATTCAGTTAAGCTATTTTCCATTTTATGATGTCTATAAGAAATGAAACATCAACAAATAGTTTGTTTTTTAATAAAACTATGCTAAGTTTTTTTTGTTTCTTTTAAATTACTGCAATGCAAATGTTATTTTTAACTTTATTTCAAGGAAATAATGGTAAACATGACTATATTTTAAATTATTTCCGATCAGCAATATATGGGAACTGCTAGACGAATTTCACTAATTACCAATAAAAGTCTGAAAAAATAATGTAATAGAGCAATTGCCCTGAATCAACGTTTAATGACTCTTTGTTGTTTGGTCAATCTGTTTTAAAATTATTTGACGCTGAATCTAGTAATTTTGGAAAAAAGATTTTATGCATTAAGTTCTTTATTTATTCAAATATTTATTCATGGTGTTTAGTTTGGTTGTTTTGTTTTATGGCATAGCAACACTTTTCGGATTCAATCATTTTGACAAAAGTTTTTATGCTTCAAGTTCTTTAAATCTTCAAATATTTATTTATTTGGTCATTTTATAGAGAAAAATTGTTTTTGTAGAACATGGAGTTTTGCAAAGAGAAAGGAAAAAAACATTAACATTAATATTTGGTGCATTAAGGAAGCTAATATCACCAGCATATTTTCATAGTGCATAGAAATTGGACCACATAGTTACAGAAGCAAAATCACAGAACCCATGATTTCTTTCAAAACAAGAATCGATATTTTGGCCACATCATCAGCTTAACATTCATTTTACATATATTTAACCTTCAAACACAGTTTAACATTCATTTTACATATATTTAACCTTCAAACACAGTTTATCTGAAAGGTTCAAGATGAAGGAGAAGTGAAAAGTTACTTACCGGATACCGTGAATGTTACGAATAGCATAACTGATTTCTCGACGAAGCTCAGTTTCAACAATTTCCACTTTGACTAACTCAAAGGGGAAACGTTCATGAAAAATTCTGTTGATTTTGGCACCACCGGATAATTCGTTAACGTTGATCTCAGAACCGGTGCCTTCGATATTTTTATCGAAATCCACAGAAAACTGCTGTACCATTCTGCAAAAAAATAAAATCATACCATCGATTAAAAAACAATGATCACTCATGAACATAGAAGGAACAATAATAAAAAAAAAACAATATCATCGATGTGATCGAAAGCCCATTGGCACCCTCTACACAGAAACAGTTGAGCAATTCAGTAGCACTGCTACCCCTGATTAAATCACTCATACTTATTTTGAATAGAGAAATCTGGTCACATCTTTGAAAACATTACGCAAGTTTAATTTGAAAATTTAGAAAATCAAACAATGTTATATAATTTTTATTAACTCACAAAAAATCATTTTTCTAAGACTTATTGCCAAAACAACTAAATAAGTTGTTTTGGCAATAAGTCTTAGAAAAATGATTTTTTGTGAGTTAATAAAAATTATATAACATTGTTTGATTTTCTAAATTTTCAAATTAAACTTGTGTAATGTTTTCAAAGATGTGACCAGAAAAAAAGACTTCAATGTTTTTCTGTTTTTTATTTTTCATTCCATTGGTGATATTCACCCAAAAGTCTCAACAAAAAAAATATGTATATATTAATTAAAAGTTATCTAACATTCGGTTTTCTAAATTTTCAAATTAAATTCATATTTATTGTTTACATAAAGTAAGCATGGTGTTTGACTTTCAGAGATTTTTTTCTTAATGAAATTAAGTCATTTATATTTGAAAAACTAAAGATTAACATTCTGGGGATAAGATGGACTGAAAGATAAATGAATGAAAATACATATGTGGATCATATCTTTTACTAGATATTTTAATTAACCATTTTTTAATTTAAGAGTGTTGTATTTTATTTGAAACATTGTGCATAGTGTATAGATAGGTTTGAAGTTTAGAAGGCTGTCACAATTTCAATGTGAATAAAAACTGTTCAAAATTCTTTAGATATGCACAAATGCTTTAGACACTTATAACTAGGGATGTGACAAATAGAATATTCTTTTCATTCTTTTGACTCAAGTATATATCCGACACAGTAAGACAGTCGATCAACAGAGAACTACACCAGTCTATATAAAAACATAAGATATTAATGGATATATACTCAAGAGTCAAAACAATGAAAAGAATATGCTGTTGTCACAGCTCTACTCATAACTCATCCTCAAATGTGAGATTATGTGAATTGTATTAAAACTTGGAAATATTGTTTAATGAGGTTTTAAAATATTTTAAGAGCAATAATATATGGATATTTGATTAAAAGGTACTTACGTGAGCATAGCCTTTGTCTTTCGCCCTGGGTCATCAGGTCGGAAGTTTCTATACTCTTCAACTTCTTTCTCCATCGAAAGAAGCTGGGACTGCAACTTGTTACGTACAGCTGGCAGCGTATCTCGTATATGATTGGTCAGTTGTTGGTTGAGGACACGTTGGAGATACGGGGTGCCCATCCGATCTGCCATATGTCTGTAAACAAAATGCAATCAAATGTCACTTAAGGGAGAAAATAAACCTTACAAAAAAAGTAAAATAAATAAAACTAAACAAGTTAATCTTTTGTTTTGCTTGTTATTTTTTTTTTAATTAAATAATTTTGAATTTAATTTTGATAATTTCAAAGTTAACCCATTAAGTCCCATTGTATCTAAATTTTTTACGATGGAGTTGAAACTTTGTGAAAATGACTAAAATAGGTTAGAATACAGAAATTGAAAGGAAAAGGTTATTTTATTTAAAGAGTATTATTGACTCTCCTATAAATAGGACACCGAGTACATGTGATATAGTCTAGAAATCAAGAATCTATACATTCAAGATAAAATTTACACATTAAGGTAAGGAGCAAAGCAGTTGACACAAAGAGTTACATTGTACTTTTCGCAATAAGTTAGTGGCTTACTATTGCAAAACTCATTTATATAAGTTCATACATCAGATAGAATTTTAGTAAATTTCACAAGAATTTTTAAGATGCTCCCAACAACTCTCGAAGTGAAGTTGATGAATATAAATAGATTTTATTCTTTCTTCAAAGTAATTACACAGTAAGCAGTACTATTATATATTATGTTATAGATTTTTAAAATAAATTATATTGTAATCTATTTATAGAACAGTGGGACTTAATGGATTAATTTTGTATTTAGAGATTTAAAATGATTTTCTTGCCATTCAGAGAGGAAGTTTCTAGTGGAACTCAATGTTGAACTATATAAAATATACTACTATTAGCAGGAAAAACAAATTCACTAATAGATGTAGTTTTTAAAAATCTTTTTTGACAACCTTTCAGATTAGAGGATATTACAAAACAAAACACCCACCATATTTAGAAATTTAATTATCTTAACTCTCTTATTCTTCTCGCTAGAAAAGTAGTCAATCCTAATTTTTCCAATTCCTTTCCTTCACTGTATTTTCTTTTTATTATATTTATCATCATTGTAATATTTTTGCCATTATAAGAGAGTATGACCATAAAGGTTTGAGTGATTACATTTTTAACCATGGGTGATAAAAATGAACTAATTGTCAGAATCTCTTTATAAAATATACTGAATCTCTTTAATTTTTCATTCATAGCTTCCATCTTGAGACAAGACCACACTCTACTGATCCTGACTGAATTAATTATTTACCTGAATTAGCTGACTGGATTAATGCTGCCATGTTTTTTTGTTTGTTTTTTTTTTACTTGGGGCCACTGCATTTTTCTATTAGAAGAATGGCTCTCAACTCAATTGTTTTTACAACATTTCCTTATATACCTTCCAATCTTCAATATTTCATTCTTCAATTTTTATATTTACACACACTGGGCCATGTTCCACATGAAACACTATAGAATGCCTCATTAGAACTTTAGGTGTCTTTAAACTTTATGTTTGGCCATTTTGGAGTAATATTTAAACTATCCATCCACTTATTCCATTTTCCATTATGATACAATACAAAAAAATCTGATTATCTTTAAATGGGTCTAAGTTCATACCCCCACCAGGAAAAAAAAAATACCAAAACTAACTCTTTTATGATGTTACATACTGTGATGGAAAGAAAATCACATAAACTGATCAAGTAGTTTTATTTTAGAAAAGATAAAATCAAATTCATGGCTAAATGATAAAACAAATCTGTTGGCACTATTTTTGCAGGACCAGGAAGGATAATTCCAAATAATTAAAACTTAAAATTTTAGAAAGCCATTCTTAACATGAGGAGGGCATTCAAAAAACTCAAGTTTCCCTAATGATTTTCTTTATAAAAATAAAACTACTTTATCAATTCACACAATTTTTGGTGTACAATATTTTCTTTCCATCACAGGTTCATATAACATAATGATGTTTATTTTTGTTTTTCATCGGGAGAGGGGGAGGGTTATGGATCAGCGTCTTTAAAATGTACTATTAAAACCAACTGGAAAATGACTGCTGGATCTCTTTACATTGAAAGTTCATCCGATTTTAGTTTACTTAATGTTAAGTTACTGAGAAAATTAATTAAATAATCATTAGTTAAATTTTATTTATATAAATAAAAGTGGATGTAGTTACTTGTGTGTGCTTGCAAACAATTCTGACAAAAGAATTTCAAACGCAGTGATAATGATATTGTTAAGTACTACAATGTCGGTGATAACTATAGTTATGGAAATATTTAGGTATACGCACCTGTATGATTGGTGGCTAAGAAAGAATTTTCTTTCTGCAGCCAAAGCAGAATCTAATGTCCTTTTTGCCATCAATGTCTTTTTGACTTCGGTTCACAACACCGATATATCCTGAAATACAAATTTGTACATTCTTACAAATAAAGAAAAACTTTCACAAACCCAGAAATAATTCTTTCAAAACAAAACGTTTTAAATATATATATACATATATCAGATACACAAAAAAGAAACTTTCTCACAACTCTTAAAATCTTTGACAAAATATTAGATTTTAAATATATTAATTATTAATGTACCAGTCATCAACTTATTTTCTATTGTCATACATACATACATACATACATACATTGCAGCTTCTTCCAAAATCAAACATGGCTGAAAATACCCAAAGCAATTTGTTTATGAATATAAACAAACCAAACAAAACATTAATTTTAACTCTGAAGCTTTCACCTTTAGCCTATGACAGGTTTTTTTTTTCTTGGCTTCCAATTGGATAAACGCTTTGATGGATTTGTTTTTTTATGTAAATCTGCTTTGACAAAAGTCTGTTTTATTTGGTTCAAAATCCTGTAAAAGTACTTCAAGATTTATTACAAGTGGATTTTTTCTTTTTAGATAATTGTTATTTTATCAACTTGCATGAAAAGAGCTATGTAAAAGATGCTTAAAACCGTTTGAATTATGCAAATACCATCAGTAGTTCAAACGTTATGAGAATTTTAAGTGCCAAAATTTAGGCTTTTCCGTGGACATTTTTCTACAGAAAAAGTGGACTAAATTACGGACCTCAACATTTCAAGAAATTTGGTAATTTCGCCACCATTTATTTATTTTTCAAGCTATTCTCATGAAATTTGGCAGTCTAATGTAAAACTGTGTGCTCTTTCTGATTATTCATTCAAATCCGATGTATCTCTTTACCATAAGCCATGAATTCTAAATTTAGATGTACAAATTTCAATTTTTTTTTTAACTGGCACATAGTATCATACAGTGGAACAAAACTAAGTATTATTTTTCATGAACAAAACTAAGTATTATGTAACACTTTTAGTACATTGTACTAAAAGCTTTAAAAACAACAATAGTTTTGGTTCAGTATTGTTTGGAAATAAAATTTGCAAAACTTGAAAATAATATTTTTAAATTGACAAACCCAATTAAAAACATAACTAGTAAAACGAAAGCAGAAAAACAGTTTTCTATTTTTAAGAGGATACTTTAGTCAGCTCAGCATTGGTCAGCACATAGCGAGTCATTTTCCCGTTAAGCAGATTTGAATTTCTATGAAAGATAAAATTTTAAAGAAATTTCCGCACAATTAATAATTATCAAATATTTACATACTATACATGAAAATTCTGAAACTATTATCTATATGAAAATGGATGATGTATACCGATTTATTTTATCAATTTTGAAATATTCTTCGTCAACTTTGCTCGGTCGTAAAAATATAAATCAAAGTCCAGTAGAGATGGACTTCTATGTTCATATAGCCTGTAAAATTTCAGCCATATCCAATCAAATTTGACCCCACGCATGTGTATCCAAAAGTAACGTATGAAAAGTAAATATTGAAAAAACAGTTTCCCCTTTTTGCTGTTGTCATTTTTACCGTTTTATTCATTTTTAACTTGGAGCATAAAAACATTAAACGCATAAAATAAAAATAAATTAACATCAATGGAATGTCTATTGTATTCTCTTTCCATCAACATAATTCTTTTAAAAATTGACCCATAAATAAAAAAGATATGACTTGTTGAAGCACATTAGGTATGTAATATTGCTGATGTCCACATACGCTTGTAATGCTATTTATACAGATCCCTCTCTATTCATTCCAGTAACATGTCCAATTATTTAGCAGTTCCCAACCTAATTCTAAATGGGTTAAGAGCTAACTTGCCATAAATATCTTTCATATTATAATACATAGATGGATCCTCCCATCGCTTTCAACATATGAGTATCTAAAATTAAAACAAGTTTGAATGGTTATAACGATTGTGAGACTTCATTCAGTCCAGTGAATGACTTGCAGACGAGACCACAAATGGAGCAAGAGTGAAGAGTGTCAGACAGAATCAGCAGTTGAAACAGATGCGCCTTAGTCCTTATTCTTGTCTTTAACTTCTCAATATGATTTACTTAAAAAATTTTATTATTCCATTATGAACGATAGCTCTCCATTTGTTCCTGTCGGGTGCAAAGTTCTCAAGGCTTCCAACAGAGATTTTAATACACATGTATCGAGCATGTAAAACAATTACATAATTAAAAAATATATACATTGTTTTGTTAGAACACTGTCAACATCATTTTTAGTGCAATAATTTAAATCCTGATTTTCATGAGGGTATCACAACTTTAAAGGAAATTTATTGTGAATCAAAACAGACATCATTTTGAGATGATGTAACAATATGTCTAAGTTTTCATGCATTTTGAAAAGTAAATTATAGCAAACACCTATTTTACAATATTCAAAGCAAGCATACATCTTTTCAAGACATCATATATATATATATATATATATATATATATATATATATATACATATAAGCGAGATAAGACACTGATAGAATTCAGATGAAAAATCCTGATAGATATTACTTGAAGTAATACTTTCAAGGAGTTCCTAGCCAAAAAGGAAAAGCTCAATATTTAAGAATAGAGCAATATATAAGTTTCGTGGTTAAATTTTAAATTCTGAAAAAAAAAAAAAAAATCAGACATATATTCGATTTAAGAATTTATTGCTTGACAAAAGGAATATATAGAAGGGGTTATTTTAATTTCCTTAATCCATGGATTTTCAACAATGGCTCATATCATCAGATGAAATGAAATGCAGTTAGCAAAATGTTCAGCTGCGAATGGACGCTATTTTGCTTTTCAGCACAATTATTGAAAATAGTTTTCTGAGTGGTTGTGGATAATTATATGGAGAAAATTATACAAAAAGAGAAGTTGATACAACCTGGGTAGTCCATTATCGGAAGGAGTACAATGTCGTTCAGGGTTATAAATCCAGGTGGGCAGAAAATAGGCCCATGGGAGAAAGTGATATTCCCATATAGCGAAAGCGTACTGCTCTTTATTGATATTTCGAAAAGTATACCGGGCAGCCTTATCGTTGTTGCATTGATTGTGCGTTGGTTGCTGTAGTCCAAATGCTTTCTCGGTGTTGACAAAGTATATCCGAAATTGGGTGGATATACCATTCCATTGTAATTATCCCCATGAGTAATAGAATTTGAGCATTGAGTTAAGTGTGCAATGGACCTCGGAATCAATAGTGTAGTTATCAAAATACCAAAGACAGCAAAATAATCCTGGGGATGATATTCGGAATGGTATGTTGGAATGGCTTGCTTGAGGTGGGAGTCTTTTAGAAAGATTGTTCGTTTTCTTGTTTATAGTTAGATGAGGGAAAGAGGAGAGTGGGGTGAAGTAGAGAGGGTAAAGAGAGAGGGGGGAGGGTTAAAGTTGGGCGAGCATACAGGTTCTTAATGGAATTTTTTCGGTGGGGGATGGGGGGGTTGTGTTTTAGTATTCTTTAAAGGGTTGACCTCTTGATTTTAAGTTCAAGTGGAAATTGGATATTCTTGTGATTTTCATTGGGGGGGTGTGCGTGATAGGGGGGGGGGGGTGCTATTTTTTCTGTGGGGATGGGTGAGCTGATGAGGTGGAGATAGAGACAAGTCATGGTGTGAAAATATGGAATGTTTGGAGGGTTACTTAAGGGAGTTTAAGGTTGGGTTCTTTTAATTTTGAGTGTATATTTTAAAGGTCACTTGGTTAGTTGAGATAAGTCAGTTAAATACGTTTGTTGTCGTAGTTTGATCTAGTGTTATTATGTTTGTTTAAATTTTATTTAAAATACATATATTTCTGTTTGGAAGCGAGCTATGGATGAATTTGTTTTGTTGTTTGTTGAGTTGGAATTGATGTTTGAGTGAGTGCTTTATATACTGTGGTTAATTATATACTTTTTATATTTTTATAAAGGGGAGAGTTGATTTAAATGTGGGGCTGGGTATGTGGTCGCCCAGGCGTGGTTAATTTTTACTATTTATATAATGATTACTTGTATATCCACCTGTTAAAACTAAACATAAGTGCAAATATAAGCACATATACCCACAGACATACATACATACGTACGTACATATACATATATAGACATACACATATAGATAGTATACACTTACGTACAAACACTGATCCATACCATGCTTACATAAATACAGACTTATATACATACGCATCGTTATACTAATGCATATGTGCACTCAATTACATATATACATATAACGCAAACACGCATATTAGAGAAAGGAACTACTTATACAGCCGGGCGATTATATATCCGTGCGTACTCGAATGTACAACTGCGCTCATAAGCACGGCCGAACATCAATATAATCAAGTGCAAGCATACAATTCATACTCCTTTTAGCATACCATCGTATACATACAGCAAATATACAACTACACAAGTGTTATGTCTAGAAAGAGATAAAGGTGCACACACTGATACATATAACATACAAATGCAGAGAGTGTGCACCTACCTTTAAAGATATATATACATCAACAAATGATCGGGTTTATCTAGCGATTCTATTTTAGAGAGGGGTGTATTCCCACATTGCCAACAACATTTTTATATGGTCTAGGGAGATATAGATAGTTAGAATGTACCAATATACGGCTAAAGTGTAACTCTGTTAAATGTCCATGCTCACATAAACACATGCACATATATATATATATATATATATATATATATATATATCCATTTTGTCCATTTTGTTTTTATAACATATATATGTACTAAATCATAAGAATGATTCTTGAATAGAAATGGAAAAAAATAAAAAATAAATAAAACCAACAAACCTCTGCGCAAAGGTAAAGTACGATTTTCTAGAATGTCACGAGCATCAGTGCCTTCATCCATCAAGTCCAGCTTGGTGATGACACCAATGGTTCGGATACCTTTGAGAAAGTAAAAAGCAAGAAATAATTTGTGAATGAAATAGAATATATTTAATGGTTAACAATATAAAAAAAAATGAAATTTGTAAAGAAAACTTATTATGCAAGGGCAGGAAACTCTCTCTAGGCTAGGTGGGCAACAACTGAAAGATGGTGTCTCAGTAAAAAAACACTAGTCTGCATCACAACACTAGATTGGTATCCAGAGGGACATTGCCTTTTATATTTGCCTCATTTAAGGAACTAACACAAACAAACCTGACCAGAGATAAGTTTGGAAGTCAATTTCTAAAAGCTATCCAACACATACCAGCATGCAAAACCAATGTTAAACCTGATATGATGATGCAAAAAATGTTCAGTACTCATTTCATCTTCTTTATAAGTATTCTCAAGAAAAGTCACACTCCGTCTTATTAAATACCGGACTGAACTTTTCAGCTATTCAGCAGTGTTTTCAGCATTTATCATTTTGCAGGTCTTTAGCTTCACTGTTGAGATCCTTGGATGACAGAAAGATTTTATACTTTAATAGCTTCTTTTCTTAAATTGCTTGCCTTTGAAATTCTATCATCATTGTTCCCTGCCTGTACGAACATGGATAAATTTAAATGCAATGTGAACATCTTGTTGCTGACTCCCCACCCAGAGTGCTCTCCTATAAATCTGCCTCCTATTATAGTAATTCATACCCTTCAGTCGTAGTACACCTTGTTTGAGGTAAGCAAACGCATAAAAAAAATAAAATATTGAATTCACATGACCATCGCCTTAAAAATCAAAATGTTATCTATAAATATAAAAGCGAAAATGTATGTATGTTTGTATGTGTGTTCGCTTTTTCTGTATGTCTACAAAAGGCTTTTTTCAGAGAAGCGGTCGGTCGCCTAACAACTTTTTAAAACTTTTTATATCACATATAAATCGTAATATCTTAGAGTTAACAACGAAGCTCGCCTGTCTATTTAATTTGCTCGACTTTGGGAAGATAAATATTCAACATTTATCGCTCACCGCATGTGGGTTAGTCTTTTTCCTATAACATCTTGGGAAGCGTTCCCGCAGTAAATGAAATACTATCCTGCAGTCAAACTTGACCTTATTAAGTCATTAAAACGGGCACCTGCCAAATCCAAGTAATTAAATAAATTCAAACGTGTTTCCGTTAGCATCTCGCGGTGGGGCAATGGTTAACGTCACACATCTTTTTTTTCACACTTTAATTTACAACTTTGCCTCAAGGGTTCGATCCTCATACTTACCAAAACATTTTTTTTTAACCCCACCACCGGAGTTTCCACACACACCTCCAAACACCCGGGCAACGCCGGGTATCCCTCACTAGTCTATTATATAAATCTAACCTGTCTGTTAGTGTGTATGTATGTATGTCTGCCTAAAACTTTTGACAGAGGTGATGGACTTTCATGAGATCGGTATCGTTTTGAAGCTCAACCCTTCAGACGACAAATATCGAAAAATTGGCCAAAAACATTAATTCCTTAACCCTCAACTGGACACGTTTCTACAGGGAGGGGAGGTTGCTTTTTTTCACCGATATTTTCGAAAGTCATCACCTCTTTTCTATTGACTAGCCTTAATTTAAACCTACGTCACTTCCGGTTTGTCAATGGGTACAACAGCAAAGACGTCAATTTTTTTTTTTTTCCACTTTCTTTTCTATCCTTTGCGGTACGGATTCGAGCCTGCCTGCCTGCCTATTACCATTTTTTTTTTTCCTTTTTTTGCTCAACACACACCTCCAAACACAAGGGCAACACCTGGCACCGAGGCCAGTGTATATAAATCTCACCTGTCTGTTTAAATGTATGTATGTATGTCTCACAGAAACTGCCAACAAAGGCGACATATTTTCACAAGATCGATATCAATTTGAAGCTTGACCCTTCAGACAACAAATATCGAAAAATTGGACAAAAACATTAATTCCTTGACCCTCAACTGAGCACTTTTGTACAGGAAGGGGTCGTTTTTTTTTGCCGATATTTTTAAAAGTCATCGCCTCCTTCCAATTGTAAAGTCTTGATTTAAACATACATCACTTCCGGTTTGGTGATGGGTGCAACAGCTAATGCATCACTTCCTTTTTTTTTTTTCCACTTTACTTTCCTCCTTTGTGGTATGGGTTCCAGCCTGCCTGCCAACAATTTTTTTTTTTTTTTTTTTGCTCAACCAACACCCTTACACACACACCTCCTCTTTCTTTTCCGCCTTCGCTTCACGGGTGCGAGCTTGCCTACCGCAACTTTTTTTTTTTTTTTGTTGCTCAACACACCTACAAACACTTGGGCAACGCCGGGCACCCAGGCGAGTCTATTATATAAAAGGCCAAATGGGGGCACGTGTTCATGTATGTCCACGAAAGCCTTTTTTTCGCTGGGCTTCTCGATTTTGGAGAACTTTCCTTATACTCTCTAGATTGTAATATCTCAGATTCAAAAATGGACATCGTCTCTATCTTTATTTTGCTCAACTTAAAAAATTCCCTGGTTCCTGGTGTTTATACGAGAAAGACAAAGTGAAACTGATCGAAGCAAAGCCATTACGCCTGGCCTGTCTGGCCGACACGTCTTGAAGGCGATTAGCTTTGATCAATGTGGGTAAACTCTTCATATCAGACAATTGCTATTCATTAAGACACTGCCAGAGCTCCCCCCTTTTCAGGGGAGCTGGTTTTCCCCAACACCGTGATGAACAGCAGAAAGCTTGACTGGCTTACAGCCAGACCTTCATTTCTGCGCCTGCGTGATTCTCATTCATTTCTTTTTCATCACTAAATTTGAACACTTTACACTTCTGCTCGTGCCATGGTACAGCGGTAAACTCAGATTTTCTTTCACTTTCTTTCCCGCATTCGCGTTGCGGATTCGCACCTGCCTGCTACCACTTTTTTTTTTGCCAAATGCACACCTACAAACACCCGGGCAACACCAGTCACCTCTACTAGTCTATATATCTATAAAAGTGAGAATGTGTGTGTGTGGGTGGACACTTCTCAACTTATATACTCAACAAATTTTTTGATCTACAGACTTGAAACTTAGCATATAGAGTATTCAGACATATGAAAAACTTTTAATCAGTTTTCATCCGGAAAAAAAAGAGCTGCTAAGGAGTCAAAATTGGAAAATTGGGGTACATTGGGGTGATCGAATTTTTATCTGTTTTCAACTGAATTTTATGTTTTCACTAGTTGTTAAATATAACAGTTTTCTTATGTTAAGTAAAAGTTTGTTCGAAAACACTGTTTAAAGAAAGTGTCAAGCTGGTCTAATGGTTATCGTACTTGACTCACTACCTATAGGTTTTGGTTTCAATTTCAGTTTGAGTATTTTTTTTTTTTTTTACTGAAAAGAAGCAACCGTTCAGAAAAAAAAACAGTTTTTTTTTTACTTCATTTTTTTTCAAGGAATTTAACATGTTTAATCCCTATGGTATTTCTGTGATAATAAATAAGAATTCTTCATGAATTAAAATATAACATTGATGCATATTTTATGACCAGGCGGCCTGCTAGTAAATAATGTTCTAGTCCTAACCACCTCCTCCCCTGTAGTGACATCTACTTCTCCTTCGGCCAAAGTAACCTCCAATCTTCAAGTGAAGATTGTCAAATTCTTTGCAAGGACCTATGACATAAGAGATAAAGTACTAAGTCAAATTTAGTTCTGTGACACTCTTTTGCAGGTTGAAAATCCAATCCTCAGTGTGAGCGATACTAACAATTGC
>NC_136507.1:13184803-13599803 GCF_053919585.1 Euprymna scolopes | reverse complement strand
GCCAGTTTTAAGAGAGTGTTTTCAAGGTTAAATTCTCAGTGCAAGTGATACTAAGAATACAACTGTGAATTACTTGAGGCTTCTATCCGATGATGGCTGACAACGAGAATGTGTTACCCCCATGAATTAAATAATGGGTTCCGTCTGAAATTCCAAGTAGATTTTAGAGTTTGGCAGAAAGGTTCACAATTTTGACAATATACACTTGAAGAATGTCAGAGGATACATTAGCCGAAATGTGAAAATAAGACTCAAGATGAAAACAGCAGTCTGAAGAATTCAATACAATAATGGTATTAAATTGATCAAATTGAATTTTTAACTTAAAATTAAGTCCATGTTACCTATTACATCCTTTTATACCAAATATTAAAAAATTTGGTAGATAGATAAATAAAAATAAAATAAAAAAGTGAATAAAATAAATTTTAAAAATAAGCAAAATAAAAATAAAAATAAATAAAAATAAAAAAAATCTAAATCAAAAGAATTTTAATTTAAAAATGTTTACAAAAATTTTTAAATTTAAAAAAATTTTACAAAAATTTATTAAATTTAAAAAAAATTTACAAAAATTTATTAAATTTAAAAAAATTTTACAAAAATTTATTAAATTTAAAAAAATTTTACAAAAATTTATTAAATTTAAAAAAATTTTACAAAAATTTATTAAATTTAAAAAAATTTTACAAAAATTTATTAAATTTAAAAAAAATTTACAAAAATTTATTAAATTTAAAAAATTAATAAAAAAAATTTTTTAATTTATAAAATTAAAAATTTTAAAGAATAAATAAAAAATGAATAAAATAAAGTAAAAGGGGCTCAAAGGAGGGGTATGGTAAAAAGGGGAAGTTAGGAGTAAAAGAGAAAAAAAAGCAGCTAAAAGAAAAAAAAGATGAAATAGAAAGGAGGGAAAAAAAATAAAGGTGAGGTTAAATAAAAGGACTATAATAAAAATGGAGACATTTTTGACTCACCTTGTTGATCAACTTCTTTTGCAATTTTCAAGGCATCAGAGTTTGCCAAATCACTGTTTGCAGGTGATACGGCAAGGATGAGACAATTTTCCTTTGTGATGAACTCCATCAACATACTTCGAATCTGATGTTCAATGTCAGGTGGTTGATCACCAACGGCCACTTTGGTCATGCCAGGCAAATCAATCAACGTTAAGTTGAGCACTGAAAGAAAACAAGCCAATTCAATTCAACAGAGCAGATATACATTAAAGCAACGATCAATTTTGCATGAAATAGTTAGAGATTTATGCAATCAATTTTTAATTTGTTACCCAAAACCTCTTGCTTTCATGGAGGGAAGACTAAAACTTGCTATGTTTTCAAATGATCTGAAATAACAGCCAAGGGAGACTGGATTGCAAATATTTCTTATATGTTATATCTCCCCTCTTTCGAAAATAGTGTATGATTATGAGTATCTCCAATATCATATAAGCTTAATACACTGTGAAATTTACTTTATGTATGAAAACAAAAGAGGAGAGATATAACATGCAAGAAATATTTGGAATAACGTCTCCCCTTACTATTATTTCAGATTATTTGAAACCATAGCAGCAAGTTTTAGTCTCCCCTATTTCATTATAATAGGTTTTCGAGGGTGCTGAAAACGAAAACATTTAAAATTCCAGAAAACGAGTAATTTCAATGACATGAATAAATTATAGTTTTAAAAAGTAGGAGATCACTTTTCTATAGTAAGTTAACATAAAATAAACACTCACTTCATAGCCAAGGTGGCCATTAAGTAGGTGCTCATTTTACGTTAAATTAATATAGAAAAGTAGTCCCCCACTTGTTTAATGTGTGACCTTAAGGGCAAATGTCAGAGACCAGTATACAATGAAAGTTCCAATGAACCTTCATTTGTTAAATTCTGATCAATAGTCAGAGATTTCGAACTTATAAAAAGTGGTATATATATATATATATATATATATATATATATATATATATATGTGTGTGTGTGTATGTGTGTATATATCCATACTCGTAGCCAAATTTAATATTGAAATGCTTACATCTTTGGTTCTATGAGATGAAAGTAGATGAAAATTTGCAGGTTTTTGGAGGATTATAATATTATTCTAGGGTTAAAATTTTATGACAAATAGTAAAAAAAGAACCTATATTGTCAAACCAATAAAATATGACCAAATTTGCTTACATTTTTAGTCCTAGCAAGCTAGCTTTAGTTTTCCTGCTTCTGTTGTCTCCCCCATGGCCTTGCCAGACCACTAATAAATGTGTGTGTGTGTGTGTGTGTGTGTGTGTGTGTCTGTGTATATACACATATTAGTGTTGGGATGATTAATCAGAATCGGGAACTTTTGAGGATATTGGCATCTACAAAAATTGTGTTTATTTTCTGATACCAATAAGGTTTCTTATTGTTCATTGCTTAAAACAATTTTCCATTACAAGTACTAATGATAAATGTTTTTATTTATTTATTTTTTTTAATTTTATTTTCACTCCAAACAAGACAGTGCCATTGAACACTTACACTTGAACTTCTGCATGTCAGTACAGTTGGGAAAGTAAGAATATGGAAGGGAGTTCCAAAGTCTAATAGTTCTGAGGAAGAAACTATTAGAGTAGAAGGCTTTCTTACGTCTAGGGATATCTGTGTATGAGTGCGATTTTGCTGCTTTTATGGTTTGTCGGGGATATTTACGTCGAAGAGGTACAAGGCCTTGTAGTTCATCAGAGCATTCACCATTAAAATACTTAGGCAGAGGGATGCAACATTTCATCGATGGGACAGAGGAGGAAGCTTTGATGACCGTTTAGGACCTATCAGGTTGGTGACTCTTTTGAACCCTGTCCAAGAGAGAGAAACTAGTAGCAGATGCACCAACCCAAATGTGACAACAGTACACTATACATGGGTGAATGATTGTAGAGATCCAGGATATTTTCAGGCATAAGTAGCTTTCTAGCATGGTAGAGAGAGCCCACCTTCGCAGCAGCAGCCTTGGCAATGCTCTCAATGTATCTGTTTGACCTCATGTTCCCTGTGAACGTTAAGTCAAGGAGTTTATAAAAAAGTACTTTCAGGTAATGTATATTTAGTCATAGCTAATGTAATGGTGGTTTAGAAGGTTTCTTGTAATTATTGAAGGAAACAAGCTTAGTCTTGGCAGCATTGAATGTGACCATCCATTTTTGTTCCCATTTCACTACAAATTGGAGGTCTTCCTCTAGTGTTTTTGCCATTTCCTTAGATATGTGTTCATTTGTTTTCCCCTTGTGCCCGCTATAAAGCATGGTGTCATCAGCAAATATACTCATCTTAGAAACATGAAATGATAAATATTTGATTTTAAACCAACGAAAATTCAATCTGTAGATGACCCACCCTTTCAAGCGTATTCTTACATTTGCGAAAATACATGCACATATTACATGGCTTTATACGGTAAAGCACCACTTCTATAGCTAAATATTCAGAGGTTTCAAAAGAATCGGAATCAGAAATTGTATCAGAAATAGAGAAAAATATAAGAATCGTTCCATTCAATAATCTAGTATGTCTAGAAAAGTGAGAATGTGTATGTGAGGACACTTCTTAACCTATATACTCAACAAATTTTTGATCTACAGACTTAAAATTTGGTACGTAGCGTATTTAGGCATGTGGAAAACTTTAATTGGTTTTCCTCCTGAAAAAAATTGCTGTGGGATCAAAATTGAAAAATTGGTACGTGGAGAGGGGGATGGAATTTTTATCTATTTGTCAACTGTTTTTCGAATGCACATGTGTAAATGGTTCACATGACAGATTCATGTTAAAAATAAGTAGGTTTAAAAAACACTTTTCAACGATCATGTCAAGTTGGCCTAATGGTTATTGTACTTGACTAGTTGTCTTTGGGTTTTGGTTTCAATCTCAGCTCGAGCATAATTTTTTTTTTTTTTTTTTTTTTTTACAAGAAGTGAACTGTTTAGAAAAACATAATACTCGCATGCACATGTCTCAGTTTCTGTACAAAATCAAATATAATAAATATGCGAATTTTACAACTGGGCACCATCAGGTGGTCTGCTAGTATATATATAAATAATAATAATGCTGTTTTATTCTACAAAAACATCACTGCCTCCTCTTCATTCACAACAAATTTTAGTTAACATAAAAATAATATATACTGAAAACAATTTTCTAAAATTACAAAATAGTCAAAACTACTTTTATTAAAACCCAGTAATCTACAATAAATAACGTTGCATATGAAACCAGTAATAGCATTTTAAAATGCTTAACAATTTTATCCTGTGATGTTTATTTTGGCATCGCAGAATTTAAATTGTCAATAGCTTTCCTGGAACCATGCATCACCATTCTCTTGGTCTCTGACTTCATGTGTGTATTTCTTTTTTTTTTTTTTATCCTTTTTCTCCAACTTTTATTTTTTTATTTGTTTGCTCTTGTCAGCTAAAGATTATTCAATGAAAAAGTCAAAAATTTTCATGATACATATGCAGCATACATTAATTTTTTTGGATTTTAACACATAAGATTGTTAGAAAAATAAAAAAAATGAATTAAAGGATATAATTAAGCAGAGAATTCTGTTATTTTTAACAATGTTTGCTTAAATAAAATTATATAGGCACTAACTGTATATACCCGGTGTTACCAGGTTGAAACATTGCCAAGCAGAAGGTTTCATCAAATACTACTCAAGCTACACATAATATCCAAACTCCAGGAATCATAAAAAATCCATCTTCATCAATGAAAATCAAATGGGAAATAACTCTCATAGCTTAAAATAAATAAAAACTTCTTTTTTTCAAATTAAACTTTTGTCAGATAATTAAAAATAAATTATATATAAATTAAGTTAAAAAGTACTTAAATAAATCAACTTTAAATTATACTTCTAAATAGAATCATTAAAACGGTTAAATTACTTATAGCAATAACAGTTAATTATTAATTTTTTTTTTTTACATAGGCATCACCACATTATCAAGGCCAAGAAGCCACTCAAGGATAAGGGTTAAAGAGTGTACAGTAGAAATTGGACAATATAGTAATCATTAGTAATGAAAATTTGGTAAATTTGATAACTTATATGGAACGGCTCATCAAGAACTTATTTACGCTAGACTTGAAGACAACCATATTAGATTTTATTTAATGTAATATGCAAATGAAGTAACTTATTAATAGTAGATTGCCTTTAAATAAATAGTACATGTAGAAATCATGCTTGAATAAGTCAGTGAAACGCTGTATCTATTGTAGATATTACTAAAGTTGCAAACAAACAGGAATACAACTATTATTATGGATTAAAACAACCTATGCAACTTAAGCAGCATTTTGATCTTATTTATATATAAGCAGTAGCGTGTGCGTGTGTGTGTGTACAACTTTCCTACAGCCTAAACCACTGGGCCAATTATAACCAATCCTGGCATGATGATGGTCCCCACCTAGGGATGGCGCACACCATTTTTCAAGATTACGGTCAATGGTCAAGGTCATAGTTTATGTATATATACTATCCTACAGCTCACAACACCAAACCAATCATGACCAAACATGACATGATGGTCTGACCTAGGGATGGTGCACACAATTTTTGAAATGTTAAGGTCAAGACTTTGCTGTATACTCGG
Organism: Euprymna scolopes; assembly: GCF_053919585.1. NCBI lineage: Eukaryota > Metazoa > Mollusca > Cephalopoda > Sepiida > Sepiolidae > Euprymna > Euprymna scolopes. The sequence goes on along the minus strand of NC_136507.1, from coordinate 13,594,146 downwards.
GTACCTGCTCAGCAATTTTCTATTTTATTCTGCCTGATCTCCTTCTGATAATTTAATATTTACTGAACTTTACAGCATCGTAAATGCTGGTTAATCCACAGAAATTTCTCTGTTTCGTTCAAATTAACAACCATTTTTTTTTTCTCTGAAGACGTTCACTGATCCGAACAAAACCATTAAATTCTCTCGTTTTGCTTTCTAACTGTGTTTAATTATTTTCATTTTGTCTTTTTCAAATATACGTGTAAAATATAATACACAGCCATTCTTAGCAACATTACACATACCCAAATTCTCTACCCACTTGCTTCTAATTTGTAGAAATTAGAATATTAAATGTCTTAATTGTTCAAAGACAAGTTGTTACATATAATGGTCATCGATTTCATGAGGATTTCTTTGATAATATTGTATTGATATTGCTAAAGTGGAAATGAAAAGACAGGTTTATAGAATTAGAAGAGGGAAGATACAAAGGTCAAAATGATAAATTTTTATTGTTAATAAATATCTGCTATTTCTTGTAACCAAACTGAATTTTTCCTTGAATATCATTACATTTACATCGGCAAAATCCTGTTCTGCAAGCATCTCCATATACTAATACACATGAAAAAATTAAAACTGCTTAAAATATCTCAGAATGCTTTTACCCCCTTTTAATTTCCTTAATATATCCAACATTACTACCCCTTAAGCCTAACAGCTGTATTTTAAGATGACCAGTTGATTAGTTTAAGAGTGAATCTTGTACATAGAAATATATAGACATTTACACATACCCAACTTTATATATATATATATATATATATATATATATATATATATATATATATATATATATATAGACTAGCAGGACCTATTAACCGGCATAGCCCAGTGGAAGCCTCCCCCTCCCCACTCGCAAAAAAAATATGGGTGATAACATGTAGGTACTGTTTGAATTTTTAAAAAACCAACTATGGAAATGTGTAAATCAGTATGAATTAATAAAAGTACGAAAAATGGTCCATTAAAATAATGACAGAAAGTAAAAACAGAAGTTTTCCAGGTTAGGGATTCTCACTTCATATCGACTGTTTAGAGCGATCGAAATCAGCGGTAGCAGTCCTAGCTGTTTCCGGTCATTGTTCAAGTATTCCTCTTCTTTTCAACTTTTCCACCAAGAGTATTAAAGTAAATTATATTTTTATGTCGTCTTTTTCGAACATGTAAAAGAAAAGAATTATGAATTTTTACTTCACTTCTTTAAGTATTGTCATGTTAAGAATGGGATTTGGAATAGACAACCCGAACTCCTTATCTTAAGAACAGCATTAGGAATAGACACTCAATAACATCCTCATATAAAGAACGGTTTTCGGAGTAGACAACCTCCTTTTTAGGGTGGGTGAGTAATTCCCCCCAAATTTAACCGTGATAATCCTCGTCAGCAGACCCACACGCAAATGTTTATTAAAAAAACAATTCTGGGTTGGCAGTGTTGGCAGGAGAGAAGCAGATTTGTTTATTGCACATGTGTACAAACCTGGCAGCCAGTGAATTACATTGCATAATACATGTCTTTATATCCATATAGATACTTGTCTCCACAAAATTTGAATGAGATTTTCTTAATCAGCATAATCAAAAACTTATAAAAATCATTCTAAAGAAAATTCTGGAGGTGGACCTAATGTACAAATTACACCTCCCCAAAGAAAATTTAATGCACGAGCAATCTCTCAAATCAGACCAAAAAAGAAATTTAAAAATACTCCACTGAATTCAATTCTCTATGTAATGAAATTACAGCAAAGGTAACCGGTGTAAAACATTGGTAATTGTGACTAAAACCAGGCCCTAACTTGCAAAAATGCACGCAGGTCTGTTAATTGAGGTATGGAAGCAAAAAAATGGAAAATATCTGAACAGGTAATCTTGCAGAATTTGACCAGAATTCTCATGATATCCCATCAATCATGGATAAGGCATGACCAACAATCATCAGATTAAACCGAGCGCAGTAACAGATGCAGACTAATTTCAAAACAAAGTAAAAATAACAAAAACCTATCATACAGTTACTGAATATAAATGTTTATTCTTTTTACAACATATATTTTTTTTTTTTTGCAAATTATTTACCAACAATTTTCTTTTTAAAGGAAAGATGAATGTTTTATTTTAACCATAAATTGTCAGATGTAAGTACAGTTTTCATTTTTTTTTCAAGATTTTTTTCATTAATTTGTTTTCTTTTGTTCAACGGAAGTTTTTTTTTTTTTGTTTTTGTTTTAGAAACAATAAAAAATTTGTTTACGAAAATCATAAATTGTTAGGTAAGCAAGCAAGAGAGAGAAAGGAAATATTTGTCTTTGAAACGAGGGAGAGATAGATAGACAGAGATAGAAAGAAAGAGAGAGTTGAGAAGAATATATATAGCGAGAGAATCCAGTAAATCGTGCAGGTTTAAATATAGTATATATATATAAATGTATTATCTTTTAAAAAAAAAACATAACTATGTTTGTACAAAATATAATTAATTACTGAAACAAAGATATAAATCAAGAAAGTGAGCAATTTACTCATAGAGCAAAAGTAGGTATCATGCCATGTTTGCATGGTACATTAGCGTTCGTTTAACATGCTAATACCGTTATTCTGGAATATAGGAATGGCCAAGAGATTATCCAATCAGAAGGAGCGGAATTATTCTGGAGACACTTTATTATTTTTTGTAATGCAAAAGGGAAAGATTATGTTATGGCAATGAGTTTATTATCCAGTTACGAAGGGTGAAACTCCATATCTGTCCCAATTGCAGAATACTTCCTGGTGATGACTGGGAATGGTAGGAGTACTTATTATTTAGAGGGATAAATAGGAACTACTTCCTCTAAATGTGGTTGCGATTGTGATGATGTTGCTCCTAGGATGAAATGTAGGATTTTATTATAACAACTAAATACGTCTAAAATGGCGTTCTAAAGTTACATAAGATAGTGGCTAATAGTTTAGACAGAGTCAATTTGTATGTGGCATCTGTTGTTGGAAACCTACGATACTTTAATTCAGAGGAAATTTCTGCAATCAGAATATTAGGTTGGTGCCGAACACATGATACTCTGTCCAGTCATATTTAGGATGAGTATTTCCCTGTTGCTCTCGGCTATGATTTTTTTTTTTTTTTTTTTTAATAATCTTTTTCTTTCCTTCTTCCTCGCTGTGATGTCAACTCACACATGGCTTGGTCCTGTGCACATGTTGGATGCGGCTGCTGCTGCCATACATGTGTCTGCACTATTACTTAATGAGGATAGTTCTTCACACTAATCAAAGTTAAAATATTGGTACTGTGGCAAACGTAATTGAAAGAGACCATGAATAATTTCAAGATGAAAAAAACAAAAAAGTAACACTTACCATGTGGGGAATAAACTCTGAGGTTGATCGGAACATTACTAATGCCTTTATTACTGCCAGTCGCTCGGTCAGTTTCATCTTCGATCTCCTTACGGACCAGATCAAAGTCCGAGAATTTCTTGCCTTTACAGTGAACAAACTCTGCATATTCTGAAATGAACAAAAAAAAATTATTTTAATTCCTTCTTAATATTATATATAGATGATATAAAAAACAGTACTTCTGCAGAATATGAACTGCGTTATCATAGACAAATTCCAAGCAGGTTATGTAAACTGTCAAAATGTGCTGAAAAATTTAGGTAATGAAATCACAGCAGCTGACAACTAGCAAACAGTATCTTTTGTTTATTAAATTGTCATGCAAAAGTACAAAATAGTTAACCTCCTACTCGTTTTAAGAATGGCTTTCTAAATTTTATTTTAGTAGAGTTGGTAAACTGCACAGGTATCTTTTTTTTTTTTTTTCGTTGAAATGATAATACAATGACTTTTTAATTATGTCTTTTCCTTAATTTTGTTAACTGTTTGCTGACATTTTGAACATTAGTCATCGTTTTTGATTGGAAAAAAGTTTTCGTTCAGCAGCTTAATTTGCCAATATTTTCTGTGTAAAAAAAAAACCCCGAAGTTTTCATTTGGCACTTTCTAAATTAACGTAAACTGCCCAGAACATGAGAATAACGTGGTCTGTATTCTACACAAATACCTAAAAACAATCTTTTATATAGTTCAAAAAGATTTTTATGAGAATCAATTTCCAATGCTAAATGAAACTCAATATTGAAATAGTTATTTTGAAAATTGTAATGAAGCTATAAATAAAATAACAGATCCAAATTATGTGATTTAATGTCAACTTTGGAACAAGAAATTTAGATTTGAAGGAACAAAAGTTCTTTGCTCTGTTTGTAGCAAGGTGTGTTCTTGCTGTGAATGTTTTAGAATCTACAAAGCACAATGGTACCAAACTTGGTAACTAAAATTAGGCACAAAATCATGACCAGTCAAAGCTCATTGGAAAAGTGTAGAAGCCAATATTCATATTCAACATGCACATTTTTTTCTATTTCGTTTTACTTTTATCTTCTATTTTTTTTTTCTTATACTTTTTTCTTTCTTTTAATTGTATAACATAATTAACTCATTGGACTCTAAGTAATTAATTAACTTTCATATCGTAATACCCACTCTTAAAAGCGTATTCCATACCGCTAATGCCCAATCTTGTTAAAACCACATTCTAACATATTTAAATTACCATAATTATTTAATAATCCCCTAGATTAACTGCCCCCCCTCTAATGTATAACACCTATACAAGACCACCAAATATTGACAGATGTCACATCCATATCTTGTTACCTAGCACATCCCTTCTTCTGCTGAGAAGCATAGGCTTAGAAATGTTTGGTATAAAAAGCTTTCATAACCCCTACACACTGTATTGTATTCCCTTGTTTCAAATTGATCAATAAATCTATCTGCATCAGTATATATTTTTATTATCAATATATTTTCCTCGTGTGTGTGTGTGTAGTACTGATTTCAAAAGTTTAAAAAAAAAAAAAAAATGACTTTAGTGCCATTAGCTAGAATTGAAACCAAAACATTTAGTGCTCCAGTTGAGTTCCATACTGTTTGAGCTATCGACAGATAAGATATAAAATTAAACTACTTCAAGCTATAAATGAATTTGCGCATGTGCAAAATAGAAATATGTCTGCAAGCCAAAATGAACATGAACATTTTGTATTTCAACTTACCAACATTTCTGAATGCGTTATTCATCCATCCAAATCAAGATTTTACTAACTATCCTTGGTTTATAATTACTATTTGCTGTTAATTTCAGTGTTATGCTAGTATAAGAGTTTATCAGTTAAATATTTTCACACAGACACACACACAAATAATTCTATCGTTTTACTTATAAAGAGAAAAGGTTGTTGACATTAAAAAAATGCCTCAAAATAAGATATCATCAGTTGAAATAAGGAATTTTACTGTACTTACCCATTTGCATACTTACAATTGAGCAGATTTGTTAGACTTACACTAATATATTTACAAAAGATACAAAGCCACAATTTTCCCTCATCAGCATCAATTAATGATGCAGGCTGTAAAACTAGGTGTGCCAAGTTCGAGCTCGGTTCGTACCACAGAAAGACTCTCACTTAGGGATGTTGGCAACCTTAACAGTCTCTCATGCAAGTACCCAATATCCTTCTAGAAAGAATTTTTAATAGAGAGATACCAGGGAAACGAATGCCAACAAAATCTTTATGAACAATGCTCACTCAAATCATCAACAGCATCATATTTGGCTTAAAGTTTATTATACATACTAGAATGTGTTGAACGGTATTATGTGTCTGTCCAGGGACATGAAAAAGCAACAAATTAAAATTTTAAAAAACTAATAAAACTCAGAGCTAAAATAAAGAAATATTTATTATAGCAAAACAAAACATACAAATAATATTTACGAGTAAATACACTTTCTTAGTATTAATACTACTTGCTTTGAAAGCTACTGCAAGTTCTTTAGTGTTGTTGGTAAAAGGGAGATAACTACTAACTTTAATTCAAATGTTTTATGTTTGGGTAAATCTAATAAGAATATTAAAATACAGTCAATGAGAAGACTATACAGAAATCTTTGTATTTACCCAAATTTCAGTTTCTTTAAATGATGCAGTGGTTGACTTTTAAAGAGTTTCTTTTGGCTGGATTTCCATCCTAGAGACATTACTAGAGTTCTTAACAACAAGTCAGCAACTTAACTAACACGGCTACATACAGCATCCTTATATAGATTGCTGCATGGAATTTTCTTGATTATTCCGAGAACATTTCTAAATAGAATATTTTTATATTCTATTTATTTTTATAAGAAAAATGGAATGTCATAACACATTTTATAAGGGCATTGCCCTATCATAACAGACAGCTTTAAGAAATTGACTTCTAAACTTATCTCTGGTCAGGTCTTTATTTAGACCTCTTTCTTTCAAGTCCATCCTTACCAGTTCCTCTCATGTTTTTTTTTAACCTTCCTCTACCAATTCTACTGTTCTTCTAATGCAAGAACTCATTCATCCACTTTTTAAACATGATCAAACCAACAAAGTCTTCTGTTCTGCAAACAGCTTCCTCTGAGGTCATTTCTATCTTAAAGAGTCGTATTACACACTCATTGTATCATTCTCATATCATTTCTTTCCACACGTCCTCAACTCGCACTGATCAGGTTTCATTTACATCATCTCACTTTACACACATGCCTGATAGGTTTTCCTTTTGACAATGACTACTAATTAGCAATGGCAGTCGGATTTTTTTAACCAATCATGGAACCTTTTTGGAGTCATTTAATGCAATCTATGGAGTACTATTGTCATATATGGGTTAAAGAATTGTTTTCTCATTTGAATCTCCCTCATGAGGTGCAAAATTGTATCTAACTTAGCATTGTTCTTTCTTCAGAACTCTCTCCTACACATGCAGCATTGCCAGTCTCAGTCATATATATATATGGAAAAATGTGTGTTAGTGTGTTCACATTTTCTGTATGAAGACTTTTTTGTGGAGGGGGGGGCACTCTTTCTTAGAACCTTTTATATACTATCTAGATTATAATCTCTGATTCACGAAACGAGGTCACGTGTATCTTTTATTTGGGCGACTTTTGCACGCTATTTTCGCGATATTTCTTGGTCTCCGCATGTTTCTTTGGCTTTTCCATATAAAAAAGCAAAACTGAAGCCATAGCAAAACCAAGCTCCCTAGTACTCACACCGGGTACGTCCAGAAAGCAATGAGGTTTGATCAATGCAGGCAAAACCAGTCATATCAGACAACTGCTATTCATTTGGACATTCCCCTTTTTATGGGAGGGGGGCTGGTTTTCCCCAACATCTTGGGGAAAATTGGCTTGCAACCAAAGTTAAGTTCCCCCTATCGCATGATGTTTGACCTCATTGAATTTATGCGCCTGTCACTTAACTTTTTAATCGTTAAATTAGAACGCTTTCCAGTTTCTGTCCCGTCATGGCCGAGTGGTAAGATGTCAGTTTTTTTTTTTTCACTTTCACCTTTGTGTCAAGGCTTCGAGTTGCAGCCTACCTCCCTACCAAAACATTTTTCTTTTTTTTTTTTTACACCGACAAACACCCAGGTAATGCAGGGCACCCCTGCTAATCTATAATATAAATCTCACCTGTCTGTTTAAATGCATGCATGTATGTATGTATGTATGTATGTGTGTTTGCCTAAAACTTTCGACAGAGGCAATGGATTTTCAAAAGATCGGTATCATTTTGAAGCTCAACCCTTCAGACGACAAATATCAAAACAGCTAAAAACATTGATTCTTTCACCCTCAACTGGGCACTTTTCTACAGGGAGGGGTCACTTTTTTTTCGCCGATATTTTTTAAAGTTATCCCCTCTTTTCGATTGATTCGCTTTAATTTAAACCTTCTCCACTTCCAGTTTGGCGATCGACGCAACAGCAAAGATATGTCCCCCCACCCCACCCACACACACACACACATTCTTTTCCTCCTTCACAGTATGTTTGGGCCTGCCAGTCTACTACCACTTTCTTTTTTGCTCAACACACACCTCCAAACATCCGGAAAATGCCGGGCACCCAGGCTTGTTTTTTATAACTACAATTATATTTGTTCTCCAGAATTGTCTGATCTATTCCATACCTTTTTTGTCACAGCTCGTATGACTGTTTAATGATCTATTAATTCGATCAGTGTAATACAGCTCCCTATTCCAGCAGATATTTTCCAAGAACTCTTCATTCTGACTGTTTTCCTCCTACTAATAGCTTTGATCTTTTCAAGATTAAGGCTAATAGGCATATCCCGTCTTTGCGATAATTGTTTGTTCTTGTTAGATCCTCACATTAAGTGGCTTCATGTCTTGTCTGGAATGATTTCCATAAAATAATATGATTATAATGAAAAAAAAAAAACATTGTTCTTCATCGACACAATAACATAACTTGCATTGAAGGTCTAAATAGATTATTCATTAAGTTATAGTCCGTTGATTCTTCCTGGATTTAACACCAATGTTAATAACACTGCTACTCTTAAAATTAATAAATATTCCTATAAAAAAATTAATTTGACAAGTTGAACAGATAGGCGAGGTAAAAAGTTCAGTGCTGTTTAATTTAAATTATCAGAATGGTAGTATCTGCTAAACTCCCAATAGCGAGTTGAAATAAGACCATCCTTAGAATAAATGAGCATGCAACTGGGATCCAGAAGGAATCTAAATTTTCCTAATTGATATTACAATCAAAAACATTAAACTAATTTCACAGGGGAATTTCCCCTCTGTTTTTATGTATATTCCATGCAAAATAAAGTACCAGAATGAACAAATTAATTGATTGGATAATTTGTTAAATTCCTATAAACAAAAAGATGGGTAACTTTGAATAAACAAATACATAAAAAAAAAATGGTATTCCTTAAATAAATAGTGATGTAAGTATGAAAAGAAAAGCTTAAGGATCAAAGTTTTTAGAAAATATTGTAAAATAAGTGAAATTTTGTTAAAAAAATTAAAAGTGCAAACTACTCATTTAGATTCTTCGGACTACTGTTCTCATCTTGAGTATCATTTGCACAACATTTCAGTCGATGTGTCCATTGTAAAAGTTACGTTCTTATAAATTGAAGGTTAAGTCCTCAGTTTGGAGCAACCCAAAAATACAACTGCAAATTACTTAGTACTCCTACCCAGTCATGGCCGACGGAATGAGAGCATGCTGCTTCCGTGGATTAAATAAAGGGTTCCGTTCAAAATTTTGTGCAGATTCTAGAGTTCGACAGGGTACGTCTGAAAGAAGGTCAGAGGTTACATTGACCAAAACATTGTGAAAATAAAACCCAAGATGAAAACGGTAGTCTGAAGAATCCAAATAACATGAATAATCAATCCTCATCTCAAAAATTCAGAAATGTAATATATGAACTATGGTTTTCATTTTTTATATCAATAATGGTGAAAAAGTAGTTTTGGATAAAATTCTATTTTATAAAATTTTAAATTACAGTATATTTAGAAATTTATAATTTCAATGTCATCATCAGGAGTTGCATCTTCTGCTTGGTGCGGATTGTGAACCCACGTGACTTATTTTTTACTATTCCTTCTTATCCAAGGCAAGTTGGTTGATGGACACCCAACTGTTGAGAGATGTCTAATCAAAAACACTTTCTCTCCACCTTCACCTTGGTTTTTCTCTGCTTCTTTTGTTTGTCTAAGATACTCTCAAAGCACAACTTTGATAGGCCAGTGGTTGATCGTTTGACATGGCCAAAAAGTTTAAAGTGAGGGCGGATATTTTGGTTGTTTCTGTTTTACGGCAAATCAACCCTTTTCAGGTTATTTAATACCGAATCTGGTGATTTTGAAGAAAATTTTTTTAATAGAATATATTTGTTTTTTGCAAGTCGGTTTCTATTCAACCCATAGTTGGGACCCTAACAGGTACTACCACTCCGGGTCAGAGTGGACCTGGGAGCAATGGCAATTAAAGGGTGGTTCCACACTCCCCAGAGCCCGCAAGCTGGGGCCTCACCATCGGATATAGTTTAAGGTCATATTCAGGACCGGCGGATATTTTGGTTTTTCCGATCAGGCGATATCCCGCAATGAAACGCATTATATGATTTTGAAACACCGCAATGCGATTGGCTAATTATTTAGTCTATGCGATACAATCAAGGTCATATAAAACTACTGGAAGGACATAAACGTTTTACCTTAACAGTTATCAGCACCCTTTTTGATTTTAGAATGGTGCTGCGTTTTTGGAAAGTCACACAACCTAGCCCGATTCTGTGTTTCAACGTTGTCTCGTGATCATTGGAGAAAGTCAGTTTATGCCTTAAATAAATGAATTGGGTGACCTGTTTTGATGAGTTTACTGTGAATAGTCATGTTTATGCTAAACTGTGATTTAGCTGTAGACATACATTTTGTTTTCTCTAGGTTTATTTCTAATCATATCTCCTTTGCATTCTTTGCTAATACATTAATAAAAACTGTATGTGTGCATTCATTAACAAGAGCGATGTCATCAGCATAGATGTTAGAGAGGATTTGTTCACCTATAGAAAAAACACTTTAATAAGTCTTCTTTAATTTAAATATACTTTATGATATGATTCAGAATCTGGGCTGAAATAAATTTGATAGGTTAGAATCTGCTTTCGGAATGAGATTTTTCTTGGAGAGTGAAGTGTTTGTTAGCAGCTAAAAAGATTTCTGACTGCTGTGAAATCTTGCCTCTAGTAAGACTCCAACTACTAGAACTCCACGCCTCTTACAAGAATGGCCTTGGTTGAAAAGTGAACCTATTATTTGCAGACTATTTACAAAATAAACCAACAAAAACTATAAATATTTAAAGAAATGTAGAATTCTAATTATATATAAAGAAAAATACTAACATGACTTCAACATTAAATTACCCACAAAAACCAAATGGAATGAAATAACGGTTAAGTCTGAAGAAAAACAAAAATTCTACATTTGAGGTCAACCTTTGATGTCAAACAAATAAGAATTTTCATTTTTAAAACTTTAATTTTCTGAAGAGCCGATATTTAGTTCAGAAAACCAGGAGGTCAGTTAATCAATTATAAAGATTTTAAAACTCTGATAGAAAATTGGTTAAAAAAAAAAAAAAAAATATCCAATATTTCATAAATCAATATATTAATTGGAGTCATTCAAAACCATTAAGAGAAATTGGCAAAAGAAAAAGGCTACCAAATGGATCACATCTAAAACATAATTGAAATATAAATGTATGTGCGTAAATATGTGTGTGTGTGTGTGTGTGTGTGTTTATATATATGTAAGGTTAGTGGGATAGAACCTCAGAAGAGTGTTCAATTATTAAGAAAAAATTTTAAATAGAGCGTCGTATTCATTTATATACTACAGAAGATCAGAACAACTGACAGTATTAATATTGATCTGATCCGATTTTAAATACATATACATACATACATACATACATACATACATACATACATACAGGGATTTTAAATTTTGCAAATTATGTTCTATAACATTCATTGCTTGTACACAAGGAATACAAGATAAAGTCAATTGCTTCCTTATTCCATGGGGTTTCAAAAATGTGGCATTTTTCATCAGGGGAAAACGGTTAATAAAAAGGAATTTTATATAGACCATTTATAATTTTGCTGGTTAACACAAAAATTAAAAGCTTCAAAGTTGAAAAGCGATATTCAAAAGATTATATAGAAATATATACAGATGCAATAAACTGGGTTCGTACTGATTTTGAAAGTCCATTTTCAAGGATTTTCAAACTTTTTCAAATCCTTCTGCAGACAAAATTCAAGTTTTCAAAACAAAATTCGGGATTTATTTTACAATCTGCAGCAATTCTAAAAACTGGTAAAAAATCAAATCAAAGTTTCTTTGCAACCTACCTGCATCACTTTTGGTGTTTTTAAGTAGTCTTAAATGCTTTTTATTTAATTTCAAATTTTAACTTTCTTTACCGCTTTAATTTCCAACCAGGATGGCTGCCGTCTTGTTCATTCTTTTTTCGGCCTGACCGGCCTAATTTTAAGTTATCACAATTTTTTAAGTTCTTTTTTTGGGGGGGGGGGGCATTGGAGAGCCCACACAAAGAAAGTATAGCAAGGGGGATATGACAGTCGCCACTACTCCTCCCACCTTAAAAACAAAAATTATAAATGAGAACAAAAATAGACTGAGATTTCAATCTTTATCATGAGTGGTTCCATGATAAAGAGACTTGTATCTACAATACTATGCAATTTTAAAACAATGTATTTCGATTTTATTATCAATATTTAAAAAATAATAGTATTTAAATTTTATTTTGAAATATTTTGGCGCAAATTTTTACTGGACACAAAGACAATTTTCAAGGCTTTTTCAAAACATTTTCCATATTTTCAAGGAAATAATAGAAATAAGGTCTTTTCAAAGCAAAATTCAAAAACTTTTCAAGTCTGTACAAATCCTGATGAAAGATATTCAAATTGAAGTTCATGAAGATGTATTTATACAGTAACAAGATTCAATCAATAACATTGGTGGAAAATCTGTAAATCCATTGCTTATTGCTGGTATGTACTCTCGTAGACTTGGAGTATGTACAAGGAAAACAAATTAAAAATTCTGTAAATTAAGTTTTGCAACAAATTTTTTTTTTTGACAAGTATACAAAAAGTTTACAACATTTATTTTTTGACAAGGAATACAGAAATTTAAAAAAAATTTCCTCATTCCAAATTTGTTGTAAATTTACAGAGTTTAATTCCAATTTTCCTTATATCATTGCTCTATCTTGAATATTGAGCTTTTCCATCTGATTGGGATAGTCATAAATGTTAATACTAATATTTATACTTCATTTAAGTTTACAGAATTGTTCAATTTGTAAACTGAAATTAATTTTTTCTTGAAACAGAAGCTCTACTAAGGTATTAAGCACTTTTTGAAAAATGTGTTTTTTGTTCATATTATCAATATACTTGAACTAATTAAAAAATTATATATATCCGGATAAGGGTACAAATCTGGAGAATCTTTGTTTATAATAGTGCTCAATAATAGAGCTATTCATAGTACAAAAATGTATTTATACAAACATAGCATGACTACACATTCACAATACGTTTCAATCGTAGCTTAAACTTGACATCCTTTGGATAAAGTTTGATAATCATATTTCATATTTTTAGAATATGAAAACAAAAAATGGACGACTACAATATGAAATGAAAGAAACAATCTGAATGCTATTTATTTCTCTCCCACCATGAGATTCGGAAAGTAGGATCGAAAAGTCAGCACTCCAGAGGAGGAGCACTCTGGCCCTGCAAAAGATGCTTGTTCAGCCCCATCAGAATTCTCAGCAGGGCATTTCTTGCGATTAACAATAAACTAACCCTTTCTTAAAGAGAGAAAGCAAAGGTTATGTTCTGAATGTGCGAACATGTTATGTTTATATCAATAAAATTTTGTAGTGTGTGTGTAAGTTTTAGTTGTCTGTGGTGTGCATAAACCCTCTCCCCCAGAAGTTACTTGATTTTGCTTAACTTCCATTTTTATTAAGGTTACCCTTGACCCCTAGGTGTAACTCACTTTCTCATTAAAATAAAAGCTTTCATGATGAAACATTAGTATAAAATATACTGATGGCAAGCAAGTTTTACAGAAACGTTTTTGTTTCACTCCTAGGAATTAAATAACTAGCCTATTTTTTAATTTTTCTGCCGTGTCTTTATATCAGCATTAAAGTGTTCAAAATACATTGAAAAATTAAAATAATAGAAAAAAGATGTCTTTTGTTTTGCCTTGTTTTAAATTATATCTAAATCGTGGAAGTTGATTATTCCTCACATTAACCATTTGAAGTATAATAAAAATCAGCTCCTCAAAAAGATCATTCAAATATGAAACCTGAAATTGAGCAAAATCCAGACGGCACATTTTGTATTCATAAACAGCTCAACAGCTGACAAGGATAATTATCTTTAATATCGTAGATTTTAAATTAATAATTTAATTTGGTTATTTTGTTTTATGGCATTTCAATCCTTTTCAGTTTACTTAATGCTGAAGCCAGTAATTTTGGAAAAAGTTTATATGCTTCAAATTATTTATATCTTTAAATATTTATTCATGGTGTTTGGTTTACTTTGTAAAGGAAAATTGCTTTTTTTTTTTTTTTTTTTTTTTACTTTCAAAAATATGAAAGAGTTTTGCAAAAAAAAAAAAAAAAAATGAAAAATCAATATCACTGTCTGGTGCATTTTTTTTTTACAACTTTTTATATACCGTGTAGATTGTAATATCTACGATTTTCAAACGCATGTCACGCCTAGATTTATTTTGATCAACTTTTACAAAATTCTTGCCATTTTATCTCTTGTGTTTGTTCAGCTTTTTACTATAAATAAAGTGAAACTAATTGAAATGAGGTCGATTCCTTGGTTTTCCCACCGGGGAGGTCCAGAAAGAAATGAGCTTTGATCAACGTGGGGAAACCCCCTTATATCAGACAATTGCTATTTATTTGGACATTCCCCTTTTTATGGGGAGCTGGTTTTCCCGCCAACATCTTGGGGAAACAAAACCAAAACAACTGCCTCACAGCCAAACTTAACTGCAGGATTTCAATCCCACTACGGCGTGATGTTTGACATCATTAAATTGACGCACCTGTCACTTAAGTTTTTAATCGTTAAATTAAAACACTTTTCACTTACTCTCCCGTCCTGGCCGAGCAGTAAGATGTCAGGTTTTTTTCACACTTTCTTTTCCACCTTCGCCTCAAGACTTCGGGTTCGAGCCTGCCTGCCTACCTATCTACTAAAACTTTTTTTTTTTTTTTACCACATGGGCAACGCCAGGCACCCCCGCTAGTCTATTATATAATGGGCAAAATGGGCATGAGGGTTTGTGTATGTCCACAAAGGCTTTTGCATTGGACTTCTCGCATCAGTTAGATTCCATGAGATTCCGCGAGAACTTTTCGCACACTTCCCAGATTCACAAATGGACATCATCTCTATTTTTTTTTTTATCAAGTTAAACAAAATTCCCACCATGCTATCGTCTTGATTGTTTGTCTTTTTCATATAAATAAAGTGAAACTATTCGAACGCAAATGCCTGGTCTTCGGGCCGGGTAGTATCTGTTCTGTAATTGGTCCTTGGTCAATGTAAGGGAAACACTTCATACTGAAACAATATTTATTTGGATACTGCCAGAGTGCCCCATTGTAGGGGGAATTGGTTTTCACACCACATTAAAAACGGCCTTGTGTCTAATTTGCTTTCGTAGGAGGTTTAAAAGCAACGCCATTTCTGCAAGTCATCTTTTGTTTTTTATTGATTTCATTAAATTTGAACGCTTTAGACTTCTGGTCATGTCATGGAGCAGCAGTAAGATGTTAAGACTTTTTCTGCCTTCGCGTCACGGGTTTGAGCCTGCCTGCCTACTACGATTTTTTTTTCTGCTCAACACACACCTACAAACACCCAGGCAATGCCGGGCACCCAGGCTAGTTAAATTATAAATTTAAATGTTAATTAAAATACAAACAATGAGATCTTACAATCTTATATCATTTCTAATAGTGAAACGAATGATATGTTTTTAATATTGTGAGTTCATGGGCATACAGGCCACACTGAGTGAGACGCTTTGAGAATTCAGTTTTTAAAGTGTAGTATAAAACTTTAAACAGATTTATGACGTCATAAATTTCAAACAATTTTTTTCTAATTTCTTTCAAAATTTTTTTTTTATTCAGATGTTTATACACCGACCCCCACCATTCATTACATAATGACATTTATCATTAATTTGAATATATTTTTTTACTTTGAATAATATTTATAAACTGGTGGATTTTTCATTCAATCTGAAGAGAAAAGATACCTTTAATTAAATAAAAGAAAGAAAACCGAGATTAATGAATATGAAAATACCTCAGTCTACATTGATTTGAATTATTTTCAAAGAATAATGAAATCTCATTATTACCTTTTTATTATTTTTTATTCTTTTCTAATTATCTTCCTTCTTTATCATTAGGAAATTGTTTCTATGCTTCTTAAACCAACTTCATTAATTTGATGGTTAAGAAATTGGAAATTTTAATCCCTAAGCAAATTATGATATAACCTTCAAGTGAGAATGGAAAACAGAGTTATCTCCCCTTAAGAGTTTAAATATCAGCAGGCATTGTATAACAATCATTTTTTGAGATGCATGATACGTGTGAGGCAAACAGAAAGAAAACGAATCAAGGTCATTTCTAGCTGAACGTTGCAATCATTTTCGTTATGGAGGAGTTCTGCCTCACAAATAAGAAACTTTTCTTTTTTGTGATAAAGATATTTTCTATTAGTGCTGGATGTTATTAAAACTTGATATTATGCATTTAAGACTAATTAAAAAGAAAAATGGGTACTTGTGTAGAATAAGAACCGTGCTATCGGAATTTTCTGGGCAGTTTACATAAAATATTCATTGTGTTCTTGTCAAAATCATATTTTCTTACATATGAATTCAATTTAGTTATTAATTTAAAGATTCTGTGTGTATAACCTTAAGACATCCAGTGGTGAGGTTCCAATAATATCACATCAGCCAAAAAAATAAATAAAATAAAATAAAAAATTAAGCAAAAAAAATTTGTTTGCTACTGTCGGTTTATTATTAAAGTAAAAATATTTATCTTGATTTGAAGAAAAATAGCATAAAAATCATAAATGAAAATAAAAATTTTTTGTTTGCTATCAGTTGTTTGTTATCCAAAAAATATTCATGAAACTTATTTTACAAGGAGTATTTTCTTGATTTTAATTTTCTTAAACTTTTGTAAAAATTGTCCAATAATTACTCACAACAATAGGAATATTGCTTTCATCTTTTAATTTTTCATTAAATTACCTTCATAACAAATATTTTTCACTAACAAAAAAAAAAAAAAAAATTGTCAATGTTTGTGGAAAAAAAAAAACAAAAAAAACTTTTATTTCTAAATTTTTTAGATGAGGATTGATTATTCATATTTTTCAAACTACTGTTCTCATCTTGAGTGTTATTTTCACAATGTTTCGGTCATCGTAACCGAAAACCACCTTCAGACATATCTTGTCGAACTCAGGAATCTGCTCAGAATTTTGAATGGAGGGTGCATATTTATATCGAGATATATGCAAAATATCGCAATTGTTAACACACCCACTCGGGTAGCCGATGCTGAAGAATAATTTGTAAGTTTTCTAGATCATTTTCTAACAATATGCCCTAAACTCTAATCCTCCATTCCAACTGATTGTCTCAAATAAACAAAACCCAAAATATCCCTTGCCATCAACACTGTATTGATGCTCGATATTGGAACATGTTTAAAAATAATGTTTACTATAGCATCCAACTTAACTGATAGATTGTGTCATTGCCATAGGCAGCTAAATACTCTAAAAAAATTCGAACAGAAATCGAAGAGCCAACCTCCATACATCTCTGAATGTGCTGCTTTCATTGCTCACAGCAACCGTTACTTCAATTGCTGTAAATGTAATAGATGTTTTGAAACTAAAGTTGACTTTAGGACTGCCAGCAATAACTGCCAAAAGATTATAGAAAATTCTTGAGAAATGCTCAGTCCAAATGTAAAGTACAAGAACAGAGGCTTAGTTTCCATGAGTTTTGACAAATAAGCAAGGTCCCGAACAGATGCGTGTCCTTTATCATCAACGGGCCTGAGGTGATTTTGTCAGCATTTGATAAAGACAAATTTTTTGCCAAGAACTTTGCATCAAACTCAACCCTATGCAATCAGAGTGACCTACCTCCCGAATTTTATCTCAAGACTGTAAATAATCTGAATGACATCCACAAAAAAGGCTCAGCCGTTTTGGAGTCATTAGGGAACAAACTCATATACACAGTGCTTTTTATATATAAGTAGAGATATTTATATTTAGTAAACAGTTCAGGTTATTATATGCAGGTTTTGGGGTCAGATGGAAAGTGAACGCCAAAATTAGTTAAACTTTTGGCTCTAATGTTATTTTTACTGATAATTTTGAACGAGTTGTAAAAAAGGTTTAGATCAGATCAGAGGAACCAATTTCAAATCTGCATTTAGTTTGGCTCTCAGATCAACCAATTAACTGTGATGCTGTAACATACAGACAACTCTGTGTGTGTGCACATGCACTTTAAGGTGCTTATCCCATTTATCATCCAATCTGTCAACTTTGTGTCGGCAACTTCCATCAGGTTACATAAGCAGTGGAAGATGCGAAACTTAGGACTGCCACATGATAAATTCAAAATGTGGCGTTCCCTAACCTTCTTCATAATAATAGCTTTCTATTTAAAACCCCATTAACATGGAGAGAGGGAAGGAATTTAATCTTGAAGTCATTTTTGGTTTAAAAAAAATCTTTTCTTGATTTTACGAATTTCACACTTTCATTGAAACTTATCTTCTGACAGCCAATTGGATAATAACTTCAGCATCTTCTGGCTGCTTATGTAACCTGCCAATGTAAAGGTGCCAGAGATTGGGTCATAAACTGGATAAATACTATTTTATATATATATATATATATATATATATATATATATTTTAAATCAGGAGAAGTAAAAAATATCTTCAAGTCCAATGCAATGGCATGTGCCATTACTTGCAAGATTTTATTTTGTTATTAAATATCCTCTCTGTAACAATTTCTAAAAAATATTAGGTTGAGAAAGGTCTTGCAGGAATTTTAATTTTGATTTCAAATGATGTATTTTAAATAAGTTTTCGTTATAATATCTTCACTTCATGTCATTTTAAAGAGCGTTTTTCGCTCTACTTAATCGCGTAAATTACAATCGTTTTAAAACAATTATGTCTTTTTAGAACGCTCAATACAAGATGAAAAAAAAAGCAAATTCGCACAATTTTCTTATTCAATTCAAGCAAAGCTGAAAAGCTGATGAAACAACTCACGATATCAGTGAAGCATTTGGCCCAGGAACCACTAGACGCTCAGCACAATGATAATTTTGTGGTGGCAACGAGCGTCTTGAAGATGATGAGCCTAGTGGTCAGCCATTGGATGTTGACAATGATCAATTAAGAGTCTTCGTCGCAGCCAATCCATGCACACCTGTTCAAGAACTTGCTTCCGAATTAGACATAACATACGATTTCCAACCATTTGAGAGATTGGAAAGATGACAAAAAACTTGATAAATGGGTTCCTCATGAATTGAACGACAACCAAAAGAAACGCCATTATGAAGCGTCATCTTCCCTTCTTTTACACAACAAGAACAATCCATTTCTCGACTGGGTTGTGATGAGAAGTTTTTTTTTTTTTTACGACAACCGGCAATGCTCAGCTCAATGGTTAGTTGCCGATGAAGCTCCACAACACTTCCCAAAGCCAGAGTTACACCAAAAGAAGGTCCCGCTGATCGTTTGGTGGTCTGCAACCAGTCTCATCCATTAGTTTGTTTTTTTTAATGCAGACAAAACCATTACAGTAGTGAAGTATTCTCAACAAATGGATGATATGAATTAGAAACGCTGACAACACCCAGCATTAGTCAACAGAAAAGACCCAATTCTTCTCCATGACAATGCCTGACTGCACATTGCCTAACTTACGCTGAAAAAGTTGAACGAGTTGGGCTACGAAATTGTCTCATCCACCATACTCTCCAGACCTCTCACCTACCAACTACTACTTTTTCAAGTATCTTGACAACTTTCTGCTTGAGAAATGCTTAAAAAAAAAAACAAAGTGATATCAAAAACGCCTTCAGTGACTTCATCACCACCAGAACGCAAGATTTTTACATTACTGGTATAAATACACTCGTTTTGTATTAGCAAAAATGTGTTCATTCTGATGGTGCTTGTTTTGATCAATAAATTTTTGTTTGAGTCAAGATACATTTATCTGAATTTAAAAGTTAAAAACTGCAAGAACTTGTCAACCTGATAACAGCATATACGACAACATATCACTGTTACGCAATGCAAGATAATTATAAAAGTACATTATGTGGAGTTGCTTTTCATTCTTCAAAACTAAAATGAATATTTGTAAGCATGTGCTGGGTTCCATGTTTTAATGGTGCATATGAATGGCAGATGTTGCATGTAATAAATACTGATTAAAGGAAATGGGATGTGTGTGCAGAGAATTGAAAATATTTCTGGTTGGAGTTCAGCCATCTAAGATTATTTTTTAATCATTTGAGATAAAATGAGCATCTCATTCAACAGGGAATTATGCTGCAAACCAACCTATTTGAGAAAAGGATTATCTGCAGATAAGCCCCTTTGCATGGACACTGCCTAGTTGTTATATCCAATGGATATCTTGAGTAGTTAGCTTCTGGGTGGTTAAATGGTGACCACTGACAAAGGCTGGAATCTGGTTAGGGGTGAAAAAATTCCGGGGGATGGAGAGATGGTGAAAGCTGGATTGGGGGGGGGGGGGGTAGTCATTTGGAGTTGGACGTTCAAAGAAGCAGTTTTTTTTTTTTCTAAGGGTTAGTAGTCAGTTAGACCGATGTACCTCTCTTGGCTAAGGAATTGTATTGCTGGAACTTATATTTCTGTCTGGTCAGAGAAAAAACTCATTTTGCAGGTCTACTATTCAACCTAGCAAAACGAGTACCATATTAGCCTCTAAAAAATAAACCTTTGTTAATCATTCTTAAACTAGAGTTGCCATTTTTGTTTGAATACTTACCTAATTTGCTGTTGAAAAGTTGTAAGACAAGGGGTCGACGGGTGACGATGCCAGATCCTCGAGGTAGGAAATCTCTGATAAAAAAGAAAATCAAGCAAATATTAAAATCTTGCAAGTTGAAAAGTTTAATAACAAAAACGTGTAGATTTACAAAACTCAAAATACAAGAGAGAAAAAAAATGTAGATTTTCAATAATGAAACATGAAAAAATAATCCTTTCCTGTGTGTGTGTGTGTGTGTGTGTGTGTGTATATATATATATATATATATATATATATATATATTACAAAATAAGTTTATACCCGAGAGCTCTTAACGATAGACATTGTCCCTTTTATAAGTGCTATCTGCATTTTGCCATACATGGTCTTCCAGACATAGCATCCGAATTTTTAAGATTTTTTTTTTTTTTTTCTTTCATTAGGTCAATTGTTCCTACAACAAACAACCGGTATAATGTTTATATCTTTCAGAGATCATATCATTTTTATATCATTCCTGAAGTCCTGATATTTTATCTTTTCCTGTTCAACTTAATAGGCTATAATCATTTGGAATGAATGAGCACAGTCTTTTCAGGTTTGTTTTATATAGCAATGTCTAGTTTGATAGCCTTGTCTTTTATATAAATGTGTGTGCGTGTATTTTAGGCAGTATAACTCTGCCAACATTTTAAACATAATTTACTTTTAAATTTTTTTTTTAATTCTTAATTTACTACACAGTTCACACATCACGTCCTGCAAACGAAGTCTCATCACTACAGCATTCATTAAAAAAGCCATATATTAGCAGACCATTTGACAAACTTAGCAGATATAAACAAACACACACACACAAAAAAAAAACATAAAAAACACACATACACAGAAGCATTCCATGTTGTTCAAAAACATTTATCTTACATATAACATGTAAAACCTCATTCAGGGAAGAACAAAAATATTTGTAAACAATTGTTTTCTTATATATTATTTAATTGGAATTCATTATTGAGATGAGTATTATTTATTGATTTTATTTATTGTGGACTATTATTCTCATCTTTTTTAGTTGTAGTTTTATGCCGTTTCGGCCAACTATTCCTCCGTCTTCGTCAGCTGGTAACCACGACAGGATAGGAACTACCCAAAGCCGGCCAGAGAACTTACTTGGCTAAAACATGGTGAGACGACAACAACTATGGAAGGCAGTAATTGTTGTGGATACAGTTAGGAGATTCGGAGTTCCTATCCCTTTGCAGTTACCCCCTGACGAAGGCCAGAGGAATAGTTGGTCGAAACGTTGTGAAACAACTAAAAGATGAGGATAATAGTCTGCAATAAATAAAATTGTTTTCTTCTCATCAACATATTTTCTTGATATACAAATTATCATTTTCATGATGCTGTTTCCTTCATGTGTAGAAACTCAAATTATGCTGAAAAAATTGAAAGGTATCGCTTCTCTTTTATATACTTTTCATTATTCACATAATTTCTTTCAAAAGAAATACTTGCTAAAGCCTATTTTTGCATATGAATATTCATATTAAAGCTATACCATGTATGTTAAGAGCTTTTTAATTATTTAATTAATTGGAATTCATAATTGAGATGAGTATTATTTATTAATTTATTGCAGTCTATTATCCTTATCTTTTTTAGTTGTTCCACAATGTTTCGACCAACTATTCCTCTGACCTTCATCAGGTGATAACCGCGACGGGATAGGAACTCCAAATCTAACTTCATCCTCAGCAATTACTGCCTTCCATAGTTGTCGTCTCACCACATTTTGGCCAAGTAAGCCTCTGGCTGGCTTTGGGTAGGATTGAAACTGCTATCTTCAGACAATGCTCACCTGAAATCATATTCAACTATCCACTGCGCCACGGGCCCCAAAGGGCAGAATAGTTGGCCGAAACATCATGAAACAAAAGCTAAAAAAAGATGAGGATTATAGTCCACGATAAATAAATTAGCTTTTTTAATGGTTTGTACACTTGAGCTATAATAAATCTTAATGATAATGAAAAAGAAATTTATGTAGTTATTTCTCCTCCCCCCCCTCTCTCGTATATATCCTACACACATGTATATATTAGGTTGGTGCAAAAATAATGCCGTTTTTTTATGTTCAACTATATATATAAAAATTACATTATTTTTGCATCAACCTAATATATAACTGCCCTAATATGCTTCCAAACAAATCCATTTCAAGTATTTAGGGGAATTGAGAAAGCAAATCTATTTCCATTTTCTTTGTTATATATATATATATATTTTCTTTTCCTTTTCTTTATAAAAACATTCCAGTTTTTTTTTTTGGGGGGGGGGTTCTGTTGCTTTTTTTGATTTCACTTATATGAATATTCATGCAAAAGATTTCAGGAAGAAGAAATGAGAATACCTTTTCCCCCATCATTTATATGGAACCTGCCTAATTATGATGAAAAAATTGCATTCCACTGTTTTTTTCACTTATTCTACCTATCTTCTTGCTTCCTCAACTTAAAAAGATTTTGTTGCAGAAAAGTATCGACTTTCTCTCTCTAAAATATTACTTTTCCCGTGTCCAGAGCTGGGACAGTTTTTGACATTCCACAAGCTCACACTTAAAAAGGAAAAAGAGAGTCAGATTGGAATGGGGACAAAAATGGATGGTCACATTTAATGCTGCTAAGACTAAACTTGTTTCCTTCAATAATTACAAGAAACCTTCTCTACCACCGATAGCAATGGCCAAAGATCCATTAACTGCAAGTACATATTTTAAACTCCTCGGCCTAACGTTCACAGAAAACATGAGCTGAAACAATTACATTGAGAGTATTACCAGGACTGCTGCAAAGAAGGTAGTTCTCTCTACCGTGCTAGAAAGCTACTAATGCCCAAAAGTATCCTGTACCTCTATAAGGCCACCATTCGCCCATGTATGGAGTAGTATTGTCATATTTGGGTTGGTGCATCTGCCACTAGTCTCTCACTCCTAGAAAAGGTTCAAAAGAGAGCCATCAATCTGATAGGTCCTGAACTGTCATCTAGGCTTCAGCCTCTGTCCCATCGACGAAATGTTGCATCCCTCTCCCTGTTCTACAAGTACTTTAACGGTGAATGTTCTGACGAACTGCAAGCACTTGTGCCCCCTCGACATAAATACCCCCGACAAACCCAACGAGCAGCTAAATCCCACCCCTTTACATTAGCGATCCCTAGATGTAAGAGAGGCTTCTACTAGTTTCTCCCCCAGAACCGCTATATTTTGGAATTCCCTTCCGGGTATCTGCTTCCCCAACAGTACTGACATGCAGAAGTTCAAGTGTAACGTGAACCGACATCTTGCTGCCCAACTCCCCGCACAGTACCCCTGATGCTTATGTCTCTGATACTAGCCCCCTACATCAAAGTGGCAATGTGTCTTGTTTGGGGGGGAACATGTAAAAAGAAAAAAAAAAAAAAAGATTGAAAGTAGGAGTAAAAAGTTCAGGACAGAAATGGAGATGGATGACCAGCCGTGGTGTTCTGTAATTGAATCAAAGCAACAGAAGCCCCCCCCCCTTCCCATTAATATATATCTCCGCTCTCCATCTTCCTTTCCATCTTGGTTGATTGGCAAATGGAGAAGATCATTTAGGATTGAGCAATTCAAAATTCATTTATTACTACCAGTTGACTTCTCTTTCAAGATAGCAATCGGATTCCCTCTTTTATATGTAAATGACTTTCAAAGTATATACATCCAGGAAAGAGTCGGCTCATTGCTTCACGAGTCCCAGTTAATGGACATTCGTGAACTACTAAAATAACTTTTTTTAGAACTGAATTCCATATCATAAGCTTTACCCATTCATTGTTCAATTCACCGATCCATGAAAATGCCAGTTATATTGAAACACTATAAATTTAATATAAAAATTGAAACACTATGAATTTAATTTTTAAAAAATGATGTTGGACAGATTTTGATAAGTTGACCTAAACTGCATTTAAGCTGATGAATCAAACTGTTTTGTATTAACCAATTTTTATTTGTTATTATTGTACGATGTCATTGGCAATAAACATAATTCAAAAAAAATAAACACTTAATCTGGTTCAGTAGTTGGCTAATATGGCATGCTGGAGAGGAGATGAGAGGACTCGACTGACAGACTTGTAAAAATCTTCAGTGCAAGAAATAACAATGACTGGTGGTCAAAAGATTTGAATTCACTTGCCAAGTCACCTTTAGCTCTAAAGTGTGGTACTTAATCCCTAGGTCAGCATCAATTACTATGAGAAAGACGAGTGTTTAAATCCTATATTATGTCAAATTAATAGACATATATAGTAAGCTTAGTCATATAGTGTTCAACAGCAGTGATCAGAATGTTGCATTAGACAAAATCCTTGTTTTTTTTTTGTTTTTTTTTGTTTTTTTGGGGAGGGGTATCTTAAAATATTTATTTTTACCTACAGACATCAATATTTCATGCTTATGAAATCATATATATATATATATATATATATATAAAATTCCAGGTTAATATTGTTCAGAGGTGAAACGGAAACGTCCAATGAATTTAATGAGGTTTATAGTAAAGTGCTCAATACCAAGGTAGGGCTAGATATACATTTTATTTATTTTTACATAAATATTTAGATATTGCTACGCATTCATGGGTATGTTTCAGTCAACTAGTCAAAAAAAACTAGAGACTTCATCAAGCAATGTTGTTTTTACAAAAAAATAAATTCTTTACATTTTATAAAAGTAACATTGCCTGATGAAGTCTACTTTTTTATAACTAGTTAACTGATACATACTCATGAATATGTAGCGACACCTAAACATGAATAAAAACCTAGACATGAATAAAAACTGCATGTGTACGTATATAAGACTAACAGGGCAACTCGGCATTGCTTGGGACCGGTGTAAGCTATTTCTGTTAAAACTTCTTTCTTCTCTAAATCCGATTGCTATCTTAAAAAAGAAGTCAACTGGTAGTAATAAATGAATTTTGAATTGCTCAATCCTAAATGATCTTCTCCATTTACCAATCAACCAAGATGGAAAGGAAGATGGAGAGTGGAGATATATATTAATGGGGGGGGGGCTTCTGTTGCTTTGATTCAGAACACCACGGCTGGTCATCTATCCAAAACTTCTCTCTCGCTTTATCCATCTATTTTTCTCTCCTCAACCTATTCCTCTCCAGCAAGAGATCCACAGCTATAGGAGCAGAAAATACCTAAATTTAAATGTTTACGCATACTGAATTATTATGGAACCCAACTGCCCAGACAATTTTCTTATTGATCAGAACTGGTTAAATCTTTTTAATTAAATGTATTTAAATTGCTTGCGCATACAATTTCAAAATTGAAACAAATTGTGAGTAACTTTATTAATGGAATCAGAAGCAATTATAATTGCATTAGGAATTTTACCCTCATTATTTAAAGCAATGATAACGAATTAAAAAAAATAAGCATTTAAACAAATCAAGGGGTTTTTTTTTTTTGGTTTTGTTTTTTTACTGCAACTTAAAATCAGGAAGATTCTAAATTTTCAAATTTCCTAAAAACTATTAGGAATAGTTTCCCAAAACAATTAGGAATAAAGTTGACCGTTTTGTATTTCTTAATGAAAATGTAAACATTTTTAAGGAATGCAATTAACAGAATTGATATCAACATGCAAATGTTCTTTTCCTCTTCACCTTTTGTCTCCATCATGTTGCAATTCAATGATGGACAGAAAAGGTTGCTGTTATTTTTTCTAACAATTAAAGCCATCAAACATCCTTGTTTACTAGAGAAACTTTGTCACATCTTTGAAAACATTTTATAAGTTGAATTTGGAAATTTTAGAAAATCGAATGTTATATGAATTTTTATTAAATGAAAATAATTTATTTTTCAGAGACAACTTATTGATAGAAGAATTATTATTTGGCTTTCTAAATTCTAGAATTAAACTTACAAAATGTTTTCAAAAGTGTGAATAGGTTTTCCTATTCAAAATTCATGCCAACCACATCAACACAGATGGGTTCAGATTTCACAACAACCGTCAACTAAGACATATCTTTTTTCTCTCCATGAGATTGATCTCTCAGATTAATACCAGCAGCAAAATTAAGGGAGGAAAACAATAAAAAACAAGTTTGTTTGTTTTTTTACGAGTAAGTTGTTTTTTACAATAAAAATCTCAGAAAAAAAAACAAAAAACAATTCTATTTCAGTTTTCTAAATTTTCAAATTATCTCCTTTTACTGATCTAATTTGACAGGAACTGCTAGAATCAATCTTGACTAAAATATTATTTTTACTGCAAATTAAAACTCGAATTATAAATAATATACAAATTATTGTGTTGATATACACATATACAATAGAAAAGCACATGACTTTTTGATCACAATAACATTTATTTTACTTTTATTTCATTTGAAAAATCTTCTATGATATAAAAGGCAGTTATTTTTTTAATTTTCTTATCAGTTTATTTAAGCTGGGGATGGAGCATCCTCCCAGATGCCAAACATTCACCCACTGATTCCAATCAAGAGATCTTTTTAAGATTCTAACTGCTACTTTACATGCAATTGTTTGAATCTTTTGCACTTGGTTCACAAAGTACATTTGCCAGGTAGATTTTGAAATTCTTTTTCATGGGTCTAGTTCCTCCTATAATTACTGGAATGATAGAGATCTTCCAAAGATTTCGGTTTCTATTCATGCCATACATAAGACTTCGGTATTTTGTTATATTTTCCTTATCAGCTCTGTTTTCTAGGTACATATAGCTGTAGAGATTACATCGTCATAGTGGATGGTGTTTGTGCCTGTTCTTTCTGGTAAAAGTTCTCGGGATTTGCAGCTGCATTCGATATTCAATTTTTTTTTTTACAGATAGTTCAGTGGAGATATTTACATACTCCATTGTGTCGCATTATATAGTAGCCCCACCCCCACCCCCCAGCAGAACCTTACAAATGTAAAGTGCCTTTCGAGTTAAAATGGCTCAAATTTTGTGCATATTAAAAAAGAATTCATGCCTTGGATTTTTATAAAACTTTCTAAAAAGTTGTAATTAACTAATTTCTAAAAAATTTTGTTTGTCTATACCTCGCAATAACTCTTAGGTGTGTCCCAGAGGCTCTTTTAGGGCTAATAAAAACACTCCATTTTTGGGATTATTTTACTATATTTATCTAAAATTTTCTGTGTATGTTTATTTAGCAGTTTTGCATGGTGCTGAACTCAAATTTAAATATGTTATAAGGCCTTAGGGACTTTTGGCACTAATGGTTGGTGGAGGGGGGGGGCAAATGATGGACCTAGTTATTTCTTTTTTTGCATGGAGCAGAACTTAAATTTACATATGTTAAGGCCTAAAACTGCACCGTTTGTTCATTTTCACCAAGATTTGACATCTCCTGGATACTTGTGGCTAAAGGGAGGGGGATGGGTATGCTAAACTTAGTTTTTTATGCCTCATTCACTGTGCACTCACGGGGGACCATGCATGCTTCACTTGTTTTTTTTTGTTTTTTTTATAAAATGTAAATCAATTCCAGAACTAAAGAATAAGTTTGCATGTTTTTTGTGCCATTAATGTAGATTAGGAAAACAAACATCGATTAACTAATAATAATATATAGATATGAGAAGATTGATTGGAATTTAAAAAATCTGAATGGGAAGGGACCAGAAAAATTTGTTTATTTTTCGATGCACAAAACGATTCTTTTGTTTTTTGTTTGTTTAAAACAATATTTGCATAGCTGATAGTAATGATATTTAACTTCCAACTACTAGTAAGACTAAAATCTATGGATCACCCCACAGTGTATTTTTATGTTTGTGAAAATAGATACATATAATACAAAGTTTTAAGGTAATCTGAAAATTAAGAAAAGAACTCTACAGAGGCAATATTCTTTCCACTAATTGTTATGCATATACGATTAGTTTCATATTGTGCAGTTTCAATTCATGCTAGTATCAGCAAAATTATAGCTGTGCTATAACAATTATTTTGCTAAAATCTTTCCTCTGATGAAAAGAACACATTCTTTGAAACTTCGCAGATTTAGGAATTCTTAAATGTTGCTTTCTGAATTTTGCGGCGAATCATCAATTCTTGTAAATTATAATTTACAGTCTTTTATAATAATCTCTATTTCCTATATTGGTTGTATTGAGAGTTTTTACCTGGTTAGGATTACCATATAAATATAAATAATTATACTGTCTTTAAGTTTACAGGAACTTTTGACTGGTAAATTTTATAACTATCTCTTGATTTTATATAAATAATGAAGGAAGAAATTTCAGTGTATGCTTTGAATTAACAAAATGGCAAACAAAAAGACAAATAGAAACTCATCTGAACACAAATGGAGGTCAAAGTTCCCACAAACAAAAACATGCAACTTTATTTTTATGTCAAAACATCTTTATCTATGACAGGATAAATTTAGTGGAATTTATGTTCAACAGAATTTCAATTTGACAGACACTTGAAGACTGCCATGAAGTGCAGTGGCCGAAATGATGTTGCAACAATGAAAACTAAAATGAGGTCACTAGTAAAACTATAAATTAAGTACAGGAAATCTCTCTCGTGTGTGTGCGTGCGTGCGTGTGTGTGTGTCTACTGCAGAAGATCAGAATAGAATTTGTACTGTTGGTTTTAAATTCTAACAAAGGGTCCTTTACTAGGACTCTTCAGTTTCTGTTTATGCTTCCTCAGAAAATGGAAGCTAGTATGTGTGACTTTTTGATAATATTTCAATCTTATTTTCATTTGTATTATTTTTTTACTAATTCGGCATTTCTAACTAGACATTTCTTTCCTATGAATAGATAGTCCAGTGGGTAGAATGGACACCTAAGCACCGAAGACAGGAGTGATGACCTTCCTCTGCTAATGAATAGATGTGCATAATTATACTTGCATCAGCGTTTACTTTGCTGGGGTTGAACTGTCTTTTTCTACCCTGTAAAATGTCTTGAATCATAGTAGTAAGGTTGCAAGAGATGGTAACCAATCATGATTCTACCGTCAAATACAGACAACTGAGCCAAATCCACTCTGATCATTCTTTATGTTTATATTTATGCTTGCACAACTCGGGTAGAAATGTAAGGAGGATTATGCTGCAACTTAAAGATCCCCCCCCTCCTCATCTCGGAGTGATGAGCTACATAAGTGAACCACTGATCCTTGTTTATAACTGACAGGGTTGGACCTTAACTTCATCGATCTTCATGTACAAAAATGATTAAACTTTTGTGCTCCTCATCTTTTTCATGTATGAACATGTTTTAGCTATCTGCCAGAGAAATTAAACAGACTCAACTCCAGACTACAGGAAAGTGGACAACATCTAAAGACCGTGCCACCGGCACTACCATTAACCGCCTCTCAAAAGAGAAAGGCAATTTACTATTTCACACTGAAGCTCATTTAATCCCATATAACTATAATGCAACAACGAACTAAAATACAGTAAAATCATTTTTGGGGGAAAATAAAAGGTAATCAAAATATATTTTTGTTAGTGATGAGTTTATATCGGTGCCATCTGTGAAGCTTCCAGACTTGGGGACAAATCACATTTTCTGATGGACGTTTTTATATATCTTTCCATACAAAGCAAAAGAGATAGCATTCAAGCTAAGAATTTTATTTTATTTTTATTTTTTTTTTTTTTGACTCTTTATTTTGTTGACAGGTGAGAAGATGGAAGGTGGCGTGGAAAGATGGAGTGGAGGTCACTTCAAGAGAATTGTGCTTGCAGACAGGCAAATGTAGAAATGGATGTAATTTTTAAGAGACTTTCACCATTTTAACAAGAAAGAATAAGAAAATGGAATAAAAGCAGAACGAGAAAAACGAAAAATAAACAGTTAAAGAGTTAATTGCTGCGTAAGAATGTTTTGCTTTAAAAACAATTTCATCCGATTTTTCATATCGAACTTCATAAGACTTCAGAAATTGGTTCTGAAAAAAATGTGTATACATACATGAAACAGCTGTCTATGGAATCTATATAATTATAAAACTCAAAT
Source organism: Euprymna scolopes (assembly GCF_053919585.1). Taxonomy (NCBI): domain Eukaryota; kingdom Metazoa; phylum Mollusca; class Cephalopoda; order Sepiida; family Sepiolidae; genus Euprymna; species Euprymna scolopes. The sequence goes on along the minus strand of NC_136507.1, from coordinate 13,563,344 downwards.
GACCTTGTAACGAGTGATGTAACCCACTTTCTGGTTTACGACATCCGGTTGCGTATGCGCGCATAAACATTAACCCATAACAACGTAAACAAATAAACACAAATTACTTCTTTTGCAGATTTTGACTTGTGCACTGAAATATTAACGTTATCATTTCGAAATTATTATTTAATATGGGAAGAGTGGGAGCGTTTTGCAACTATTCTTTATTACAACTATACTGTCGCTATTTTCTTACAACTAAACAACTTTAACCCGTTGACAAACATAAGAACAATTGTAGTAAAGCCAAGACTACTACTACTACTCTATCCGTCACTTTTCCTTCCTTTTTATTTTTTGTTTACATTTCTAGAAACAAAATAGTTGTGTGAAAACGGTGAATTTGTTGACACATTTACTAATCTGGTGCAATATTAGTTTTATTTTATTTTATTTATTTAGGTTTTATTTTTTTGCTTCAGGTTTTATTAATTTTTTTTTTTAGATTTTAATTTTCTATAATTTGGTTGAAGGATTCCAATATGGGTTTTTCATTCTTATATTTCTCATCGGTTTTCTGCTAAATGACTTTCGTCGGCGTTCGATTCGTAGGAAAATCATGTTTAATTTTCGATTTTTGAGCGATTATTCGAAAAAATAAGTAACTTTGCACGAATAGGGAGGATTTTTTTTTTTCATGTTTGAGTGATCCCTTTGTGACTTTTCATTTTAATATACTTTCATAGAAATGTTTCTGTTATGTCAAAAAATAAAGCTATTTTCTTTACGTCACAAGTGTCACGCTCATACATGAATTCCCTAGCTAATATAACATACTGACCCAACGGGTCACGGGTAGTCTAGTATATAATATAATTAAAATTATAAAGATACTAGAAGATGTACATATATATGCCCTGTGTTAAACATAACATTAAATCCTTAAAAAGTTGTTTTTTTTAATGGAAAGAAACTGAGACATGTGTATGCGAGTATTGTCTTTTTCTAAATAGTTCACTTCCTAAGAAAAATACTAAAGCTGAGATCGAGACTAGAGTGAGTCGAGTATGATAACCATTAAGCTAGCTTGACACGTTCTTTAAAAAAGCGTTTTGAAAGCTATTTATTCTTAATGTGAACAATTTGTGCATACACAGTCGTGAAACAGTTTACAAACAGATAAGCAATTTTTCAATTTTGATCTTTAGCAACCCTTTTTTAATCGATTTTCATCTAAATAAAAAAACAAACAAAAAAAAACGTTGTCAACTTGTCTAAATACCCTATATACAAAATTTCAAGTCTGTAGATCAAAAATTTGTTGTGTATATAGGTTGACAAGTGTCCTCACACACACACACACACACTTTCATATATATATATATATATATATATATATATCGGATTTCAATATAGAATATTCATACTTTTGATTACAAATGAATCATTCTGGACCTACGAATTACAACTTTTTTTTTGACAAATTTGATTTTTTGGACTCGCTTCAGATTACAGTTTCATCTATGTATACCTTAAGGCATATTACTTCATAGATTATTTGTTGCGCCCAAATTTTACAAACCTTTTAGATTTTAATTTAACTTATTCTATCTTCGGATTCCAGAACCTTCCTTATGGAATATCACTATTAATTGATTAATTTTTATTTCGTCCTATTTGAAAATGTTATTTTTATAATATATTTTTAGATTAATGATTTTTTTTACTAATGTTAATGATGAAAAGAGTATCTTTGAAAATCAATGGGTTAAGATTTTTTTCTTTATTTGTTTGAATTTTTGATGGATTAATAAATATTGTAATCTATTCAATTTTTATGTTCAACAATTTTTCTTGTTGATATATTACTTGAATTCATCCCAAACAAAGAATACTGCCACGTAAACATAATAGGCTACTGTAAATTATGTGTTAGATTTATAGAGACATCATGAGTTAGTTGTGCAACGAGATGCTTATTCACATTACAATACAGAAGTATGCAAGATATTTCTGGACACAATTTTTTGCTTCTAAAGAGTAACACATGAAAGATCCAGGATATATATATATATATATATATATATATATATATATATATATATATATACACTTGATTGTTCATATGTAGATGAAACGGTCTTTAAAGTTATGAATTTTTCTCTTTTTTTTAACAATGAATAGAGTTATCATTGAAATTTAGCATTCTATTGTTTATTTATATATGACTAGCAAGGGTGCCCGGCGTTGCCCAGGTGTTTAGCTGGTGTAGTAAGAACCCAGGAGGTCAAATTAACAGTAGCGGAGGTGCCCGGAAGTGTGTAGGTGGTGTAGTAAGGAACACTAAGAAAAGGGGGGAGGTAATAGGCAGGCAGGCTGGAACCTGTAACACAAAGGAGAAGAAAAGGTTTAAAAAAGAAAATGTGACATCTTAGCCAATGTCTCCATGGTCAGACCGAAAGCATTGAGTGATTAAATTAAGTAAAGTTAATTCAATGATGACTTGCTAAAATGTCGGCAAAAAAAATTAACCCCTCTTTGTACAAAATGGGCGGGTTTAGGTTGAAAGAATTAATGTTTTTGGCCAATTTCTCGATATTTGTCGTCCAAGATGTTGAACTTCAAAACAATACTTGATCTAGTTAGGATCTGTCGCGTCTGTCGAAAGTTTTAACGAGACATACAAATATACATTCAAACAGACAGGTGAGATTGATATAATAAGCCTGGGTGCCTAGTGTTGCCCAGGTGTTTGGAGGTGTGTGTTGAGCAAAAAAAAAAAAAAAAAGTAGTAGTAGGCAGGCAGGCTCAAACCAGTCACATGAAGGTGGAAAAGAAAGTAAAAGAAAACCTGACGTCATACCCAGACTCAATGACACGATCAGAAGTTTGGAATGTTAAAATTAGGCACAGTCATTCCAACCAATACAATGACTTGCAAAAATGGCAACGCAAAAAAAAAATTAAAAATTAAAAAAACGACCCTCCCTGTAGAAAATTGCCCAATTGAGGATGAAGGAATTAATATTTTTAGCCAATTTTTCAATATTTGTCATCCGAAGGGTCGAGCTTCAAAACAATACTGATCTTGTGAAAATCAGTCTCGAAAGTGTCGAAAGTTTTATGCAGACAGACATACATACATACATTTAAACAGACAGGAGAAATTTATATTATAGACTAGCAATCGCACCGGGAACAATGTCTTAAGCTCCGTTTCGCTTTTATTAAATGAAAAAACCCAATCCACACGCGGCGATCGAAAAATGTGGAATATTTAACTTTTCAAACTCTGACAAATTAAATAGACAGGCTACCCCCATTGTTAACTTGTAGATATTATCATTTAGACATGATATAAAATGTTTTAAGGAGTGAGCCGACCGATCGCTTCTTGGAAAAAAGCCTTTCTCGGACACACACAAAAAGCAACATACATTCACACACACATTTTCGCTTTTGTATATATACTAGCGGGGGGTACCCGGTGTTGCCCGGGGTGTTTGGAGGTGTGTGTGTGTTAAAAAAAAGTTTTAGTAGAAAGGTAGAATTGAACCCCCGAAGCCTTGACGCGAAGGTGGAAAAGAAAGGGAAAAAAAGCCAGACACCTAACCATCTCAGCCACGATGGAGAAGAACTAATAAGGGCATTATGTGAAGGTTTATGAGGCAAAATAAAAAGGTACGAGGAAGTGGCTTGATATCTGACCTAGCTTTGCGCTGCAAGGCAGATCATTCGCTTTTCAAGACGTGGCAAGCTCATAAAAGTCGGGCAAATTAAATACACACGCGAGCCCCGTTGTTAAGTAGTAGTTATTATGACAGACGCGATATAAAAAGTTTTAAGAATGAGTAAGTCGACCGAGAATCACGGCAAAAAAAGCCTTTTGCCGACATACACAAAAAGCGAACATGCATACATACATAAACACACACATTTTGCCTTTTATATATATAGATATATATTAAAATACTAATATCCATTCATATATATATGTGTGTGTGTGCGCACATATGATTTTATTATGGAATTGATAAAAAATATTGAAAAAACATCTTTTACTAAATAGTATTTATCTCTAACATGTTCTGGACGAATTCATTTAGAGACATACATGATGTGCCTCAGTTTTTCAATACTACATATGAGAATTTCCTCTATTTACCCAGAATGTAAATTGTCACTGGCAACTAAAAGATACAGTTACAGACACATGTGCATGTATAAGAATAGATATTGCATAATAACAATAATAAAACTCACAAATTCCAATATTCTTTCATGCTTATTATATTTGAAGATCTAAGAATAAGTTTCTTTCTCGGTTGCTTGCATCAATGGAAATTCAGGAATAAATCCTTTGCCGCAACTTCAAATGGAAGAACAGCCATTTAAGCGGCATGAACAGATGAAGTATTTTATATTTGCTAAGAAAAAAATGAAAATAGATCTAACTCAACAAATATGAACATGAAACCATCTATCTCGCAAATAAATAACCACTTAAGCATGTGCACACCTGTATCATGTCCTCTTTCTCTCTTTCATATATGTGTGTGTGTGGGTGTATGTATATATAATAAACGGTTGTAACCTATTGATTGCTCTCTGAAGCAAAACAAACCATTTTCTTTCAAATACAATAAGAAAAATAATTTTATTCTTTTACTTTTAAAAAAAATTGTGTTCACTACAAAGCTTTCAAAGAACATGGGGTGGAGGACGAAAAGATGCAAGCGGCATTTGGTCCTAGACCTTCACTGACACAATTTTTGTGTGATTCCTGGGCCAGTAGCAAGTTTGCTGATTACTTTAGCACAGGAATTTCTAGGTGTGGCAGGATATGGTATAGCACCAATGCCGAGCGCAAAGATGCAAATATGCAAAAGAGGAAATGAGAATCAAATAATACATTAGATTTGGCCTCAATTGAAAAGGGTTATTACATAATATTTAGTTTATTTTAAAATTCAAAAGTCAAGGATGTGATGCTATATTTAAATTAAGAGTCAAATTTATTGCATATGTACCTCTTCTAAAAAGAGTAGTGTAAGGCCTCTTTCTACTTTCAAGGAAAGAGAAAAAAATGTATTACTAGATTGTGATTGGTTGAGCAGATCATGTGATTAGTTAGAGGGAAGACATTTGGAAATAGTGTCAGTAAAGTTATAGTTGTCAAGAGATAAAACAAACCTGCAGGTTGACATGTGATATGACCTTCATGACCACCAGGTCAAAGCCATGACATTCTATACTAGAGGCCACTTTGTAGTACAACTGAGGAGCCTATTGACAGAGACTTTTGAAAAAAAAATTAAGTCAACTATACTTGAAAGTACATGAAGCATTCTGATTCACAGGTTAGGATAAGAAAATGTGTTGAAAGATAAATGAAAATATGTGGATCATATTATTTACTAAATATCTTTATTATCTTTTTATTGTTTAATAGTTATCAGTTCCCACAAGAAAAAATCCAGTTTTTATCGTTAATCACATCTTTTCATCCTCAGATACGAGTCAGAGTGTTACCCATGTATTTTTAAATATAGTTGACTTAATTTCCATTAAAAGTCTCTGAAAATCAAGCATTCGTCAATGGGCTTCCAGTCGTGCTTCTCAGCTGCATCATGAACTGGCCTGCAATACAGTATTCTTTAAATTATTTTTTTTATTATTATTTGTTTAAAATTTAGAAATGAACAGTAAAGAGTCAAAGGAAAATATAAAGCAACCAACTACCAGGAGAGGGGGAGGGGCGGTTGTTGAATCAAATTAATTAATATTGTAAAAAAGTGTTCATCATTAATTTATCTCATTGCAGATGCCAGCAATACACATGCCGTGAAAAAGAAATCCATGATGGCCACAGTCCGCAACCGGTGGGAACCTAAACATGGTCATTAAGACACTCACAAACACAAATGCTAATTCATTATTTTCAGGATGACGTGCGGTAATTAACTCTTCTAATAACAACATTAGCAATTAAGAGTTCAAATCATTAAATCAATTGTTATTTACACAGAGCGTTACCACTGTCAACCAAAGGAAGAATCTATCAGGCATATGTATACAGTGTGGTATCGAAATGAAACCTGAGGGTTGAGGATATGTGTTGCATGGAGAGAAATGACATAAGAATGATATGTGTAATGCTAGCCTTAAAGACAGGCTTAGTTCTGATGACCTCATAGGAAGATTAAATCTAGACAGTATAGAGAGATGGGTGCAGAAGAGGAGACTTTCATGGTATGGCCACATTGAGTTCTTAGGTCAGTATAACAGTTCAGGTAGCAGATTTAGTTTACAGAAGAAAGTCAAGTAAAGCATGGAAAAAAAAGAAGACTTGAGAAAAAGAGGGATAAATAATGACTTGTCCAGAGATAAATTTGTTTGGAAATTAATTTTTCAAAGCTATTTAACAAATGCCAATATGTAAACTGGACATAAAACCAATATGATGATCGATTATGCCACTAATATTCTAGGAAAGGTACAAATCTAGAATTTCCTTAAGCGATGGACAGAAAGAGAGAAAAAAAAACCTACTCAGATATAAGATAAGTCTTTATTCATGTCTAAGTGTGATAAAGTTCCTTCATGATATTTGGTTTAATATGTTTTACGTGTAAGCATATGTTGAATAACTTTTAGAAATTAACTTTCAAAGTAAACTATCTGGCTAGGTCTTTATTCATCCCACTTTCTTTCAAGTTTATCCTTATTATTTCCTTTCCACCAAGAGCTCAACTGTTTTACATCTAATCGAAGAACTATCATCCATTCTTTTAATGTGACCATTACTTGTGTTCAATAATTTGTACATGTAGAGTTGAATGTAATAAAGAAGAAAGCGTTCGCGTGTGTGTGTGTATTGTGCGGTTATACAACTTACCTTCGGATGGGATCTGAGAGAGAGAGAAATTAAAGATGGCAGCAATGGATTTATAAGGTGTAATTTCGTGGAATCTCACAAGATCCCATCTTCCTCTGCACTCGTATGCAAATGGAATGGGGTCAGTTTTCTAATAAAATGCCTGTTGGTGATGAGGTGGTGGGGGGAAGATGTGCTGGAAGCTGAGAGAGAAAGTTGACAGTGACGAATTCTAGCTGAACTTTTGCTTATTGTATTTATTTTATTTTGTTTTGCTGTTTACAAGCCCATTTAACTGCAATACAATAACGGTTTTTATCATTAAATAATCCAGAAAGGTTGATATGCCATTAACAGATAAACTAAACTATTTAAGACAACAGGAAGAGAGATGGATGCATCAAACAAAACAGATGAGGGTGGCCTAAATTTGGGGCATTAAGTTTTTACTTGATAAAGTAAAACTTAAATTTAGTAAATTATCAAATCTTTACACTAATTAAAATTATGTTTGGAAATTTGAAATGAGGATTGATATTTATTTATTTATCCCAAACAAGGATATTGCCAGTCTATTTGGGGCCATGTCTACAGGGCACTATATAGGGAGATGCGCACTGAGATGTCCGTTCTAATTACATTAGAATTTGTTGATATAGTAAGGGAAGCAGAGCGGAATTCCAAAATCTAGCAATTCAAAGAAAAAAAACTATTAGAGTAAGAAGCCTTTCCAGTATCTAAGGATCCCTACATTTTCATCTTGAATTTTCACTCATTTAATTTTGAATGTTATTTTTACATTTCAGTTGTTAGAACTAGTGAGGGGACGAATATAATATTTTTACTGATTCCAATACAATTACAGATTCCAATTCTTTATAAATCTTTAAATATTTAACTATAGAGTCATCCCTCTCCCCCGATTACCATAAAAGCACGTTAAATGTGCAGATATTTTCTCAAACGTAAAAATACACCTATAGATTTTAGTGGTAGTTTAAAATCAATATTTTATTATTACTACCAGCGGTGGAAGATTTTGCTTTAAACAAAATAAAATTAGGGGCAAAAGAATCGTTTTTGGCATCTGAAAGTAGGCATATTTTCTGATTCCAATACAAAGGTTTGGATTTTTCTGATTCCGGAACAAGTTATAACCTTTGGTGCATTTTTCTGAACTTAGGAATCTTTGTCAAAATCAGGAATCGGAATTTTTTTGATTGAACCTTTATTTAAAGGTTCATTATGTAGATTGTTCTTGTTCCATTGGCTATGCCAAAGTAGAAGAGTTCAGCAATTTATACTTTGTTTTTAGTATCACCTGCAGTGAGGCAGTCACTTCAAACTGATTGCTACTCAACTCCTTTATCCATTGCACTACAGGCTGATATAGACTTTCAGAGTTCAAGAAGATGCACCTAATGAAAGGTCAGCGATTATATCAGTTGAAATGGTCTGAAAATAACCACCATGAGAATAGTAATGTGAATAATCCAATTAATATAAATTGATACTTTTAAATACAATTGACACCTTATTTTCTAAAGGTGTGGCATTCGCCAATGTCTCCTGCAATAGCATTATGGAGTTGGGAAAGGAGGCAATATTTTTTAGACTGGAACAGATCATTATTTCTACTTCCCACCAACCTAAATTCTCACTTCTTTTTACTTGGTAATTATAATAATAATAGTATGAAAGCAAACAGTCTAAGACATCAGAATATTGGTTATTAAGATTCTTCCAACTTCTGTCTTTCATCAACATCTTTCTATAAATAACAGACTCCAGTCTACACCTATATTTTCTTTGTGTAATGTATCGCTAACGTTTTGCATAATGAGAATAACAAATGCTGAAGACATTGAGGGAACAAAATACTCAAAGATTTAAAGAAGCAGGTAAGTAAGCTATCTACAACTACTAGCGATTACAAACACATTTCTAATTTATAAAACTCATTGCGTCTGTATGTCACTATTCTTTCAAAGACGCAAGGTTGCAGAGCAAGCTTTCAGAACAGTGCAAGGCAGGTCAAATGATTGCATTTTTGTGGACCATTCTTTTCTGGATTTTTAGCTGATAAAAATAGCTGCTAAGGGGTCAAAATTGAATAACATTCGAACTTGGCAGGTGTAAGTAGCCAAAACATGTTATTGGTACACATGTGCAAAATTTAAAGTTCATTTTTAACTATTTTTTTTTTTTTTTTAAACAAAGGAATCACTAATTATTAAAGTCCAGAGGCCACTCCAGGATAAGGGTTTATTTCTTATCCATCCGACGATAGCTCAAATAGCAATGCCTAGGGCTGGAATACGATATGTTTTGATTTCTATTCTAACTGATGGCAACCAAGTCTTGCTTTTTTTAAACCTTTGAAAACATATACCCAGTATATAATAATCGATAGAGAACTGACTGACAATATGAAGTCTACATAAATTAAAATACATTTATGTGTATTTATGACCGGCAGTGTGTGTGTGTGTGTGTGTGTATTTCTCTTAGACTATCTGTCTGTCTATTCCACTGTTACTCAGAAACTACTGGGTTAATCTGGTTGAAATTTTGTATAGGCAAATGTTATAAGTGCAGCAAACTAAGTATTATGGTATCCATTTGTTGCACAATTAGGGATTAATAGATTAATAGTATTTAATGCAAAAATGAGTACAATTTTTGTATCAGTTTGGTATAAAGCACTCATTTTAAGTTGAGCTATAACTTTTGCCCATTTTAAACAGGCTAAAAAGTCATATATGTATATATATATATATATATATATATATATATATATATATATAAATACATATATATATTGTTACAAACAGCCACCTCGACATCAAAATACTGTCTTATTATTCTGTTAGTAATATAGAGTAGATATTTGTTTGGCATGTTCTAACTGAATGGGGATCCGCCAAAACCCAGTCTGGAGAGATTCTCTTTCCTTGATCGAGGACGGAGAGAGTGACGTGTGACGGCGGAACAGTTACTACACTGCGATCCGATCTCGGAAGCAGAGAAAAAAAACACTACGGATTTCATCACCCACGGAGAGAGAGAGAGAGAAAGGAAGAGAGAGAGAAACAGAGAACGAGGGAGTTGAAGAACGCTCGATCGACGTTAGCACCAAACACCTCCCACCTCCTCCAATATGAAGGCAAGTGATAGGTCGTCATTCGGTCAGTGCACGTAGTGAACTCGTTGCCCCAAGAAGCAGAATAAGGATTTCGTCAATTCTATTTTTAGAATCAAGGGGCAAAACAAAGAAAGAAAAAAATAATAATTCTCTTGTGTGCAAGTAGTTTTGACCAAAAGTCCGACCGCGTAAAACGTATTTCTGGATAACCAAAGCGACATGTCACATTTCCGAAGTTGGCAAAGACGGAAAAAAAAAAAGATACCTGAATTAATCCCGCGATAAAGCTATTTTGGAAAACCCAAAACGGATGCCGACAGGCATGTTTAAAAAAAGAAACAAATCAAAAATATCTGCGAAGGAATCGTTTGGAACTTATGTCTCCCACGTGGAACTGGAGTGCGTCGCTCGGCGTTAAGAGACTGGATTTGGTGATTGAAACTTTCTTCCATCACAAGAAAATTTATTTGGATTAACTGTAGCTATTGCAAATTGTCAAAAGAAAAGAATTGAACTGTAAGTGCAAAAAAAAAAAAAAAAAAAAAAAAACCTTTGCTTTCTTTCTCTGTCGAGCTGGAGATCGGACTTTTCATCGTGTGGACCGGTTGCTGCCGTATACCTTTTGTCTTTTTGTTATAGGATTCTCTTTGAGTTAGTATGTTAAAAATATTCCCCAATCCCATTAGCTTTGAATATATTTGTTTTTGTTAAATCTTTCTTCCCCCCTATCCTTAATAAATTTAGTTTTATATGACTTGAAAGTGTTTGTTTCGTTATCTCCTGCAAATCTTATTGTGTTTGATTTTTGTGTTTATTTTGTATCCGCCTGTCTCACAGAAAATAATTGTTGTTTTATTTGTTTCAAACCTTTTTTGTATAAAAAAGGAAAATTGAACCCAATCTGGGACCTATGAACATACCCCTAATGCAGAAGATTTATCTGCCTATGATAAGCGTTTGCTATCCATAAATGCCTATCCATACCTCTGTGTTTGCATTTTATTGTTATATCTAAATATTGCCCCGGCCCGTATGTAATAATATATACACTTTATTTGTTTTTACACAAACATTTTGGTATCACTACACAATCATGAGTATATTTCAGTCAACTAGTTATAGATAAGTAGAGACTTCATCAAGAAATGTTACTTTTCCAAAAGTCAAATCCTTAAGTATATCTGACTCCATTTTGTATTGAGCACTCGTTAAAATTCATTCTCTGAATATTCTTAACTTGGAATAATATATGATTTTGTTGTTGGCGTTTTTTTAGCAATATTAACACCTTCAAAACACTTATTTTTATTCCCCCGTCTCTTTAGCGTTTTTTTTTGTTTTGTTTTTTTTAGAGCTATAAGCTCTTTTTTGTTATTCCTATATATATATATATATGTGTGTGTGTGTGTGTGCGTGTGAATAGATTGCCCTTATTTTTTATTTATTTACATGCATAAAGTTGGGTATGCATACAGGATTCATTCTGAAACTAATTAACTGATCATCTTAAAATGCAGATGTTAGGTGTAAAGGGTCGTAATGCTGGCTATATTTAGTTTTATGTAAAAGTAAAAAAGGGGTGAAAGCATGAAAATGATAGAAATTTGAAACTAAGAAATGAAATGCTAATAACGGGTTCAGGGTTTGTGCAGGGTGCATAGAAGTACTCTCTGAGTCTCAGAAAATGCCAGATGGACCCCAAGGAGTTAAAGACTATAAATTTACCAAAATTTAAAATGTCACTCAAAGCCCTCCTCCCACAGAAGTGCCTCTGAGCCCTACCTTAAAAATTGAATATTATAAAATGTAAAAAAAAAATTTTTTTTAATAAAAATAAAAAAAAATAATAAAAAATTAATAAAAATGTAATGTGAAGCTGGGCATTAAAAGGACAGTTTCTCATTCTATCTTGGGCAACGCCCCGGGATTTTGGGTCTTAGTGCTGGTTACAACATAAAAGTGGTGATATTATTTGAAACTCGATATTTTAAAATGTTTATAATCAAAATCCAAAGTCATTTTTTTATTTATTTATTTTTATTTGCTTATGTGGCTAGAGAATATATTAATGCGTTTCTAGTGGCAAAAATAAAAGTGCAAATAAATGTTTTTACACTAACAAAGATGAATCCGTGATACTGGCATGGTTGTGAAGCATTCATCTTTATGGATAATCTGTTGCCGAAGGATGGTCTTGAATCACAGGAGGGTTGCCAGTGAAGGAAAACTTGGAACCAAACGATGAGGTAAGACAGTATAAGGTGAACAAAAAGGGTTTAGGAAATATGCATTCTAGGGCCGTGGAGTAAAATGGGAGGGAGACAACCTGCCCAAGGCAATTTAAAGATGTACACCAGAGACACAAATTTCATATTGCAAAAGTCTTATTGTTAAAATTACAAATATATTGGTCTCCCTAAAAAAAATAGTTTTAAATTTAAGAAAAATATGAAATGCTTAGAGCAATAATCAGGATTGCCTGCGAATGAATGAATAAGGAATTGTGTCTCCTTGCACAAAGCACTGAATCCGATGTTATTATCAAAGCTATCCTCCATTCAAATTTGGATCAGCCACCACATCTCTAAAACGAAATTATGTTAAATTCATCATCATGATTTAGGGTTAGTGTTAGGGGTTAATGTTTTCTTTTACACTATCGCATTTATATCAACTAGCGAGACCTGAGGAAATTCCACAGCAAACTGTTTCATATGTAATATATTGATGTTGGCATTGTGAATGTTCAGCATAAATGGAGACCCCCTAATATTGTAGCTCTTTTGTTAAAACTAAAAAAGTATTTATCTAAGCTAGCAGGGATGCTCAGTCGTAAAATACGCTTAAATATGACATTTTAATTTATGCAGATTTCGTATTATTGTAGTCAATTTTCTATCAATCCTTATATATTATAAAGTTGTGACTTCAAAAATAAAAAAAATATATTGATATGACTTGGGTGCATCAGTTTGAATCAATTAAAAATGTATGAAAAAAATAATATATATAAAATAGTTTATATATATATATATATATTAGTAGAACCCAGGATACGGTGCATCTAGGATAAGGTTTTTTTCAGGTTATGATGTGGAATACAATGTTTTTCCGGCCCTTGGTTATGGTATTTGCCATGCCTTACGGTGTTATGTGTATTATATACTGTATTGTATTTTGTTACAAATTTTTAATGCCGTATCCCGGGGTTCTACTATATATATATATATAGATAGATAGAGAGAGAGAGTTCCTTTGGCTTTAATCAAAACCGAAACTAAAACTTAAAGAATTCTTGGTAAAATTATAACAAGAAATGAAAGGTCATAACAATTAAACAATAGTCACTTAGAAGAAATAAAAGATGTAAGTGTGACACAAACACACGTTATCGTATAAATATATAGATTACTATTCAAATAAGTCTTGTATCTGTGTTTCTTGCTTGTATTTAACTTTTATAAATACAATTTTTTTTTTTTACTTATGATAATTATTAAGTAAATATTTATTGAAATCAAAAATAAGATAAGAGAAAAATAAAAAATATTTTTAAAAAATCTCATCTACAATATAAATCTCACCTGTCTGTTTAAATGTATGTATGTATGTTTGTATGTCTGCCTAAAACTTTTGACAGAGACGACAGATTTTCATGAGATCATATCATTTTGAAGCTTGACCTTTCAGACAAATATCGAAAAATTGGCCAAAAACATTCATTCCTTCACTCTCAACTGGGCAGTTTTCTATAGGGAGGTTCGGTTTTTCCACTGACATTCTTTGCAGGTCATTCAACCCTCGCGTCAATGACGTCGCATAAAACACATTATTTCGACCGCCCATGACGCAGTAGGCACATCGATAAGACAGTTTGCTTGTTTTGTTTTTTTTTCACCTCTTTTTCCTCTACCATGTTACAGGTTCAAGCCTGCTTACCACTATTTTTTTTTTCTCGCAATTTTCGCTTTTTTTTTTTTTTTTTGCTCAACCAACACCCTTATACACATCTCCACTTTCTTTTCCACCTTCACGTCACAAGTTCGAGCCTGCCTGCCTACAACAACTTTTTGTTGTTGTTCAACACACACCTCCAAACACCTGGGCAACGCCGGGCACCCAGGCTAGTCAAAAAATAAAATGATAATCATACTTTGAATTATTTATAGATGTTAAAGTTTTATTTTTTGTACTTGTATCAAAAGTAGATAATTTTCTACAATAAAAATTGCAACCATTTGCAATGATAATAAGCAGCAAAAAAAAAAAAATAAATAAAATAAATAAATGAAAAGCAAACAAAAAAAAATCTGGTGATCTGTAAGTTTCTTATGGAGACAACTAGAAGCACTTAAGTTTTTACAAAGCGCAAAAAGATATACTTGTTTTTCTTGTTTTATCTGGTAAAATCCTTTCTATCCAGACACGTCTCTTTAGCTTACTTATTCAATAAGATAATTGCTGAAACATAGCGAAGATCTCTCTTGGTTCAAAATAAAGTCAAGCTAGAAGATTATTGAATTGTTTTACTATGAACAACAATGAAATAATCATAACCAGATTACATCACTGACTTATCTACACTAAGACTGCATTTTCTTTTATCTTCTATAATATAAATCTCACCTGCCTGTTTAAAGGTCTGTATGTTTGTTTGTATGTCTGCCTAAAACTTTTGACAGAGCGGACAAATTTTCACGAGATCGGTATCGTTTTGAAACTCAACCCTTCAGACGACAAATATAAAAAAATTAGCTAAAAACAGTCAGCTGGGCACTTTTCTACAGGGAGAGGTCGCTGTTTTCACCAATATTTTTGAAAGCCATTCCCTTTCGATTGACTAACCTTAATTTAAACCTTCTCCACTTCCATGTTGGCAATGGACGCAACAGCAAAGACATCACTTTTTTTTCACTTCCTTTTCCTCCATCACAGTATAGGTCTAAGCCTGCCTGCCTGCCTACTACAACTTTTTTTGTGCTTAACACCAACTTCCAAACACCCGGGCAACACGAAGCACCCAGCCTAGTCTTATATATTGCACAGCTGTATAATGGTATTAAATAAGGAGTAATAAACTTATTTTTTATTTATCTGCTAGCTGTATCTAGCTGGCAATGTTCAGGATGCAATTTCATTGTTTCAGTTTTAACTGTGTTCGTTTGCACAGGTTTTAAACTTATGCGGAAAAAGAAATAAAATTTTAGGTATAAGGGAGACAACTATTTATATTCTTAAATTAATTTTATTTTATGTTGATTTATTTATTTTGGGGAGTGTGTAGAGGGAGATGGAGGCAATTGACAAATTTTTCCATTTTATCCAATTGAGACTGCATCATTTGTTTTTTAAATAAACCATAGTATATTATTATGCCATTAACAAGTACTATATTAAGCATGGAAATTTGCCTTTTCACTTTGCTATTTAGAACCAGATCGCAATTTGTTAAACATTTGAACACAAATATTAGTCCAGGAAATTAAACAATATTGCCAAACAGAACTTTATCATATTAAAAAATTTTTTTAATTTTTGAATTAAAAAATAAATAAATAAATAAAATAAAATAACATTTAAATTAAATGCACTTTCAAAATCAATATGCAAATTAGTAAAATGTACAACCGATATGGAATAGTTGCTATGGTATCCATTATGACAATTATGTACCCCTCGTGTAGACAAGAAAACTCCGAAGTAGTAGTAATAAAAAAAGGACAAGAAAACATGTTTTTTGTTGTTTTTTTTTTAACAGAAGTAAAAAGAAAGGGGGGAAAAAAAGAAAAAGAAACAGAAACATACTGACAAGTTGCCTTTTTTCTTTAAGATGGGTCTGGTTTCATATGCATAGAAAGTACACAATATAGTACGCATTAAGTTTAAAAATAAATAATTTTCCAGCAACTGAAAAAATAAACTAACCTGAAGCAACTTAGGAAAAAAAAAATGACTTAATAACATGAGAGAAAGAACTTGATTTATAAAGAGGAAGGATTACGAGGGGCGTGCAATAAGTAATGCCCCTGACCCACTTCCAGTTGTCTGATCTGGCTGAAATTTTGCACGTGCAATGATTTATATCTCTATAGGTTATGTGGCAAATTACAGCTCTGAACTAATTGCGGTTTCTATTTTACAGGTGTTTGAACTGAGTCAGGTGTGAAATGGAGCCTGTTGAATGTTGAGCAGTGATCCGGTTTTTTTATTTGAAAGGACGCACACCACAGGAGACTTTTGACGAAATGAAAGAACATTATGGTGATAATGCCCCATCATATGACCTTGTAAAACGCTGGCATCGTGAATTCAAACATGGCCGGAAGTCTGTGGAAACAGCTCCCAGACCTGGTCGAC
Organism: Euprymna scolopes; assembly: GCF_053919585.1. Classification (NCBI taxonomy): domain Eukaryota; kingdom Metazoa; phylum Mollusca; class Cephalopoda; order Sepiida; family Sepiolidae; genus Euprymna; species Euprymna scolopes. The sequence goes on along the minus strand of NC_136507.1, from coordinate 13,546,983 downwards.
ACCCCCCCCCCTTCTGCCATTGATGAGGCATCTGTCCGTTAAGTTGAGACTGCCATTTTGGAAGATCGGCGCATTACTATTCGCCAAATAGCCCAAGATGTCAAGATTAGTACAGGGTCTGTGGAAACTATCATTCATGACCATTTGCATATGCATAAGGTGTCTGCCAGATATATTCCCAGGTTGCTCAGGTTGCTCACACCATTCTAGAAGCGAGAACGCGTCGAGTGCTCGAGGATGAATTAGAAGATGTGCCAAGAAGAGGAGTCAAAGTTTTTCAAAAGACTGATTACACAGGATAAAACCTGGGTCAATCACTAGGATCCAGAGACCGAAGCCCAGTCAATGCAGTGGAAGTACTTGGACTCACCACCTCCAAATAAGGCAAGGGTGCCGCCCTTTGCTGGTAAGGTCATGTTCACAGTCTTCTGGGACCAGGATGGAATAGTGATGACAGATTTCCTGGCAAAGGGTACCACAATTACAGGAACCTATTATGCTTCACTTTTGAGGAAATTAAGGGAAGCTATCAAAATCAAGAGGCGGGGTAAGATCAGCAAAGGTACCCTCCTCCTGCAGGACAACACTCCGGTCCACAACTCATATGTCGCCAGATCAGAAGCACTGGTGTGTGGTTATGAAATCTTTCCCCATCCTCCCTACTCTCCTGACCTTGCACCCTCTGACTTTCACTTCTTCCCAGCCATGAAGTTGTTTTTGAAAGGAAAGCGTTTCCCATATAATGCAGCCTTGAGTTCTGAAGTCACGTCGTGGTTGGAGGACCAACCTGGGGTGTTCTACAAAAACTGTCTCCAGAGCTGCATCAAACGATGGGAGAAATGCATAACTCTGGATGGTTCCTATGTAGAGAAAGACTAATAACTGTGCATAGTTTCGTTTCTCTATGGGAAGTTGTCAGGGGCATTACTTATTGCACGCTCCTCGTAAATTAAAGATTTTGTTTAAATAAAAATTTTATGAAAATACATGCAAAAAAAGAGTTATCACTTGTTCAAATTGAAGACAATGTCACTATATTTGCTCTAGGATGGTTTGTCATACCTAATATAATCAGTTTCTGAATTTTTGAGATAGGAATTCATTATTCGTATTATTTGAATTCTTCGGAACACTGTTCTCATCTTTAGTTTTATTTTCACAAGATTTTGATTGATGCAATCCTTTTTTTGCAAAGTGTATTTTGTCAAACTCTGGAATCGTTCTGCTTAATTTAAGAATCTCAAAATTCATACTAGAAATAGTCCGTGGCACAGTGGATAAAGTACTTGGTAAAATTTAGTTGTAAGTTATACTCCTCAGTGCAGCTAACATTCAAAAACAATTACTGTGAATTACTTAGGACTTCTAATCAGCTGATGAAACAAGAGTATGCTACCCCTATAAATTAAATAAAGGGTTCTGTTCGAAATTCCGTGCAAATTTCAGAGTTTGTCAAGATATACCTCGACAGTCAGAAGTTACACTGATGGAAACATTGTGAGAATAACACTTAAGATGAAAACAGTAGTCAAAAGAATTCAAATAACACGAATAACAAATCCAATTAGATTTTAACTTTGACTAGCAGGGTTACCAGACATTGTTTGGGGTAAAAAGCATAACATTTGTATCAAAACTTCTTTTCCTATTCTTCCATCCAACCCCATTTCTCTCTCTCTCTCTCTCTCTCTCTCTCTCTCTCTCTCTCTCTCTCTCTCTCTCTCTCTCTCTCGACATACAGACAATTCCCTCATGCTGATCTATTATTGGAGGAATCTATAAAAACGAGTTAACTTCTTGATATAAAAATCGGCTAGTATATAATCTGGATGAAAAAACTATTACCCTTCCCACTCCAGACGAAATCTATGCCAGTTTAGGGTCAAAGTATGCCCAACTTTTTCTAGATTTTAGATATTATTCATCCAAGGCAATACTGATAAAAAAAATCCCAACCTTGTGCATATGTTTTGTTATTTTTTACTTTTAGCTGGATATACAAACATGCAACTGCCCAGCTGCTCTTTATAGAACAAATTACTTCATCCCATAGTCTGTGACAGTATCCATTGCAGTACTTGTGCCATCCACAAATAAATACCAAAAGAAAAGTAAAGATTAACCTAAAAATCATCTACCAAAAATAATCTATAGAAAAGGTCATATTTTTTCCTCTGATATTGACTGTATCTATTCACAATTGTTGTTCATCGGAATAGATTGAATATTGATGAGCAAGTCCGTCAGAAATCTCCAGAAGAAGACGTATTGCCACCTACTGATTTTGATATTCTGTGAATAGCGTCAGACAAATGATCAGTGTTTGGCCATTACCTTAGCATCTAGTGAGTGGGCAATGCAAACATGATTGAACGAACTGATCTTTTGCAAACAATGATTGCACTACGTTTTTGGCATCAGGTTTGATATCAAAATCAATAATGACTCACAGACATAAACTGTCAATCAAATAACTATTCTCTCTCATATATTACATGTTTTTTTCCTGTTTTAATTTTCTTATTTTATTCTTACTAGAAATTCTACCAGATGCCAAACATTCACCCACTATTTCGGTTACTCCAACCAAGAGATCTTTTTAAGGTTCTAGCCATTCCTTTGAGTGCAATTGTTTGTATCTCTCTTGCACTTAGTTCACTGGGTACATTCACCGGGTAGTTTTTGAAATTCTTTCTCATGAGTTCAGTTGTTCCTATAATTACTGGAATGAAGATCTTAAGATTCCAGTTTCTTTTTGTATCATACATGACCTTTTTATTTGATCTTTTCTCTCAGCTCTATCAAGGCCAGCATCTTTAGAGACACTTACTTCAACAAGGGTTACTACTTTCTCCCTCTTGTCATATATCACTATATCAGGCTTTTCAGCTCTGTTTTCTAGGTGTGTAGCCGTAAGAATTCCGTAGTCATAATGAATGGTGTATGACTTATTTCCAACTGTTCTTTCTGGTATACATGTTCCCAAGACTTGCTGCAACACTGGATATCCAATTTTTTACAGATTTCCCACACTCCATTGTGTCACATTGCCCCTCCCCCCGGGCAGAACTTTACAACTGAATGTCAGGCAAAATCTGCATTTGTTATTACTAAGAGCTTTATAAAAGCAGTAATCATTAAGCCTTGATTTTGGGCAGCCATTATCCTTCTCTCCTGATCATATTAAAGGGATTCTCTTTTCAGCCAATCTATAGAACCTTCCTTATATACATTTTTCTGTGATAATTCATTCAGGAAATACTTTGCACTCTGTTGGTTGGTCTATTCTTTCAGTTTTCTGTAATGGAAAGTCTTTGTGTAATTTTGCTGATTGTTCTAGACTATTTCCATTGCAGGCTTGTTTTTGGTTTTATTTTATATATATATATATATATATATATATATATATATATATATATATATATATATTTTTTTTTTTTTTTTTTTTTTTTAATTAAAAAAAAAAGAGAAAAATTTTGCCTTTTCTGATTTACAAAAAAGGCGAAGATCTGGATTTTTTAAAGAAAAATTAACCAATTGTTTTTTTTAAATCATTTTCCATGATTTTGTTTTGTTTTGTTTTTTTCTTTTTTATTCTCATTTACCTTTGCTCCCTCATTTTAATGCTATACTTTCAGTATGTTCAACTTATTTTAATCTGAAAACTCCCCATGCAATCCATTATGCTTTAGTATGACACAAAAGGGGAGGGGGAAATAAAATAATAAAAAGGTAATAAAGAAAAAACAAAAAGAGGATCGAAAGTTTAGACCTGTTTGACGACAACCCTTTGGCATATTTAATATCAAAACCCAATGTTAATTGAAAATAACTATGATTGGCTGGGTTCATCAGTATATAAAATATAAACGTTTCAGCTTATAATTAAATGCTGAAACTATGCCTAAATCGTTGATTGCTTACTATTAATTGATTGCTTGGTTGGTTGTTTTTGTTTTACGGCATATCAACCTTTTTCAGGTTATTTAATGCCGAAGCTAGTTATTTTGAGGAACGATTTTTAATGGAGTATATATTTTATTTTTAAGTCAGATTCTATTTAACCCATAGTTGGGACCTAACAGGTACTACCACTCTGGGTCAGAGTGGACCTTGGAGCAATGGCAATTAAAGGGTAGCTCCACACTCCCCAAGGCCCGCAAGGTGGGGCCTCATCATCGGATATAGTTTTAGGTCATATCAAGGACCTACTATTAATTGAAGACAAGTGGCTATTTTATAAATAACTAGAAAATAGAGGGTCCATATATTTACCAACAGTATTGGTATTAAAAAAAAAAAGTAAAATAAAATAAAGCACAGTAGATCTGCATCAATGACTACATAATCTGCAATGATATTCATTACGGCAACTATGCAACCTCTAATCTAAAACAACTTTTGCAGACATTTTTCATATTATGCAATTATTGGAAACAATAAAAACATAAAAATAACTGTTGCTGTAGAAACAACAAACTAGCTTCCAACAAAGAAATAATCAGATGATTAACCCGGGACAAAGTGTGGCATGGATTCTAAGTTAACTATATCATCAGAAGTGGAGAATCATCTAATATAAAAAGTTAGTCGTTTTATAATTTTTTTTTTTTTGTCATCTTTTTTTTTCTTTTTACTCACGTTCACCCCAAGCAAGGCCTACTGCCACTTGAACATAAGGGTTTACTATTTGGGCCCGTGCTTAGAGAAGATGAACAAGATGTTGGTTTATGTTACATTTAAACTTCTGCATATCAATACAGTCAGCGAAGCAGGCAGCAAGAAAGGAATTCCAAAGTCCAGCTGTTCAAGGGAAGAAACTATTGGTGTAGAAGGCTTTCTGGCATTTAGAGATCTCAGTGAAGAGGTGTGATTTTGTTGCTAAGCGAGTTTGTCGAGGGTATGGACACTGAGCAAAATTAATATTTGATTCTGGCTTATCAATTTTTCTTGTAAAATTTTACAGCATCATAATAAAATCTAATTAGATTTAATTTCTCCCAGAAAATACTTTGTTTGGTCGAAATTAATTTAAAAAAAAAAAAAAAAAAAACGTGGGGGGGGGGTCTGTATGGACAAATACAAAGTTACTTCCCTTTGGCCATACTTAAGTTTGAAATGTTCACATTAAACGGCCACCTTTTTTTTTTTTTTTTTTCTTTCTTTGTTTTCTGTTTTGGGGGGAGATGTTGGAGGAAGATGGCAGGGTAAAATTACTGTGCCACCGATGCACGTATGGTTACTGTGATGAGGCTAGCTAGCTGTATAGGGGATGGGGAACTAGGTGGGAAGTTGGTAATAAGATGTTCACATTACATTGAAATTTCTGCATATTGGTACAGTAGCAAAAACAGAGCAAGAAGTGAATTCCAAAAGTAAGTTTTCCAAAGGTAGAAACTATTAGAATTAAAAAAAAAATTCCTGGCATCTAGAGATCTCTACAGTGGAAGGTTAGGATTTTGTTGGTATTAGAGTGAGCGGGTGGGTGGATGGGTGGGTTGGATGAGGTGGGGTGTCTTATGCTAGCTCATGTGTTAAGAGAGTGATTATTTGCTAGATAGAATCAGAAATCTTAAACAAGCCACATACTCCCGGACAACCAGTTGCCATGTTGCATTCATATTGATCAGGGTTTTATCGAGTGTGACCAAAACAAAATGGCTTTTTACTGGTTGCTGTACAACAGACGAAAAGCAAACAGTTATGTGTTTTTATAGGTTTAGTATTAGCTTACTATAATGACTAAGCAATCATGCAATTGAGGGTCTTATAGAGAAGCTAATGTGAATTTTCTTAGACATTGATAGAGCAGCTAAAAATAGGAAAAAAAATTTTCATGAAATTAGTTTGATGCGATGCGTTTTACATAAGAACCGTAATGAGATAATTGATAATTCTGACAAAATTCTTATAAATAAAGAGACAAACGCAAAAATGGTATTTCTTAAATTAACACTGCTGTCAATACGAAAAGAAGTCCTTAATGGCTGACATGAAACTTTTACAAAATATATAAAACAAACTAGCAAGTGTGTCTTACTTTAAAACAGTTCAAACTTTTTTTTTTTTTTTTTTTTTTTTTACCCTAATGGCAGGAAAAAGTAGTTCTCAAAATTTAATTTTGATTTTTAACAGTATACTCACAAGCTAAGTTAGAATTCTCTTTCAGGATGAAACTTTCTCAGAACAATGGGAATGAAGTGTTAAATAGCTAAAAAGATTTCTGCTAGATGACTGGAAATTTTATTTTCAGTAAAAGACCTTAAATGTTAAATCTCTCGACCTTGATTAAAATCCAATAAAGACACAGAAAGAAACCAAATGAGACAATGTCATCTTACTGGGATCAATTCAGAGTTTTCAACATTTCGAACATATGATTATATTAGGGAGTGAAAATGGAGAGAGGCAGTAAAAGTAACCTGGTGTTCAGAGCATAGTGAAAAAATATATAGTAGTGATTTCCATCTGATCATTAGGATCTTCCTGTTGTTGTTGGGACGATTAATTAGAAAAATCAGAACTTTTGGGGCATCGGAAGTGGAAAAAATCTATTTTCTGATGCCAAAAACGATTCTTTAATTTTTTTTTTTTTTTTTTATCTAATTTTTATTTAAAACAAAATCTTTCACTGCCAGTAGTAATAATAACTATTTGATTTTAAACTACCAGTAAAACTAAAATCTATAGATCACCTTCCCATACGTGTGTTTTTACGTTTGAGAAATCAATGCACATTTAACATGTTTTTACGGTAATCAGGAAGAAATAACTAGATTTATAAAGAATCGAAATCGGCAATTGTATCGGAATCTAGAAAAAATATTAGAATCGTCCCATCACTAATATATACATAAGTGCGTGTGTGTAAATTCAAATTAAATTTATTTATCTTACCTCTCCTACCACCCTTGTAATAATGTTCTGCTTATTTATATTTTTATTATTTAATTTAAAAAAATACAAGCAACGACTAATGTCGGGGTCTTTATCCTAGTCAAAATCAGTCATTTATCTTCACGGTCTAACAAACATAATAGAAATATCCGACAAGTCCTCAAGGCTAGAATGTCACATACTTCATGCTGAGCATAATTATAGCTAAAGAGTTGAGGTGAGCAATGCTTGTTGGAGATAGCTATTTTATAGTAGAGTTGCTACGTCTATAGTCATTTGACTGGCCTTGTTTGAAATGAAGAAAAGTGGACACCAAAATTTTTATTTAAATAAAAACACAAACTTTTCTAGAATTGAAATTAACTTTATTTGATAGTTTCATTTTATATATATATATATATATATATATATATATATATATACAGGGTGACCCCCCAAAAAAAACGGGTCCCAACTCTAGTTAGGCTCCATTTCTTAGTGTGACTGAAATGAAACTTTGGTCATAACTAGTTTATTATATTCAAAACATCACATCAAAACACTATGGTGCTTGGCCTTTTTTTTCTCCGTTGACTGTAAAATGCTCAGAAAAACAATTGAATGTCCTGTTTTTTTTGGGGGGGTCACCCTGTATATATATATATATATATATATATATATATATATATATATATATATATATATATATATATATATATATAAACACAATATATATATATAAAACATTGCCTGGAAAGAGTTAGGAACACAAAATACAAGACAAGTTGGTTCAGTCATCGGGTATATACTATAGAAAAAGAAAGCAGTCCAAAGAGTCTAAACCATTGTTGAGGTTGTTTTTCTTTATTGACTGAGGTATATGATTCTGTGTCGTGTTCCATGAAGGAGATTTACCTTCCCAAGCTTTTCTTACTTTCTTTTAGAAGAGGATAGTTTAGCCTGAGGAGCCCATAATAAGAATACTGATAAAACTGTCCAGGCATTTTTTTTTTTTTTTTTTTTTTTTTTTGATCAGGCTAGAATGCTCTTCCTCCAGGACACTAACTTTTCTAATCCCACTTTCCCAACCTTGTGTCACATCTTACTGCTGTGGGAGGCTGATAAACATCAAGTCCCATGAGTTTCATCTCTTCTCGCAATGTCATTGCAAAAGACAAGAACAGATTATATAACTTGTCCCAATGACATCTCCAAAGGAACTGTTCATAAATGGGTGTGAAACAGTTCAGACAAAAAGGGCAATAGCCATACATGTTGCAACCGTCCAACGTATCACAACATGAGTTAGAACATGTCAATGTGTTCTTCCCGAACTACATACTAATCATTCCGCAAGTGATTAGATGCAAGTGCACAAAAAAAAAAATAAATAAATATCTTAATTATGTAGCTCCTACAAAGTCATCAAATGTCACAAAGATTTTTTTCATTAACAAAAATATTTCTTTAATAAATAGGTCAGCATTGTTTCGATGTTGTTAGGCTAAAAGACTAATCAGAAAGATCCAGAAAGTTTCAGATGTTATTTATAGATTAGTTATTCTATGAAAATTGATGCCAACAATTTTTCATATTTGAATGATTCAGACTATTGTTCTCATTTTTAGTGTCATTCCTAACGTTTCGGCCAATGTAACCGCCGATCTTCCTCAGGTGTATTTTCCAACTCGGGAATCTTTCTTTCAAATTCCGGAATCTGTACAGAATTTCTAATAGAACCCTTTATTTAATCCATAGGGCTAGTATACTCTTGTTCAGTCAGCCATGACCTGGTAGAAGTCTTAATTTACAATTCTATTGTCAGCATTGCTCGCACTAAGGATTGAACCTTCAATCTCCAGTGTTACATAAGTATTGTTACTTAGAATTGAATTTTACTAAGTACGTTAACCATGGATTTTTTTGCACCAACCTAATATATGTTCTGTAGTTATATTTAACATACATCAAGCTTCATAAATAAAAGGATTGGTATAAATTAGTGTTAGGACGATTACTCAGAATCGGAACATTTGAGGGTATAGGAATCGATATCATAATAGGAAAAATTTGTCGTTTTCTTTATTGGATTTTTTAAAGCAAAATCTTCCACTTATGGTAGTAATGATGAAATAAATATTTATTGATTTTAAATTACCAGCAAAACTAAAATCAATAGATTATCCCTCACAAGAGTATTTTTACATTTAGGAAAATATCTGTACATTTAACAAGTGTTTTTATGGTAATCGGGGAAAAATAACTTTATAGTTAAACATTTCGAGATTTATAAAGACTCGGAATTGGAATCTGAAATTGTATCGGAATCAGGAAAAGTATTGAAATCGTCCCATCACTAGTATAAATAAAAGGTGAAATAATTGAATAAGCATATTTTTCCTAGAAACGTACATAGATCAAAGTTTTGATATACACTGCTTTATTTAAGCAGGTCGTGGTCAAATTGAGGGTAGTGTAGTATCTGTTTACTACATCCTCTCCTTTAGGATGAAGGTAGCATATGTCAACAAAAAAATCTCACAATTCACTGTTCATTAGCAAACTCAGTATTTACATAATATATACTAGAAAAGATTGTTAGTTATTAAAGATTTGTCTCTTAAGAAGAACCAGATATCCATGCTATATTTAGCTTCGGCAATCCATTGATAAATTAGAACATAACAGGTCTCGATAAAATCAATGTAAAAAGTATTTTAAAAAAAAAAAAAAAAAAAAAAAAAATTTAAATAGCTTTGAAGAGCCGAGAATGGAACTGATAGGACATTTCACAAAATGCTTTCCAGGCCATTGATTCGACCGATTGCTCAATATTAAAATCAATTTGTCTTTAGGGGGAAAATTGAACTGACAGGAGGAGAGCTAAAATGGCATCAGCACTGCTTCGACTGCTGCCGCTGCTGCCACCGTTGCTGTAACAACTGCTGCATGCAACTGCAATTTGTAATAAGAATTGCATGGATCACGATGTGCAATTTTATAGAAAAATGAAAAATGGCTGCTTTTTAAACGTTCCCCTCACGGCAGCCATTTTTCTATTTGCTACTTGACTGTAACATTTGCAACCCATCTTCATCAATTAAATGAAGGCCAACAATTAACTAGCAAATGAAATTTTTTAAAATAAAGTAAACAGTAAGGGTGCGACCCAGACCTTGGATTGCATCAACTGAGCACGCAACTAATTCAAGCGTGCAGAACTGGACTCGACAGCGGTCAGGTCACATGGAAGGGGGGAAAAAAAGTTCTGTGGCATATTCTCTTGCGTATAATAAGGAATTTTGAATGTCAATTACAAGAAAAAGTAGGAAATTTGCATTCTATTCAAGTACAACGTTTTATTTTCATGGAGCTTAAAAACAAACGAGATCCAATAATGAGGCCTCAAAGCAAGACCTTTCAGAAAATGTATCGTAACGATTTTTTTCTCTTTTTTATATTAAAAAGTCAAAGTTGAAAGTAACTCTAAGATAAGGGTTAATTAAATGGACTGACAGCTGAATGGTGAAGAATATTACTAGAGGATTGAAATAAGTAAAATTTGATTACAAGGAGAGTTTATGACATGTAAAACACTGCCATGTTTTAGCCAACAGGAAAGTAATCCTGTGGCAACGAGTTCAATGATCAGTATTCTTAGGGATAATCTGATAGTGTATATCAGGGTCAAATCTAAATAGAATTTGCACTATATATAATACTAGCTGGGGTGCCTGGCGTTGCCTGGTGTGTGTTGAGCAAAAAACGAAAAAAAGAAAGTGGTAGCAGGCAGGCAGGTTCAAACGCGTCCCGCGAAGGAGGAAAAAAACGTGAAAAAAAGAGGATAGTGAATTAAATGAGTGGGTAATTAACTTTTGCCCAGGTGGAGAATATTGGGGCAAGGACGGAATTAAAAAAATTTTAAAAAAAGAAAAAAGATAGAGAGAGAAGTGGGATCGAACTCGAAAATGTAGGATAGTTAGTCTTCCTCGCTAACCATTAGGCCAAAGAGGACAGTGAATTCAATGAGTTGGTAATTAACTTAAGAATCATAGGAGTCAGCACAGAAATGAAAGTTGCTTTTAAACCTGGCCGAGGGCCAGTTAAGCTTCCTGCTTTCTGTTGTGGTATTTATTTGCTTACCCACGAAAGCAAATTAGGCACAAGGTCGTTTATAATGTGGGGGAAAACCAGCTCCCCCCCAAAAAAAAGGGGGCACTCTGGCAGTATCCAAATAAATAATAATTGTCTCAGTATGAAGGGTTTCCCCTACATTGATCAAGGACTAATTTATTATTTTATTTATACAAAAAAGACAAACACTTGAAATGAGGGAATTTTTTAAAACTCAAAAGATAGAGACTATGTTCGTTTAGGAATGTGAAATATTACGATCTAAGATGTATAAGAAAACTTTCCCCGGAATCTAATCGACATGAGAACCCCGATACAAAAAGCCTTTAGTGGACATACACAAACGCGTGCTCCCATTTTGCCTTTTGTATACGAGATGAAATTGCAATCGATGATATACACAAATTTAGTTCATAAGTTAAATCAAACACCAAAAGTAAATATATTTGAAGATATTAAAAATTTTATATTATACTACTGTTCTCAACTTGAGTACTATCATGACAACGTTTCGGTCGATGTAACCTCTGACCTTCTTCAGATGTATCTTGTTGGAACTCTGGAATCTGTATAGAATTTCTCACGGAACACTTCATTTAATCCAGGGGGGGGGGGGATAGAATATTCTTGTCCCATTAGTCATAACCGGGTAAAAGTCTTTAGTAATTCATAATTTTATTTTGAATGTCACCCACACTGAGGATTGAACCTTAAATCTCCAGAAAAGCTTGTGTCATAGTAGATAGAGTACTGGGTAAAATTAAGTTGTAAGTTACACTCTTCTGGAGGTCGAACTTCAATCCTCAGTGTGGGGAGACACTCGAAATACAATTACGAATTAATTAGGATTTCTACTTCCTGATTTATTTGAATTTATATATATATATATATATATATATATATATATATATATATATATATAAAATCTAAGCAGTAATCTATCCGTGCTGATTGTTTCAGATTTTAAACGTAAAACAATCATTTTAAATAACTAAATCAACCAATCTATTATCTGCTCTTGCAACATGGACACAACACACTCAAGTAATCAGTGCTTTTTTAAAAAGATAATAATCACAAGTAATTTACTGTAAATATAATTCTAATTGGTTATGCAAACTTACTAATGTGTCAAAAGTAATATTGCTAGTTTTAGTGATTTTTTTGATTTTTTAATTTCATAACTTTCAAACTGAACAAGCCCGATATACTTTTTAAAAAAAAAAAAACTGGCAAGGGACTCTAAGTTAATCATGATTTTTAGTTTAAAATATTCATCAGACTAAGTTATCTTCGTTGACAGCTTATTCTTAAAAATGGACGTCTGATTTATTCAATTTAAAAGTTTTAAAAAGTTTTTTTTAATTAAAAGAAATTTTTTTTTTTTTAAATGCCACCCATGGAACCGTTAATAAAATTCACAATGCTTTCATAATCAAATCATATTTGGTACAAATAAATTGTAGTCTGTGCCTGCCTTGTCCACAAAGTTTAAGTTACAAATGTCCAGTCTTTTTTCTATTGTCATTCAATAAAGCACACCTGCATACGATATAGAAAAACGTCAATAACCCTGACACTCCTCAATGGTACTGGCCTGATTTGGACTGTGATCTATTCAGTTCAAGAATAGGCTGAGGATTGTTTTGGTAAACATTATTTTTGAGGTAAACCCATAGATAAAAATCGGTGAGGAAGGGGAAAGGTGTTTAAAGTCAAGTGAATGGAGCTTATGCAGGATCACACCTACTGATGAGATGATCACCAATGTATCCCCACATATCACTGAACGTTGACAAAACAAAGACTATTGGAAATCCATTACCGAAACTTGAAACTTGGATTGCAGAAAGGATTACAAATTTTACTCACAATACCACGATGGCATTTTTTTTTATATTTTTATTTTTTGAGATGGACAGCTGTACTTTGATTATTTGATAGGTTATCGGATAAACCAACATGAGTATAGATAGCAAATTATGCTTAATAATAATATTGTGAAAATGAGTCACAAGAGGAAGAGTTGTCATTTGACGATGCTGAAACACTTATTAAATGTCAGCCTTGCTGACCGAGATTTATCAAGCATTAATCAGTACGAGTTTGAAACCAACCACTTTTTTTTTTTTTCTTTTTTTTTTTTACTCCAAACAAGGCATATTGCTACTCTGAATATAAGGGGCAACTATTTGGAATAGTGTCTAACAGGGGGCCATGGGGAGTTTAGCATTTAAACTTCTGCAGGTTAGTACAGTCAGGAAGCAGGAAATAAGGGAATTCCAAAGTCTAGCAGTCCAAGGGAAGAAACTAATAGAGTAGAAGGCTTTCTAACATTTATAGACCACAACACTGAAGAGGTGGGATTTTGTTGCTAAACAGGTTTGTTAGAGGTATGTATGTTGAGGAGCACACAAGCACTACGGGTTCATCAAAACATTTCATTAAAATAATAAAACAGCCACAGAGATACAACATTGTGGTGATGGAACAGAGGTTGGAGCTTGCCTAATAGTGTGGGTTAGTTGGTTGGTTGTTTTTGCTTTACGGCATATCAACTTTTTTCAGGTTATTTAATGCCGAAGCTAGTTATTTTGAGGAACGATTTTTAATCGAGCATATTGTTTTTTTTTTTTTTAAAGTCAGATTCTATTTAACCCATAGTTGGAACCCTAACAGGTACTACCAATCCGGGTCAGAGTGGACCTGGGAGCAATGACAATTAAAGGGTGGCTCCACACTCCCCAAGGCCCGCAAGGTGGAGCCTCACCATCTGATATAGTTTAAGGTCATATCCAGGACCAATAGTGTGGGATTAGATTTCAGTCTGTTTTGCACCCTATCTATGAGTAAGAGACTAGTGGTAGATGCACCAGCCCAGATGTGGCGACGATGCTTTTATTATTTTGAACGCTTTGACTAAGTTTTACATCGTAGAAGCAGAATTCAACGATACGAAAACAAAAAGATTTGTACAATCATGCATTTCTTCCTCTCAGGATGTAAAAAGGAATTTACAATCTACATTGTTTACCAAGCTTCATCACATCGCCACAGTATTGTATCCATATGCTTCTTTTGCATTTATTTCCATGATATGCGCTCTGATGAACTTACTGCAGTTGTATCCCCACCTCAACATAAATACACCTAACCCCAACCAACTAGCAGTAAACGTCTATTTTCACTGTAGACGTCCATAGATGCCGGAAATTTTTCTACCATAAGTCCTTTTCCTTGGACCAATTGCCTTTTAAATTCCCTTGTTCCCCTGATATGCAAAAATTTAAATGTAATGTGGACAATCATCTTGATGACTAACTAGCCCCTTTATAGTTAAGTAACAATTATAGCTTTTTGGTGTGTGTGAGTGAGGGGGGTGGCGTCAAAATGCATGTATATTCACTGAACCTCAACACCATTTATTACAGAAGTGCAGTTTATCAGTAGAAACATCGCTTTTCCATGCATTTGAAAATTCTACCTTTTTAAAGTAAAAACAAAAACGCAAATACACGACATTATGGTACTCATGTAGTATTTTTTTTTTTTTTTTTTTTTTTTACAATCTAGTGGGAAATGATCTTTTTCCTTTCCAACAGTTCTTTTCTGACAGAAGAGAATTTACTAGTCTCTTCTCTATTGTTCCCCCCCCCCCCATGAAAAGAGCTTAACTGAGCTCTTTGTAAACCATTGACTGCACTTCCGTGGACAGAGCTTCTTTACAAGGATTTTTCATTTGTGAAACACATTACGGAGATTGCTCTCCTACAGCATAGAATATGGTCATCTTCAAATCTAATGCCAACAAATATTTGTTATAAATCATCCATAATTAATCAAGTTTAGTCCGTACTATTGATTGTCCATTTTTCGATTAACAATAATTGGGTTAACAATAGTAACATACAACTACTTAACTATTTTTGCAGTAACTAGTATGATCTGCTAGCACTTCAAATGATTCAACCTCAATTTAAATTGTCATATCACATAATCTGAGTTATTCTTGAACAGCTGAAATGAAATGCTTTTACGTCTTAAACTATGTTGACAATGGCACTCCTAAATGCTAATATAAATAAGTTGTTTTTTTAATATGGGAGTGGTTAATAAGATCTCAGGTGATACAATACAGTCCATCAATGCAAATAAAGGCAGTGAAAGAAATTGTTGTGATTATATTTTATATAGAGATTTGAGGACCGGTTTCTTATGTGGAAAGCAATCATTTATTAAGTCGCATGATGAAGACTTCTAGTTTCAACCGATCATTTGTCCGAAACATTAGCATGTCCAATGTCGCGACCATATAAATTTGTTTATATTAATAAAAATATATCTTGCTCTGCTTTTATTGAACACTCTTAATAACTTTGTGAAATTCATTAGTTATCACTCTTTAAAATCTATAATCTGATACAGGGTGTCCACAAAGTCTGGCTACATTATGTAGCCAGACTTTGTGGAAGCATCCTGTAGATTATGTAGCCAGATTTTGTGGGCACCCTGTATATATATGGTGCCCACAAAGTCTGGCTACATAATTTAGCCAGACTTTGTGGACACCCTCTACTAGCTAAAGTACCTGTCGTTCACTGGATTCAAAAACAGCATACAGAAAATGGACTCTGATTTATGAAAGTATGATAGGTTATGAAAAGGAAGGGTTATAAAGAGATAGCTTCGAATTTGGGGGTATCAAAACCAAAGCAAAATATGATGAAAGTAAAAATAAAATAGATAAACCCTATAATTTATGATACCATACCTGTTCACACTGAAACACTTATCACAATATTCTGTGGATCTATATTAAAAAACCTTGTTAAACTTTGTGACATATTTACATTCTATGGAGGTCAGGTGTGAACGAACACCCCATAAGTTTATTATACCATATTTCTTCAAACTGAAACATAATTATCAAAGTATACTTATGCAGATAGATATGAAAAGTCTTTATTAAAGTTTGTGCCTATTTCCATTCTATGGAGGCCAGGCGCGAATGCAGATCCCACAATTTTATTATACCATCCCTATTTAAGTTAAAACATACTTATCAAAGTATTATGTACATCTATATCAAAAACACTTGTAAACGTTTGTTTTTTTTTAATTTTTAAATTATGCCAGATCAAACATACCCATTCCTGTGTCTCGATATATCTATCATTATATGTGATCAGTTTTCTATAATAGTCAACCATATAGGAACCTATTCGTGACCAGACACACACACACAGACGTTCAGCTTTAGATATATATATATATATATATATATATATATATATATATATATATATTATGTCCGCCCCTTTAAGAAACTCGACTCTTATCATTGAGCATTTTCAGTTGAAATAAAAGTCTGTCAATTTAGCTCATATGTGCAGATCATCATATAATGATTAGATCACTCAGACATTAAAAACATTTAAAAGAATGAATGTTTAAATTTCACAAATATTTGTCACAGTTAACGGTAGCTGAATGGATTAGGTTCTTGCTAATGAATCCAGACATGGCTTCTGTTGCCAGGTTCGAATTCATCGACTGGTGTTAATTGTGACACCCTGCACTGATGATTCCTGAAAGGATTAAACACTAGGATCTGTAGGTATTTAATAATTATTATAGTAAATAATTTATATATATATATATATATATATATATATATATATATATATAGTAGCTTTCTTCAGTCTTGACAGACTATGGATACCCACATGAAATTTTTGTGACAAGAGTTGCGCTATTTTCAACCACATCTCTCCTGAGTCGGTATTAGATACCAGTGGCAAGTGGTGTTCAGGATGACTGGAAACAATGCTGAGATAAACGGAGTGCAAATACAACATCTAGAATTCCCAAACGGTCAACGATGTGGTAGAACCGGTGTGGCAACATGATTATATATATATATATATATATATATATATATATATATATATATATATATATATATATATATATACACACACACAGTGAATGACACTACAGAATATTGGATGAACTCAACACACTTATCCTTACAAATGTAATACTGTGATTTTGAAAATTCTTCAAAGAATGTTGAAGCCATAATTCTAAAACAATCTTCTTTCCTCTTTATCTTGATGCATCAAGAAGAGTGTAGCAGCAGTGACAACTGTAGTTGTCAACTCAAAATTGGCAGTCTGTTCTAAACATTTAAACATTTAACACGGAGCTGGAAAACACTGAGAAAATGAGAGCGATAGCATGTAGAAAGTGACTAATTTAGGATTTTTGTCCTTTTATTTAATAAAATAAAATAACTTATAAACAATACTTTGAAAATAGGGGGGAGATAAATCAGGAAATACTTACAAACTTGATAATATGAATAACAAACTGATCAACAACAATATTGCAAAATTCTATATTAAATTTAAAAAAAAAAAATTGTACATATTCTTTTCACAATGCAATCTCCAGCAACTTTGCATTGGCATTTTCTGGTAGGTTACATAAGCAGACAAAAAATGTCAAAGTGAAGATTGCCAGGTGATTATCTAATTTCTTATTATGCACACAAAAAAATCCAATTAATGGACTGAGAATAAAGTGGATTACCAGTTGACTACGCGATCCTTTGTAAATGCTGTTTGGTCTAAACTGGACTAAGACCTGCTGAAGAAAGTTGTCAAAACACAGCACTACTCCAGGGACAGCATGTGGAAACAAAATATACCTAAGACATTTCTCTAACCTCAGCATTCTTGCTCAACTGACCACTACCTTGACTTTAGCTGGAACTGAGGATTCTCTGCTCACCGGAACAGGCTGTCATTAGAAGATCAAGAACAGTTTAAGGTCAACCTGGGACTTAGAAAATCAGAGTTTTCTTTTGAAGAGCTCAAATTGGGGGGGGGGGGGGAAAGCTATAGACTTTGGATTACAAGAAATCATTGACAATGCTATTCCCATTAATCTACTCTTAATATACCACAAATCTGCATCATTTGATCTTTTTCAACATACTTTCCATTCATATTATTGAATTCTTTGAACTACAGTTTTCATCTTTAATTTTATTTTCACGTTTCGATCAAAGTAACTTCTGACCCTCTTCAGTTGTATCTCATCAAACTCGGCTATCTCTGTCAAACTCGAGAATCTGCATGGAATTTCTAACAAAATCCTTTTTTTTAATCCACGTGGTTAGCATGTCCAGCAAAATACAATTTAAAGAAGGTTGCAGTTTATATCGATCAAGATGTAAAAATAACACTCCAGATGAGAACAGTAGTCCAAAGAAACTAAATACAAATAACTAATCCTCATCGAAAAAATTTAGAAACTTCCCCAATTTTTTTTTTTTTAAACTTACATTGTTGTGCAAAATGTTTCGTATTGTTTAGATTTTTTCATCAATTAAGATGAAAATTTGATTTCATCAAAGTAAACAATGTTGGTGACAGCAGATCATGCAACCATTTTTTTATGTATTAGAATCAGCACTTTCATTAACCCATTAGGTCATCCTGTCTTATAAATAGGACACTAAATTTATTTTTAAAATCTGTCAGATAATATATAATAATATTAAAAATTGTGAAGTTTGCTAAAATTCTTTTTCTTCTATGATGCATGAACTATATAATCTTGCAATAATAAGCCACTAACTTATTGCCAAAAAGTGCTATATAAATCTTTGTATTAACTGCTTGTCTCCTTACGATAATGCATATATTTTATCATGAATGCGTAGCCTCTTGATTTCTAAAATATATCACATGTACCCATTGTCCCATTTACAAAAGAGTTGATATTTCGCTTTCTAAAAATTAAGTCTTTTTCCTTTCAATTTGTATTTTTTCATCCATTTTTAGTCAAGTGTAAATACTGTTTTTGTTAGAAAAGCAAGATTTTTTTTTTTTTAATTCTTGTAGTCAATTTAAGTGATTTGGGAGTAGAGGGGGGTAAGTAAAAAGCTTTGTTGGATTGTTGAGTGTCTGCAGTTAAAAATTCGAGACCCATAGAAATATTTTGGGGCCATTCAAATAAAATCCGTGGGTCCCAGAACTCAAAATTAAAATGCTATCAGCATCCCTATGAATACATACAAGTCACATGTACATTTGATTGGTGCTACCTTATTTGGTGATGTGACAACCGATTGCCAAAACACATTTCTCAACACTGACGAAGGTAGTAGATAGTGGTTGAAAATCGTTTGAGAAAACATTCAGTATTCCTAATCAACTAATCTATATATATAAAAGCCAAACGTCTGTGTGTATGTATGTATGTTTGTTTGTAACGCTAAAACTTTCGAAAGACGGAACCAAACTTGACAAATTTGGTATCATATCGAAGCCCCATCACCCGGATGACAAATATCGAAATTTCACGTCAAACGGACCACTAGAAGTTGGTCAACTGATCAGTTATCTTCGAGGGGGGGGGGCCAAAAAAACCTGTCATTATCTATATATATATAAAAGACAAATGTTTGTTTGTAACGCTAAAACTTGAGATGAAAGATTCCTCTCCCCTAAAAATAAAACATATGTTCAATATCTGCTTTTGTTTTTTCATTGTTTATACGGTCCCGAGCAACGCCGGGTAGTCCTGCTAGTAAAAAATAAAATCCAAAAATGTATAAATAGATAGTCATTTTTACATTAATTTTTTTTATACGCGTACACACACACGCACATACATATATATATATATATATATATATATATACTAGCAGGGAGACCCGACGTTGCCTGGGATTGAATGATGGGTTGAATTAAAGTTTAACATGCAAAAGTCAAGTACATGCTTCAATATATGCTCTAAACAGAAACATTCATTTCGAACGTGCCCGTCAGATCAAAGAACCTAATGTTGATTTTAGGTCGGGCCTTTTGGCTTGTATGGTAATAAAACTTTAAATGCACTTGTGATATTAGGCTGTGTAAGGTGTTAACTTTCATTGGATTATTCTGATATGCAACCTATCTATGAACTCGCAAAGTTCCTTTCATATATATATACACACACACATTATATATATATATATATATATATATATATATATATATATATATATATATATCACACATCCATACATACATACATACATACATACAGACAGAGAGGGTAAACAGGAATTAAACAAATTTAATCCATGATCATTTACATATGTTCCAACAATTCAAATAACCTAAATTTGTGTATAATCATTTCAGAGACGATATCAACTTTATTAATATACCAGATTACCCGTGACCCGCTGGGTCAGTATGTTATATTAGCTATGGAATTAATGTACGAGTGTGATACTTGTGGACGTAAAGAAAATAGTTTTTTGTGACAAACATTTCTATGAAAGTATATTAAAATGAAAAAAAGAATATAGATAGATTTCTATGAGTTGTTCTGTTTATAATTTTTTTATTTTTGAGAAAAAAAAAAAAAAAAAAAACTTACAGGCATTGAATGATAAGTGGTTTGCCATACTTAGAGGTAAATGTGCACTGAACAGATACCATAATATTTAAAAGTTGAATTCAAATTTTGATACATCTTAATTTAAACGCAAAAAAACAAAAAAAAAAAACAATTTGGACGCTGAAAATGTACACAGTAAAACAATACCTTTTATTGCCGCGTTGATTATTTATTTGTAACGCAAATTAAAAAAAAAACATTTTCGGGGTCATTTATGTTGGTAGTGTAGAAGAAAATGTATGTTTTAAGAAAAGTGTATTAAAAAATGGAGAATAAATTAAAAAAAAAAATGAAGGCAGTGGGTAAATCGCCGTTGTAAAATGCTCTTATGGTTGTCAATGGGTTAAAGTAGATTTGAAAGAAAATTGCGTTAAAATAACTTAAAACGTAATACAGAAATGAACAATGGAAAAAAAAAATGTATTAACAATTGTTTATTTGGATAATTTAAATGCAAAAAAAAAACAAAAAAACAATTGAGACGTTGAAAACGTACACAGTAAAACAATACATTTTATTGTCGCGTTGATTATTTATTTGTAAATGTTTTTTTTTTTAATTTGCGTTACGAATAAATAATCAACGCTACAATAAAATGTATTGTTTTACTATGTACGTTTTCAGTGTCCCAATTTTTTTTTTTTGCGTTTAAATTATCCAAATAAACAATTAATACTTTCTGCTTTTTTTTTTTTTTTCTTTTTTTTTTACATCGTTCATTTCCGTATGACATTATGGATTTATATTTATGTATGCATGCGCAACCGGCAGTCGTAAACTGGATGTTTAATTACAACACCCGTTACAAGGTCATTTGAGTTTTATAATTATATATAGATAATCTCATCAACACACGAGGAATGGGTTCTGATGCTCTAATTAAAATGTTAACTTTGTGTCAACTATCCTCATTGTGCTGATGATGAATGTATATCTATCAAGTTAATTATGTCTCTGACGATCGTACACAAATTTAAAACATTGTTTGAATTTTTAGACTATATGCAAATGATCTTGAATTAATTTCGTTTGCCTCCTATTTATTCCATTTTAGCTCTGAAAAGTCTAACTGCTCTTCTATTGAGCTGATTAGATATCTGCAGTATTTAGAAGGACTGCTCTTAACTCCCATGCTTTCCCCACTAATATATGGGGGTTAGCTAAATAGTTACTATTCATTGTTCTTTCATGTCAGAATTGTGTGTGTGTATATATATATATATATATATATATATATATATATATATATTACATATACATACATACATACACACACATAGAAACACACTCCCATCTTTTACTAATTTAATAAAAAGTATTTTTATAATTGTTTTTCTTTTTTTATTTAATGTATTCTTGCACTTGATAATCATGTCAACCTAACTTTTAGATGTGCTGGAAACTAAGAAATGTGCTTTATAATGGCTGACGGAAACTTAATCCGTAATACCACTGTGAAATGGCCATAATTAAAAGAATTTCTTATTATATCTAATAAGCAAATGTTGTTTTTAAGCAAAGAGAGAACTCTTAATGAGGTGAGAAAGCAGGTGGTTGCTCATCGCCTGCTATGCATACAAGTAAAAGCAGTAAATGATAGGAAGAAAGAAGGAATAAATAAATATTATATATATACACATATATATCATGAATTTATATGTAGTTATGTATTTTTACAAAGTAAAAGCTTCTTAAAGTAACTCTAAAATTAAGATGAGAAAAACTTCAGGCTTGACAACCACACTTCTCATTTTACTTAAAATTTCATATAATTTATAACAAAAGTCTCTACAAAAATTCACACAGATTTGCCAAGTAGTTTCAGAGAAAAAGTGAAATAAACTAATATTATATTACTGTCTTCCACTATTTCTGAAACTATTAGGTTGGTGCAAAAATAATGTTTTTTGACGTACAACTTCATGTCAAAAAATTACATTATTTTTGCACCAACCTAATACTTTGCCAATCTAACTAAATTTTGTCAGAGACTTGTTATAAAGTGCAGCAAACAATGATATTCGTTTGATGCACAGTTAGAGATTAATAGGGATTAGCATTTAATACAAAAATTAGCCCAAATTTAACCATACTAAACCATCAATTTAGCATAAAACACTCATTTTTAGTCAATAGGCTATAACTTTTCCTAGTGTTTTTTTTTTTACAGGCAATATATATATATATATATATATATATATATATATATATATATGAGAAGCGTTAGGTTTTGAAATGCCTTGGCATAAAGATTCCCCTCTATCCCCCAACTAAATGTTTGTATACTCTTATTGAATAAATGAACGATTCTATATTTACCAAGATATAGTTTTTGTGACTTCATTTTCCAT
The DNA here is from genome assembly GCF_053919585.1 of Euprymna scolopes. Taxonomy (NCBI): domain Eukaryota; kingdom Metazoa; phylum Mollusca; class Cephalopoda; order Sepiida; family Sepiolidae; genus Euprymna; species Euprymna scolopes. The sequence goes on along the minus strand of NC_136507.1, from coordinate 13,524,157 downwards.
TCTTATTGTTTTATGAGAATAATGGAAATAGTATTCCAACAAGATAGAGATGAAAAAAGAACAAACCAAGTTATATTTGCATCAACGTTTCGTCTTTATTGTAAGACGTCTTCTAGATGAATGAATTGAAAAAAAAATACCAAAACAATATCTGAAAATATATTTGTTGTGAAAAGGATTATTTTGTTCTATTTTGAAACGAAAAAAGTGGTTGGAAATTTTTTTTAAAAGTTATTACGCTGTGAACATTTTTTTTTTTTCAACTTTTCAATGACTTCATTCTAAAATAAAACAGTCATCCTTTTCACAACAAATATATTTTAAAATATTGTACTGGTATTTCCTTTTCTTCAATTTATTCATCCAAAAGAAGTCTTACAATAAAGACGAAACGTTGGACATAACTGGTTTGTTCTTTTTTTGATCTCTCTCTCTAGATATATAGCTTTTTTAACGGTACAAAAAAACTATAAAGCACTTTGAAAATAGAATACAAACAAATCCTAGGGTCCCCTTTTACCAACAAACTCATCAGGAGTTAATCATTGATATCAAAAGATGCAAAAAGATGAATTAAATTGTCACGCAAGAGCAAATACTCGGAGATATACAAAAAAAAGAAACGGAGAAGAAAAGGTGAATGCGAATTCGTGTGAAATATATATACTATAAAATATACATATAATTGAGATGGAGGGGTTATGAGAACGATCAAAATATCTCCGAGCAAGTGTAATGTTTAAAATTCTTTCTGTCAGCAAAGCAATGGCTTGTGTGAAAGAATTGAGACCGACTCCAAATTCTTAAATGATTTTGAGAGTCAGCCGGTGCAATATTCTAAAACAATCCATTTTATAGGCATTGGCACAAGCTGGATTTTCAATTAGATGTTGGCCAATGGCAGATTCCAAAGCAGAAGGAGGGCGAAAACAAGATGGCTTGCTTAGTCTAATTTTTGCTAGTATATGTTGATTGATGCATGTCTGCAAGTTCAAGGAGGTTTGACCTACATAGCCAGTAGGAATGCAGATTTTACAAAGAAAACCAACCGTAATACAACAGAAAAGAAACAAGGTGTTATAGACTTAACACTGCCCAAAAACTGACCATCAACTCCAATCTAAGGTGGTTTTAAATAAACAGAACACTTAAACAGATCCAGGGCTATAGGAGAATTGTATTTTTCCATTTTAATATATAATTAATCAAATTCTCCGGATAACCATTACGAATAAAAATGTCTTTGACAGTATTCAATTCATGTTAGAGTTTGTAGGAAAAACAAATTCTAAAGGCTCTATATACTAATGTCTTAATAAGCCCTATTTTTTAGAGGTAGGCACAAATGTGCGCTAATCCATATAACGACCGGTAAAATTTGATTTTTGATAAACTGTAGTAAGAAAAGAATTCTTACTACATTCAATCAAGACATCTAGGAAAGGTAAACAGCCTTCCTTCTCTTTCTCCAGAGTAAATCATTATGCAATGTGGAGAGAATTGAGATTATCGAAGAAAATAGTTGCTTCACTCTCAAAAGCAAAGGCTGCAAAAGTGTCATCGACATATCTAAAATATATTGAGGGCTTCAATATATTACTAAACAGTGTTGCCTTGTAGAATTCTACAAAAATATCTGTTAATGCAGGACCCACGGAGCTTCCCATCAATCTGACTGTACATAACATTATCAAAGCTGAATTACACTGACTTAGTACAGATCAACAGGAGTTCAACAAATATATTCTAAGGGACAGGGTGGGGGAGTTAGATTGCTAGTGAGTTAGCAGGGCATTGGTGAATAGGCTAGAAACGTCAAATGAACACATGAAGTTATTCATAGAACTAAAGATTTTGGAGTTAATCTCAATTCTTTCACGCAAATCGTCATTTTGTCAACAGAAAGAATTCATTAAATCATTAGACTTATTCGGACATATATCTTAATCGTTCTCATGCACCATCCATCTGAATTGTACATATTTTATATTATTGTATATATATATATATATATATATATATATATATACACATATATATTTCACATGAATTTCCATTCGCCTTTTCTTCCATTTTTATTTTTTCTGTATATCTCCAAGTATTTGATCTTGCGTGACAATTTAATTCATCTTTTTGCATCTTTTTATAGCCAACGATTTACTCCTGATGAGTTTGTTTATATACTACTTTCAAAGCGCTAAGAGATAGGAAGAACATTATCAAATTGGAGGAAAAAAAAATAATAAAATGCTCAATTGTAGGTTCTACAAGAGCTAATATGAAATATTTTAATTCAAAATTATACATTACAATGCCTGTTGGGTATACAAATCAGAGAGGAACCAACTTATAGTGACACGTTAACTATTTAGCACCGTTCAGTGGAGCAGGTGAACACTTTGATAGAAAAAAAAAAAAAAAAAAGAAATCACTTGTTCAAGACAAGCGATGCCCACTTTTTGTTTCATCATAAATATTCCTTGTTCACATAGAACTGTCTTATATTAAGGGGAGCACAAAAAAAAATTGAACACTGTCTTTAATCATTGATTGCGTCATTTTTCCACCTTTTTTCTCAAAGTTTCATCCATTCAAGTGAATGATGCTAAAAAGTCGGTTTGCCACTAGAAGCCAATTTATACCTCACATCCATCAGTTAGATTGCTGGAATGCTAGTACCTACAACAGACATTAATGTAGTTTTTCAATATATATGTTACTTTGACAGATTTTAAACGTTAGACCTAACTAGCATTTAAACTGACATCTCAAACTTTTATTCCAAATAGTTCATTTTTATTTCTTATTGTTGTACTATGTAACTAATACAACAGCATACAATATTGCAGTTAAAAAATATTAGTAATCTCATCTATGTTTAATTATGACCGAAAAATCAACCAGGAAAAAATAAAGTTGTTAAAAATTGTCTAAACCTAGTTTAGGAGTTTTTGGACAAAGCAAAATTTATTGATTGATTTAAAAATAAAATGAGATGAAGTCCAAGATGATTTTGAGTAATGTTTGTTGTTGCAACAGTGTTCATCTTGATCGGGTTCAGTTGGCCTCTTCCCTAGCCTGTATTACATCTTTAACCATGACGGTCAACAGTAAGGTCACATGAGATGGGGCAAGCAATGGTACACAGAAACCATCGTAAATCATAGAACTTCATACTGCCATGGCTAACATGGCACCGAATATCAGATGTGGAAAAGACATGTTAAACAAACAAGAAAGCAATTATACATGTATGATGCTGGCAACTTGCTGATGAAGCATGAATCACTGAATGAAAAACTTTCATGTCTAAAAAAAAAAAAAAAAAAAATTACACGTTGCATTTCTTTCCATGCGCGGTTGCCTAGATAGATATTTTAACAAGGCTTTACTCCCAGAATTTAAATTTAATATTAAATTAAGGAATGAGGGCAGATAGTAAAAAAACATGGTCATAGAACATAAAAGACGGAACATCATTATTCTGAAAACAAACTTTGTAAAAAGCTGTACGACAATGTCTAGAAGTTCAAGCAAGCTCAACACAATGAAAGCATTCATAGACAACCGACATATGAAGAACGTCAAAAATGCAGTGAAAGCCTCCTATAGTCAGTACACAAAAAAAAAAAGAAAAAAGTTTAATAGCAATATTGTATTAATTATAGTATCAATACAAACAATATTGTGGCATAAGTACAAGCAATATGAATGACAATAGTTGCAAATAACAGTATCTAGTAACTTTAATTAGTAGTGTAAGTTGCGAATGCATCTAGAAATGACTTTTTATGATACTAATGTGCATCCATAGAATATCTGAGCATCATCCACTTTACAATAAACACTGTATTTACATTAGTAAAATGACCGATTAGAATTATATCATTTGATGCCAATTTCAGAGGCAAGAGAAAGTTACATGCATGTCTAGAATTCAAAGCATACTTAAATAAATTCAATCAGCTATACGAATCTTTTTTTCCCTTTGTTATTTTGACTGAGTTTATCTTTTTTTTTTAGGGGGGGGGGGTATTTTTGATGTGTATCAGTTTTTCTGAGCATTATTTCTTATTTTTTAACCAAACCAATTTACACATTTTATATGAATACTAGTAGGGCGACATGACGCTGCTCGGCATTGAATGATGATCAACGAACGTTTCACACTTCCATATTTTTATTGTCATCAAAATCGGTGAAATCCCCCCCCCTTTTTTTTTTTTTTTAAATCAAATGGATTGATTGCCTGCTCTAGTTAGGGACCCATCATGGTGCAGCTGAAGGAAGCTTCACATGCCTCCCGCAGTGACTTAGTTCACAATATATTTAAATCTACATTGCACTGTAAAGAACCTACTAATGATTTTATAAAATTTTTATATGTAATGGCTTGAATTTTAATTCCCAAACTTTATATGTAACTTTAGTTCCTTCAGCTATAATCCAAACCGAAACTTATGAAGAATTCTTGATAAAATTATTTATAAAAAAAAAAAAGAGATTACTAAGATGCCATCAGCTAAAATCAAGACCAAAACCAAACTTTATGAAGAATTCTTGATAAAATTATTTTTTTTAAATAGATTGGAGTGCCATCAGGTATAATGGAAACGGAAACCAAAATGCTGAAGAATTCTTAGTAAAATTATTTATAAAAAAATTAAATGACTTGAGTGCAATCAGTTATAATTGAAACCAAATCTTAAGAATTCTTGGTAAAATTATTACAAGAAATAGGAGTATATACCAATTAAACGACCCGGATGTAAGTGTGACACAGAAAATAACGCTATCACATTAATATATAGATTAGTGGAAACAATGGAAAAGCATTTGTTTGCCTTATTTTTTGACTGTGCACACTTGGCTTAAATGATGACACATCATTGCAATTTTGGTTCATCACAAGTACGAGTATAGTAATCAGCAACAACCAGTCTTAACCCTCCCCACCTCCCACCTAGTTAATTTTATTAAAGCCATTTTAAGAAGGATTAAGGATTATCGTTGGCTTTTAATGAGACAACGACCTTATTTTAATAGTTTCGCCTACCAATGCTCATCATTTTCAATTGAGACAAACTATAAAACAAAATATACCAAGACTAATGCAATCCTAGAACACTTATTAGCATATTAAAGTATCGATCTTTTCTTCCATTCACAATCAATAAGGGGAGGAGTGATATGATTGATCTAATGGATAATGTTGAAGCCTATGGAACCAGCCATTGCAATTTTAATCCCATCTCATCTATTGTTGTCATTTATGTTGTAGGCAAATCAGAAATTTGTGTCGGAATTTTTCTTTAACCAACGTCATAGTCACGATTTTAGGTGTCAAAGGTTTATACAGTTTCAGTTCCCTTGGATCCATGTAGTTGTGTTCTTTCGATGCTTTTTGTTTTATTTCTGCTGCAACTGCAATAGGATTGATTAGCATTTGCAGTTTATGTGGATGGGTTTCCGCATTCAATGATTTTCTTTGAGATTCTGTTTTCATTATTGCCATCCTATTATATAGTTTCAGTCTTCACTTTGATTCCAACATTTGATCTAAAAAAAAATAAGGTAATTAGACAGAATACCGACTGTGCTATTTTTTTAAGTAAGATTTGCAAATTAAATTTGTACAATATCTCTTGTTTGATAAATTGTTAAATGAAAGTACAGAATTACAAAACGTCCTTCGTCCTCCGTGTTAAGAATGGGTTTCTAAATATTTCAGCATGATCCATATTCTGCATGAAATACGTGTGTAAAAAATTAGCTTTGTTCAACTTGCATAAAATAACTTTATTTCAATGAATGGTATACAAGAACTTGCTTACAATAGACTGGTTTCGGCATGAAATAAACCCAAACGAATGAATACGTTATAAAAATAAATAAATAAATCTACAAATAATACTGAAAACAAAAAAAAAAGATACAAAAATGATCGATTGACATCATACGTACTACTTTAACATAACGCAAAGTGCTTTGTAAACAAAGAGCACTATCAAGTGATGTTTAAGGTTTATATAAAAACATTTGATATTTACCAAAAACACCTATTCCACAACTTTGTGATCAGAGCTACTGGCTATCAATTAGATAGTTATTAGTTCGATTACCGGCTTGAGATGGGTGCTGGTCTAACCACACTGAAGAGTTATGCTACAGCAAAGTAATACAGCAGAGGAATAAAAAGGAGATGTAAGCTTCGCATCAAATTCTAAGATATTAATAAATTTTTTAAAGGATTGAGGCACATATGTGAGCATCAGAATGTGCTTGGTTAAATTCTAAACTATTGAACTTATCAATTATAGGACGTATATTTTAGGAAACAGGTTGAGGGTAATGTGTGCACACGTTTGTTTTTTATAAACTTTACCATTTAGAAGAGTGCCACCCTTCTAAGAAAAAAAAAACCATTAAACTTTTAAACTAATGATATATTTATTGCTTACTACTAGGGAGACCCAACGTTACTCGGGATTGAGAATCAACGAATGCTCTCCACCATATTTTTATTGTCATCAAAATCAGTGAAATTGCCCATTTTTTAATCAAACCGATTGATTGCCTGCTCTAGTCGGAGACCCACTAATGTACACTGGAAGGAAACTTCACATGCCTCCCCACAGTGACTTAGTCCATAATACATTGTAGTCTACATTGCACTGTAGATAACCTACTGTTGATTTTATATGCTGGGCCTTTGTATCAAGAGTGGTAACTTTGGTCAAAATCAGACTGTGCCTCGTTTGATCGTATATTTTCGATGATCAACTGTCGTTACTTATTACGGGCATTTCGATACAAAACCTATTTAAGAAGACTCCCAGACACAAACTACATTTGTGTGAAATTTTTAAAAATATCAGCTTGGCCATTTTGGAAGCCATAGGAGGGTAACAAACGCACACATAAATTGCCTTTCATATATAAATAGAGATATTCGTTTTGTGACTGGTATTTTTTTTTTTTAAATATAAGTGTGTGTGTGTGATTATATATATATATATATATATATAGTATCTTCCTTCAGTCTTGACAGACTATGGATCCCCATTGTAATAGTGCCTGTTGATGGAATTTTTGTGGTAAGAGTTACAGTGTCCAACCATGCCTCTCCTGTTGCTAAATACCAGTGGCAAGTAGAGGTTCAGGACGATTGAAAACAATGCCGAGATAAGCGGAGAGCACATACAGCACCTAGAATTTCCAAATGTGGCCGCCCATCTGGTATTAGCCAGGCTCAACATTACTTAACTTTGGTTATCTGACAAGAACCAGTATGTCAACATGATTATGCCGTGTGTGTGTGTATATATATATATATATATATATAGAGAGAGAGAGAGAGAGAGAGAGAGAGAAAGAGAGAGGGAGAGAAAGAGAGAGGGAGAGAAAGAGAGAGGGAGAGAAAGAGAGAGGGAGAGAAAGAGAGAGGGAGAGAAAGAGAGAGGGAGAGAAAGAGAGAGGGAGAGAAAGAGAGAGGGAGAGAAAGAGAGAGGGGGGAGATACCTTCCTATAAGGATAACACTAAGGAAAAAAAGTGCTGTATAAAAAAAAGAAGTAACAAGATAAACTTACTTGAAGATCATCAAATCAAATATATATCAATAAAGATGCACCAAAAATACTCTGAATAACGTAACTGTGTTTTGGTCAATAAGCTATTTTTATATGACCTCTGCTAAAGCAACACTCTGAAGGAGTTCAAAGCAAGCATAAAAAGGTTACATCCAAGTGATGTAACTATAAGAATATCGCTTTATTTTTTTTCATAGAATAGATACAAAAATTGCATCAATAATAATATGGTCTTCTTTCACATCCATATACAAAGTGTGCAAACTTATCTACCTATATATATATATATATATATATATATATATATATATATATATATAAAGGCAAAACGGGCGCGCGAGTTTTTGTATGTTCAAGAAAGGCTTTTTTTGCCAAGGTTATGGGTGGGGGTGGGGGTGGGGGTACTATCACTTAGAATTTCTTATATACCCCCTAGATAATAATATCTAGGATTTGCGAATGCGCGTCGCATCTAGATTTATTTTCGTTGACTTTTACACAATTCTTGCTATTTTGGCCCCTCTCGTGTTGATGCAGCTTTTTCGTATAAAAGCGAAGCTGATGTGCAACTAAGGTGTAGTTCACGCCTACGGGGCCAGTAGCATTCAGAAAGCAATGGACGTTTGGTCAATGTCGGTGAAAACCGACATATCAGACAATTGCTTCCATTCGGACACTCCACTAATAAAGAGGGAGCTGGTTTTCCAACACGTTGGGGAAACAAAACCAGACAAAGTTGGGTAAAAAACAAAACCAAAAAACTATCCCACAGTTAAAATTAAGTGCGGAATTTAATTTCCTTTGACCTAATTAAATTCGCCATGCACCTGCCATTTGTGTTTAAAATGTCAAATTGAAATTGAAGTTACTTTCCTTTCGTGGGCAAGCGGTAAGTTATCAAGTTTTTCGCCTCAACATTTTGGGTTCAATCCTACCAACCTACCAAAACTTTTATTTTACTTTTTCTTCTTTTTACATCATGTTCGCTGTTTTTTTTTTTTTTGTTTTGTTCTTCCGATTTTTTAAAAGTTTAACATAGGGTTTGGATCTACCCCCCCCCCCCAACACACATACCTACAAACACCCAGGTAATGCCATGTCGAAAAGAGGGGATGACTTTCAGCAAAAAAAAGAATATCAGCAAAAAAACTGACCCTTCCTTGAAGAAAAGTGCCCAGTTGAGGGTTAAGGAATTAATGTTTTTAGCAAATATTTCAATATTTCTCATCTGAAGGATTGAGTTTCAAAACGATACTGATCTCATAAAAATCCATCACCTCTGTCAAAAGCTTTAGGCAGCCATACAAACATTTAAGCAGACAGATGAGACTTATAGCCCGGGTGTTTTGAGGTAAATTAAAACTCGGGGGGGGGGGGTTAAAATAATAATAAAAAAAGTTTTGGGAGGTGAGTATGAGGATCAAACCCAAACTCTTGTGGCAAAGTTGGAAATTAAAGTGTGAAAAAAAAAAAAAACGTGCGACGTTAACCATTGGGTCACCGCGACATACAACAGAGACACGTTTGAATTTATTTATTTAACTATTAAAAACAGGTGTCCGAAATAAAAAGTTTACTTTGCTGCTTTCATTTGACCTAATTAAGAAGGTCAAATAGAAGTCACACAGTTAACTTTTGCTGCAAAGCAGCGTTTGGGCTTGTTTACCCAAATTTGACTGTTTTTTCCCCCAACAGATGTTGGGGAGGGGGAAACCAGCTCCCAATTGTCCAGATTGAATAGCAATTGTCTGATATACAAGATTGATCAAAGCTGATTGCTTCTGGACGTTCCCCGGCGCGATGCCAAGAACGCTGTTAGCTTTGAATTAGTTTCGCTTTTTATACGAAAAAGCCCAATCAACACGTGAGAAGCCAAAATAGCAATGATTTTGTAAAAGTCGACATATCTAGACACGACGCGCTTTCCCAAATCCTAGATATTATTATCTAGGACCTATATAAACAGTTGTAAGCAATAGTAACGAACCCAGGACCGTGTGCGAGAAAAGCCTTTGCCAGACATACACGAAATGGTCACACACATTTTGCCTTTTATATATATAGACTATCGAGGGGTACCCGGCGTTGCCCGGGTATTTGTAGGTGTGTGTGATGTTAAATAAAAAGAAACCGCTGGGGGGGGGGGGGGTCGAAGCCGAAGCCCTGAGGCGAAGTTTGAAAATAAAATCGCCCAGCCAGAATGAAGCATTGTTATAAGTGAAAGATGTTTGAAAGTTGTCGAGCGTTACGACGACGACGACGATGTAAGCATTGTTATAAGCGAAGTAAGAAAAGAAAACAACGCTTTAATTAAGCGGGCGGGGGGGGGGGGTAATCAAAACATCGAGAAAAAAAAAAACTAACGCAAGGCAAACGAATGATGAAAACAGAAAAACGAACACGTGAAAAATGGCATAAATAAGCCTATTTCGATATTAAAATTTAAAAAATCGGTGGGTACCCGGGTATTTTAGGTGTCGCTAAGAATAAGCTAAGTAAAAAAAAAAAAACAGGAAAACGAACATTACGTGAAAAATGGCTTGAATAATACAGGGTTCAATATTTAAATTAAAAAAAAAAAAAAAAAAAAAAAAAAAAAAAAAAACCATCTCACACCACGATTCGAACCCAAAACGTTTAGATAATGAACCAAGGCCTTAACTACCTGAGCTAAAGCGACGTATATGAAATTTGTTCAATTTTTCAACTATTTAAAGTAAATCAGGTCACAACGTCATCTGACGCATGCGTTGTTGAACCCCCCCCCCCCCCCCCCGTCGAAAATCGTCGATTTCAGGGTGAAAAAGTTAACGTTTTTCTGTCTCTCTCTCTCTCACACACTTCGTCTTCCTTACTCTAAAGAGTGTTACTAAAAAGAAAAATGGCGTCTGGGTTTGTTTTTTTGTAAAATCTTCGATCGTTAATATTTTTTGTAAGCGCATTTTTTTTTTACTTCACATTTTTGGCTTGTTATTTTTCGTTTAACTATCGTATCTAACTATTTTTAACATGCTAATAACTTTGGTAACATTGTCATAGCGTAGAAGTGCATAGTTTAGCTTGTGTGAGGGTTAAAAATTTTTTTTACCAATAACAACAATGTTTCTTAAATTCAGACTGCCATTACAGCTTGCTGACGTCAAGATCACGTGACATGACTCAGCGGGTTTTAAATACAAGTTGACCCAAAATAAATTGCCCCGTGTATACTTTATGTAGAAGAGTTGGCGCCCGTATTTTTGGGGGCAGTTATAAATCGATTTAAAAAATATGTAATGTTTAACATTAAAATGTCACTTTTTTGGGCCCCCCCCCCTGCAGAAAATCGATCAGTTGACGCACTTCTGATGGTCCTTTTGGGCCAATTTTTCAATATTTGTCGTCCGGAGGGTGGGGCTTTCATATGAGACCAAGTTTGTGAATTTTTGTTCCGTCGGTCAAAAGTTTTTAGCAGACACACAAATATACATACATTTTCGCTTTTATATATATAGACTAGCAGGGCTACCCGGCGTTGCTCGGGACCATATAAACAATGAAAAAACAAAAGCAGATATTGAACATATGTTTTATTCTTAGGGGAGAGGAATCTTTCATCTCAAGTTTTAGCGTTACAAACAAACATTTGTCTTTTATATATATAGATAATGACAGGTTTTTTGGGGGCCCCCCTCGAAGATAACTGATCAGTTGACCAACTTCTAGTGGTCCGTTTGACGTGAAATTTCGATATTGGTCATCCGAGTGATGGGGCTTCGATATGATACCAAATTTGTCAAGTTTGGTTCCGTCTTTCAAAAGTTTTAGCGTTACAAACAAACATACATACATACACACAGACGTTTGGCTTTTATATATATAGAAGATGCACTATTTCTTGTCATGAAAGAGTAGAAAATCAAATCTTCTCTGCAGACTCTTTCAGACAGAAGAGGCTTTACTAGTCTTACTAGTTTTTCTTCACTGAGTAATGACAAATAGATCAAGTGTAGTAACAAAACAGATACTGCACTTGGCTCCTGACCAAAAGGCTAACATGTTATATACAAGGTAGATCTGGTTCCTGAGTTTTTGAGATGAGGATTGATAATTTATATAATCTGAACTACAGTTCTCATCTCGTGTGTTTTTCTCGCGTTTCAGACGATGTTACCACAGACCTTATTCAGATGTATCTTGTCAAACTCGGGAATCAGCATGGAATTTCGAATGGAACCCTTTATTTAATCTACGGGGATAGGATGCCCTCGTTCTGTCAGCCATGATTGGATAGAAGTCTTCATTCTCAATTGAATTATATTATCACTCATTAGGAATTGAACCTTCAACCTCCAGTATAGGTGTCACTTAGTACTGTGCAAAATTCTGCTTGATAGAGATTCACGAGTTCAACAATAATAAGGCCGGAGGTTACGTCAGCTGAAATGTGAGAATAGAAATTTAAATTGTTAAAATAATTCAGGATATGTAAATCTCTCACATTGAGGGCTCTCACTACCAGATGCAGTTGCAAGACACTATGTTATTGAAAGAGGATTACAACTCGATTGAGCACTGTTTACATAGACTTCAATGCGACTCTTTAAGCTCAATTTCATATGGCTAGATTTCATAATATAATAATGGCTAGATTTCATAATATAATTTCATAATAGACTTGTTACAGTCAATAAGACTAATATTCCTCACAATCACTGGAGATGTTCGGACTTCCCTCCTTTTTTATTAAAAAAAACAAACAATTTTTTTGCATCAAATCTCAAATCGGATATTAACCCATTCGGTCCAACTGTCTGATAAATAGGACACCAAAGAATTTCTTTTTAAAATATCTAAAGATAATAGAAGTATTGCTTAAGGATATTAGTGCGAGCAACTCAAACCTCATGGCTATAACAACAGCATACTCTTTTCATTGTTTTGACTCTCGAATATATATCCCACACAGACAATCAACCGAGAACTACACCACTCTTTATAAAAGCATATGAGATATCAACGGATACACACTCGAGAGTCAAAACAATGAAAAGAATATGCTGTCATAGTCCTACTCATGAAGAAAGGATAAAATTCATCTACATTCATCAGCTTCTTCCTGAGAGTTGTTGAAATCCTCTTAAAATATCTTGTGAAATTTGCTAAAATTCTATTTGTTCGATGATGTATGAACTTATATAAACGAGTCTTCGAATAACCTATTGCCAAAAGTACACTGTGCCTGTGTCAACTGCTTTTTTGTTGTTTTACGGCATATCAACCCTTTTTAGGTTATTTAATACCAAATTCGATCATTTCTTTGTTGTTTTTTTTTAAACTGTTTCAAGTTATTTATATCTTCAAATACTTATTCATGCTGTTTCAGTTTGCCACTTTGTAGAGGAAAATTGTTTTTAGCTTTGCAGAATATGATTGAGTTTTTGCTAAGGAAAAGAAAAAAAAAGTGTTTTGTGGATTTTAGGTCAGGAAGCCAGTATCTTTAGACAGCCTGATTTGGTAGCACCAGACTTTCTTTTGTACTTGATTTTCAGTTAGGAATCTAATCCATTAACCACCCGCACCACCCATAACTTCTTTTTATTGGCTACTTTTTTTTTTCATCTACCACACTGTATACTTTTCAGTTTAGATTCGCTAGTCTCTCTGCTCTTTTTTTCTTAGCGTTTCTTTGCTCTCTAACTAGTTAAAACTCTTGTGATATATAATGTATCGCTTACCAGCACTTATTATTCGACTGTCTTCCATTCTGTCAAAAATAGTATAGGTAGAGTTTATTTTTATACTAGTATTGTATCAAAGTAAAAATTTTGGTATCCTGACAACCTTAATGAGCAGAGCAAATCGACGCATACCTTTACCAAGCATATTAGTGCAAGCAACTCAAACCTCAACCTAACTTGAATCTGGCATGTCAGGCCAGCAGTTAATGCCACTAACTCTTCCACCACCTGTTATAAAAATATGTGAAAAAATAAAGATAGCATGCTCAATTACATTAGTAAGAGCATTATATATATATACAAGAAACTTGGTCACATCTTTGAAAACATTATTTCGTAAGTTGAATTTGAAATTTAGAAAAAAAAAAAAAAGTTATAATTTTTTATTAAATGATTAAAATAATTTTTTCTGAGACTTAATACAACTTATTTATAGAAGACCACCAAGTGTCTTTTTGTTCGATTTTTCTTCTTTATTTTGTTGGTAGTATTAACCCAATGGGGTAATATATAGGCGTTTTGACTCTGGTGTGTATCCATTGATATCTTATATGCTTTTATATAGAGTGATGTAGTTCTCGGTTGATTAACTGTGTCGGATATATACTCGAGAATCAAAACAATGGTAAGAATATTCTGTTAAAGCCCTAGTAATAAATATATATGTGTGTGTGTGTGTGTGTGTGTGTATTCTTCAAGTCCAACGTGAACAAGTTCTTGATGAGCCGTCCCCTTAAGTAATTCAATTTACCACTACTAATGATTACTAGGATATTGTCCCATTGACTACTGTACACTCATTAATCCTTATCCTCAAATGGCCTCGAGGCCTTGATAAGTGGTGACTCCTTTGTAAAAAAAAAAATAATTTTTTTAAAATATATACATATAAGTTTAAATATATTGATAAAATAAACTTAAAACTAATATTTTTCAAATGTGCTTAATATAAAAGTAGATTGGTTTGGTTTTACGGCATATCAACCTCTTATTTCTTTGGTTATTTAATTAAGAGTTTCATAATTTGGATTTTTTTTTTTTTTTGGCAGGGGGGGGTAGATATTTTAACTTATTCAGTAAATCAAGTCAGCCTTTTTGGATCATTAGGTGATGTGAGGCTGGGGGGGGGGTAGTTGGATCGAGTTAAAATTATATTCTTTTGTATAAATTTACTTTTCAGAAATGTTAATATTTTGTTAGAATTTATTTTTTCAAATAGTTCTTTCATATTGTCGACATTGTAATAATTTTGCTGGATATGCATGAGATCGCCACAATCCAAAGGAAAGTGTTTTACCGTAAAGTGTTCTTGGCATGCCAAACATTCTGGAGGGTCTTTTTTTTTTTAGCAGGAAGGAGTGGGTTATGTGGTGTGTGTGCCCTATGCGCACACAGGACAAAACCACTTTCTCCCTGTGCAATTTTCTGAAATCTGGTAACCATTCTTCTATTGGGAGTTTGATTTTGAAAAGTTTGTTATTTTGACAGTTATTCCATTGTTCTTGCCATTTCTTCGGAATGAGATTATTAGTTTTTTATAGTCAGTGTGGAATTTGTATATTACTTATATTGAGTTTTAGTAAGTTTTTATCTGCTTTTTCATTGTCCTGAATTCCAAAATGGCTAGGGATCCAGAAGAATTTGATATTTTTGTTTTGTGAAAGAGTATGTATTTTCTGCGTCTTCCACTAGTGGTTTCATACGGAGACCAAAAGGTTGTATGGCATTCACTTTTTGGTCAAATAGGTTTTGGTATTTGGGATTGACGATGCAGTCATGGGCTGGATTTGTTGGTTGTGATTTTTTTCTATCATAGAATAATCTAGTGGGTTTGCAATACAGTCATAGGCAAAATTGTCTGGGCAAGAGAGATTTTTGGTCAAGTATTATAAGGCTAGTTCGTGGTGTTGAATTGATAATGGGGGTTTGTTGGCTTCTGCATAGAGACTATCAATGGGGGAAGTTCGGAAGGCTCCCAGAACAAACGTGAAGTTCTGATGCTTAACGGTGTCTAATGTCTTTATGTATGATTTCCTGGTGGCACCATAAATGAAGCTACCATAATCTAGTTGATTGCACTAGTGATTTATATAATTTCAATAAGGTTTGTCTGTTCACTCCCCAATCTGTGTGGGCAATGATTCACATTAGCTGAAGAGTTTTGTTACATTTATGTTTTAGGTGTTTGATGTGAGGAATAAATGCAATATTAGTCCTAAGAATTCATGTTCATCCACAACAGAAATCTGGGTATCATCCAGTTTTAAAACAGGATTAGGGTGCAGTTTTCTAAGCTGACAAAAGTGCATGCATTTTGTTAGTGAAAAACTTGAATCCATTCTCAGTTGTCCATTTTTTTTTTTTATTTCATCAATGCATTGTTGAAGTTGACGCTCAATTACATGGATATGCCTTGAGCTGTACGCGATTAGAAAATCATCGACATATAGTGAACAATCCAAGCCTTGGCTTATGCATCTAACGATATTGTTAATTTTTAAGTTAAATAATGTTACAGACAAAATACTTCTGTGGCTCTCCCATATCCTGTTCCTTGATGTCAGTGAAGCATGTTCCTCCACAGACATTAAATAGTCTGTTGTTGAAGATGGCTAGTTTTCCTTTCGATCCAGCTTCTTTGAGATCTTTCATGATACCATACCTCCATGTGGTATTATAAGCCTTTTCAAAATCAAAGAAAATAGCAGACATGTTTTTTTTTATAAATACATTTTTTGATAAAAGTGTCCAATCGTATTAAGTGATCTGTAGTGCTCCGATGTTTTTGGAAGCCACATTGAAAGTTGTTTATTATTTTATTAGTTTCCAGAAACCAAATTAGTCTAGTGTTTACCATTCTCTCCACTGTCTTGCATACACAAGTTGTTAGTGCCATGGGACGGTAATTGGAGGGGTCAGATGCATCCTT
The DNA here is from genome assembly GCF_053919585.1 of Euprymna scolopes. Classification (NCBI taxonomy): domain Eukaryota; kingdom Metazoa; phylum Mollusca; class Cephalopoda; order Sepiida; family Sepiolidae; genus Euprymna; species Euprymna scolopes. The sequence continues at coordinate 13,507,918 of NC_136507.1, read as the reverse complement.
TCCTGGTTTTGATATGGGAATAACTGTGGCTTGGAGGATTGCCATTGATCCAGATGTCATTAAAGACTTTAATTGTTGATTTGGTAGTTGTTTTAGGAATCCATATGTTATTTCATCTGGTCCCTCAGCCATGTTATTGGCTTTTTTAATGAATCCTTTAGTTCATCAATGGTGAAAGGTTTGTTGTATTTTTCCTCATTGTTACTTTTAAAGTTCAGTTTTTTTTTTCTTCTAATTCCTGTTTAATTATCTGGAATTTTTTATTGTCATTTTTGGATGATGAATTATTTGCAATACTATCTGCAAGCATGTTGGCCATGTCCTTTTTTTTTTTTTTTTGTTATTTGGTTATTGTTTATACAGAGTTAGTTGAGGGGGAAACTGGTGTTTTTTCCTAATATTTTCCGTATTTCATATGGTTTTGTCTTTGGTGTTATTAATTTTGGACAGAAAGTCCTTCCATGATTCCCATTTGGATTCTTTTATTGTTCAGCATGCTTTAGCTCTGCATATTTTAAAGTTGTTTAAATTCTGAGTAGTTGGTTGAGTGTTGAATTTTCTTAATGCAACACGTCGTAAGTCTGATGGCCTTTTTATAATCATTAAACCAGGGCCGATTATACTTGATTGATGATTTCTCAGCTATTGAGATGATGGTATCTGTAAAGCGAGTGATTGGGTCTTTCTCATTTTTTTTTTTAGGCAGGAGTTTGTGCTTACATAATAATTTTAATTTATTCTAGTTAGCTTTTTTAAGGTTTCAGCAAGGAATTTTTTAGCTCATTTCAAGACGAAAGTATTGGGAAGTGGTCACTTCCACAAGTGTCCTCGCGCACTGTCCTTTGTTAATCCATAAAGATACAAGGTTCACTTATAGAAAGGTCAATTGCTGAGAATTTTGTAGCAGAGTGAATAAAGGTTGCAGTATTAAAAAGTATTTCCACTGTTTGAATGCATTGGAAAAAATATAAAGGTTCAGAAACAAATTAAAATGAAGATTTTTTTGTTTTTACATTAATTTAAACAAGTGAGAACTGATTGAAAATTATTTTATAAATTAAATCTTTTATCAAGAAATAAAGCTGCTGTATTAATTAAAAATTACTCTTTCTCTAAACACCGAGACACAAAGAAATATTAGAGTGGTTGAATCAATATAGAGTTATTATGACATAAGTAGAAATTATTAACATTAGTAATATGCTGTCAACTTCCATGATGACGGTGTCTACCATGTCAACAGTATCCACTATTAGATATTACCTTCATTATGATCATTCACGTGTGGGTTGTGCTGTTGTCTAGACTCTTCTATAATGCTTCTTAAAACATAGAATATTCGGGTTTGTTTTACTGCACACAGATTCGAAAACGTTGTCACAAAACAAATATAGAACAAATAAAGGTTATCAAAGGCAAGATAAGTTACTTTTCTACCCAACTCGATATGTTTTTAGTGTTTATATTTAATGTAACATGTTTAATCAACTCGAAAAACATACAGTGTTTACCAATGTATTGGAAAATTCAAAATGGCGGCCGACTCTCTCTCGGAGACGGTAAGTTTGGGAAAAGGAGTTATAAATAAAAAACCAGTCAAAATACTGTTAAAAACCTGCCAAATATATGTCAGCCTATGTCACGGTAACATATGTTGAGCGAGTTTCTAACAGTATTTTGACTGGACTTTTATTTATGACTCATTTTCCCAAACTTACTGCCTCAAAGAGAGAGTCGGCTGCCATTTTGAATTTTCCACTAGCCTGCTTCTCGGTTGAATACAACATGATAGCTTTCAAATCCAATGTAAACAAGTTGTCCCCATAAATAATCAACTTCTACCGAACTCACACCATTAACGATTACTACGCTACCACCTTACATTCATCATTAATTAACCTTTATCCTCGAATGGAAAGTACAATGTAACTTTTTTGTGTTAGCTGCTTGCACCTTACCATAATGTTTAAATTTTATCTTGAATGTATAACCTGTTAATTTCTAAAATATATACCTAAGGAGTCAATATTTTGCTTTCTAATTTTTTTTCTTCCCCCCCCCCCCAAATTTGTGCATTTTAACCCATTCTTAGTCATTACACAAAGTTTCAGCTCATTAATAAAAAAAAAAAAAAAAAAAAAAAATCAGGTATTCTGAGATTGATCGGTGCATTATTAAATGTGGAAACAAAATGGGTGCATGTTGGTTTTTTTTATACATCTAAGCACCTCTATAAGAGTTGATATCCCCAAAACAAAATTTTATTTTCATTATATCTAAAAACATTTTTCTCTCCTTTTGCAAAACTCAATCATGTTTTGCAAAATCAAAAACAATTTTCCTCTAAAAAAAATTAAACCAAACACCATGAATAAATATTTGAAGATATAAAAAACTTTAAGCATAAAAATTTTTTACCAAAATTATTGGGTAATTATATAACCCTAAAAGAGTTGATATTCCATAAAACAACCAAACCAAACGGCGAAGGAGTTAATAATCCCTATTAATCTGTAACATTTGAAATAGCATTGTTAGATCCAACCTCACATTTTAAGAGATTATGTCAGTCTATCAGTCATTTGGTCTGTTATGTTCAAGTAACGCAAGCATTTTTATTGCTAAACATGCAAATTGAATAGGTGCGTCTAATGATGACAGAATAAAACGCTAAGATAATGTCTTGTTCATACATACATCATTATTCTTCATCCCCTTTTGTAAAAAGATATATATTTATCAAAGATGCAATGGGAATTTTTTTTTTAAATTTTATCCGATATCATTGTTGTATAGAACATGAAACTGAAACTAAAATACACTTTCTGGGCCCTTTAATTAGGATCAAAATGGAGTACCTGTTCTGTCCTAAAAGGTTACACTAATACCCTAAGTAATTATTTCCCTCCAATTATAGTATGTGATACAAGAGCTGGAAAGTGGAATTTGAAAAGCCAACTCCTTAGAGGAATACGACTCTGGCCTGCAAAATATGCCTGGGCAGCTCCATCGGCATTCCTCAATTGGGATATCTCAGGCGATTAGCCTGAAAATAATCCGCTTCTCAAAGGCAGATAGGGAAGCCTGATAAGGTGGATCTCTGAGAACTCAACAGGACCAGAAAGATAAGAGAACAGGCCATCTCAACGATGTTCTATACACTATTGGCTTTAGTGCCGATGGAAAACTAACATCCTGAAGTGTACATTCATGCTGAATATTCATAGAATGAATTTATGTCACAAACTCTTAGAGTTTCAGAGTTAGACGTCATCGCTCCATAACCAGATATATTCTGAATTTACATTAACTAAGAGTACTTAGATAAGTATGTTTCAGTTTGAACAAAGGTAGTAAAATAATATTATGGGATCCGGGTTTACACTGGATGTTCATAGAATGGGAATATTTTTAAGTATGGCAGCAAAACAATAGATGAAGGATAAAATTATAGAATTTCTATTACATGCTGCTAGTTGTTATTATAATAATAATAATAATAATAAGCAGCAGCAGCACTTAGTTCCAAGAACTGAAGATCAAGGTAGTGCTCTGGAGAAAAGCATTAAAAGACTGTTTTTAAACTTGTAAAAAAATAAAGAGAAAAAAAGTTTTAAAAAATAAAAAGAAAAACCAGTAATAAAAAAAATAAAAAAAGTTTAAAAAAATAAAAATAAAAATAAAAACCAATAATAATAAAAGCAACAAAAGAGGAACAGCTAAATTATTGTCCAAATGGTCAGACAAAACCATAAAAATGGAGACAGCCAGCAAGGGAAGAAAATTTGGACATCGTTCCAACTCTTTTCATTCCTCTTCTTTAACAATGCCATTAATGCCAAGCTTCAAGTTCTGGACAGAACTCAGATGGCAAAACAAAAATTAATTTTAAGACAGACTCCTACCCTCCTCCTCCTCCTCCTCCTCCTCCTCACACCGTCACTTAAATCATCAAACAACCTTGCCAATCAAGTTACTTCTAATTTTTTCAAATGCAACAATCAATTTTTCAAGTGTTTTTTAAGCGATTAAAGTGAATGCCATATATGGGCATTGAATAAAAGCATCAGTAACAGCCTTCCTCTAAAGTCCAATCATTTCTTACCGTGGTAGTGACAGTGGAAACGTGGTAGTGGCAGAGCTATATGGTCTAGAAATCTGGTTCCTTGGCAGAGTCATCTATGGTGGACAAATCTGGCAACAAGCACTATTAGGGCCACATCCTGACTAATAGGGCTCAATCACCTAGAAGTGATTATAACTTAACATCCATTGAGCCACATACGCACAGATTTATGAGTTCGATAAAGATCCCAGAGTTGGATAAGATGCACCTGAAGAAGGTTAGAGGTTGCATTAACTGAACTGTCCTGAGAATAACACAGAAGATGAGAACAGAAACCCCAAAAATCCAAATACACAAAAATGCTATTTAAAACTTAAGAGTGATGAACCAATCAAACAAATAAAAGTGTTTATTTAAAGTGAAATTTAAATATACATTAAAATATAATGATCGTGTATCCAACACAAAATATTTCTGGATATTTTCGTCAGGAAAATTATCACAAAACAAATAGAAATCTGCAAAAATTAGAAAAGTTAATATTTGCACAAATTTGCACTATCAATGCTGCGAAAAACAGGCAAAACTAATTGATAAAATATGGTAGCCAATTTGGAAGTTAAACTATAATATACCATTTTAACACATCCTAAGATGTATATATTGAATCTGTGTATTTAACAAAAATATTATTTTATTCATTCTTTTGCAGACTTATCCTCATCTCCATAGTTGTTTCACCACATTTCAGCCAACTGCGATGAGATAGAAATGCTAAGTCTTGTAACTGTATTCCCAGTAATTACTGCCTTCCATAGTTGTCGTCTCGCCACGTTTTGGCCAACTAATCCTCTGGTGAAACAACATCTATGAAGATGAAGATAACATTCCACAAAAAAAGGAATACACAAATTACAAAACCTCATCTCAAAAGATTAAATATATGTTTACAAAATATCTTAAACCTACATGTGACTTATCAACAGAATCTCTAATTATTGTTTGCATGGACGCAACACATCAGTAAAAAGGTCAATAAGGTCATCAAGAAGTCTACAGTTAAAGACTTTTGTCCCCTTGATCCATATTAGTAATGATTGTAGTGGCAACAACGACAACGGTGCTAAGAAAGTTAATGATTATGATATTCCAAGCTCAAAGCAAAAAATAGTTCTAATGTTTGCATCAGAGATGGAAAAGGTCAGTCCAATGTCGAAGCAGGAAGCAAAGGTTATCCAGTTTCCATCAACTAAAGTAATTTCATAGTCGCCTGTGAATGAACGGATGATAGATCTCACAAGAATCTGTGTGTAGTGTAACCAATCCTTGCAAGAAATTATTTCTGCTCATTACAAAGAGAATTACCAAAATATAACAGTTAAAAAAGGAAGTATTGATAACCATAAGTAATGATATATCTTCAATTCATGGTGTTTGGTTTGGTTGTTTTGTAGAGGAAAATTGTTTTTGTTTTTTACTTTACAAAACATAATTGAGTTTTACAAAGAGAAAGAAAAACAAGTAACGCATGCATGGTCCCCCATGAGTGCATAGTGATCGAGGCATAAAAAAAATGACTAAGTTCAGCATTCCCCCACTTAGCTCCAAAAGTCTCCAAGACCTTAATTTGAGTTCAGCATCATGCAAAACTGCTAAATAGACATACACAGAAAGTTTTGGACAAATATGGTAAGATAGCCCCAAAAATAGAGTGTTTTTATTCTATTCATGTTTTATGTTTGTGCAAAATTTCAAAAAAATTCCCAGGCTTGGCTATTGAGAAAAGTGCGGGCAGGAAGACGAACGAACAAACAGACAAGGTTGAATTTACAGGTTCACCTGTCTTTTTTGGGGGAGGTGGGGGATAAAAAAAACAATCAACATCAATGTTTGGGGAATTTTAAGCCAGGAAGCCAGTATGATTGGAAAACATGATAATGGTTGAAGCCGAGGACAATAAAAACCATCTGAAGTAAATGATAGAGCGCTAAAGCAGATCAGATGTTGGAAATAGTTCATCCACAGATTTATTTTTTTATTTTTTTATTTATTCTTTAAGTTTTATTCAACCCAAACAAAGCACATTGCCACTAAGATATAAGGCTACTGTAAAATTAGGGGCCATGCCTACAGGGACATCATGAGTAGGGAGTAGAGCAGCAAAATATTTTTACCTTTAAATTTCTGCATGTTAGTTCAGTCAGGAAACAGAAGGAATTTCAATCCACAGGTTAGCAGTTCAAGGAAAGAAACAAATTATTAAGTTTTCCAGCATCTGCGGACCTCTATAATAAAATGGTGTGATTTTGCTGCTTGTCAAATTGGTCGAGGATATTTACGTCAAGGGGGCACTAATGTCCCAAATTCATCAGAGGACATTCCATTGAAATACTTGTAAAATAATCACAGATGCAACACTGATGATGGGACACAGGGGTATGGAACCTATTAGCTTGGAGATTTTTTTCAAAAATGTTCGGTCCTTTATTTGGAACTTAATATTGAAACGCTTGATGAAATATGAAAATGATCATGGAGATGCTTGAAACTAGCCTGAGTGTCCAGCGTTGCTCAGGTGTTTGGAGAGGTGTGTGTTTAGAAGAAAAAAAAAAAAAACGTAACCTCTTTGCCGTAACCGGAAGTGGCGAAGGTTTAAATTAAGGTTAGTCAATCGAAAAGAGAAGATGACTTTAAAATACCGACGAAAAAAGTAACCCCTCGTAAGTGCCCAGTTGAGGGTGAAAGAATTAATGTTTTTAGTCAATTTTTCGATATTTGTCATCCGAAGGGTCAAGCTTCAAAATGATACAGATCTCGTAAAAACCATCGCATATGTCGAAAGTTTTAGGCAGACATACATACATTTAAACAGACAGAGGAGATTTATATTATAGACTGGGGGGGGGGGGTACCCGGCATTGCCCGGGTGTTTGGAGGTGTGTGTGGTTTTGGGTAAATCAAAACTCGCGGGGGGGGGGGGGGTTAAAATAAAAAGTTTTGGTAGGGAAGTATGAGGATCCGAACCCAAACGCTGAGGCAAAGTTGAAAATTAAAGTGTGAAAAAAAACAAAAAAACGTGCGACGTTAACCATTGGGCCACCGCGAAATACTAACAGAAACACAGTTGAATTTATTTAATTATTTAGAATTGGCAGGTGCACGTTTTAATGACAATGAGGTCAACTTTGACTGCGGGGTAGTATTTCATTTACTGCGGGAATGCTTCCCCCCCCCCAAGAGGTTGAGGGGGGGAGAGCTTCCCATAAAAAGGGGATTGTCCAAATTGAATAGCAATTGTCTGATATAAGGAAAATATTTCCACATTGATCAAATCTGATTTCTTTCGGACATTTCCGGCGATTGCGACTGGAAAAATACCGCCAGAATTAGTGCCACTTTTATTATACGAAAAAGCCTAATCCACATGCGGCAAGCGAAAAATGTTGAATATTTATCTTTTCAAAGTCGAGCAAATTAAATAGACAGGCGACCTCCGTTGTTAACTCATAGATATTATTATTTATATGTGATATAAAAGTTAAGTTGTGAGCCGACCGACCGCTTCTCGGAAAAAAGCCTTTCTTGGACATACACAAAAAGCGAACATACATACACATACATTTTCGCTTTTATATATATATATATATAGATAGATAGATAGATAGATAGATAGATAGATAGATAACAAACAGTTCAATTTGCATGTTAAGCAAAAAAAAATTTATTTCAAACTGAAGTTTAATAGACCACCAGTCTGATAGAAAGAGCCTCTTAAAAAGATGTATGGACGCATCTAACCATTATAATCTGAGACACCTTGGATAGGTTGATTTGGTTGTTCGATGGTTTTGTTTTATGGCATATCAACCCTTTACAGGTTATTTTATGCTAAATCCAATAATTTTAGAAAAGAAATTTTACGCTTCAAGTTATTTATATCTTCAAATATTTAATCATGGTGTTTGGTTTGGTTGTTTTGCTTTACGGCATATTAAACCCTTTCTCGGGTTCAATTCTTTTTGCAAAAGTTTAAAGGCTTCAAGTTCTTTATATCGTCAAATATTTATTCATGAGTTTTAGTTTGGTTGTTTTGTACATGAAAATTGTCGCTTTTGGCTTTGTATAACATGAATTTTGCAAAAGAAAGGAGGGGAAAGATCAACACTTCATGCATTAAGCTATATAAATCAAGTAGCCAATATCTTCAGACAGCCTGATCTGGTAGCACTAGCCACGGATAGATCGAAACTGTATTCTTGAAACCTTTAATATCCTTTAAAACATTTAATTTATAATAAATTAAAAAATTAAGTAAAAAAAAAGAAATTGCTTTTTTTTTTTTTTGTTTATTTTAAATGCCATCAATGCAACTACCAGTCTTCTTCTATTTGAAAAATGCCAATCAGACTTATAATTAATTTACTTCCTTTAAAATAGCAACGGCATCGTCGGCATGCCATAATAATCAAATCCAGAATCCATTCCTCGAGGCCGGGTCAAACCGGCACCACTCTGGGGGATTGGTTTCAGTAATAAAAGATGAAGGAGGCGCCAAATCTATTCATTCATTCTCTCATTCTCTCTCTCTCATTCTCTCTCTCTCTCTCTCTCTCTCTCTCTCTCTCTCTCTCTCTCTCTCTCTCTAGGATGAAGAGAGAAAAAGCAATGCATTAACTTAATGTCGAGTCACAAGAGGGATATTTAATCTCTTATAGATTTGGTCAGTTCTGTCAGTATAGCAATTTTCTAAACATAGCCTGAACGCATTACAGTAAATTAGCAAGACACTCTGCCATTGCCCGGATCAGGAACAGTATAAATAAAATAATTGTCACCTTTAAAAGTCCTCTTAAAAAAAAAATAAAAATAAAAAAATACAAAAGTATTTGTACAAATTATAAGCTTATCTTTGCTCAATCTTTGCACTGGAATTATGTCAAAATTTACCGAGGACTTAATCTACTATGGCCCACGGGAAAGAAAAAGGAGTAGCAGAAAAAAAAAATGTAAAGATAGGGGTGGTTTCGTTTGATTGTTTTGTTTTATGGCATATCAAGACTAGTACAGCATAATCACATTGACACACCGATTCCCACTGGATTACTGAAGTTAAGCAACATTGAACCTGTTCAGTACTAAATGGGTGACCATTTGGGACTTCCAGGTGCTGTATGTGCTCTCCACTTATCTTGGCATTGTTTCCAGCTGTCCTGGACTTTTCCTTGCGACTGAACTCAAACAGTGCTGATTTAGGAGTGGCATGGTTGGGATTGTACAACCCTTGCTTCACAATTATACGTGCAGCTGCCCCCTACAAGGGGTATCCTTTGTCTTTTGAGACTGAATGGAAGCAGCAATATTAAGACTGTTATTTAATGTCAAATCTGGTATTTTGTAAAAGATTTCTTGCTTAAAATTCTTTATATCTTCAAATATTTATTCAAGGGATTTGGTTCGGGGTGTTTTTTTTTTTTACAGGAAAATTGTTTTTGTAGAACATGATTGAGTTTTGCAAAGGAAAAGAAAAAAAAAACAATGACATCAATGTTTAGTGCATTTTAGGTCAGACAGTCCGATCTAGTAGAAATAGCAATTGTGAACAGAAGTCACATCTATTAAAGTCGAAACTATACCATTACTTTTATTAATTCAATGCTCAATTCAAGAGAGGGAGGAATAATAGAAGCCCTGGAAAAAGGCGGCTTTTAGGTTGTCTTCAACTGTAAACAACTAAGTTGATTTTATTGTGTGTGTGTGTGTGTGTATATATATATATATATATATATATATATATATATATATATATATATAGAGAGAGAGAGAGAGAGAGAGAGAGACCAAAAGCAGCAAATAAAAAAAAATTAAAAAAATTTTTTTGAACTCCAGTTTCAATTAAGTCAAAATTAAGAAAAACACAGAGCGTGCATATGGGGGGAAAGAAACAGGAAATCACTTTTTAATGAAAAAGTCATAACTCCCCGATTCTCTTCATAAACTTTTTAGCATTAGCAAAAACTTAGCATGGAAAAAGATTTACATTTTCAGTTTTCAGACAGAACCCTCATAAGAAAGAAAATCAACTGTACGTCTTTGAATTTTTGAGATGAGGATTGGTTATTTGGTTTAAGGACAGGTGGCAAAGTGGTTGGAGTACTTGGAAAAATTCATTGTAAAAGTGATATTCTCCTGAAGATTGATGGTTCAATTCTCAGTGTGGGTGACTGAAAAATACAATTACAAGTTACTTGGGACCTCTATTCAGCCATGGCTAATGGAACAAGAGCATGCTACCCCCATGAAGTAAATAAAGGCCCAAGTTTGATGGAAACATTCCCAAGTTTGACAAGATACACATGACGGTCAGAGGTTACATTGAAGGAAACGTTGTGAAAAATGACACTCAAGATGACAATAGTAGTCCGATAAATAAAAAAAAAAAAAAATCAAGATTTTCTTTAAAAAATTTTGATCAAAAAAGCTAAAAAAAATCCATGAGAGTCTTAGCAATTTTGGCTAAATACTCAAAAGGCATCTTTTTTAGTTTGGTTTGGCTTGCTGCATCATGGAACAGGTTATTAGAAGTCATCGTCAGACTATAGACAGCCAAACAGTTCCAGGCAACGCTGGATGCATCATGGCGGCCAATCTTTATAAAATTAACCATTGCTGGAGTAGTAGAAAATGTGTTGGGATGTGTTTCTGGTGTAAAAACAGCAACCAGAATTCAAGTATACTTTTCGAGTTCTTCACTCGAGAGCTAAGCAATGGTCTCTACAGAACCCCACAAATAGTGTAGGATAGTCACTTTCATCTCCTTAGAAAAAGGGCAAAATTCTGTGATTCTGCTTCGTGGAACAGCCTACCAGAGGCAATTACAATGTCCATCATATCCAAGCTTAAAGTAATCTTGTACATTCAAAAGGTATATCAAGGCAGATATCTTCTGTTTGTTTACATGACTTGTTGCACTTTGCAATTTTGGGGCCGATAAATTTGACACCATTACTAAATTTTAATGCTCAATTCAGGTGTGAGTGGGGAGTGTAGTATCGGTTCTATTATTACTAGCAGGGCTACCCAGCATTGTTCGGGACCCCATAAAACAGTAAAATAGAGTTGCGTTTGAAAATACCTCCTTTATGGGGGCGTTGGGGAGGGTATCTGTTCTGGCATCATGATACCACCTCAAAGATGCTACTTTTTCTTATGGAGGGGGGAACAGATACTGCAGTATTAGTTCTGTTGTCATCAGCCCACCCTCCCAGGAATTACCTCCTTGGAGGGGTAATGTGGTATAGGGTTTTACTCTGTTAAACAGCCCTATCAGAGGTAATGACAATGTCTTTCATATCCAGATTGAAAGTAGCCTTGGACAAACATTCAGATAACATATTGATGTACATATTTTATAACTGTTCATTTACGTGGCTGTTGCACTTTACTATATTTTGCCTGTACATCTATATATAAAAGCGAAAGTGTGTGTGTGTGTGTGTGTGTGTGTGTGCACGCACTTTTTGTGTATGACCGGCAAAGGCTTGGGGGGAAATCGGTCAGGTCACTCCTTAAAACTTATATACTATCTAAATCATAATATCTATGAGTTACGAATGGGGGTCATGCTATCTTTAATTTGTCCGACTTTTACACGCTATTTTCGAGATTTTTTTCGATTGCCGCATTATCGTTTTATTTTTGAATATAAAAAAGCGAAACTGGAAACGAACTTGTGTTCTCGGCCTTAGACGTCTAGAAAGCAAATAAGAATGCTGGGGGGGGGGGCCATCATATCAGACAATTGCTCTTCATTTGACGGGGGAAAACAAACAAATGCGCAGAAACCAAACTTAAGTCACGTGATGTTTGACCTTATTAAATTCTCGCACCTGTCAATTTCACTTTATAAATGTTAAAGACAGTTTTCACTTCCTCTCTCCACGTGGCCAAGCTGGTTAGCTGTCAGGGTTTTTTCCCCTTTCTTTTCCACCTTCGCATCAAGGCTTCGGGTTCAAGCCTACCTTACTATCAAATTTTTTTTTTTTGTCTTTTACACCTCCAAACACCCGGCCAACGTTTTTGTTTTTTTTAAACAGGGTTGTTTTGATCCCACCCCCCAACATGTACACCTCCAAACACTCAGGCAACACCGTGTACCCCTGCTAGTCTATAATATCAATCTCACCTGTCTATTGTCTGTATGTATGTATGTATGTATGTCTGCCTAAAACTTTCGACATAGACGACGGATTTTCACAAGATTGGTATCGTTTTGAAGCTCAACTCCTTGAATGACAAATATCGAAAAAATCGGCTAACATTAATTCCTTCACCCTCAACTGGGCACTTTTCTCCAGGGAGGGGTCACTTTTTTCGCAGATATTTTTGAAAGTCATCCCTCTTTTCTATTGACTAGGCTTAATTTAAACCTTTGCCACTTCCGGCTTGGTGATGGACGAAACGCCAAAGACGTCACTTTTTTCACATTCTTTTCCTTCTTCGCAGTATGGGTTCGAGCGTGCCTGCTTGCTACCACTTTTCATATTTTTCTTTTTTTTTTTTTTTGCTGAACACACACCTCCAAACACCCGGGAAATGCCAAGCACCCAGGCTAGTTTGATTTGAAGTGTAAATTTGTTTTGTGTTCCTGAATTTAAAAAAAAAAAAAAAAAAAAAAAAAAAAAAAAAATCAAAGAATTTACATGCTTGTAAAACTTATAGCAACATAAGTTTCAGATCCATACCAAGGATACATCACATGCTGTTTACAATTGTAAAGGACTTGGTCATTGAATTTCTTACGAAGAAATCTACTCGAAGATTAAAAAGACGGCAAGTAACATGGAATCGGAAAATTAGATCAATTGTTTCCAGATACAAAAGATCCACAATAAAAAGGGAGGATGCTTAGTGTGTCTTCATTCCTTCTACAGCATCCAACAGTTATCCAATACCAAGAAATAGAGTAATTAATTCTAGAAACTTTTTTTTAATTATTTTGTTTTAGCTGGGGATGGGGCATCTAACCAGATGCCAGACATTCATTTGCTATCTCTTACATTCCAACCGCGATATCTTTTTAAGATTCTATTTGTCTCTTTAAGTGCAATAGCTTGTATCTCTCTTGCATTTGGTTTACCAGGCATATACGCTAGATAGCTTTTGAAATTCTTTTTTGTGAGTTTGGTTGCTCTTGGAATGGTGGAGATCTTCCTAAGATTCCAGTTTTTTTTTTTTTCATGCCTTACAGAAGCCCTTGCTAATTCCTTACCTTTTCTCATTCAGTTCTGTTTAACAGCATTATTGGAGAGACTAACTTTTAAGATTGATTTTTGGTCTTTCTTGTCTCGTATCTCTGTGAGATTTAATAGCTTCGTTGTATAAGTATGCAGGAATTGCATAGTCATAGTAGATGGTGTAGGACTTATTCCCAACTGATTTTTCTGATATATGTTCCCAGGAATTTGGTGCTGTTGATTTTAAACAAGCATCTCTAGATCTTTTTATCAGAAAACTGATTTTTTGAGCCCCCGGACAAAAAGAGAGTGGACCTGTAAAGTCATCCTTGTCAGTTCGCACTTTTTTCAATAACTATGCCTTGGAATTTTTTTTTTAATTTTACACAAACATTAAACATGATATGAGTAAAAAGTAACAAAAGAGAGTCTCCGGGAAAATCTCCAGTTACCTCCCTAGGGGGGCCTTTTAGGTTAAAATGGCTAAAATTGTACCCTTTTGTGCTTATTAAGAAAAAATTGATGCTTTGGATTTTTATAAAACTTTCTGAAAAATTGTAACTATAATTTTGTAATCTATAATTTTGTTTATCTATACTTCGCGATAACGCAGGGTGTGTGTGGGGGGGGGCAAATGATGGACTTAGTCATTTCTATTTTTGCATGGTGCAGAACTCAAATTTATACATGTTAAGGCCTAAAACTGCACCGTTTGTTCCTTTGCACTAGGATTTGACATCCCCTGAGGACTAAATGGGGGGGGGGCTGAACTTAGTCATTTTTTTTATGCCTCGTTCACTGTGCACTCACGGGGGACCATGCATACTTCACTTGTTTTTATTGCATCCTTCAAGTTTATTTTTGTAGCTAATACACCGAGATACTGGAAAGGATACAAGTGTTCACCATAATATTCAATCTGTATAACAATATGCTTAAGCATTCCAGATTTGTACATACATTATCATTTTAGAAACATTTAAAAAAAAAAAAAAAAAAAAAAAAAAAAAAAACACGTCATATAGCGATTAAAGATTTCATCTTATGGCACTAAAGTAAACAATTTGGATTTCACCCATTTTAAAATGAATTGTTCCAAAATCAAATTATGCCATCATGTTGACTAAAACAGTACAATTTTAAATAAATTAGGAAAAAAAAAAAAATGACATTTATTTGATTTGGAGAATATGGGGTTGCCAATTATTTTTACAATAAAATGAAAATGCTTTTTTAATTGATATAATTTTAAATAAATAAAATAAAAACATTCATTTTATTGGCAGAAGTAGGGACTATAAATACAAAGTTTGATTTAAAAAGTTTTCTTGCTGCAATATTTTTTTTATAGAGCCAATCTGAATGTGAAGGTCAAGATCAAACAGGTGTTGACCGAAAAATCTTTTTCTTATTTTGCAGTGATTTCAGTCGGGATTCATATTGCCTACTTTGTCTAACATTTCTATTAAAACGTCTATATCTCTCCGCCCCCCCCCCCACCACCATACACCCATTCTTTTTTCTCTGCCCAGCACATTCCTCTCTCTCTTTGGACATGCACACTTTTATATATTACTTAAGGAATGAGTCAGCATAAGGAAAGTAAGTTGAAAATAAATAAATAAAATCAGTTACTTTTTATTTGTTAGTATATCAAATGGCTGGAAAACAGACAACGAAATGTATACCACTACAGGGTCAGAGATTGAATAATTTTTTTTCCCCCAAATTTTAGATATTTTTCTGGGGTAACACCGTTCAAGAAAATACCGAATTTATTGGTGTTTGTTTTGTTGTTTTAGCTATTATAGATTTATTCCTTGATTGCTTTATTTTTAAATATTAAAGATTAAATACAAAAATTATTGTAATGAAATGAAAAGAACATTTATATATATTAGTTCTCGCGCGAAAGAGCAGGACAAAAAATGTTTTAAATAATAACAATAACAAAGACTTTTGCTGGCGAGAACTACTATTGACCGTAACCAGTTATACAGTCCTTTTGAAATTTTCATCTCTATTTTTCTCGTTAGGTACTGAATATTTGTTAATGAAACCTATATGAAATATGTTCCTTATTAAATTTTAAAGATTTTCTATTCTGAAAGAAGTTTTAAAAAATTTAATCTAAAAGTTATTTTAAAGTTTTTGTTAAAAAATTCAGATTTTCTCATTATTCATTATTATGCAATTTAAAAACATTCTTTCATCTAGCAATTAATGATATAGATATAAAATTTTCAATGATTTTTTTTTTAAAGTGCAACAGAATGTACATTACATAAAATTAATCCAAGGTAATTTTTTGATTCAATTTAAATTAAATTTTTATACCTTACTTTGTAAAATTTATAAAAGTCTGTTGCCAAGGTCGCTGGAAAGATGGTGGGATCCTTCTACCGCTCCAAAAGATATCTCACTACTGATGCAATTCTCTATCTATATAAAAGCCAAGTACGTCCAAGGATGGAATACTGTTGCCATATCTGGGCAGGAGCTGCCAAAAACAGCCTATCCTGTCTTGACAGAGTACAAAATAGACTTCGTGGTTTAGTGGGGGATGCCCTTTTCTCTACCCTGCAACCTCTCTCCCACAGAAGAGACGTTGTGAGCCTATCCTTGTTTTATCGTTATTTTCATGGCAGGTGCTCGTCTGAATTCCAATCCCTGGTCCCCCCTCGCCAATCTTTCACGAAAAACACCCGTCTAGCTGAATCCACTGTGAAAAATTTCACCCACTATATCTGTGCCTAAATCAAAACGCGGATTCCATGAACAAAGCTTCTTTCTTAGAACTGCACGCCTGTGGAACTCTGTTCCGTCTGCCTGCTTCCCTCCGGACTACAACTTGGATGTCTTCAAGTCCAATGTTGACAAATTCCTAATGAACCGCCCCCTTAAGTAAACATTTCATCAAATCTCCACACTAACGTAATGTACTTGCAATAACCCTTATCCCTGAGTGGCTTCCGGGCCTTGATAAGTGGTGATCACTGTGTAAAAAAAAAAAAAAAAATTTCAAATTGAATCTTGTACCTTTATTTTTAAAGCCTATAGTAAAAACATTTTAACAATTTTCATGCCTTAGATGAAATGCTTTTCTAACTGTGTGTGTGTGTGTGTGTATATATATGTACATATATATTTAACTTGTAGGGTCCCCCGTAAGTGCACAGTGAACGAGACATAAAAAAAATTACTAAGTTTAGCATTTGCCCTACCCCATTTAGCCCCAAAACATATTTAAATTTAAGTTCAGCACCATGCAAAACTGCTAAATAGACATACACAGAAAATTTTAGACAAATATGGTAAATAGTCCCAAAAATGGAGTAGTTTTATTAGCACTAAAAGAGCCTCTGGAGCACACCCAAAAGTTATCGCAAAGTATGGACAAACAAGATTATATAGAAATCAGTTAGTTACAACTTTTCAGAAAGTTTTATAAAAATCCAAGGCATCAATTTTTTTTTAATAGGTACAAATGTGTCAATTTTAGCCATTTTAACCAGAAATACACCAGTAGAGGGGAAACCAGAGTTTCCCCTGGAAAATCCGTTCTGTTAATTTTTTTACTCGTATCATGCTTAATATTAGTACAAAATTTCAAAAAGTTCCAAGGCATAGTTATTGAGTAAAATGCGGAAGGACAAATGAACAAGGGTGAATTTACAGGTCCACCCTTCTTTTTGTCAGTGGGACCAAAAAAAGTTTAGTATATTAATATTTTCCTTATATGATTGAGAAAAAAAAAATTATGTAGTTTGTAGCAAAGAGGCTATTGATCACAATAGTACAGAGAGGATGGTTTACTTTATAGTCAAGATTATTTTTGTTAGAGCTCTATTTAAAAAGATATTGAGTGCTTTATGTGGAAAACTTGTCCAGCCGCTTTTGAGAATTTAATTTTTTTTGTTTACTTATTGACAGCAATGTATGCTTTTTTTTGTCCAACAGATGCATACAAAATGAGAGAAAAAAAAAAAAAGGAAGAGTAAGAAAAGAACCGATTTAGAAGGAGCATTTGAGAGAGAGGGAAGTTAGAGAAAGGGAAGCAAGGAAAAGGAGGAAGAGGGAGGAGAGCAACTAGAATTAGAGATAATGAATAGGAAGAGAAATAGAGAGTGAAAGAGTGGCAGGTAAAGGAGAGAAGGCAAAAATCAATATTTAGTGAGAGAAACAACAATCATCTAGTTGGCCTCTTCATCGAAGATGAAGATGTTGGAGTCTGAATGTGGGGCAGCGCAGCGCTTAGACTATAACATACAGGAATGAAAATCAATAGCAAAGAGAATATTCCAACTTTAGCTACTGCTTCCCAACCTGGCTTGTGGAATGAATGAAGACACACAAGAAAAAGAGTGATGGCATTCGGGGGAGGAGGACGGGGGACAAGGTATGAAACGAGGCAGCAACTAGGCAGGTATCGAGAGCACAGAGTAAAAAGCAAGAAGAAAGGGAGAGGCCATTAGCTCAGTTATAGTAAAATCTAGCTACAATCACAATACACATCAAAACAACCTCTACTTGAAGATCATATCTCCTATGTAAAGTTAGGTATGTTTGTATATTTCTATGTACAGGATCCACTCCTAAACCAATCATTATGAATCCTAGGCGTAGGGGGTAAAAATGTGGGTTATATTTAGTTTTATGCAAAATAGAAACCTTCATGAAAATTCAGATATCTCTAATTTTTGTTAAATTAAAAAATATGTATGAGGCATAAAATAAATATTTCTTAAATTTCAGTTTCTTTCAAGTATTTTAAAAAGTTTTTTTTTTAGAAGTATAATCTAGAAATTGACTAATTTAAAAATTCTAATATATCAGATTTGCATTGGATTTAATCTAGAGTCATTAGAAACCAAAATAGCAAAATTCCCTGAATTTTGATTATTTTTCTTAAGACCTCTTAAATTTAAGATATTTCCTATAATCAAAATCATGCAATGGATTTCATCAACATTGAAAAATTCTAGACATAACGTTTAGTATTATTATAATCTTCGTAAAGCGACAAAAGTGGTGCAAACTGTTCTGTTCTGGAATTAATTTTGCTCATCCTGAGACAGGTATACTAGTGTACATACTTGTGTACACTAAAAAGACATCTGTCCCAGGGTGAACAAAATCGAGTCCTATATGGGGAACTGTCAAACTTGGGAGTGTTTCTGTCAAACTTGTCAAACAAAACCCTTTATTTACTTCACGGGAGTAGCATGCTCTTGTTCCATCAACCATGACTGAATAGAGGTCATCAGTAATCTGCAATTGTATTTTTCGGTCGCTCACACTGAAGTAAATAAAGGGTTCCATTTGAAATTCCATCCAAGTTCCTGAGTTTGACAGAAATACCCTGAGATACACCTGAAGAAGGTCGATGGTTACATCGACTGAAACATTGTGGAAATAACACTCAAGATCAGAACAGTAATTTGATGAATACAAATAATACAAATAACCAATCCATATCACAAATCCAGAAACGTGTCAGCCCCTTTAAGAAACTCGTTTCTTATCGTTGAGCACTTTCAGTTGAATTAAAGTCGATCAATTTATCTCTTATTCTCAGATCATCATATTAGATCACTGACAAATGTTAAAAAGCATTTAAAAAATGTTTAAAATTCAACAACATTTCTCGCAATTATCGGTAGCCGAAGGGATTACGTCCTTGCTAATGAAACCAGGGATGGCTTCTGCCGCCGGGTTCGAATCTATCGACTGGTGTTAATCATGACACCCTGCACTGATGATTCCCGAAAGGATGAAATAATAGTGTCTGTAGGTATTTAATAATTATTATAGTAAATAATTATTTCATATATATGTATATATATGAAATAAATATGTATATAAATGAATATATGAAATAAATGTAAATATGTATATATATATATATATATATGAAATATATATGTATATATATCATATACACATACATACATACATACATACATACATACATACACATACAAAGAAAGGGAGGAAAACATGTGACAGTATGATATGAAGAGGACTAGAAAAATCGCTTCACGTGTGAACGGCTTTGTTCAATCCATATGTTTTGGTATATTATATGCATTCTTCAGAAATGCACAAGAAAAGATGAAAGAAAACGTCACTGCAGAAGAAGATATAATGAAATGTCACAAGGAATGAATAAAGCCTTCCACACATAAAACGATTTTCTTCTGATCTTTATGCCATGGTAGGTAAAGGAGAGGACGCAGAAACGATATATACATATGAAAGATAGAAAGGAAAAATGCTTCTCACTTATTAGAGAGTTGAGCACTCTAGTAAGAAAATTATAAATTGTCATTAATGATAATGTATAGGTTTTAAAAGGAAAGAGCAATTTAACCCATTAAGACACATGGTATCTATTGTTTTTCTTTTTTTTTATTATTGGATTGAAACTTTGCAATGACAAAAACTAGGTTAGAATACACAAATTAAAAGGAAAAGGTTATTTAATGAGAAAAAAAAAAGAGAGTGCAAAAATGGCATTGTATATAGGAAGTGTGCTTATGTAATTCAATTCAAAATTGTAAAAGAATTTTGCAATACTTCTACTGGAGTCCAACGCAATTATATCTCAAAGATAAATAGATGAAACAAGTTTCGACAAATGTTGAAGCAGGAAAAACAGAAAAGTTTTTTAAAAAGTGTAAAGAAAGGTGGTTTGGTTTGAACAGTTTTGTTATGGCATATCAACACTTTTGGGGTTATTTAATGCTGAATCCAATCATTTTGGAAAAAGTGGTTATGCTTCGAGTTCTCTCTCTCATATATATTATAAAATATATATGGCAATCAAGCCATTTTATAACTTACTACCTAGCTCTACCTACGTATTGAGCATTGTTGAAGTAAATACTTAAAAGTTTACGCATAAATTTATACTTTCATATATTAATTTATGTGATTAAATTAATTATACATATTATACATATATATTATACATATTATACATATATATATTATACATATATATATTATATATATTATTCATATATATATTATACATATATATATTATATATATTATTCATATATATATATTATATATATTATTCATGAGTTTGGTTTGCTTGCTTTGTAGAGGAAAATTGTTTTGTTTTACTTTGTAGAACATGATTAAGTTTTGCCAAGGAAAAGGGAAAAACAATAACAGTAATGTTCAGTGCATTTTAAGTCAGGAAGCCTTTCAGTATCTTCAGACGGTTTAATCTAGTAACTCCAGAAGAAAATCATTAATATATTCATTATGTTACACATTATTTCTATTTAAAAATTTAATTGTCTTTCGAATCGAAAGACAAAGCAACTAATATTTTTTTAACTGCAAAAAAAGCAAAGGTAAAGTATTGCATAAAAATATATGTAACCATTAATTTAAAGTATTGTTTTTAAATTTATTTTTTGATACTAACAATAAGTAACAAATACATAAACCATGATTTTATTTCTAAAAAAATTAAACTTTTTAGCCTGTTGAGAATGAATTCTTTATGTCAAATTGATAACTGAATATGGCTAAATTTGTGTTGATCTTTGCATTAAATACTATTAATCTTACTGCGTCGAATAGATACCATAATACTTAATTTGCTGCACCTAATCATAAAGGTTCATACAAAATTTCAGCCAGATTGGTCCAGTAGTTTCCAAAAACAAGTGGAATCGATAAACAGACAGACTAAGAGAAATATAAATATCAATTACATTGTTTTGTTTTCAGATAATGCCTAATATCAACAACATATACGGATATTTTCAAAATCGTAAATCACACTTCCAGGATGCAATCAAATTGTAATATCTGTTGTCCTCGGTCAATTTTCTATCAATCGTTTTCTTTTCTTTTTTTAAGGGAGACGGACGCACACACAATAGCATCAGTATACCAGCTTTTTTAAAATTGATTGATAGAAAGGTCACATTTTTATTAAAACTGAATAAATCAACCACAAACAAAAGCAAAAAGAGGTAAACGTTTTCAATAAAGTGAATTCCTCTTTAAATAATTCACTATCATACTCATTAAAATTGGATTAATCTTAATGGCCGTTTATTGCTAATAACATTGACCAAATATTTGTGCTCTAATATATACTGAATTACCTCCCTTTGTAATGCACCGTTTATGAAGAATATATATTAAGAGATGTGCATTATTATAATTGATAATAATTTCTATCTCTACTTATATATAACAGGCAATCTGTGCGTGTCTCTAAGTTTGTTCTCTGTGGACACCACAACGGTTGGGTCGATTTTGGGAGGAGAATTTCACACAAATATACTTTGTATATGTGGGAGTGTTCTTAGATAGATTTTGTGTCGATAAGTATTGAAAATCGATAACTGAAAAAAATCCAATTAAAGAAGAAACATTTCGATTTTGACCAAGGTTAACACCCTTATACAATCTAACATAGGAAAGAAACTGCAGTATAAACCTACAAAAAGGTTAAAAGATGCACGGTTGGTTGGTTGGTTGTTTTTGTTTTACGGCATATCAATCCTTTTCGGGTTACTTAATGCCAAATCCAAAGATTTAAGAAATATTTTTTTTAATAGAATATATTTGTTTTCAAGTCGGTTTCTATTTAACCCATAGTTAGAACCCTAACAGATATCACCACTCCGGGTCAGAGTGGGCCTAGGAGCAATGGCAATTAAAGGGTGGCTCCACACTCCCAAAAGCCTGCAAGCTGGAGTCTCACCACCGGATATAGTTTAAGGTCATATCCAGGACCAAAAGATGCACGGAGAAATCTTAAGCTGACGTAAATTGATGTTAATAACTGGGAAGTTCAAACTGCGGATCAAAATGATTGAAAAAAGTAATCAGAGAAAGATGCAGAAAATTGAGGAAAAGCATGTTAAGCATACATCATTGAAGCATGCTTTTAAAAAGCAGGATGAATCTGAAGCTTTCAAATGAATTTCAACAAGAACTAAAACGTACAATCTTTGGCAGATTTCTTCTGTCTTAAGCTGGTTTGGTGAACCATGTGAAATCACTTAACAATTTCTGAAAATTTAGGAAATTAACCAATTTTGATGAAAATTTCACTATTTATTAAATTGCGATGGTAGACTATAATGAACCCATTATTATTTTTAAAATAGTAATGTAAATGTATTTTTTGTATAAAGAAAAAAAAACACCTTCACTGAAGTTATAGTTTCAAGTACTGAAAACATTTAAAATACATGCATTCATTTTATTTTATTTATTTTTTTTTTTTTTGCTTTTTTATGAAAATAAAGCATTGCAGATGTTAATTAAAAAAATTCTTAATATTTCAGGAACATTATGAAAAATGCCCATAAGTTAATGAAATCAATATAACTTGAAGAAAGCTCAATTTCTCAAACTAACTTTATCATTGAATTAAGCATTTATTCATTCAATATTTTCACACAAAAATAATATAATTGAAAAAAATATTTTATATGATTTTAATGATTATAATCAGAACTCTAGAGATAAATTTATCTTTAGTTGCCCTTTGACAGCTAAACACTTTCATCTACTAGCCGAATAGCCAACCCCACATGATTTTGGAATATGTCTTTGTTCCGTGGCAAGTACATACATCATAAAGATTTTTCTGTATTTGTTTTTTTAAAATAAGTGTAATTCTAAATATGCACCAAATTTTATGTTGAAACTTGAACGTATAAACATTTGAATCATTTAAGATGATTTTAAACAAGTTTCGTTTAAAAAAAAAAAGTATATTGTTCTATTAAACCTTTTATTGTTTAAATAATTTGATTTTGCTAGTTTTATTTAAACAATAAAAAAGGTTGAAAAACATTTTTCACTCAGCACAAAGCTTTGTAAGATTGTTAGTGAAAAAAAATTTCCATAAGTGTTTTAATATTTCTAGTCCCCACTTAAAAAAAAAAAAAAAAAAAAAAAAAAAAATCACTCACAAATATGACTGTTTCACTTGCAACGTAAAACCCTGATAATTCTTGCAAAAATTTCAACTGTAATAGATTTTCCTTATGTGCATAAACGTGTAAATATCAGCAGAGAGAAATTTTTTATAATCTTGAAAATAAAATTTTTTTTTTTTTTTTTAAATTTAAAGACCAGTCACAAAAAAATAAATAAATAAATAAATAAATAAAATAAAAACTAGGATTATTTTTACTAACGAATAATTTGGAGAATAATGGGTGGGCAACATTGTAAAAAAGACAGGATTTGCATCCCACCACCATATTCTTTTTAATTCTTCATAAATAATTGTTTTAGCACTAAGTATTTTACAGAAGTTTTATTTGGAATTCTAAGGGAAAAAATTGATAAACTTCAATATTTCTAGAATATTGCTGAATTTGGAAATTTTTAACCAAAAATACTATTGTTAAAAATGCCCTTGAAGTTAAAGTGAAATCTTAATCTTGACAGATGAAAATAAAATCTTGATTGTATACATTGAAAAATATTCTAATTAAAAAGCACTTCCTTTTTATTACAATAAAATAAGAGTACTTAAATTAATGAATATTTTTATAATTTTCAAAAGTACAGAAATTAGGTATAAATGTTTAAATTTATCTTTGAATTTAAAAATAAAACTAACTTTTTGACGGCTTTTTATAGGAATTCTGTGTATCATTGTCATTTGTTTTGATTGTGTGAAGGCTGGTTTCTGCTACTAAATTTTTGATTTTTGATAATTCAGCAATTTGTTTTAGTAAAAATAAGGTCTTTTTATTTAATTCGGTATCTTACGACTTCCCTAATTATCTTTGAATTAATTCCACAAAAATAATATATAATGAATTTTTACAAATAATCCATTTAATTTTCAAATTTAACTCATTTCTTTTGTTTTCGTAGCTGCCGTGAAAACTTTTTTCATAACTCCCCCCCTCCTCATGTAAAAATACATTTTTTTTTCTTTTTTTTTTTTTCTTTTTTAACTTTTAGGGATTAACTTTAGACTTCAATCTTTTAAACATAATCAAAAAGTAATTGGAAACTAATAAAAGAAAATTGATAAATTATGATATTGGGTACAATATAATAATCAAGAATATTGGCTCTATAATAATAAATATAACATCTGCATAAGTTAAAATATCATTTAAGCGTATTTTATGACCAGGCAATGCCAGGCAGCTACTACTATATATAAATAATAAAACGCTTAGCTTTTGGTGATTGTGTGCACCCACAATCTTCAAAAGCTCATCACCTAGTAAAAAATGTACTTTCAACCTTTATTTTGTTTTTGAATAAAACGAACAAAGTCTAATTATTTAAACACATAAAAGGTTTAGAGAATAATATATGCTTTCGTTTTAACGAAGGCTGTTTAATAAAACATCTGAAAAAATTCTAATGATTTTACTTTCAAATCTTGACATAAAATTTCAGTGCATATTTAGAATTACACTAATTAAAAAAAAAAGACAAATAAAGTCTTTATGATGTATGTACCCATCACAGAACGAAGATGTCATATTCCAAAAATCATGTGAGTTTGGCTAATAACTTTTCTATTTGGCAAATAAAGTCCATAGAGTCTTGATGTTGAGCCTGTTTCCTTCCTGACCTGCACCACATCCCAAAATATGGTACTACATACATGGTGGTTGCACAAAATAGTTAACCAATCATGTCCATTAGAAAATGATTTGCCTAAAAATTGATCTGAATTATTTAAAACAATGCTTTTTTCACATACACATAAGGTGTCCCAAAACTAACTATTTCTATACTAATTTATATTTAAAAATAGATTTTTGGACACCCTGTCATCCACAGACTTTTGTTGCACCACAGCTCTTCAGTTATACTATCACCGATCTCAAGCCAGAGATTGGACCTTCAACCATCTAGTTAATAGTCAGCAGCTCTCATCTGTTTGTTTATTTACAAATAACTTTGCATTACAAAAGGCAGTATGGAATATTACATAATGATGGACGGCGTTCAACGCGAGAAGGGTGTGTGCGTTACTGAATGCTTACTCATTCAAGCAAGCAAACTCACCATCAACCACGCTCAATATGAGAAGGATGCTGTTGAAACTTAATTGACTTCCTGAATAAATTCGCTAATTTTTATTTTGTAGTCATCACTGGTCAGCAAAGATTGGCGAGAGTCAAAAATGTTTACAGATATAGTGAGTTCCTGTTCACAGTCTATCAGAACTTTAGATCATTGGCGGCCAACTTGAAACGATGGATCAGAAAAGAAACAAATAGAAATTGTTACTATTTAATCATACATAAATCCTGCACAAAAATACATACACACGTTTGTATTTTCCTTTGTTCTATAATCCAGAAAGACTGAAACTATTTTCGGAAAGCAAAATATAACCATATAAAAGTGTGTGTGCATTTCAACTAAAACCGTTTCATTTTTATTACTTCCTTTATCATACTGAGCCATTCTCCCACATCCAATCTCTGCTTCAAGTATCATTCCATAGATTTTCTCCATGAATTCATAATTACTTTCATCTTTGGTCTCAAAACCCAAGTGAAACGTGATCAATGACAGAATTCATGTATTAAAGATGAAGGGAGGAGGAGGAGGGGGTGAATAAATAATGGTATCAAGTGGATTCATTTGCCTTTTTTTATTCATTTTTTTTTTTTTTTAATTTATTTATACGCTATCTAAAATGACAAAAGAATACTTCTATGATATAATCCGGTATATTTCAGTAACTGGCCAAGATAAAAAAAAAAAAAAAAAGCTGGAATTAAGATGGATTGCCCAACTGGAATGAGGAAGGAGAAGAGAGTCATAGACCTACCCACCAATTTTCAGAGAGAGAGAGAGAGAGAGGGAGGGGGGGGTTCAACCTCCAATCTATCTCTAAAGTGAGCCAAATGACAAGGTAAAGCAAAATGATTCAGTAGAAATCAGTCTTTACTTTAAAAAGGGGGGGTATTTATGCAAAATACAGACTCTATTGAAATAATAAAATTATTTAGTAACCCATTTTTAACTATACTTTCACCTAACAATTTAAAAGACCAAGTAAAAATTGAGTTTAACTTGAAAATCCTATCAAAAAAAAAAAAAAAAAAAAAAAAAATAGCATGGTTCACATTCTGCATAAAATAAAAAAAAGTAATTTCTGAATTCCAAGAAAAAAAATGAAATTCTGCTTTTCTTAATTTCAAAAATGGCAAAGGTGCCCCTGATATTTTTAGTGAAAACGTGCCTTTTGGATTTTTTTAATTTTTTTTTTTTATTCTTTTCATTTATCTATTAGGATAGTAGGTTTAGGTGTTACAATCGAGAAATATCGGTAATTTATAAAGTTCACGGCCATGGAAGAATGCAAAAAAAAATAATAATAATAAATAATCTGTTTAGGCATTAAAATTAGTTTTATGTCGTTTTTGTTATATATTACTAAATGAGGAATCATTTTCATTAAAAATCCAGTTAGTAATTCGCATTTAAAATAGAAAAAAAAGCACTTGAAAACTATCTACATTATGTGAAAAGGCCAAAGCAAAACATGGCCATTGAATTTGGCCTGATGTCATGTTTATCTAACAAGAAAACGTAAATTGTAACTCAAAATACTACCTAATTTGAGATAGCATGTGTTATTTATTTTCTATGTCATGCTTACATCCGAGTGACTGTCGTTTAATTGTTATAGACTTCCATTTCTTTTAATAAATAATTTTACCAAGAATTCTTCATAAGTTTTGGTTTCGGATAGAAAAAAAAAAGATTATAGCTTTGAAGATGCTTTTACTAAGTACTTCAGTATAACCTGTTGATTCTTGTATGACTGCATGTGATAAGCATTTTAGAAGAATAGAAAATGAACACCTAGTTTACTTCCGGTAGTGTCATAACTCACTTCCCTTATTTTGTCCTTTAGCCCTCACATTCCATGAGGGATGTTTTTTACTTATGTGGAGGAATGTTTTTTTTTTCTGGGTCAGGATCTATTTCATCTAACATCTCATTGACTAGTTTTTGACAAAGAAATAATGTTTTTTTTAACTCCTTGAATCAAATGGCTTCATGCCTTGTCCGGAGTGACTTCCATAAAAAAAATTTAAATCACATATATGGATGAAAAGTTCTGTTCTCGGTCATGTGACAAAACTCTTCTGATAAGTGTAATAAATAAAATGAAATCCATATTCTGACAAAGGTTCATTTCTAGTCGTGCCTGCAAGCGAAGGCAGTTTTGTTAGTTAATATTTCGGTCAGTGGACTTCATTCATAAAAATTCTAAATGACAAACACTTAGTCTTGCTAATGTAGTTGCTGTTATATTTGGAATGGGAACGGATCACAATCGATAAGCGTTACAAAATGGTCATTATCATAGTCACATCTGTTAGTTTTCCTTCATGCCCAACTGTGAAAAATATCAAAACCCCTAAACTTTTAAGCACGTTTAAAGGGGAGCAAAAGTTATAGACCTTTGACTTAGAAAGAGTGCTTTATGCAAAATTGATGGTTGAATATGGTTTAATTTGTGTGCATTGTTGCATTGAATATTAATCGCTATTAATTCCCAACTGTGTATGGAATGAATACCATAGTTTGCTGCACCTTTTGATAAATGCTCTTACAAAATTTAAGCCAGATCAGCCAATAAGTTTCCAAGAAAAAATGGAACCGACAGAGAAACAAAGAGAAATCTCTACTTGCATATAAAAACCAATTTGTGTGTGTTAAAGTTCATTGTCTATGGACTCTGAAATGGCTAGACTAATTTTTTCTTTTTTTAATTTTACACAATGTACGTTATGTGTCCAAGATGTTTTTAGATTTTGTATTGTAATGCCTACGATAAGTATTGAAAATCGATAAGCAAAAAATTCCAATTAAAGGAGGAACAGTTCTGAATTTTGGAAATGGCGTATGAATGTATTATTTAAATTAACTGGACAATTGTTTTCATCTAAAGTTATCTGCATAACGTTTTGGTCGATGTAACATCCAACCTTTGTTAAATGCCACCATGTTTTGGCTGGAAAAAAGTGAGGTTCAAAAAATTAAAAATCTACATCTGGTTAAAAAAAACTGATGATATGCGATTAATCACGCTGAAACCAACAACCTCTTAGTTTCGTAAATATTATGCTTCTAAGAACTAAGAACTTACAATTGGTTGATGGATTTAACTAAAAGTTTAATCATAAGTTAGAAATTATACCCCTATGGTTACCTTCTAATTAAATTATCTTTATAATTCATGTAAACTTACTTCCAACTAGATCCAAACATTTGAAACCTTAGAATGTAGAGCTACCCACCTTTTTTTCCTGCCAAAACATGGCGATTTTGATAATGGTTAGAGGTTACATCGATCATAACATTGTGCAGACAACACTTAAGATGAGAACAATTGTCCAATTAACCTAAACAATACAAAGGAACAGTTCGATTTTGACTAAAGTTAACACTTTTATACAGCCTAACATCACAAGTGCACTTGAGAAGTTTTATCACAGCATAAGCAGAAGGGCTTGGCATATAAAAATCAACAGTAGATTCATTGATAAGACAAAAACCTTTGAACTCAATGTTTCTGTTTAGAATGCAATCGAACAATATTTGACTTTTGCATTTTCAACTTTAATTCAAATCATCACATAAAAATAATTTTACGAGATCAACAGTAGGTTCTCTACAGTGCAACGTACTGTAGAATAAGTCACTGCGGGGGAGGCCTATGAAGCCTCTCCTCGGTGCACCACAACAGGTCACTAACTGGAGTAGGCAATCAATCCATTTGATTAAAAAAAAAAAAAAAATGGATGATTTCAAAAATTTCAATGGCAGTAAAAGTATTGGAAATATAGAACATCTGTAAATCCTCATTCAATCTCGATCAACATCAGGTCTCCCTGCTAGTATAATGTAGACGTTTAAAGTGCAAAATATCAGAACATGTTTAGCCCCTTAAACCAGGGAACATGATGCTAAATTAAGAGTCATATAGCATAAGATGAAGGGAGGATGGTCACATTTTTTAAATAACTAATAAAAAAATGAAATACAAGGGGTGTGCAATAATGCCCCTGACCCACTTCCCATAGCAGTAGAGCAACGAAACTTGGCACAGTTATTAGTTTTTCTCTACACAGGAACCACCCAGAGTCATGCATTTTTCCCATCGTTTGATGCAGCTCTGGAGACCGTTTTTGTAGAACACCCCAGGTTAGTCCTCCAACCACGATGTGACATCAGAAATCAAGGCTGCATCATCTCGGAAACGCTTTCCTTTCAAAAGCAACTTCATGGCTGGGAAGAGGTGAAAGTCAGAGGGTGCAAGGTCAGGAGTGTAAGGAGGATTTCATAACCACACGCTCGTGCTTCTGATCTGACGACATGCGAGTGGTGGACCGGAGCGTTGTCCTGCAGGAGGAGGGTACCTTTGCTGATTTTGCCCTGCCTCTTGATTTTGATAGCTTCCCTTAATATCCTTAAAAGTGAAGCATAATAGGTTCCTGTAATTGTGATACCCTTTGCCAGGAAATCTGTCATCACTACTCTGTCCTGATCCCAGAAGACTGTGAGCATGACCTTGCCAGCGGAGGGCTGCACTCTTGCCTTCTTTGGAGGTGGTGAGTCCAAGTGCTCCCACTGCATTAACTGGGATTTGGTCTATGGATCATAGTGACGGACACAGGTTTCATCCTGTGTAATCAGTCTTTTGAAACACTTTCTTATCTTCTTGGCACATCTCTAAATTCATCCTCGAGCACTCAACACATTCTCGCTTCTGGAATGGTGTGAGCAACCTGGGAATCCACCTGGCAGGCACCTTATTATTCCAAAATGGCAGCCTCAACTTGACGAACAGATGCCTCATCAATGGCAGAAGGGGGGGGGGACCAGGTCTGGGAGCTGTTTCCACAGACTTCCAGCCATGTTTGAATTCATGATGCCAGCGTTTTACAAGATCATATGATGGGGCATTATCACCATAGGTTTCTTTCATTTCGTCAAAAGTCTCCTGTGGTGTGCGTCCTTTCAAATACAAAAACCGGATCACTGCTCGATATTCAACAGGCTCCATTTCACACCTGACTCAGTTCAAACACCTGTAAAACAGAAACCACAATTAGTTCAGAGCTGTAATTTGCCACATAACCCATAGAGATATAAATCATTGCACATGCAAAATTTAAGCTAGATCAGACAACTGGAAGTGGGTCAGGGGCATTACTTATTGCACGCCTCTCATATTAAAACATGATTTTAGAATAAAACTCTTCGGTAACAAACTTGGGGAAGGTATTTCAGTTAATTCCATTTCTAAATTTTTGAGATGAGGAATGATAATCCGTATTATTTGAATTATTCAGACTACCGTTTTCATCTTTAATTATTTTCACAACGTTTCTGTCAATGTAACCTCCGATCTTCTTCAGGTGTATCTTATCAAACTAATCTACATAAAATTTTAAACGGAACCTTTAATTTATTCCATGCTATCCTCCCCGGATTAATAAACAAGAGTTCCATTCGAAATTCTCTGCAGATTACCTGAGTTTGACAGAAAGATTCAGAGTTCAACAAGATGCACCTGAAAAGGGTTACATTAACCAAAACATTGTGAAAATGATACTCATGAGAACAGTACTCGCACCATTCTTCTATACGAATGTAAAACCTGGCCAGTGTGAGTTTGTGATCTGGCCAGACTGGAAGATTTTAATCACCAATGTCTATGCCACATCCTTTGGGTTTGCTGGCACCAATTCATCCCAAATGCCACCATCTGTTCACGCTGCCAGATACCATCCTTCAAACAGACGTCTCCAATAGTTTGGTCACACTCTGCGCCTGTAACCAAATGACTATCTATACCACCAACAACCCAGCCCTACTCTGAGGCTGGAAGAAACGATGCGGTGGCCAGCTGAAAACCTGGCTCAGCACAGTGAAGCAAGATGCCAATCTGATCCCATGTTCCTGTCTCTACAGAGTACGCTGATGGAACTGTGAATGGCTGGGCCTAATATCGACCGCAGCTCCAAACCGATGTGCCTGAGCGGCATCTATACGAGATACAGATAATTCAGTTGAAGGAGACAGCCCAACTGACCTTCAGTGAACACTGACAACAACTCTTGAAACTATCCGACAACCTGAGCACTCTACTCATCTTAATTACTACCAATAAACAATGATCGTCTTTACAGCAAAAGAAAAATCCTCTAATAGAGCACCTTGCGTTTTTAGAAAGCGAAACAACTAATTTCCACTGTGTGGTGCCGTCTATTAATTAAATCATACAGCACTTTGTCAATAACTGTTCACTATTTGAATATTACTTAATATATGAATTCATTAGCTCAGCTCATCAGAGTTGCGGCAAGGAAAATAGGTTTGCCATGCGAGGTCACTGTCAAATGCAGCCATCTTTAATTAAGATATTGTTCAATGGAATAAGATTTGCTATCAGACGGACCCGACCGAAGTAACCATTGATTTTTCAAAAACACTCTTGGGAATTACCATTTCTTCTACCATCATCAACATTATCGAATGGCTTTTGGTAATTCTCTTGAATTCTAATATTTCAGATTCAAATGTTAGTCGACATCTACTGCATAATCTACTGCAGATTATATGGCATAATCACATTAACACACTGGTTCTCATTAGGTCACTAAAGTTAAGCAACTTTAAGCCCAATAAGTATCAGATGGGTGATCATTTTTGAATACCAGGCGCTGTATATAAAAGACATCGAACCCTCCATACAAGAACTGCAAAAACTAATGTCGTCATTACCCCTGGCGAAGATATACAGCGATTGGGAACTGCTTATGTATTATATATGGAATAATCAAATCGACACAGATTCTCATTGGATCTTAAATAGTAGCAGGTGGGTAACCATTTGGGAATGCTAGGCACTGCATGTCATCTTCTCATAACTGGAATATACATGCAGCTGAGGACCGCTTATAAATTTGATATTCCCTTGACCCTTCTTCCTTCAGAGGAAGCCAGTTCAACCAGTCAGTTGAATTTGATAACTGGATCCAGGTTGTGCACTCTGCAATATGAAAACATGGAGGGGTCAAGCAAAGAGGATGAGAATAATAGATTCTGTAAAAGATGTGTGACTTGCTAATTGCAAATTACACCTATTTAGAATAATTAAAATGGATATTTGTTTTCAAAACCAAGAAATATTTTAACAGTTAGTTTATGTAATTGAAATATATAGGAAAAATGCCTTAAAGAAACAAATGCTGATTAACTCAGTTTTAGTAATTACTCGCAGGGATGCCCGACGTTGCCCAGGATTGAATGAGGATCAACAAATGTTCAATGCTATATTTTTTTTGTCATTGAAATCCGTGAAATCGCCCATTTTTCTATCAAATGGATTGGTTAGCTGTTCTTGGTGAGAAACCCACCCTGGTGGAACGGTAGGAAGCTTCATATGCCTCTCTGCAGTGACTTAGTCCACAATACATTGTAGTCTAAATTGCACTGTAGAGAATATACTACTGATTTTACAAAATTATTTTTATATAATGTCTTGAATAAAAGTTTAAAATATGTATCATGGTTTAATTATTCTCTAAATAGAAAAATTCATTTTGAACGAACCCTGTCTTATCAAAGATCCTACTGTTGATTTTATTAAATGCACTTTTCTGCGTGTGTGATAAAACTTTTAGGTACTCTTGCATAATTTGATCCGCATTCTTGTGATTTCCCGTCAGGCGAGATCGGCAATCATCGGTGTCAGCCAAGCGACGTAACAGACGCAGACTAAGGAAAAAAAGCAAAACAAACCTAACAAAAAAAAAAAAAAAAAAAAAAAAAAAAAATACAAATAATCAAAAAATAAAAAGCCTACCTTGAAAAAAGCAAATATGTTTATTTAATTTATAATTATATATTTTTTTTTTTTTTTTTGCAAAATATTTATCAACAGCAAGTTATGTAAATATTGTTATCTTCAAGAAAAGGTTGTTTACCTGTATAAATGTTAGGTGTAAGTACAATTTTTTTGTTTTTCTTTAATCATATTTTTTTCTTGTTTTTATCTTATTTTCAAGACTTTTTGTTCAGTCAGGTTGTTTTTTGTTTGTTTTTTTGTTTTTTTTAGGGGGTGGGGGATTACACAGAAATAGAAAAACGTTTTTTTTTTTTTTTTTTCCCCAAGAAATAGTGATTTATTTATTCTTTTTTTTTTTATGGTTGTTAACTGCCGGCGGAAGAACTTTCTTGAGAGGAGGATATTTCCTTAGGAATCTATTCCTTCAGTCAACAGTTGGCCATCGACAGCAAAGAGGGAGGTGATGGGGTAGAGGAAATGGAAGGAAGCCCTCAACCAGGTAGTTTTCGGAAATGTGATTTATGGAGACAAAAGGATCGTTTCCAAATTTTTATCGCCACATAAATTCAAGTAAATATGTACCCAGAAGCTCCCAGCTTATCCCGCATTCTTGCTTGTTACGCTGTTTTGACCCAGAGCGGTTGAAGGATTCTCCCTAAGTTATGTTTTTTTTGGTTGAATAGAGATTCATCAATTTCTACAGTGTGCCCTGGGCCTCCTATCTGCCAGGGATTCCTCAGGAAATACTCCTGACAAATTTATCTCAGAAAGTTAACGATCCTGTGCGCAATGATATCCATTGTTTACATTGTTCATTTGTACACCACAAGGAGAAGCTATCCTTTATGCACGATCTTTTTCTTAGTAAACATTTGTGTTTACAATTGGTGCACCTCATTCTTTGGGAAAGCAATTTCTTTTCCTGGCAATATGAGATTGTCTGCATCCGCGTTTCCATTTGTTTTTCTAGTATGCACAGATTTATTTCCTTGCCTGTCATTTTTCTGTTTGGCGAGTCTGAAAATATAGTTATTTGCCAGCCTTTTTTGGGGTTCAGTCGATTTCTTCCAATTCGAATGTCGTCTGCTTTCATTTACATATCGCTTTTTCATTGGCTAAGCAAACTCCAAGAAATCGAAGTACAAAAAATATTCAAATTAAATAAATCATTAAAAATAACTAATCATAAAATAAAAAAATTACTAAAAACATTAAAAAAAAAAAAAACTTTTTAAAGTCAAATTAACGTTTCAACATTTGAACAACACTCGGCTGACACCGATGATTGCCGGTCTCGCCTGATCCGGGCTTGATGGGAAATCACGAGAATTTGGGTCAAATTATGCAAGAGTACTAACTTTTCAAATGCACTTGTGATGTTAGATTGTATAAAAGTGCTTACTTGGGTGAAAAACCAGGCTTCCCTCTTTAATCAGATTTTTTCGATTATTGATT
Organism: Euprymna scolopes; assembly: GCF_053919585.1. Lineage (NCBI taxonomy): Eukaryota > Metazoa > Mollusca > Cephalopoda > Sepiida > Sepiolidae > Euprymna > Euprymna scolopes. The sequence goes on along the minus strand of NC_136507.1, from coordinate 13,473,306 downwards.
TTCAATACTTATCAGAGGTATTCAGATACAAAACCTACATAAGAACACTCCCAGATAGAGTACATTTCTGTAGAATTTCAAAAATTTCATCCAGCCATTTTGGAATCTATAGAGAATGAACTCATACAAAGTGACTTTTCTATAAGAATATAGACAGATATGTAATATATATACATATACACACACAAACTTATTTAAGTGAATTTTTGTGAATCAACTCAAAAACCAGTTGAATTTCATAACTGCACTCAAAGTGTGCAATATGAAAATATGGATACTAGGAGAAATCAATTCTTCCATACAAAATAAACTACAAATCTCTACCTTGGGCTGCCATATTTGCTGATAAAATTGCAGGCAATTTCAGCTGAAGTAATGAACATCCTGGATTATAATAAGTAGAACCTGAGGCCATTGCACCAAATATCTTCTCGGCTGTTGGAATGGCATTTATTCTCCACTTTCTTCAACAAAACAGATAAAGTTAAATAGCAATAGAATGGTTTTAAGAATGCCACATGATCAATACAGCTCCACATTCTTCAAGCTAACATCTTCTATGATATAAAAGAAAGTTATCTGTGTGCATGTGTCCAGGTAAAAATTAAAAACTAAACTAACACCAAAGTTGGTATATTCTTGAACGGTTATGCCTCGGATGAATAATATCTTTAAAAAAATAAATAAATAAAAAATTGCATTCTTTGAGGGCCAGGTTTCATCAGGGGATGGGTTAGTCGGTTAGTTTTTCTGCCATTGTCAATCTTTTTATGTACTAATTTGGAAAGGCTAACTCTGGATCTTATGTATCTTCCTTAATGCCCTCTTCAGACTATTTCTTTTTAAATAGAGGTGAGGGGATGCCAAGAAGCTTGGAAACTTGTTTTAGTAGTGCCTTGGAGGCACTCCTCAGTTTTACTTTTTGTTTTTCACTCTATATGAACAAAGAAACAGAGGTAGTTGGAAAGGAAAAATGGGGCAAGAGAAGGAAGGAAAGATAGAAAAACAGAGAGAGATAGAATGTTTAATATATACGTTGAACTTTTTAAGCTCTTCTATTTTGTTTTTAGTAACACCAAGCAACACCAAGTAACCTTGTTAGTTCATTATAAATCTAGCTCTCGGTTATGATCAATGTCTGGGAATCGATATTAACTAAACGATTTTTGTTTATAAAGCAAACCTCAAGCTGACTACAATATGGTCATTTTCAAGTCCAACGTAAACAAGTTCTTGATGAGTGATCCAATTTAACAAATTTACACTAGTAATGATTACCAAACTGTCCCACTGACTACTGCACACTCTTTAACCCTTATCCTTGAGTGGCATCTTGGCCTTGATAAGTGGTTAATTTAAAAAAAAAAAAAAAAATCCCTATTTCTATATATTTTAATTACACAAAATGTTTTAACATATGCCTCAATTTTGAGATGGATTTTTTTTTTTTTTTTTACAAAGGCATCACCACATTATCAAGGCCCAGAGGCCACTCAAGGATTTTTTTCGAAACAAAAGTTTATTTTAGTTATTCTAATCAGCTTTCTTAACTTATTAACTCACCAAGTGACTAATCCCGAAGTTTCTATCCCTCATCGTCTAATGCTGTATGTTCTTTATTAACTTTGTTTTTGTTTGTTTCGTCCTATGGCAAAAATCAACCTTTTCAGGTCATTTAATGCACAATATACTTAGATTTATATAACACTAGCCTGGGTGCCCAGCGTTGTCCAGGTGTTTGGAGGTGTGTGTTGAGCAAAAAAAGTGGTAGTACGCAGGCAGGCTCGAACCCGTACCGTGAAGGAGGAAAAGAATGTGAAAAAAATATATGATGTCTTTGCCATTGCGTCCATCGCCAAACCGGAAGTGGCAAAGGTTTAAATTAAGTCTAGTCAATCGAAAAGAAGGGGATGATTTTCGAAAATATTGGTGAAAACAGCAACCCCACTCTGTAGAAAAGTACCCAGTTCTTAGCCAATTTTTCGATATTTGTCATCTGAAGGGTTGAGCTTCAAAATGATACCGATTTCATGAAAACCTGTCCCCTCAAACATACATACATACATACATTTAAACAGACAGATGAGATTTATATTATAGATTGCTCTTAGATATCAAGAACACATTGTTCTTAGAAAAATATTCCCAGAAAAATATTACTTCTTTGAACACATTACTCTTTGGCACTGGTAATCTTTGTTAATAACATGATAGACCCCTCCCCAGCCACCATCTAGTATCTATTTCGAAAAAAATAGAAGAAAAATACATGGCTTTGATTTTTGGAAGAATCAGATTGAATAATATGGTTGGGGGATAAGCTTATAGATACTAGGACATGACTTGACTAGCTAAATGATCAGATTGGGCCTCTATGACTTCTTGTTTTGACGAAGTGGACGAATGACAAGCTATGAGGACCCTGTCCTATGGCATCACAGGTCACCACCCATGATCAATAAATGGCCCGGTTTATCTCTGCATGGGGTTGCAGTCAGCAAATTTGTGATCCCGTTAATAGGGTGTGTTTAACCGTTAAACAACCAATAATTGTTTTGTTGACTTTACTTATGTATAACAATTTATTATTAGTCTATATATTCTTTTAATTACTTTATACTGATGTGGCTTCACAAAAGTATAAATTGATAAGTATTAAGTCGTAATTTTAAATATGAAGACAAAATGAATTGTCATTTTTATTAACAAGTTAAAAACTTATGTTTGGAGAAGAAAAAAAAATTTTTTTTTTTTTTTTTTTAAATCATTTTACATGCTGACATGTGTTTGACAGCTTTAAGAAATTAACTTTCAAAGTAACCTATCTCTGTCCTGTCCTTATCCATCATCCTCAAAGGTCCATCCATTTTTATCATGTTCTTGGCCTTTTTCTGTAAACAAAAATTTCTACCTTAACTGTTCTACAAGATATCTCATCCATTCTTTCAACATGGCCACACCATCAAAGTCTACTCTTCTGCACATATTCGGTGCTGTTGGGGATTTTACTTTGGCACCAAAATTAAACTATTCTTGTAACTGCCTCTTCTCTTGATTGCGATATGATACTGGTTCTGTATAGTTCTAGGAGGTACAATCTCTGAGGCTTTGCCTTCTCTCTAATTAGAGGGTTAGTTTATTGCTAATCACTTGAGATGTCCCTACCAGGGAATGCCAACAATATTTGCAGGGCAGAGTGCTCCTTCTTGGGAGTGCTGGCCTTTTCATTCCACTTTTCAACCCTTGTGTTTAATGATGAGGAAGGGAGATAAATACTATCTCCATGTGCTGTCTAGATTCAATATTCCAAGATCATCAGAACTAAGGCTTCGTATAATTCCCATTTCTCTCCATCAAATCCTTACTGATTTTTTAAATAATTTTTTTTATTTTCTTTAAAATTTTTATATTTATAATCAGACGTAATTAATTAAACCTTTTTTATTTAAATGTTTGATGTACTATTTCTTTGAATGTTGCCAATTTATTTAATATAAAGAATGTTCATGGCATTCTTTTGTCGTCTTCTATTTTGGGATTGCGTGAGGAATGCCTATAGAACTTAATGAGAAATGTATAACAACGTTTGCCAATCTCAAAGTGTAAAAACAAGAGAGACTAATTGTAACCGAGACATTCTAATTACCGGTTTTCATTTAAAGAAGGATTTCGTTAGGAGAAAAAACAAAAAAAACACTGTTTTTCGTTTTTTTAAATTGGCAAATAATTTTAGCGTGTGGAGTTGTTTAACAAGTTTACAAAGAAACAGTAATTAACTTTAGTGGCTTTAATTTAATAATCAAATTTTGTGAAATATGAATTTTAAAAAGTTTGTTTTAGTACTTGATGCTAATTGATTAAAAGTAAAGAAAAAATGTTTAATTTGGAGGCAAAATACAAACACACTCTTTAATATATGGCCTGAAGATAGAATGCTAACCTACAAAGTCAAGGTCGACTTTATGACCGTGTTCAAATCTCCTGATCATCAGTAATTATAATGTCATTATTCCCATTCTCAAGCAGTATGCTAGACCAAAGGTGCTCCCAAGACAAAGAAAAAAAAAAAAGAGGGGAGTAGGGTCCATGTTAGTAAGTGGAGAGAGGTTTGACTCAAAAGAGAAAAGGGAGATAAGTTGTTAATTATCTGGAAACAAGTGATGCTTTGATTGGTGATAGTAGAGTCCTGCAAAGGAAAGTGTATGATGGTGAAAGATCAAAAATATACATAGATTCAAGAAACATTGTTAAACATCGAAGCTGTGTATATTAGGTATCGAAACGCTCTTGGAGGGAAGAAAACATGATCAATTGTCAAAAATAAATTGTTGAGCGTACTGAAAACAGAAGGAAATACCCATTGTCGAATAAAAGTCACTGGGGATAGGGGTGGATACATTATCAATACCTACATGAGATAGTACTGACAAAGTGTTATATAACCTAAAATTGATATCAGTTGGTTAGTGAAGTGGGCCAGCGAAGAATCAACATTGAGTTTCTGTGCATACAATTTTCCCTCCTCACTAAACCATACTCCTTTACCATGAAAATAGCGAGATATCATACAATATCATTTACCAAAGTGTTGTCATTATTTGAAGCCTTAGAAAGATACTAGGAGTAATCAAACTACCAACCAAAAAGTCACAACATGCTAACCAACAGATAGTATCATCAATAATCTGCAAATAATGTCTAAGATAACTCTGACATACTCTAAGATTGGCTTCAGAGAGAATTGCCAACCAAATGCTCCAATGATGGGAAAAGAGGAAGATCAAAAAGGAACTGGAAGCAGACAATTGAGAGATTTGATTGCAACAGGAAGGAGCTGCAGAGACACTGGATCAGGCTTTACATCTAAAATGATGGTATACTTTGACTGGCCTATGCATCACAAGACGTAGGAGTTCCGAACTCTAAGTAATACAACATACTGAAGAGGTGTCCAGGTGTATTAGCAGATGTTTTCATTTTTTTTTTTTTTGTTGTTGTTATTAAAAGAACTAGAAGGATGATGGCGAACAGAGTGATTGACTTAAATAAAAAATAAAAATAAAAAAAATAAATTTATTTTTCATTCTCAGAAGAATTTTATTTAAAAGATTTAACTGCCAAATTGCTGCCTGCCAATTCCAAACATTTGAGGGGAAAAAAAGTGGATTATTGGTTATTGGCCAAGCCAAGTACAAACCTTGTGACCAAGATTTTCAAAAAATGGTTTCTATTTTATACTCAACACTCACCTGAAAGAAATAGAAAAAAAAATAAATATCAATATTGAAAGAATTATCATCATGAGGATAATATTAAGGAAAGTTAAAAAATAGAAAAAAAACATTGACAAAGATAAAAGCAAAGTGTATCATCTGTTCTCATACTACATTTTATCTTTCCTATCCTTAGTCAATGGAGAAATCCTTTTAAACCGAGGTAATTTAATATGGATAGAATGAAAACAATTTGATTATTTAAGGGTCTGGTACAAGTGTATGCTGATACTGGACTTGAAATAATAAGAGGAGTTCTTGCTTTAAAGCTTTTTTATAGAGATATCAGAGGCTGGAACTCAGTTGAGCACCTACTATGAAAAAACAGATAAGAGTAGAGAAAAACTAGCAACTAATCTCCCAGCTTCAGTTTTATGTATGCGTTCACCTTATGTGACAAAACTTTTCTTCTGGTAAGGGTGCTTGAATATTAACTTTGTTTTGTTTTAATTTTCTCATTTTGTTTTTTATGGAGATAGGGTATCCTACTGGATGCCAGATATTCACCCACAATTTCAGTCACTCCAACCAAGAGATCTTTTTAAAATTCCAACATTCCTTTGAATGCAATTATTTTATGAATCCCACAAGATCTTGTCAAGCAACTTTTTGATTTATAGATTAGACCACAAGGATGACAACTCAGCATTGAAGGTCATGTTTTTATATAGCTTCCTCATAAAACTGTTGATCATGTATTTGGTTGCATCATTAAAAATGATTTACAAGCCCAGATTTTGACAAGAGAAATCTATCGTGCCCTACAGTTTCTGCTGTACTTTCATCCTGCTTTCTTAAAACAGTTTAAGACAGCATAATTTACACACAGCTCTTCAAAATCCTTTTTTTTTTTTTTTTTTTTTTTTACAAAGAAGTCACCACTTATAAAAGCCCGGAAGCCACTCGAGGATAAGGGTATACATAAGTAGTGGAAATTTTGTCCATTGGATTACTTAGGGGGATAGTTCATCAAGAACTTGTTTATGTTGGACTTGAAGAAAATCAAATTGTAGTTAGCTGGAAAGCAGGCAAATGGAAGAGAGTTCCACAGATGTGCAGTTCTAAGAAGCTTTGTTCATGGAATCTACGTTTAGGTTTAGGCACAGATAAAGAGTGTGGGAAATTATTAATAGTAGTTTTGGCTAGACAAGTATTTTTCGTGAAAGTTTGACGAGGGGAGACCATAGATTGAAACTCAGACGAGCACTCGCCATGAAAATAACGATAAAGCAGACATGCTTGCAACGTCTTTTCTGTGGAGAAAGAGGTTGCAGGGAAGAGAAAAGGGCATCCCCCACTAAGCTACAAAGTCTATTTTGAATTCTGTCCTCGCATTATTCTGATGTTTTATCTTCATAGTGAGATATGTGTATACAGACACACACACTATCTGGTGTCGTCAGACAGTACTTCTATTTTTGTTTCACATTAATTTTTATTCTAACCATGTTTTTGTTTTGCTTTTTATAAAATAAAAAAATTTGTTTTTAATAAGATTTTTTTCAAAAAGGTAGATATCACAATATTGTTTGATCATTCAATATTAATCGGACAAATTGTTAAAAAAAAAAAAAAAAAAAAAAAAAAAAAACTACACTTATTAGTATTTTCTTTTTAATATTGATAAAATTCTTGGATATAAATAGCTTCTAAATCTTAATCTTTAAAAGAATGAGGATTCTAAATGCTTCCAAGGGATGCTATTCTTCTGGAAAACATCTTTGTTATTTCTGTTTAATTATAATAAATGGAGAGGAAAAAAGTATCCATTTGAAATGGTTTCTGAAAGAAACTGATGCAAAATAAAATAAATTCTTGCCAATGCATTCTAAATAAATTGACAACACTCCCTTTTACTGACGCTATAATTTGCAGCACCTCTTAACTTCATGTTCTCTCAGCTCCAAATAATCCGCCATCCTCTAAAATGAATTCTTCCGTCCTTCAACCAGCTTGCTTTTATGCAGTCAGTCCAATTTGCACATGATCAACAAAAATCTGCACTAATTCGTGTGACCGTTGCAGACAAAATCAACTGTGCATCATCATTGCTTTTTTTATTATGTATGGACTAAAAAATGGCTGGGCTGATTTATGAAATTTTACACAAAGGTACATTATGTGCCTGACAGTGTTCTTAGAAAGGTTTTGTATCGGAATGTCTTCGATAAGTATCGATAATCAAAATAATCTTATGAAAGAAGGAACAGGCGGTTTTGACCAAAGTTAACGCCTTACAGTCTAACATCACAAGTGCATTTGAGAAGTTTTTTTTGACCACACAAGCCAAAAGACCAGATATAAAATCAGCAGTAGGTTCTTTGATATGACAGAGGCATGTTTAAAATGAATGTTTTTGTTTAAAAACACAATTGCACCATGATATTTGACTTCTTCATTAAAAAAATAAATTCAAACCATTATCACCACACAATAAGGCCACACACAAAATCAACAGTAGGTTCTTTGATATAACAGGGATGCGTTTGAAATGTTTCTGTTTAGATCACAATTGAAGCATGATACTTGACTTTTCCATTTGAAACTAATTCAAGCCATTATATATAAAAATTTTATAAAAACATTAGATTCTCTACAGTGCAATGTAAACGACAATGTATTGTAGGCTATGTCACTGCGCAAGGCATGTGAAGCTTTCTCCTGGTGCTGGGTCCCCAACCAGAGCAGAAAATCAATTGATTTGATTGGAAAATGGGTGATTTCACCAATTTCGATGACAATAAAAATATGGTGGTGTGAAACATTTGCTGATTATAATTCAATCCCGGGCAATGTCGGGTTTCATTGCTAGTCATATTTTTTCATATAAATAAAAAAAATTACTGCAATTTTATATTAATTTCAAACAAAATTTTTCTAAAAACAATTGACTGAGCGATTGCAGGATGTTTTAGTGCTGAACATTTTGATCAAAATCTGGGTTCAATTCCTACTAAATGCCAACCTAGTGTTTCATCTTTTACTAATAGATACGTAGGTAGGAATTAAATTGAGTTAAAATAGTGGTAACCTCCAATGTCTATGGTTATAAGGCACCAAAAAGGAAATCTTGGGATTATCCTCAAAAGCAACTGATTTTTTTTTTTTTTTTTTTTTTGCAAATCAAAAGAATAGCTTTTTAATACTCAGTGAAATTTGTATATACTAATTTCGTAAAAGTTCAAGACAGTTCACATTAAAAAAAAAAACACAAATAATTTACAGCAAATGCATAACAATTAAATTCTCTAATGATCTATATATACTTTTAACATGTGGAAACTAAAATTTTTGATTAACTTTATATTGAAAAGAGTTGGGAGGGTACTTATCTTACCACTAATCCTAAGTTTGAATGGAAACGCCTTCCCCAAATAAAACTTCTCATAGAACCAGACTCAATCACATAAGTTTAACAACGTCAAGCAATAACCTCAACCATCATGTTGTTTTTCATGTGTTAAGACACAACATTGAAATAATTCCAAAATAAAAAATATATTTTTCACACATGAAAAATATATAACAGAATTTCATTCTACTGCATTTTGTATAAATTATTATTATTTTTATTTATTTATTTAAAGGTTCATCACTTACATGGCGATATTGACTGTTAAAAATGTAATTTCATTTAAAGATCGTAACGAACTAAAGAAAGTTTTAAAGAGTAAATTATGTTGCTCCATTTTGAACTTCTATCATAAACTATTTAATTTGGCCTAGCCAGAAGAGGAGGATAGGCTAACAGGAAGTTATATGCAAAATAGTGTGATGGATTAAGTGGGGGGTAGGGTGGACGGAAATGGCCCATAACTAAAAGGCACAAAACAATCCCTCTGCAGAGAACTGTCCATTTTCCCATTTGATACTAAAATGAAAGTAGTGCATCTGTTAAAAGCATAAACCGTGGATTTGCCATGCTAAGTTCAAGTTTCATCTAGAGCTGTAAGTGTTTTTTTTTTTTGGGGGGGGGGGGTGTCCTTGAAATATTTTTAAGAATTACTACTTATGAAGATTTAAAGCCACTTCAAGATAAGATGTAACAAGATGGATGGATTGACTGAAGGACGAATAATATGATGAGAGGATTAAAATATTACTGGAAAAAAAAGGTTGATGACTTACAATCCTTGGAAAGGTATAAATACATCTCGACTTCCCACAGATATTGACGAAATAGCCGAGTAGACTTAGCAGAAAAGGTGGAGAGTCTGAAAGTTTTGTAGGAGCCAGAGTTTTTATAAAACAGATTCTGGGGTCATAATTTTTTCAACTGACTCCTAAGTAGACTAGACTCCTAAGTTTTGATTGAAGTTAAAAATTGACAATTCCCAAATAACCACTTTTCTGCTTAATGAATTTTTGATTAAATATAAGTAGGGGAAATTTTAACTTGTATTTAGACAAGTATTTATTGTGAATGTTTTGCTGGAGGGACCATAGACTGAAGTTCAGAGCATTTGCCATGAAAATAATGATAAAGCAGAGACAGACTTGCAACGTCTCTCATATGAGAAAGAGGTTGCAAGGAGGAGAAAAGAACATCATCTACTAAGCCAGTTTTGAACAGATGTGACAACAATACTTCATCTGAGGACATATTTAGCTCATATACAGGTAGAGGATTGCATAAGGAGTGAAATATCTTCTGGAGCGATAGAATAATCCAACCAATTTTTTTCAGTAACTTTGCCAACAGATTTCAGATCAGGAATGAAGTTCGATCTCAGAAGCTTGTCCAAGTAAGGTCTGGTGCAAATAGACCCTATAATATTCTTGTATCATTTTTGGACAAATCATCCTTTCATCCCAATCCAAAGGCAAAGAAAGTGAATTTTAATTAGAGCTTCTCATTCGAAACAATAGCTACATTAGCTGAAATTTAAAAAAATAATTGTTGTTTGGTTTTATTTATTTTTTTGCATTGGATTCTCAGTAATCAGATCTTTCTTTTTTTTTTTAAAAAACAATGTGTAGGATAAAATACGCATGAACATGAAACTGAGCATATTATTAAATAGATATTAATATTTTCATTTTTTGTAGAGATCAGATGTTATGTGAATTTTTTTCAACTTTTTCTAGGATCAGGTAGTCATCAACTGAAAACGTAAAATAATTATACATAGGAGAGTAGAAAATGGATCTTGGGTTTACTTTTGACAGATTTGTAACTCACTTCTCTCATTTTGTCCTCACATTCCATGAGTGATGTTTGTGGCAAAGTTGTTTTCTGGGTCAGAATCTATCCATCTAACAGTTATCATTGGCTAGTTTTTGACGTTGAAATATCTTCTTTTTTTTTTTAAACAGCAAGTGGCTTCATGACTTGATTGAAGCAATTTCCATTAAAAAAATAATGATTAATAATAAGAAAAGCAACTAACAAAAAAAAAATATATATATATATAAGATTATCAGGAAGACAGTCGTTGTTCAGGGTAGCATTTCATATTCCGATTTTTATAATATTCAAGTTTTGCCATGAAGCCAAGGAATGGATTCAAAATTGATTAGGTGATAAGGAGTATAAGTAGAAATAATTTTCAGCAAATTTCTGTTTTTGACACCTCAATAATTTTTTTTTTTTTTTTACATTTTCACCCCAAACAAGGCACATTGCCACTGTGATGTAGGGACCTAAGCAATAGGGGTACTATGTAGGGAGTTGGACAGCAAGATGTTGGTTCACGTTACACTTGAACTTCTGCATGTCAGTACAGTTGGCTTCATGCCCTGTCTGGAGGGATTTCCATATTTTTTTTTAAATATCGATTACACTTGTATGCTTATGTAGAACGTTCATTCTCTTGGTTAAACTACTGCAAAAGCATGGTTGTCCTAAATCGCAGGATGGTTGATTTGCAAAGAAAAACTTGAAACCAAGTTGTTAGACAAGACGAGAGAATGGAATTTGGAGACAGTTGACCTGTGGAACCGTGTGAACAGGAGGAGTTTGCTTAAGATCATTTTATGCTTGAATAAAGGAAAATTACCGTTAAATGAAGCATAAAAATCTCCCTACATGTGAATAAAAAAGTCACACAAATATGTTTGGGCTAAGATTTTTAATATGAATATCCATATATAAGTTAGCTCTATAATGAAGAGATTTTTTTTTTTTTTTTTTAAACAAAAAAAACAGTAAAAATGTTTATAATTAGCAGGTAAACATTTGCATAAAAAAATGTCCCATAGTGGAATGTTGCCATCCATGTAGGCAAATCATGCAGGTTGGTAATGAATAAAAAATGAAGATACCTTGCTGGGGTCGTTTAACCAAATTGTCAGCAACACAGTGCCAACATTAATAGACAATGAAAAGAGCAGTTGCTAGGATCCTTTTTTGTTTTCGTTTTATGTTTATTCTTTAAAAAAAAATGTCTTTGTTTAAATGAACACTTATTTCTATTTTTCGTTTCTAATTTCGTTACAATAATCTGAATGGATTTTGGATTAAGTCCACATGTCTTAGAATTTTTTCTTTTTAACACATTTCATTCTATTAACATTAATGGATTCAAAGATTTAACAGTTGTGTGAGTGACTGTACATCATAATCACGTTGACACACTGGTTCTCGTTAGATCACTAAAGTTAAGCAACGTTAAACATGATCACTATCAGATGGTTGACAGAAAATACTAGGTATTGTATGCAGGACGTTGATACCTCCCTGCAAGAGCTGCAAAAACTAACGTTGTCATCTCTTCTAACCAGGATATACAAGTACCTGGGAACCTGAATCGAAGAGGACAATCACAAATAAATCCAATGCAGCGCTTAGAGTGTAGCGTCAAAATTCTTGACAATTTTGTACACTGTATCCAAGTTTGCACATTTGAAATATCATTGAAAAGCTGTGCAACATTCATGAATGAAACTGATTTGTACCAAATATGGTTGCATTTTTTTTAATGAGAATTGCTCAAGACAAGGCATGAAGCCACTCGATGCAAAGAATTAAAAAAAAATAAAATATAAAAAATACTATCCAAAGTCAAAAACTAACCAGCAATAAATCTTAAATGGATAGATTCTAATCTAGAAAACAGCAATCTCCTCTTTGTCAGAAACATCACGCATGAAATGTGCCGACTAAAAAGATAAAATGAGAAAAGTGAGAGTTACAAGGTTTTCGAAAGTAAACCAAGATCCACTTTCTACTATCCTTCATGAATTTTATTAACGGTTCTATGGATAGCACTTATTGGGGGGGGGGAGGTCTCCTTATACTACAACTAAAACCCATTATCAGTTAACCACTTTAAAATATAATCTACTTTGCATGCAATCTTGTTAAACCAATAACATTTGTATATTTGGATTGCCCTCCCCTCATTATCACTAGTGTGTGTGTGGGGGAGGGGCAGAAGTGAGAGATGCAACAAAGATCAATGGAAGATCCACAAAGTGTATAACTATTGCTGTCTCTCAACGATGAGCTCTGTTTATACCATGAACAGCAATGCCACAACAGCCAAATTGTTGACGAGTTTTCTCAGCATGCTTTCTCCTTCAGATTTGGAGCTAGTCATTTGTGTCATTATTCTGCACTTAAATAGTCAAACGAGGTTTCAATTCTACCAGATTCGCATCAGTTTTCAAGCCAGTTAACATTGACAGGGAAAATAATCACCGACCAGACAGCATTTGCTTGTAGAGCCAAAAAGCCAGAAATTTGGGATGTCACTAAGACACTTTCACGCTGTCAAGAATTTTAGAACCTGTTGTCAACCCCACCACCACTGCTCAGTTAGTCAAAATAATTATAATAAAAAATAAAAATAAAAGGAGCAATTGCAGACAAAAATTAAGCTAAGAGAGAAGTGTCAGAGTTATCAACATTTTTGTACATTGTATTCAGGTATTTGAAGCATATGATCAAATAAAGAATTGGAAATTCATTATATTTATTTCTACAAAGTATGGTTGTATTGCAAACAGGATTGTGAATTTTAATGTTTCACACTTTCATATTGTTAATGTCATCGAAATTGGTGATATTACTCATTTTTTAATAAAATCGACTGATTTCCTGCTCTAGTTGAGGACCCATCGCAGTGCACCAGGAGGAAGCTTCACATGTCTCCCCGTAGTGACTTAGTACACAATATATTGTAGTCTACATTGCACTGTAGAGAACCTACTGTTGATTTTATGAAATTATTTTTATATATATAACAGCTTGAATTAAAGTTTGATATAAAAAATTGGATTACCATGATTCAATTGTGCTCTAAAGAAAAACATACATTTTGAACACGCCCCTGTCATATCAAATAACCTACTGTTGATTTAAAATTTTTTTTTTTTTTTAAATTACATTTTCACCCCAAACAAGGCACATTGCCACTTTGGTGTAGGAGGCTACTATCAGCGGCAACAACTACAGGGGTACTATGTTGGGATTTGGGCAGCAAGATGTTGGTTCACGTTACACTTGAACTTTTGCATGTCAGTACAGTTGGGGAAGCAGTGGCCTGGAATGGAATTCCATAGTTTAGCGGTTCTGGGGAAGAAACTACTGGAGTAGAAAGATCTTTTACATCTAGGGATCTCTTCTGTGTCAAGCCTTCCAGCTTTTGTGATGATAAAAGTCTCAAATGCACTTGTAATGTTAGACTGTGTAAGATGTTAACTTTAGTCAAAATCGCCTGTTCCTTCTTTTATCGGATTATTTCGATTAGTGATACTTATCGAAGTCATTCTGATACAAAACCTACCTAAGAACAGTGGCAGGCACAAAGTATCGTCATGTAAAAATTTCATAAAAATCTACCCAACCGTTTTCGAGACCACAGGGAACGAACTCACACACAAAATTCGTTTTAGATAATACTATTATTATCTAAGAAATTCCATGAGTACCACTTTATACTACAACTAAAACCCATTATCACATTTTTTTTTAAATTCTTTTTTTCTGACTGTTTGAATTTAATTGTCAGAAAGCAAACAATGTTTAGTTTTTGTGCTTGTGGTGTGTGTGTGTGTGGATTAGTTATTACCCTTTTCTTCATTAGAGTTTTATTGTAATGCAATGCTAATTGTTCCATTTAATTCTTCTATAAAACTGCCAATTATTTATTTAATTTTTTTTTTTTTTTTTTTTTTTTTTGTTGATTGGGTGGCAGGAGGGTGAAACTGAATGTCATAAGTTAAAACCAAACAATTTTCGTTATAAATATCCATAAATGAAGTCTAAAAGTCATACTGTCTTCATGAGATTTTTGTTCAACATTTCTATTAAAATACATGCAACAAGTCATGTGTTCACCAGCAGACACCGAAATAATCAAAATTATTTCAAGGACATCCAGACATTGTAAGAAATCTGTCAACACAATGAGTAAAAAAAAGATTCAATTTTTTTTTTTTTTTTCTAAGCATATTATATTGACTCACATAAATATAGAAAAGTCTTAGAAACCCGGATAAATGTTTCACAAGCGGTTATATATCTAATATATAAAATTAAGTTTGTCGGATTTTTGAAAATAGGCCTAAATAGAATTTAACTTAACAAATCATTATCTGATTCTCACTAACCAATTTTTTTTTTTATATTGTTGTACCATGTTATTTGCAATGAAAAAAAAAAGAAAAAAGTATTTTTCTTACTCATTAAAATCAAATTCGTGTCTCCCAGGATTCACTAAATTAAAAAGCTATTAACGTGTGTGTAGCTGTAGTTATATGAGAATATATCCATGGCAATTAAGCTACACACAGGCGTCCAGGTTTCATCTCTGTAGAGAATTATCAGGCACAGATCTTAACTTTTGAGATGACTATCGATTATTTGGATTCTTCACACTACTGTTCAACAGGATACATCTGAAAACAGTCAGAGGGTACATCTACCAAAATGTTGTGAAAATAACAGATGAGAACAGAAATTCAAAGAATCCATATAACATGAATAAGTGCAGATTTTTGTTATTAATTTTATATCTAAACAGGAGTTTTACTAAATATGTACGACTAAAAATTATGTACGATCACTGTACGCTGATTAAAGCAACTTCGACGCATACGATCGACTGGGTCCGTCAGCATAAAATATCGTAAAACAATCTTGTATGTTAATTTTTATTTTTATTTCGGACTATTAGTCTCATCTTTATTAGTTGTCTACAAAGTATGGTTGCATTGAAAAATTCCAATTAAGGAATAATATATATATATATACCAATCGGTATGGACCCGACTATGGAAGATCAGATAATGAATAAATGTGGATTTATAAGATCAAAGAATCCAACCTTGATCGCCCTTCGGGGCCCGTGGCGCAGTTGATAGAGACGTTGAATCTCTACGGTTCCAGATGAACATTGTCTGAAGATAGCGGTTTCAATCCCACCCAAAGCGTGCCAGAGGTAATTGGTCAAAAATGTGGTGAGACGACGACAACTACGGATGGCAGTGATGGCTGAGAATGCAGTTAGGAGATTCGAAGTTCCTATCCGTCGCGGTTACCACCTGACGAAGGCCAGAGGAAGTTGGCCGAAACGTTGTGAACCAATAAAAACAAACAAACAACAACTAATAAAGATGAGACTAATAGTCCGAAATAAAAATAAAAATTAACATAAAAAAAAAAAAATGCTCATCTCAAAATAAAAAATTCCAATTAAGGAATAATATATATATAAACAATCTTGTAATCTCTATCTATCTATATAAATAAAATGAACTCATTTTTTCCCGTCGGATTTTGACATTAATAGGATTAAAAATCAAGATATTTCATGCAAATATAATATGCACAAACGGCAGAACAATATCTGAGGTTTGTTATAGGCTTATTATTTCTCAAATTCCTCGATAATCTTAGATTTCTATACTTTTTCTGCTGAGAAGTCACGGCCAAAATCGGTTAAGATCAATGGAAGTGGTAAAATATTTTCTCTCTTATAAATTCCTCCTCCCCCTGCCACCACTTAACACCGTTTGGGGATCGTTCACAAGGAACAGTTGAGAAGAGAACACCGGTTTGGCTTCGTAGTTCTTTCATGTGAAGTTATTTTAAATCACTAAACTAAGCTGCAGTGCTCTGTGGCGTAGTGGTTAGCGTGCTGGACAATTCACATTATATTTTCACGTTCGCGCCGACCTACCGTAGTCGTTTTTTTTTTTTTTTTTTTTTTCCTAAACAACTGGAATGGACTTTTCTTGGTGGCCGAACTGTTAACGTTGCAGATGTTTTTTTTTTTTGTTTTTTTTCACACTTTATTTTCCTACTTTTACTCATGACTCCGGGTTTGATCCTTCCTACTTACCTACCATAACATTTTAAAACTCACCCCCCCCCGTCCAGGAAACAAACACTCGGGCAACGCCGGGTACCCCCGCTAGTAAACAATAAAACGAATTTACTCAGAAGTTTCGAGAAGTTATTTTGGGCAAATATCTTTTTATGTCCATATCTAAAAAGATATTTACTGAAGAAAACTCCCGATTTTTATTAAATATTCCTTCTTACACGAACGATCTATTAAGTTCGTCAGTGCAAAAAATATTAAAACACTTTAGCCAGAGTCGCAATTATTTTGGGAAAATTCTTAAAGGCCGAGACATTTTTTTTTTCAACCTAGTGTACCACTTCATTTTATTTTTAATCTTTGTAAAATAAATAAAGGAACAAGTTTATTTCTTTATTACAGAAATAAAAAACAAAATGAATTTAGTCTGTCACAACTTTCAGCTGAGAGTTTGTTTGTTTTTTTTTGGGGGGGGGGGGGTCAAATTAATTTTTACAAGTGACCTGTTTAAAAATTTGAGTTTTGTAACAATAGCAACGTAACACTAGAATAAATCCCTGAAGACTGAAGCAATGTTTCCAATCCCGTGTACCTTTTTTGGGGGAGGGGGGGGGCTAGTTTCCCCAACATTTAAAACATTAGCGTCTAACTGCTATCATGGCGAGACAAGTAAATAACTATTATTTTCTAAAAAAAATTTTTTCTTTTTAATAAGATTGGATACAGTTCCGTTTAAAAAATAAAACATAAAATAAAATAAAAAAATAAATAAAAATGGGCAATGTGCGATGCTTGTCAACCTGCAAAGGGTGTTTATTCCGAAAGCCGTTCTCAACATGGGAGGTTAAAAATAAGAAAATGCCTTTCAGAATTACCACACCCAACCTCCCCATGTTAAGAATGGCTTTCGGAATAAACATCTACAGGTTGGACAAGCAGCGCACAATAACCAAAAAAGTAAAAGAAATCATTTTTTAAAGTTTTCTCAGACATTTTTTTTAAGTTTTGTTTTTTTAATTAAACTGAAGTAAAAAAGTTAAAACTAAATCTTAAAGGAAACAAGTGACTTTCTTTAACTTTGACTTGTTTAACACAAACTATATTCTAAAACTTTGAAACAAAAATTTAAACAAAATCTGAAATGTCTTGCAACACAAATAGTTATATTTCTATTTATTTTGCTGACTTTCTGACTTAAGAGAGAGTATTTTAAAAATATATATTTTTTGCAAATATCTTTCGGTATGAAGCTAAAAAGATATTTACCAAAAATAACCTCAACCGAAACTTGAGTAAATTCGTTGTATTGTTTATTTTAATTTTTTTGTGCTGATGAACTGCTTTGACTAATTAAATCTTTGACAGACAACTTTTTTTTTTTCAATACAATGTGCAAAATAATTGTCTCAGGCTTTAATTAGGTGTACATAAAATAGTGTTTAATTTTTAGTCCTGCATAATTACCAAGGCATGACCAATAAACATTGTTTTTACAAAGATCTTTAACGAAAAAAAAAAAAAAAAATGAAAAAAAGTGGCACATAGAATTGGAAAAAATAATATTAAGAAAAAAAATTTTGTAAATACTTTCATATGAATCTAAAAATATATTTGCCAAAAAAAAATCTTTCGATTGAAATTTGTGAGTAAATTCATTTTGTTTATTTTAATAAATAACAGATTTTTACGATATTTTGTGCTGACAAACCCAGTAGCTGGTCCGTGTAAAAGTTGCTTCAATAGCAAATCAGCACTCAGTAGGAACAAATAGTCGTACGATTTTAGTAAACCCCCTTATGTACCTATTTACTATGCCTCCCCACGGGACAGAGTTAGACACCAGGGTCGTTTTTTAACGTGGAGAAAAGGTACAAAAATAAAAATTGTCTCAGTCGTGAAGGATTTCTCCTCCACCGAAAGAGCACAAGAAAATGAAGTGCAGCATCTGAAGAACAGATACTACACTTTGATCTTGACCAAAAGGCCAAGAAATTATGTACGATCAAAATCCAGCAGGACTAAATTGCCCAATTCAGCTCCTGCTGATTCAAGCAACTTTATACGTTTCTATATGACAAACAGCAGGAGCAGTCAGTCGTACAATGATCAGGAATAATTTTAGTCATACATATTAAGTAAAACCGATCTAAATAGAAATAGTGTTTAATGCAGCTAATTAACCAATCAGATTTTTTATTTCTCTCACAGATTAATGTATTCATGAGCTTCTCTCAAACAAAGGCTCAGATAAAATTTATACAACACCCGGTTTTTTGTTGTTGTTGTTGTTGTTGTTGTTGTTGTTTGTGTGGGGCATCTTTTAAAAGTACATCAAATTAATAGGTGATCTTATTTTAGTATTGTGTGTGATTGAAGTCATTTATTTTCTATCGATTTTGTTATTCATTGCTACTTTAGATATTGATTTAGTTTAGTAATTTTGTTTTTAGTTTATTTTTACTATGTATATAGGTATCCTAAACTGAAATTTATTCTATGTTTACATTTCTATTTCGCTTCTACAGTTGAGTAAATTTGGGGGGGACTTTTAAATTTTCAAGCTTTTCATTCGAGCATAATCTACATGTATTAGATATGATAATCACGTTGACACATCATATTCCCATTAGATCACAGAAGTTAAGCATCGTTGAGTCTGGTCAGTACTAAACTTCAGTCATCCTTAACTTCTCCTTACCACTAGAATTGAGCAGCGTCATCTCAAGAGAGGAGTGGTTGAGGATTGGTTGCACGAGATGGATCATTTTGAAGGCAAACAAATGCTCACTTCCAGCTTCAATGCCTCTCGGTAATCTAACCCAGACAGCTGATCCAGAATCAGCTGATAAGCAGATGATCCTGTTGCCATTTGTTAACTTCATTGGAGCACCATGTGATTAGCTGATGGAAAGATATTGAAAACAGACTTCGGAGTCAGATTTAGAAAATTCTTGTTTCCTTAAAAAACATGTTCAAGTCTTTACTCCTCACCCCTTCTCCTCAAAAATTATGGCACATTGCCACTTGGACATAAGGAGTTACTATTTGGGATTGTGTCTAACATGGAACTGAGGAGTTGAACAGCAAAATGTGTTCACATTACAATTAAACTTCTGCGGGTTAGTACAGTTAAGGAAGCGGGGGGGGGGGGATTTCCAAAGTCTAACAGTCCAAGGGAAGAAAATATTGTAGTAAAAGTGTTTCCGGCGTATATGGACTGCAACACTGAAGGAGTGGGATTTTGTTGCCTGTCAGGTTAGTTGAGAGCATGTACGTTGAGGGGGCACAAGTGATGAAAATATCAAATTTGAGAAAAATTGCATAAAAAAAATGTAATTAGGACATGTGACTCTTAAAAGACAAAAAAGTCATAGCAACTGATGTATGCTAATATGACATTTGAGTAAATCCATTGATATATATATATATATATATACATGTGAACTTTGGATTAACACAAGGTTCAGCACAGGAATAGGCCTAATTAAAAGAATTGAGTTTATAGCAGTCTGACAGTGGCACAGTAAGGTTTTCTATCGTTATTGCAAAAGAAATCTAAAAGGAAATCTGATGCAAGAATCAAGAGATGAATTCTGATTTGTTATTTGGCCAGGCAAATTAATATAAGTAAAGCTGTTTAAGTTTAAATTGCTGTCATCTTTCGTCAAGACAGTTTCTTGCTATGAGATTGAAATCCAACACGTGGGATCCCTAGAGCTTAATTAGAAAAGACTAGATGATCACGAGAGTATATGTCATAGTGCAACTTGAGAGCAAGCAATACATCTAATATATCATCGGCTCATCAACAGGTAAATACACACACTCTTGCTCAGTCCTATCTGCACATTTCTTTTCACACCCCCTCCTCACTCACTCATTTCTTCTACTTCTTCCCATTTCCTCAGCCACTACTTCCTCTTACCCCTCCTCATGCCCTTCTCTTCTCTCTCCACATTTATCCCAATGCAAAGTCTCTACACCAAACAAACTGACAACCAATATACGTTATCTAATTTGCAACTGAATATAAACCGCTAAGTTCTTTTTGCTTTTATTATTACAAAAAAAAAAAAAAAAAAAAAAAAAAAGAACTTGTTTAAGTACAACCTCAACAAGTGTCTGAAATTATAAAAGATTTGTCTACAACCTGTGAATAGCATCGTGCACAAAAACAGAAACAAAGTTCAAACATAAACAGAAGAAAACGTGCAAAACTGCTCAGGATAAAAACATGACGCCATAACAAGCCTTGATAAAACAATTTGTTAACAGTCAATGCAGGTATACATTCGACAATATCTTATGTGTTATTCTGCCTTTTTTATTATTGATAAAATTCTTTAAAGTAATTTCACAAAAAAAAAAAATTCGTTCACGAGGCTGGGAATAAACAAAAATATAAAATGAAAATCAGGCAGATTATTTGTACAATATTGGCTTTCTCTAGATCAGTGGTTTCCAACCATTTGTACATGCAACACACTATTGAGTTTTGTTTTGTTAATTTTCACAGCACACCTACCACAAAAATATTTTTTATTCATAAAACCTTTTTACAATAAACTAATCAAAAAAGATTAAACAAGGATTATTTTTATTCACAAAAATCAACATATCTTGTATTAAATATATGATATCGTTTTGGTATCAAAATCGAGTTTGAATTATTTAACTCAAATGCAGAGTCTCAATACTTTGAAAAACTGATATTCCATCATCCCAAGCTTGCTAATTAGTAAATGCACAGAATGTTTTGATTCCAGAAATGTGTTGATTTTTAATCGAGCAGTGTCATCATGATTAAGAAATTGAATTTCTATTAAACAAAATCAAATTAAATGACTTCTAGCTATCATCTCTTTGGCACACCACTAATCATTCTGCAGCACATTAGTGTGTCATGGTACAGTGGTGGGGAATCATAGCTCTAGATATTCAGCCAATTAATCAAGCGATCTAAGACAACGCCCATATTAAGTCGTCCCTCTTCTGAGATACAGGTTTTAATCCAGTTAAAACCATTTTTCACTTTGTAGTAGTCTTTGCTTATTCCCAGCCCTGCAGACTAAATAAACCATTTCTTTAATGATATTACCCAGCGAACATTAGCATCAACAAGAAAAAAAAGCAGCACAATATATAACGTACTGCCAGAAATAAATTCCGATAATAAAACTAGTGTTGGGGTGATTAATTAGGATCGGGAAATGGAAAAAAATCAGAACTGTTTGGGGTATTGGAATCAGAACAAATTGTGCTGATTTTCTGATGCTAAAAATGATTTTTTTTTTTTTTAATTTTTCTTTTCATTGTTGGTACAAATTATAAAATGATAAATACATATTGATTTTAAAACGCTAGTGAAACTAAAATCACTAGATTACCTGATTAGTGCATTTTTACAGTAATCCGAAAAATTCAAAACAACTCTGTAGATAAATATTTAGATGTTTTTTTTTAAATCTGAATCAGTAATTGTATCAGAATAAAGAATTTAGAACAGAATCAGCGATTGTATTGGAATTGAGAAAAATATTTGAATCGTCCCATCACTAATTAAAACCTGCAAGAATCTAAAATCACGAAGCATTCAAAGAGCGGGACAAACATTAAAGAAAATGGCACTTCTTATTCAGATAAGTGAGACATGGCAGTTAAAAATGACAAAAACTCACACCAAATATTATGGAAAACTAGCAGGTCGCCTGGCATTGTCCAGTCATAAGATATGCTTAAATATGATATTTTAATTCATGCAGATCACATATTTATTATTATAGAGACAATTCTCTATCGATTATTATATGAAACCTTATATAGTAGTAAAATCAAAAGTAAAAAATGACTTGGGTGCCATCAGCTAGAATTAAAACCAAAACTTACAACTCTCATTCCATAGCCTCTGAGCCTCGCATATATATATATATATATATATATATATATATATATATATATATATATATATATATATTCACCTGTCATCCCTATTTTAAAAGATGGAATCACCCAATCATCACAGAAAAGATCCAAGCAAGCCAGGTCCAAAATTTTATAATTATATAGATTAAGTAGAATTTCAGTAAAAAATAATATTGAATATTCAGAGTCAATAAACTTCAAACCACAAAATCACATTATGTCTATTTCCATGTTTCGACAAGTTTCTGGGCTTGACCGTTACCCTGGATTTAAAATGGAACATGTACATCAAATCCGTGGCCAAGGTCGCTGGAAAAATGGTGGGATCCTACTATCGATCCAATAGATATCTCACTGCTGATGTAATTCTCTACCTATATAAGAGTCAGGTATGTCCAAGAACGGAGTATTGTTGCCACATATGGGCAGGAGATGCTAGAAATACTTTATCCTGCCTTGACAGAGTTCAAAATAGACTTTGTAGCCTAGTAAGGAACGCCCTTTTCTCTTCCCTGCAACCTCTTTCTTACAAAAGAGACGTTGTGAGCCTGTCTCTGCTTTATAATTATTTTCATGGCAAGTGCTCGCCTGAGCTCCAATCTATGCCCCCCCCCTCTTGCCAGACTTTCATGAGAAACACTCGGCTAGCTGAAAACACTATCAATAATTTCCCCCACTCTTTATCTGTGCCTAAACCTAAACATAGATTCCATGAACAAAGCTTCTTCCTTAGAACTGTACACCTGTGGAACTGTTCTACATTTGCCTGGTTTCCAGCCAATTACAATACGGTCGTCTTCAAGTCCAACATAAACAAGTTCTTGATGAGCCGTTCCCCTTAAGTAATCCAATTTACCAAATTTATACTACTAACGATTCTTATGACATTGTCCCATTGACTACTGTACACTCGACTGTACCTTGACTACTTATCAAGGCCCAGAAGCCACTCGAGGATAAGTGGTGACTTATGTATGAAAAAAAAATGTCTTCATAATAGAAGAGTGCTAATCTTTTCACGCAATGGCTTAAAGATGCATAATAGTATCGCTTCAGCGTAGAAGCTATAATATCAGAAATTATTTTTTTTTTTTAGATTCTACTTAATATTTTTCCATAAATTTTAGTGCAAACACTTTTGACTGATAAGTGTTAATGTTGAGACGATTAATCATTAGTCGGAATCAAGAAAGTCAGAATGTTTTTGTGGTATCAGAATTGGTATCCAAAAGATTTGTGACTATTTTACAGATAATCACAATAAATTTTGTTCGATTTCTTTATTCTCAGTTAAAACTTAATTTTCCACAGCTCGTATTATTGAGGAAATAAATATTTATTGATTATAAACTGAGTAAAATTAAAATCGCTATGTCATACCCATAAGTGTATTTTTACATTTGCGAAAATTTACATGAATTTTTGCAGAAATCTTACCCCCTCCCCCCACAAAAAAAAAAAAAAAAAAAAAAAAAAAAAAAAAAATTTAAAAAGAATCTGAATTGGTAATTGCATTGGAATCTGGAATTCAGAACAGCATCAGAACTGGGGGAAAATACTGGAATCGTCCTATCACTAGTAAGTATAACTATATAAATTTTTCTGTGATTTTATGCATATTTGACTTATGCATCAATCTGAATAAGACTGAAAATGGCTTTCAAATCATGAAGCGTTTATGAAATTTCCAGAACTGACTCAAGATTTTCCATCAGAATACTGGAATTTTTTGAATACTAAATATTTATAAAAAAAAAAATTTTTAATTGTTAATTTTCTTCTATCTATCTCATGAAAAGGTGATGCGATACAAGTCCGATTAAAAATTTTTAATATTCTGAAAGAATGATTTCAGAATATTACAAATTTTTAATTGGTCACATATCACATCACCTTTTCATTAGATAGATAGAAGAAAACAAACACTAATAGCTTGGTTTACTTTGCTTTATAGCATATCAACCATTATTTAATGCTGCCATATAAAATTGTCAAATTCTATAGCTGGGATAATTAGTTATATTATCAGTAGACATTAGCTATATTAACAAAAAAAAGTCACCATATACTTCATATTTTTGTGGAATACAAATGTTGCAAAATCTTTTCACAATTCAATTTGTTTGAAAAATGTAATATTTTCCTTCATAAGTTTTGATACAATGAGTATTCTAAAATCACTATCTTAAGTGCCGTCAACAAAATAGATGCTCTGAAACCAAATCTGTCTTTAAAACTACTTGCACCAGCTGCAAAAGAACATAGAAAACACAAGATAGTCCTACGCCCAACCTGTTAAATCTAGAGTGACTGAGTAGAAACTTAGTCCCCCTCCCTACTCAGAGTTTTGGTGAACAACAAACAGGGTCCTGAACAGATATACAGCATTTATTTATTTATCCGTCATTAATGATTTTTTTTTGGCATCTGATAAAGCCAAACTTTTTGCATCAAATTCCACCTTTAGGGATCAGGTCTATCTATCTCCAGAATTTCTATGATCAAAAATACTTTAAATTTCAAATAAAAATATGCCAATGAAATAAAAAAAAACGAAAAAACTGCTGACTCTTTATACAATTTTTTTTCTACTATATATATATATATATATATATATATATAGATAGATAGAGAGAGAGAGAGAGAGAGAGAGACACACACACACACATTTTATTAGTTTACAATATGATTTGGGAATGTTAAGACGACCCTCCCCCCTCGGTGTGCCTATGGTATTATGGTGAATGAAAACTTCAGCTAGGACTAGCATAGACAAGCAAAGGTACAGTAACGAGGATAACCATAGACCCCCATCCTCTCCAATTTTTGAGTGGCCTTGTGCCTAATTTTTTGTTATGTAATTTTTCACAGAATAAAATCTATACATCTCAAAAATACTTTAAACAACAGCCATGTACCCGTCCAGTATATGCGATTTCCAAACAAAAAAAAAAAAAAAATATTGCAGGTGATATAAATAGTCTATTGTTTGAATATAAATAGATTTTATTATTGCCTAATCTTTTCACTGCTCGATTTATTTGTTAGCAAAATGTAACATTTCTGTTAGTCATCTTTGACGAAACGGACACACCAGTTTTTTTGTTTATTTTATCTTTTGAGGAAAGGGGAAAGGGTTATACTTAGGTAAGACTCAGTAACCCTGATAGTATTTTCATAAATTACACCATAATATCGCCATTATGTTTCTAAAATTTGGATTACTCAAACTACTGTTCTCATCTTTTCACAACGTTTCAGCCGATGTAACATCTGATCTCCAGGTGTATCTTGTCAAACTTGAGAATCTTTCTACCAAACTTGAGAATCTGCATGGAATTTCAAATCCATCTCTATTTAATCCACCGGAGTAGCATGACCGGATGAAAGTCTTCAGTAATTAGCAATTATATTACTAGTATCGTCTGCACCAGGGATTGAACCTTGAACATCCTGAAGAGTTTCACTTAGAACTGAATTTTACCTAGTACTTTATTCATTACGTCGTTCAAAATTGTTATTTTCTAAAATTCTGTGCAGATTCCCCAAGTTCGACAAAATGCACCTTAAGGTTGGAGATTTCATTGGCCAAAACGTTGCGAAAATGACATTCAAGATGAAAACTGTAGTGCATAGTACATAGTATCGACAAATTTGAGGTTTTAGTTAATTCAAGTTCACCAAAATAAAACAGTAACATATGTGCATTAAAAACTTTCATTTCAGACAGATTTCTGAAATTTCATTAAATAAACCTTATATAATAGCACACAAACTGGTAGATTCCTCCTCTACTCCAACATCTGCTTTGTTAAAGAGAGGAATCAGAGCAGAATGACATTAGGATTAGGTTTGTATTTACCTACTTAGCTTTCTCTCTCTCTCTCTCTCTCAACGACCATCCCTTTATGTCAATTTAAATGACATTTTTTTTTTTTTTTTTTTTTTTTTTTTTCATACCAGACAAACAAGAATGTGGGATTAAAATGAAAAAAGAAAAAAGCAATGTTCAATCTTGTATGGATTCTTTGGTGATTAAAGATTTTTACAGCTTAATTTTGAAATAGCATTTTCCTCAGTTGTTCAAACTTATTTATCAAATGACATTTATTAATTGAATTTACTCATTTTCTTTTAGATATATCCAAGCATAATCGACTGTGTCATATTTGAGTATAAAATAGCATTTACTTTGATCTGTTATGCTTAAGTATTAAATAGTACTAAACTCACTCATGACACGTTGAGTCAGTAGTTATTTATATGTATATTATTCCAGGTTAAGAATATTAATAGAATAATATCAATAGATATTCACTTTTTTTTTCCTTGCTCTTCTCTTCTTTTGGTTTTTCATAGATAATCCTGTGACTTTTTAAATTGCAATGTTTATGTAATTTGCTTTCCCATCTTTATTTGAGGACTCAAACTTTAAAATTGATTTGCGTTGCCTGACAAGGTTGTTAGTTATTTATAACTTTGATCGAAACACTGTCATGATCGTGTAGACATTAAAAAATGTTTATTTGAATATAAAGAAAAGCACATGCACACACACACATATATATACATATCCTCTACTTTTGTATAAGCCGCATCGTCTGAAGAGGTCTCTAGTTGCTTGTAACTAGCTGACTGAAACATGCTCAATAATGTGCAGCAACATAAATGCATATGTAATTATATATATATATATATTTGTATAGCATAATCATGCTGACAAAGCAGTTCTCATTAGATCAAAGTTAAACAATGAGCCTGATAAATACCAGGCAGTGGCCATTTCAGAATACTCGGTGTTGTATATATTGTGCCAGGATGTATTTCCAGGTCAGTATCCAGAAGTGCATTTAGAACAACTGGGAGAGATGTACCCTCAATCTTCATTGACATGCATCTAGGTGAAGGAAAAGTGCTGTAAAACCTGAGGTCTATTGTCTGCTCTAACTTGTAATTATTTCCACCAACTGAAGTTAGCAGTGGTTCCATAAAGTGTGACTGATCTTACACAAAGCCTTCACCACTATAAACAAATCATACATGCAGATTTCAAACAATTCAGTTACCTGGACCTCATATGTCTGGTTTGAATGAGAGAGTACAATTTTTCCATTTAATGGAGATTTGATATCTGTAACCGAAATTGTATCCTTGCTAATTCTCAATCCAGCTTTACTATACTACTAGCTGCAAGCGTTTTCCCCAATTGTAAAATATGCATAAATACTATATTTTAATATAGAAACTGAGACATATGCATGCGAGTATTGTTTTTTTCTAAATCTTTCACTTCTTGTAAGTAAGAAAAGAAAAAAAAAGAAAAACTACTCAAGCTGAGATTAAAACCAAAACCTCAAGACAGTGAGTCGAGTACGATAACCATTATACCAGTGTGACACGATCTTTAAAAGATTAAACTACTTATTCTTAACACAAGTAATCTGTAATGCAAACTATTCACGCATGCGCATTCATGAAACAGCAAACAGATCAAAATCCAATCACTCTCACATACCAATCTTTCAATTTTGACCCCTAGCAACCTTTTTTCTGAATAAAAATCAATTAAAAGGTTTTCCACATGCCTGAATATCCAATATACCGAATTTCGAGTTTGTAGTTCAAAAATTTGTTGAGTATATAGGTTGAGAAGTATCCTCGTACAAATATTCTCACTTTTATAGATAGGGATTTCAAATTATATACTATCTTCCAATGCTCAATTAAGAGAGAGGTAATATCTTGTCATCATATAATCCTTGCAGGCATTACCTTCTCCATTGGAGGGGAGATAGTATAGTACATGTTTGTCACGATACTATCTTTTTAGGCTAATAAAAATATGCGACCACTTTTATGTCCCATTATGAAGATTTAAATTTAGATACGATACTAAACCCGACATCTAGAATTCTGATTAAAATACATTAATGATTTTGATTCTAGAAATTTTAAGGCTTCAGTTTTAGGAGTCTTAATTGAAATTAATTACAAATTCAAAGCAAATCAGAAATATTTGAATTTTCAAATGCCCATATTAAAATATTTCAAAGAAACTGAAATATGTAAAATATTTATTGATGTCTAATTCATGTTGTTAAAAATTGCACAAAAATCAGTGGTATCTGAATTGCTATAGAGATTCAATCGGTCTTTTCTCTTTTTTGTATAAAAGTAAATTATTGTTCACATTAAGCATCCTTACATGCTTAAAAAAAAAAATAATAATAATAATAATATATATATATAAAGTAGTAGCGTTCATGTGTGTGTACAACTCTACTACAGCCCATACCACTGGGCCTATCATAACTAAACCTGGCATGATGCACATCATTTTTCAATGTAAAGGTCATATTTTGTGCATCTATACATAAACTCCCCCACCTAGGGATGGTGCACACCCTTTTTCAAAGTAAAGGTCAATGCTATATTTGGTACAGCTCTTCATAAACTCCTACACCTAGGGATGGTGCACACCAAGTTAGGGCATCTTTGCTATATCTTTGATAAAAATGTTTTTGTGATACTAAACAAATGTTAACCATTGTGATTCTTTGTAATTGTTTCAATTTTATGGGTAGCAATATAAGTATCAACTTTGATATAATCTAGTTGCTTTAAAGTTCATAGTTAGATTTCAGTCACTTCAGGAGTTAAATTTTAAATACAACCAATAGTTGCTCTTACAACATACACTTAATGTAAGGGTGCCTGCAAAGCACATGTATCTTTGCTAGTTTGTAAAGAGTTAATTAGTTTAAGAGTGAATTCCGTGGATACAAATATATAAACACATACATATATCTAACTTTATATAAATATGAATGATTGCTCATCTGTAAAAACAGAAAAGATTATCTAGAGATGATGAATGACACACACTGGAAGTTTGTTTAAATCAAAGCTGGTTTGCAAACAGCCAACCTCACTCTCTCATCCCAATCAGCAGGACAAAGTAAAAATAGCTGGCCGCCAGGTAAGATACAAGAGCTGCCAATCAGCATCCTCTACATACAGCACCCAAGTGGTCACCCATCTGGTAGTGGCTCAGCTCAATGTTGCTTAACGGATATTTGAAAATATACAATAAATGCACGTTTTTTTTATTATTATTATGGTGGAAAATAAACTGAATAGATGTAAAAAGAAAGAAAAAAAACACATTGAAATTGCAAATATTTTTTTTTTCGTATCTTGTGAATTGAATATGAAATAGGAAAGAACAACAAAAGTAGGAAATGGTATTTTTAGCAATTCCATACGAGAAGTCAATTACGGCTTGAAAAGCAAAGATGTTTTTATTTCTTCAGCTAAAAATATAAATTGTTAATCAATATGCCATTATGTATTTTTGCAACCATTTTTAGAACACAAATTATTTGTATAACCAATGATATAAGTAATGTTTATTGAACAAATGCATAAAAAAAAGATAGAATTCAGTCTGAACATTACATAGAGAACAAGTGGAACAAGTAAAGATCATATCAGTAAGAATTTAATACTAAAATCTCCAAGACTCAAAATAGATACAATTTAGAAATAAATTAATATAGTTGTAGGACTGTATACCTTCACCTGACAACATAACTATGGACCAAAGTTTCATCTGGGCTTTACTTCTCCATATTGTATTCTCAGTTATGCAATAGAAACATTGATAAATCAAAAATTATTTATGTGATCTGAATGAAATTTGGCATGGTGGTTACAGTTATCGATCCATACATCAAATTTGGAAAAATCTGATATTAAAATTCCATCAAGATTTCGACTTTGATCAAAATTTTTAAGATCAAGGTCATAAGATGCAGGGCTTTTACAATAGAAACAAAGTTACAACCAAAAGTGTGACCTTTTGTGACCTTAACATCTAAAAATTAAATTCGTTCTGTTAGATCATGACCGATATTTTTACAGTTTGGCAACAATTTGTGTAGCAGCGTGAACCTTAGTCTGTACACACTCAACCAAAAATATCGTCTTTATGGTGGTAATTAACAGAATAAATCCTCAAGTATAGGTCAATGCATTTTAATATAACTGACTTAATTTCCATTAAAAATCTCCGAAAATTAAACATTTGCTAATAGGCTTCCAGTCGTGCTTCTCACTTATACCACGAAGTGGCCTGCAGTATTAGGTTTGTCCATCGGAATGACATGAACCATCTGGAAGGATAATGGATGACATGCTGAATTGTGAAGTAAGAGTTGTGCAAACCCTAACCACTCTGTTAAGTCAACACTGCTCGAGTCCAATTGTAAGGAGAGGTCCAAGATGACTGAAAACGATGCAAAGATAAACAGAAAGCACATGCAGTACTTAGTATTCCCAAATGGTCACCCATTTCAGTACTGACCAGGCTCAATCATAATTAACCTTGATCTCATGGGAACCAGTGTGTCAAAATGATCATGTCATTTATAGTCTGTGTAGAATAATCAAAAGAACTGTGTTAGTCAATAACACACAACAACAATAATAATAATAGCAGCAACACTTACCAAGGGTCCAGCTCATGCACAAGATAGACATCAGATTGAGCTGGACTGAGGGATTGTATTTATGTACAAGCATATTCAATCAGGTGATTCAGCCAATCACAATCCAAGGAATAGACTGGCCCATGTGTTCACAATGGAATCTCCCATTGTGCCATAAATAGTTCTCCTCTTTCATGAGAAGTAACTTTAGTCTTTGTCAAGTTATCCACAATTTGAACGCTGACCGAAAGTCCACTACACAATCCAACAGTCTGTAGTATAGAACGAATATGGATACTTAACTTGAACAGGTTTTCAGGGAAACCAGATTAAAAGTCGCCGTTTGAAATTGTTTAAATATATAGATAATTCAAATTTGCTGGTTGACATATCTGATTATTAATTAACCATTTCTTTTCCATAAAGAAAAAAAAAATCTGTTCATAATTAAAAAAAAAAAAAAAGGAAAAAAAAAAAAGACCATATTCACAGATTTAGTAACAAATAAAGGAAATGTAATTCAATCTTTTTCGCTTTTTATCTTGAAAAACAAAATGTAACCTATTTATTTTTAGTTCATTTAAAATTAAACTCATTCTGCTATTTTTAAAAATTAGTTCATAGCTGAAGTAACTGACAGATTAAAATCAAGAGGTGATGAGTTTATTTAAAACAATTAAACCTGTTGACCTCAAGAAGTTAGAGGTGAAGAGTCAACTGGCAAAAAAAAAAAAAAAAAAATGTCAGATTCAGAGTTATATCTCAGAGTCTTTCAAAAATACTGACTGATCGATTGTCCATCTCTTCTTATAATCGAGAAAAAATAAAGAAAAACGCTTCACAATACTAAACCTCCACACTACCAACATGAGAAATAAATGGCTTTTAAAATATGACGGGAAAGACATCACAAGAAAGTTTTGTTGGGATTTTAGTGAAAGAAGAATCCGCCAGTCAAACCCTAACAAATGTTCAGTTTGCCAGAAATTCTCTACAAATGCAGGGACAAAATGACCCAAGGTGGACAGAACAATCACTACCTGGATTTTCATTAAAACCCCTTTACATAAGGGTCAGCCACTTCGCCTTGGGTGGCCCTAGTTCCTTACAGCATAGTTCTGACACTAACACGTTGTCACTGCTCTGCCACAGCGGAGTGACATTCGGTCGGGCAATAACAGAGGCGATCTAACAGCACTATCAATTTCACAAGTAGTTGGTTTTCGACTGTATATTAGGACTGGTTAGCCATATCACATGATATCTTAGGATCGACAAGTGGGCTATGATGGTCAGAGATGTATTTGCTCAGGAGAAAAATAGCTCAACACGACCCAAGTCATAGTTACAATTAGTACACCAGTACATTACATGTATCTGTTAGAGGTTAGCTCAGTTGGAGGCTCTTCCGGTTTACCACATTATATGCATTTGTTAGATATTCCATTAAATTGTTATATTTTATAAGAATCTCAATGTGTTGACGGAGTTTATTTCAATCAAAACTTAGCCAATTATATTAACAATCAAAATTAACAATCAAATTTCGAAAACTACTCAAATGAAAAGTTTGCAATATACTACATTGTTATCTTCTTTATAGCTGATATCTATATTAAGAATGATACAATGGACATTTATATTTATTAACACAAAAATGGTTGGTTGCTTCTTTAATGCAAGAAAATGCTATAAATTATTTTTCATAAGTGATTCACACGCTGCTTTTTTCTATTATGAATAGCTGCCAAACAAGTAAAATATTGTGGTCACTTTGAACTCATAATACTTGAATATTATACTGCTCATTTCCTCTCTAGGAATTTATTAGTTAGCTGGATACAGGGATTTCACTGTTAATTCAGATAAAAGTAGGGGAAAGTCTCCACCTACTAACTCAATGAACAAAACTATAGTTAGTTTTTCTTTTTTCACCTGGTGAAGTGGAGAACTTCAATGTGTGTATATTTATGTATAACAGTTGAAAAAAAAATTAAAAACATTATATAAAACCTTTGAAGTTTTTCTTTGACAAAAACCTAAGCGAGATGAGCCAGCAGATATACTTTTTCAAACTGAAGCGAGACGGGCCAGCAGATATGCTTTTTCAAACTGAAGTGTGAGGGGCCAGCAGATATGCTTTTTCAAACTGAAGCGAAACACAAAAGAAAGAAATTTTTCAATCGCATTCCATTCCGTAAACATGTAGGTCACATTTTGTATGCGTCAGCTTGTGTAGGTGAATCCATGTTTATGTAAACACAATATTGTTTTTCAGTTTTTTGGGGTTTTTTTTTTATTTTAATAAAAAAATTAAAAATTTCCATTCAGAGTGAGAAAAGCATTGCATTTTAAACAGAGTAAACAAAAAGAATGAAAAACCGTACAAGACATAACTTAAGAGATTTACACTAGAAGAGAATAGTAAATGATAAAATTTCATATCTGCCATAATCAGCATTAACAGAATAAGTAGCTAGAGCAGGACAAGTTCATAATAATGTAACACCCTTTGGCATTTTAGCAAATAAAAAGGAGGTCAGATGCCAACAGGTATGAAAACATACAAGAACATTGTCGGGGTGGGGGGGATAATCTAAAAATCAAATTTGCATAATTATGGATGGGCAAAATAATTTTTTTTTTTTTTTTCCTCTCCCAACCAAGTTGAAAACTAGGAGTAGAATTTGGCTCTGGAATTGGGAAATGCATAGCTTTGAGGAGCTGAGCCTTCGTTAATGGGGATCTAAACGTAAGTGAAATCTTCCCAAACAAGAAAAATGGAAACAAAATTGTTGGAACAACAATAGAATTAAATTAAATCATATTGATAGATTCTTTTCTATTTCATTCTTTCCTAAGAATTTAAATCCAAAAGCCACTTAAGGAGGGTTAATGAAATTGATGGATTTTTTTTTTTTTTTACTACATGGAGGTCACCACTTATCAAGGCCCGGAAGCCACTCGAGGATAAGGGTTATTGCGTGTACAGTAATCAATGGAATAGTATCGTAGTAATCGTTAGTATTGGAGATTTGATAAAGCGTCTTACTTAAGGGGGCGATTCATCAGGAATTTGTTTATGTTGGACTTGAAGACATCCAGTTTGTAGTCATGTGGGACACAGGCAAATGGAAGAGAGTTCCACAGGCGTGCACTTCTAAGAAAGAAGCTTTGTTCATGGAATCTACATTTTGATTTAGGTGCAGAGTGCGGAAAATTATTGACAGTAGTTTCAGCTAGACAGGTGTTTTTCGTGAAAGATTGGCGAAGGGAGACCAGAGATTGGAGCTTGGACGAGCACTTGCCATGGAAATAACAATAAAACAAAGACAGACTCACAACGTCTCTTCTGTGGGAGAGAGGCTGCAGGGAAGAGAAAAGAGCATCCCCCAGTAAGCCACAAAGTCTATTTTGTACTCTGGCAAGGCAAGATAAGCTGTTTTTAGCAGCTCCAGCCCAGATGTGGCAGCAGTACTCCATCCTTCGACGTACTTGGCTTTTATATAGATAGAGAATTACATCAGTAGTGAGATATCGTCTGGAGTGGTAGAAGGATCCGACCATTTTCCCAGCAACCTGGGCAACAGACTTGATGTACGTGTTCCATTTCAGATCAGGAGTAAAGGTCAAGCCCAGAAGCTTGTCAAAACATGGAGCTTCCCCAAAACGAGAGCCATTCATTTCAATTGATGCCAGATGGGGATCAGAGCGTTGATGTAAAGATAGGAGCTTGGTTTCAGATACATTAAAAGTAACCAGCCACCTCTTTCCCCACTGTACCATGCACTCAAGAGGAGAGAGAATCAGAGAGAACTTTATCATTTACAGCCTTTGATGTGTTGCTATAGATGGTCATGCTATCAGCATAGATGTCAACGAATGATTTAAGTATGTGTTTTGGGAGATCATTGATGTAGATCAGGAAGAGAGTTGGGCGCAGGATGGACCCCTGAGGGACTCCAGCATTAATACTGCAGGCCTCTGATTTCTGCCCATCGACCACTACTCTTATGAGCCTATCAGAGAGAAATGATTTAATTGAGAAAACATTTCCAGTTATACCGTAGCTGGAAATCTTGTGAAGTAGGCCCTTATGCCATACCTTATCAAAGGCCTTTGATATGTCAAGCAATTGCCCTAAAAAGGAAGCCTTTGTCGAGAGATTCATTAATCCTATGAGATATAACGGTTAGCACATCTGCTGTAGATCTAGCAGAATGGAAATCATATTGCATGTCAGTAAGAAGGTTATTTCTGCTGAGGTGGTTGATTATTTCTCTATTTAATATGGATTCCAGCAGCTTACTCATGACACGCAGGAGACTTATTGGTCTGTATTGAGAAGGAGATGACTTATCACCAGAATTCTGAAATACAGGGCATACTGATGAGGTTTTCCAGGGTGTTGGAAAGCACTTCTTAAGGCAATGCTTAAAAAGTTTTATAAGTATGGGGGCAAGTTCTGGTTGGAGCTTTTTCAACACTATAATTAGAATGCCGTCTGGACCAGTTGCTTTACTGGAATCAAGGTTCTTGATTAGCTTGACGACCTCACGCACAGATATCTGTATGTTGCATAGTTTGTTGTCTGTTATAGCTGGAAATACGGGGAGTTGATGGCCTTCATCGCATAGGGTAGAATTAGCTGCAAAGTTCTTGGCACATAGTTTGGCCTTGTCTGATGCTGACGAGATAACCTCAGGTCCATTGATGATGGTTGGGATAGAATGCATGCTTCTGAAGAATATTCTGAAATAACTAAAGATGATGGATGGAAGGAAGAAAATTTGATTACTTATGAGTAGGGTTTCGGAGTCGGATGTTTTGAAAAGAGTCA
Source organism: Euprymna scolopes (assembly GCF_053919585.1). Lineage (NCBI taxonomy): Eukaryota > Metazoa > Mollusca > Cephalopoda > Sepiida > Sepiolidae > Euprymna > Euprymna scolopes. The sequence continues at coordinate 13,437,512 of NC_136507.1, read as the reverse complement.
GATTGACAAGAATTCCCAAAATCAGTTTTTAATATCTGAAGAATCAATTGTCTGAATATTAGAAGATTTTAAAATAAAGAATCAGAGTCAGATTTTTTTTTTAATGCTAGTAGTCAGAGTTCGATCTTATACCTTCTGAGTCTGCAATCCTTATGATTTATGACAGGTATTTGTTGACTGAAATAATCCTATAGTAACATGTTCCACAGGTATGATCAAGATTTCCTATTTAAAAAAGAACAATAAAATAGATTGTTTCTTTTACACTAGTGGCAATTATGAGTTACGGTTATGTTCCACAAATAAACAGCAAGAATTTTTCCTACGAGTTTATGATGCAGCAGATAATGGCATTGATCAGTTCTTAGTGACAGTCTTCTGGGTATTAAAGGTTCAATCCTCACTGTCTGCAATAATTGCTAAGAATAACATAACATGGTCATGTCTGACGGAACAAGAACAACCTACTCCCATGGATTAAATAAAATGTTCAATTTGAAATTCCATACAAATTCCTAAGTTTCAAAAATGACCCAGAAGATCAGAAGTTATATCAGCTCAAAGACTGTAAATAACAACCAATATGAGAGTAGTAAACCAAATAATCGAAATACAAATTATTATTATCCTTATCTCAAAAGTTCAAAAGCACAACAGTAAATAATATTTCAAAATTTAGTGACAGACAAATATGCTATTTCAAATCCTGGCATGACAGATCAACAAAAGTACCATTTCAAGAGTTGATGCAACAGACCAATGGCCAAAACCTATAATCGAAATGTTTGGATGCACTTAGAATAACAGGTGTACATTCAATCCGTCTATTTACCATGGAAAATGCAATTTCAATAGAGATAGACTGACAGAACTTCTTACAGAAGTGCATAGACACATGTATTAAAAAAGTTATCTTTTGTATCCCCCCCCCCTTTGAGAAGAGAATTAGTTGTGATTTATCTGTGGGGTCAAACTCAAGGGTAAAATAACGCCCAAAAGTTTACAACAATTTCATTGATGAAGCTAAAAGGACAAAAGATAAGCAGTGAAATATTTTTAGATTTATCTGTGTGTACACTTTTTTGACCCTTAGGTCAAATAACACACCATTGAGGAAAATTCTATATCCCAAGCACTGTTAGTTTCTCCCTATCATAAATGCTAATTCTAAGAGTCTTAGGTGAAACATTCAGAACAGGGAAGCAAAGGACTTCTAATATTTTCTTATTAAAAGAAACCTGTTGCTTAATTTACGAAAAGTTTTTCTAATTTATCAAATTTTTTTTTTCTTTTAATTGTATCACTAACATTAATAAAACTACTCCATATATATATATATATATATATATATACACACACACACACACACACACGTGTATTCTCAGAAATAGTTTTCATTATCTTTATGCAAATATGATTCACTCCATATGTTGCAGTTTCAATTTATGCACTAAACAGCAAAATCAAAGTTTATCTAGAAATAACATTTTTCTAATATTTTCCGTCTGAAAAAAAATTTAAAAAAAAAGGTGGGGGGGGGGATTCATTGAAACTCCTCGGAATAAGAAACTTTCTAACTGTGAATTGTATGTTCCTTGTCAAATAATAATTCTCTGTAAATCTTGATTTACAGAGATTTACAGTTTTAATATATATATATATATATATACACACACACACAATATTTAAAAACACTTATATATTACTGATTTAAATGAGAGAAACCCATTTTGATTGTAATATTAGTGTTATAAATGAAAAGCTTTTTCATTTATTCATTTAGACTACTGGAAGGAGGGAGTTCAGCTGTTTACAATTTTAGAGTTGGAGTCTGACAATATAGCTGCCAATTCCATAGCAGTTTCCTATAAGAAATAATTTTTAAATGTGTGCAACTTTTAAATGCTGATTTTGATGGAGTTATAATGCAAGTTCACTTGAGACAACGGAAAAGAGTTAACTTGTTCTTTATAATGGGTTACTTTTAGGAATACTCTACATTTCATATGATGGAGTATGCATATTTTTTTTTCTTTTGACCAACAAAAAAAGGTTGCAAGAACTAATTTACATAGGTTTCAGCCAAATTGAAGAAACACTCACACGAACAGAAAAAGTGTTAGTATCACTAGAATTAAAATAGTTACCTTTCTGGGGGTCACACTTGAGAAACCAAATTAAAAAGACGAGAGGCACATTTCTTATCTAATGAATGACACTTACCTAGAAAAAAAATAGAGAAAAAAAATTTTTTTTTTAATATAAAAAAAGATGAATAAACTTTATTTTAATAAACATGCATTTTTACCATGACTAGTTAAAAATACCAAGGTATGCACAAAAAAAATGCTGTTGCTTTCTAAAGGCTTCCTTAAGTTCCAGTTGTAATGCCAAAACAGTATGGATGGTAAAGAATTCAAACAAGTTGTTATTTTACTGATAGTTAAGCTAATACATGCATTAGAGATGTATGTATGTAAGAATAGAATAAGTTTGATCAATTTGAGGCGTTTATGCCTGGAAGTAAAGTCACACTACACTATCCCATCTATACATAATTTTTTCAAATAATAATTTTATGGCCAAACAATACCATAATTAAATTGAACTTGCAAAATCCCATTTAAATAAAAATTAATGCTGTACAAAATAAAAATAGATTCCCGGGCAACAGCAGGTAATCAGAGTTTATAATAAATATATTTCACATATATTGTGTTCAAAATAGCATCAGCAATGTAGAAATTCAGGATTCAGGACCTGAAGTATAATGATAATAGATGCTCAAGGGTAGCAAATTAATAGTTTACAAATAGAAAGCCAAGTGAACGCCACTGTTTTAATTGCAGAACGTACGGATGTAAGAGTTAGGGGAGGAGGAGGCGGAAGTGCAGATTTTGGAGAAACAATTGACAATCTAAATGTTAACAATACAGCAGTAGCAGCCGCAAAACAGCGGTTCACTGTTTTGTTTCTCTGTTCATTGACCTCCCATCAGGAAGCAACAACACCCAAAACATGATAATTCTATCCATTCAACTAATCAACCTCCTCATACAAGGTTATAGTTCTATGGTTACAGTGACAAACTAGAGACTGGTAGGTTTACTATTTGACAAGCTGTTACACAGAAGTCACTTTAGCTTGTAAGAAACATTCAATTTATATGATGGTTTGTGTTGGACTGTTTTTAGAGAGAAGGAGAGACCAAACGTATTCACTCTTGTCAACTGGATTTTCTAACATACAAAATCACGTGGGATGAATTTTAAAAGTTGGACTCAAATAACATTTAGGTTGAAAAATAAAACTTTGATTCCAACTCAAACTTTAATTTGTATATTGTACCATGTTATCTGCAATGGAGTACATTGCCATGTCTGGGCTGGTATACCAACCACTAGTCTCTCCCTCTTTGGGAGGATAGAAAAGAAAAAAAAAAATTATAATCTAATAGATCTCACACCATCTAACAAGCTCCAATCTGTGTGCCATCACCACAATATTGCATCCATGTGCTTGTTTTGCATATATTTCCATAGAAATGATTTCATCCGACAGTTTCCTAATATCTGGAAATTCTTAAATTGTAACCATAATTAGCTATGAGGAAAAACATTTTTTTGCAGAGAATTATCGTTTTTTGCCCCCCCCCCATCCTTCTAGCTTTGCTTAATAAGTGAAAATATTTAATAAAAGAGACAGATTCCATATTTCTACATTAAAAAAAAAAAAAAAAAAACTCTGTAGAATTGAAAATATAAAAAATCATTTGAAAAAACAAATTCACTGCTGAAGATTTTTCCCGATAAATGAAAATATAAAAAAATCTTTTAGCATCGAATTTGATCTTCAATTCTACCGTGCTCCTGTTAGCCTAACACGTCATTAGCATGCTCTCTTTGACACCAGGCTATCACTGGCATTCATTGTTATAGCTCAACAATAAAAAAAAATGTTTATAACTCACCGAGGAAGATCGAAGTCGACACAAATATTTGTTTTATATCATTTTCATTTATTAAGAAAAAATAAATCTTTTAGAATCGAATTTGGTTTTAAAAATGATTCTTATATTAAATAAAGTTGAACACCAAGGTCGGTACAAATATAAGAGTTAAATTTTTTCTCAAATAAAATAAAAACTCCAGTAGTAAGTAATTATACAATTTAAAAAGTAAACTGTCACTTGAACAGCTATGAGGAATACTATTTTTTGCGGAGACATTTTCTTAAATGGAAATCGCTCCAGACCAGGCATGAAACCACTTAACATAAGCAGCTAATAAAAAAAAAAAAAATAGCTAACATAAGTATTAGATGAATAAGACAAATGTCAATTGTTCTTCATTCGTCAGAAACATCACTCACGGAATGTGAGAACTAAAGGACAAAATAAGGCAAGCAAGAGTTACAACGCTGCTGAAAATAAACTCAGTCCACTCCCTCCGCCCTTTCTTGCTTTTTTTCTAAAGAAATTGTGAGGTAATAGATCCAAGGTCGAGTAAACTAGTTTATAAATTTAAGAGTTGGGGGAAGGGGGAAACCCTAAAGCAATTATACAATTTAAAAGGAAAAAAAATAACAACTGGATAGCACCGGAAAACCAAAGGTAATTATACAGGGTTCATATATATTTTCAAAGTTTTTCAAAGCCTTCTCCAGACAAAATACAAGTTTTCAAAACAAAATATGGGGTTTGTTTTACAATACACAGAGATCCAAAAAAGTGGCCAAAAATCAAATATACAACAAATAAATGTTACCATAGCCAATCAAAGTTACTTTGCAGCCTACCTGCATTGTTTTGTTTTGTTTTGTGCGTGTGTGTTTTTAAGTAGTTTTAAATGTTTTTAATTCATATCAAATACTAACTCTCTTTACTTTTAAATTTCCAACGAAGATGGCTGCCATCTTGTTCATTTTTTATTTTATTCTTTTTTTTTAGCCCAGCCAGGGTGGGAGTGCCATCCACACAAGGAAAGTATGTTTTTTAGAGGAGAAGGGTTTAATTTTATTTATGGCAGGCAGTCGCCACTACTCCTCCCTCTTTGTGCCCCCATCCCCCCAAAAAATTAAATTATGAGAACAAAAATAGATGAAGATTTGAATCTTTATCACAAAACTACTGGAGGTAGTTTTGTGATAAAGTGACGTAACTCTTGTATCTACAATACTACTATGCAATTTCAGAACAATGTACTTTGATTTTATTTTTAATAAATAAAATTATTTTAATGTTTCTTTAATCATTTAATAGCATTTCAATTTTATTTTCAATATTGTAAAACAAACCTTTATTGGTCATTAAGAATACCATTTTCAAGACATTTTCCATATTTTCAAGGATTTTTCAAGGTAATAATAGAAATAAAGTCTTTTCAAGGCAAAAGTTAAGTCAAAATTCAAAGACTTTTGAAATTTGAACGAACCCTGCTATATGTAAAACTAAAATAGATAAACTGCTTTCCGGAAATTTCCACAGGTCATATTAATGTAACCAGGAACTAACACATGTCCAGTTTCAGTCACAAGGAAAACAAGACAAAAAATAGGAAATAACTAACTCGCTTGTTTGTAGCAACAACATTTATTTCTTCATTCTCTTTTCCACTTTAACTCCCTCAAGCGATTATCTTCTCAAACGTCCTTCATGCCTCACACATGATCATGAACGTTATCCATGTCTCATGTGATCGTTCCTTTTTTATTTTTGTTTTCTTTCCCAGTGACGTCATTTCACATGCATGCGCATCCACACTATGTTACACCCATATCAATATTAGATCATTTCACTTTCGAGTGTGACTCACATAAAACGGTGACGGCTGATGGGGGACATTGAATAATCACTCAACAGCTGGTTCAAAAAGGTACACATTTTAACGCAGTTCTAACAAAACGAATAACATTAAATAATTAGTTATTTACAAGAAGTATACAAAGGATTCAAACAGACAAATAATTATGCATACAAATATCCAATTTGTTTTTTTAAATCACTTACTATCAAACCATATGTAACCAGAAAATCAACAAAAAACAAATTGGGCTGAACAACATGGATCTACTGATTAAAGAAGAATTGGTCCAAATAACTTACATATATTCGGTTTACATGCTGGCGTGTGGCTTTTAGAAATTAACTTCAAAACTAACCTGCCACTGCTAACTGGAAAAGATGGTTGGTTGTTTTAGTCTTACGGCATATCAACCCTTTCCAGGTTATTTAATGCCGAATCTGGTGATTTTGAAGAAAATTTTTTTAATAGAATATATTTTTTTTTTTGCAAGTCTGTTTCTATTTAACCCATAGTTGGGACCTTAACAAGTACTACCACTCCGGGTCAGAGTGGACCTGGGAGCAATAGCAATTAAAGGGTGGCACCAAACTCCCCAAAGCCGCAAGCTGGGGCCTCACCATCGGATATAGTTTAAGGTCATATCCAGGACCAACTGAAAGAGAATCTGTACAACCTTTCTAAAGTGGAACAAATACACTTCCAGTAAATGGTATTCAACAATCGTCATTCATTTAAGGGCCACATTCAACTGGTGTTTCAACATGATAAATCTGAACATTCTGCAGACATAAAGAAACAATAAATGTCACTTGATCATAATATTCGGTTTAATGTCAGTTTTACACGATAGCATGTACTGTACAGCCTTTAGAAAATGAATTCCAAACTAACCTATCATTATCCAGTTTTTTTTTTTTTGTTTTGTTTATTTTTAATCTCAAATCCATCCTCAAAACTTCCTGTCATGCTTTCTTTGCCCTTCCTTTGCCAACCAATCCTGCTACTCCAATTATTCTATATTTACTAACCCCAGCACTCATCCAACAAAGTCCTATTCTGCACTTATCTTATCAGATAAAACTATTTCAATAATAATAAAATGTATTCAGCTTAAGTTTCTGCAGTTTCATGGTATTAACGATCATCAAATGTTTCTCCAACCAGCATATCAATTTTCGACTGATGCTGGTTGGAGACGCTTCTAATAGTTGGTGATGCTGTGAAACTGCAAAAAGGGTGTTAAGTACATTTTATTGTTATTGAGATCATATGTACATACTTAAAATTAACGGAATAATCTCAAGGGTCCTTTAAACTATCATTGCGTCAAGAGAAAATAGTTTCAAATAATGGGAAATATCATTGATGAAAATTTTGTTTAAATCTATCTAAATGTTATACCACTAAATACACACACATGCAAATATATCTACATAATAAAAGATGTTTATATGTCTGTATGTACAGGATTCACTCCTAAACTAATTAACCGAAGCATTATGAATTTTGAAACAGTCGCTGACTTAAGGAACCAAATGTGGGCTATATTATTCCAAAATGGATAACTAAATTGTGTGTGTGTGTGTGTGTGTGTGTGTATATATATATATATATTAATCAATTCTCACACCAAACAAAGCACAGTGCCACTTTGAAGTAGGAGGCTACTATCGGGAACATAAGTTGCAATGGCATTATGAAGGGAGATGAGTAGCAAGATGTTTGTTCACATTACACTTTAACTTCTGTGTCAGTACAGTTGGGGAAAGCAGGGACCCGGAAAGGAGTTCTAAAGTCTAGCAGTTCTGGGGAAGAAACTACTGGAGTAGGAAGCTCTTACATCTAGGGATCTCTATTGTGTAGGGGTGGGATTTACCTGCTTGTCGGATTTGTCGGGGGTGTTTATGTTGAAGGGGTACAAGTGCTTGCAGTTCGGAGCATTCGCCATTAAAATACTTGTAAAACGGGCAGAGGGATGCAACATTTCATTGACGGGGCGGGGGCTGAAGCTTAGATGACAATTCAGGACCTATTAGGTTGGCGACTCTTTTGAACCTTGTCTAGGAGTGAGAGACTAGTAGCAGATGCACCAGCCTAAATATGACAACAATACTCCATACATGGGCAAATGGTGGCCTTATAGAGGTACAGAATACTTTCAGGCGTTAGTATTTTTTATAGCATGGTAGAGAGAGACTACTTTCTTCGCAGCGATCCTGGCAATGCTCTCAATGTAACTGTTCTAACTCATGTTCCCTGTGAACGTATATAACCTGAAATAAAACTTTTATTAATGCCCTATTTGTTTTTCTATTTTCTTATGATTTCATTCAACTATTACGCAGAGTTCTTTTTATGCTTATTTTCTATATTGTGCATAACTGCATAGTATTCGGGATAAAAAAAAAATTCTAACATATAATACACTTGTGTATAAATACACACACACTATTAGGCCATCTAATGTTGTCCTGTCGGAAAATATGCTTAAATATATTTTAATGCATATAGATTTCGTATTCATTATTATAGAGCCAATTCTCTATTGATTATTATATTGTACCCAATATATAATAGTGATTTCAAAAGTTAAATATGACTTGGGCACCATCAATTAAAATTGAAACCAAAGCATTAAGCTTTTCAATGTTATTCGCTACCATCTCAGCTAGGACATGCATATCAAAGCTTTACAAATTAACTGACTTAAATGTATAAATGTATATTTACGCATGTGTGAATGATATGCATTAAGCAGACTTATGTCTGCCAAGTTCCAATTTGACCACTTAGCAACTATTTTTTTCGGCTAAAAACCAAATTGAATTTGTTCCACAAGTCCAAATAACCCATGTATCAAGTTTCAAGTGTGTAAACAAAAAAGAGGCAGTAGTTTGGTCAAAAGTTTCACATACACACAATGTCAGTTTTTATGAGTGTGATATATAACCGACAAGGCTAACATGCTTGCCAGTCGGTTTGCCTCAAACTCCACACTGGACCCTTCCAACCACCCCCTACCTGACTTTCCTATGCGGACAGACGCCACACTAGACGATCTGAAAACCACCCCTGCTCAGGTGCATGCTATCATAAAAAACCTTGACACCTCAAAAGCATGTGGACCCGATCTTATCCCAGCTGTGCTATTAAAAAAGTGCTCAGCCGAAGTAGCTCCAGTTCTCTCCAAACTCTACAACAAATGTCTTAATGAAGCTTGCTTTCCGGGCTGTTGGAAAACTGCTTCTGTTGTACCAGTATTCAAGAATTCTGGTGAAAGGACAGACCCATCAAATTATCGCCCCATTAGCCTCCTTCCACTTTTTGCCAAAATATTTGAGACCATAATTAACCACGCTCTAATCCATCATCTTACAGATGCTAAACTACTGACTGACAAACAATATGGATTTAGACAAGCCCGTTCCACAGCAGACATCCTCACCGTGATCTCTGAACGTATATACCAATCACTGGACAAAGCGGGGGAAGGCAGAGCGGTAGCTCTAGATATATCTAAGGCTTTTGACAGGGTATGGCATGAGGGTCTCCTCAGTAAAATCAGATCATACGGTATCACTGGTAGAATACTTAACATAATTAAATCCTTCTTAGATAAGAGAAAAATCCAGGTAGTCCTCGACGGTCGCACATCTAAACAATATGATATAAATGCGGGAGTGCCCCAGGGTTCTATCCTTGGACCTCTATTGTTCCTGATATTCATAAATGACCTCCCCGACAACATTGCCTCTGAGATGGGTATATATGCTGATGACACTACACTCTATGGCAGACACGACAGGAAGACGAATGAACACATTTCTAAAGAAATGGCAGAAACACTAGAGGAAGACCTCCAATCTGTAGTGGAATGGGGACAAAAGTGGTTGGTCGCGTTCAATGCTGCCAAGACTAAACTAGTTTCATTCAATAATTACAAGAAACCCTCTCTACCACCAATAGCAATGGCCAACGACTCTTTATCTGAGAGTCCATCTTTCAAACTCCTTGGCCTAACGTTCACAGGAAACATGAGTTGGAACAATTACATTGAAGGCATTGCCAGGGCCGCTGCAAGAAAGGTGGGCTCTCTCTACCGTGCTAGAAAACTACTAACACCCGAAAGTATCCTGTACCTCTATAAGGCCACCATTCGCCCATGTATGGAGTATTGCTGCCACATCTGGGCTGGTGCATCTGCTACTAGTCTCTCGCTCCTTGACAAGGTTCAAAAGAGAGTCGCAAATCTGATAGGCCCTGAACTGGCATCTAAGCTTCAGCCTCTGTCCCATCGACGAAATGTTGCATCCCTCTGCCTGTTCTACAAGTATTTTAGTGGTGAATGCTCTGATGAACTGCAATCACTTGTGCCCCCACGACGCGAGCACCCTCGACAAACCCGACAGGCTACTAGATCCCACCCCCACACTGTAGAGGTCCCTAGATGTAAAAGATCTTTTTACTCCAATAGTTTCTTCCCCAGAACCGCAAGACTCTGGAATTCCATTCCAGGTCCCTGCTTCCCCAACAGTACTGACGTGCAGAAGTTCAAGTGTAACGTGAACCGACACCTTGCTGCCCAAATCCCTACATAGTACCCCAGTAGTTGTTGCCCCTGATAGTAGCCCCCTACACCAAAGTGGCAATTTGCCTTGTTTGGGGTGAAAATGTAATAAAAAAAAAAAAAAAAAAAAAAAAAAAAAAAATATATATATTATTTTTTTATATTCCTACATATTAGTATTTCATGCTTTTGCATTCATCGGTGCAGGAAGTGACGATTGTCACTGGTCAAAGGATTCAAACCTTGCTACAAAGCCACCTTTGACTCCATAAGGAATGAACGTTATCTCTAGGTCACCATCAACCACTACGAGAATTCAGGGAAATTTAAGATTTATAAAGCCAAATACAGACATAAGATTATTCAGACGATCTAAAGTGAACAAGCGACCAAAAATCAGGATCTCACTCAAGGCCAGCCAATTGCCTTTTATTTACCAAACAGGGCTCAACTTTTAAGAACTTATTTCTTAAAGGTGAGAATTAATTATATATATATATATATATATATATATATATATATATATACATACATACACACACACAAAAACATTGGCTACATATGTACATACGTTTCTGCAGTGACTCTTTCTACATTTCCTTAAATTATTTTAAATACCACCATATATATATATATATATATACACATGATCGATCAACAGATAGAAAAATATTGCATACACACATAATGCAGTACTTAGTAGAGATTAAATTAGTTCCTGATCAGCTTATAAGCTTTCAAGAGGTTCTCGATTGGAAATTTAAAAGATGCACATTTCAGAGGACGGTCCATATTGATGACAAGCATAGGACTTATGAAATGCTTCAAATGTTTCCAAGCTTGCATTAAAGTTTAAGCTCAAACAATGAATGTTAACATTTGTAGCTGAACGACATACGAATAAGATGTGCACATCAAGAATCAATAACTTCTGACCTCAATGAATTAAATACAAAAATTAACTCTTATTTTAGAGGTCGTAGTAATACAAGCAATAAAGAGAGCACTCAGAACGAGTAACTATCCCAAGCTGATACCGTAGCAAACGAAAAAAAAAAAAAAGAAGCTTAACCTTTAAAATAAGAAAGAAAATGTAATTAACACTAACAAACGAAAACATCTCAAGGTCAAACAATAAAGTGGAATCAAGGTCATCCCTAAAAATTTACATCACGTAAAGTAATAGATCTTAGGCAACTGGGATCTTTTACTGGAGTTATATAAATTTTAAGAATTGATATAGCAAGCAAAAAAACAAAGGAGGAAACTTGTTGAATTAGTTTGTTTTTATTCGTTTTACATTTGAAATAAATTTATATATATATATATATATATATATATATATATATATATATATAAACACACTGGCTACATATGTGCATACACGTTTCAGAGAAACTGTTATAAGGCCTATATCTCCTTTATTATACAGCCATATATATATATATATGTAGCTGTTTAAAAAATAATTAAAATAAATAAAATAAAGGAAATGTAAGCCTGATGACGAAGTTTCTCTGAGTCACTACAGAAACATGCATGCACATACGTAGTGTGTGTGTGTGTGTATATATATATATATATATATATATATATATATATATATATTAGATAAATATTACATACGCACATAATGCTTGGTAGAACTTACACGTTAAAAAACGATAGGGTTGTAAAAGTCTAAGTTCAATGTTACACTGAAACAGAACAAAGATTAAAAAAAAAAGCTAACAAGAAAACTAAATTAAAATCAGTAAAAGATAAAAATGAGCTACTTGGTAAATTTAACAATTATTGACAAATTTCTAGAATGAAGAGACTAGTAAATTTGAATGTATATTTTTTTGATAAACAACGTTATCAATAATGAAAAGAAACTCTAAAAGATTAAATAACATGAAACGTTCGCAAAATACATAAAACTAATTAGCAACTTTTAAGAAATTAAAACAGTATGATTAGCATTTTTTTTTTAAATTGCAAAAAAAAAAAAAAAATTCTAATTAGCAGAGACAAAATTATAATTATAGGGGTGGTCGCGAGTAGGATGTATATGTGGAAAAATAAGTGGGAGAGATCAACAAAGATAAAATCAAGGATACAAAAAGATTGTGGATCATTTTTGTAATAATGGTCAAAGAGATTCCTATTGTTTGGATTTGATTTCAACTTGCTCTATTTGATCATTATATTTCTGAATATTTTTTTTAGACGAGGATCGATTATTCGTATTATTTAGATTCTTTGGACTACTGTTCTCATGTTGAGTGTCATTTTTACGTTTCGGTTGATGTTAACCTCACTCTTTTTCAGGTGTATCTTGTTAAACTCAGGAATGTTTCGAAAAATACAATTACAAATTACTTATGATCTTTATCCAGTCATGGCTGATGGAACGAGAGCATGCTAAACCTGCAAAGTAAATAAAGGGTTCCATACAAAATTCCATCCAAATTCTCCAGAGTTCTACAGAATACGAATAGCCAATCCTTATCTCAAAAAATCAAAAACGTAATGGTCAACTAGAGTAAGTTGCAACACAAATCCAAACCTTGGTGAGAACAAAGCAAGATCAGGATGAACCCCTAAAGTGCCTAATGGTACTCCGGTCAGAAACAAAGATAACAAATGAATCAAATGTTCTGTGCTGAAAAGCGAGCGAGTTGTAGAAATCCAAGGTCAGTGAAAGATCATGCAAGAACTATACAAAAGACGGATGCTATTGGAGCACAGAGAGGAGCTGGTTCTTGTGTGATTGCAAGAGTTAGAAGTGGAGGACGGCAATTCAAGGAACTTTTGCCATTACTAACCAACAGAACATTATCACTATCAATCTAGAGAAGAGTTAATCAGGCATTTCATACAGCATGATGTATGGATTGGTTGGTTTTACAGCATATCAACCCTTTTCAGGTTATTTAATGCCAAATCTGGTGATTTTGAAGAAAATTTTTTTGATAGAATATATGTTTTTTTCAAGTCGGTTTTCTATTTAACCCATAGTTGGGACCCCAACAGGTACTACCACTCCCGGTCAGAGTTGACCTAGGAGCAATGGCAATTAAAGGGGTGGCTCTACACTCTCCAAAACCCGCAAGCTGGGGCCTCACCATCGAATATAGTCTAAGGTCATATCCAGGACCATGATGTATGGAAGAGAACTGTGGCTAGTGAAGATTAAGGGCATACAGTGCATAAAAAGAAATGATATGATAATTATATAATAGATTTGTAGTCTTAAAGACTGATTAAGACCGGCGTTGCCCAGATGTGGTGAGGTGTGTGTGTGTGTATGTGGAGGGGGGGGGTAATTCAAAATAATAAAATGGAAAATAAAGAATAAGCGAAGGAAAAATAAAATGGCATAAATAACCGTTTAAATGATAAAACTTTTTAAAAAATCGAAAAAAACAGTGAATGTGATGGAAAAAGAAAAAGAATAAACGAGCAAAAAAAAAAAAAAAAAAAGTGGCATAAATAACCCTGTTTAAATATTAAAACTTTAAAACTCGGAAAAAAAAAAAAAAAAAAAAAAACAAACATATCTGATATGTCGGTGGGAACGTGAAATCTTAAGACAACGTCGCTGTCACTATAACCACTACACTACGATCGCATGAGTGGAGTAACGTCCTTTTCTTTTTCTATTCAAACCAATTCAAGAATGTTTTTTGTGTATGCATGTTTGGTTAAATTATCATGAAGGAACAATTTTTTGCTACCCTCCCTCATTGCGAATGTCAATTTCTGTAGGAAATAATTGACCGTTTTTTCTCATTTTTACATATTATTCGACCAAGACATTACCCTTGCAGACGGTACCATAGTCATAGAAAAGGGGAAATGAAGGAACGATTTTTTGCTACCCCTCCTTGTAAAAAATTGGTCATTTTAGGGTGTAGGAATTTGTTGTCCAAGATGTCAGGCTTCAAAATGATACCAATCTCATGAAGATCCGGCGCCTCTGTCGAAAGTTTTTGCGAGAAATACAAACACATATATTTTCGCTTATATATATAGCCTAGCTGGGGGTTCCTGGTGTTGCGGGAGAGGGGGGGTAAATAATAACCCTGTTAAAAACAAAAAAAATCAGAAAAACCAAAACAAATCAGAAAAAAAAGTGCAATAAACCAAATAATAAGCGAAAGAAAAAGCCCCAGTATTTCGAGGTGTAAAAGAAAAAAGTTTTGGTTGGAAGGTGGGCTTGAAACCACGAGGCTAAGGTGGAAAAAAAAAAAGCTGGACGTGTTACACGTATGCAAACAACTAAGTAGTGACAAAATGAAACGTTTAAAAAACCAGCATGTTAAACTAACATGAACGTTTTCTAGGTCAAACATGACGTCATGGTCGCAGTGGTCGTGGAAAAGACAAAATGAAGGAATGATTTTTTGCTACACCCTCCCTGTACAAAACTGATGATTTTAGGGTGAAAGAATTAATGTTTTTGGCCAATTTTTCGATATTTGTCGGGCGAAGGTTGGAGCTTAAAAATGATACCTATCTGGTGAAAATACATGGCCCGTGTCAAAAGTTTTTGCAAGACATACAAACACACACACACATTTTCGCTTTTATATTTATAGAAGACTAGCAGGGAAAAACAAAAAAAGAAAACGCGAATGTGATGGAAAAATAAAACAGAAAAACGAAGTTAAAACTTCTTTAAAAAAATCTGAAAAATCCGTTTATATATATATATAGATTACCACAGAGGAAGATTAATTTTCAAGAGGATAGGGAAATATGTGTAAAACAAAAAACTCTTAGTATGGCCACATTGTAAGAATGGATGAGAGTGCTTGGATGAAATATAGAACAGTTGCAATAGCAGGTTAGGTGGAAAAGGGAAACCCAAGAACATGAGAAAAGGAAAGACTTGAGAGAAAGAGCTGATCAAAGATAAAGCTGTCCAATACATGCCAACATGTAAAAATTAATGTTAGACTGAAAAGTACATATCAAAATGAAATTTTTACTGAACTAGTAGTGGAGATGCAATCGGTCCCAGTTGGGTCTCCAGAAGAAAATGTCTTATGCCGTAAGGATCTGAAACGTTCAGCAACTCCCAAGATTAACACCACTGAAAAATGATCTTGGCACAGATAACCTGTTTATAAAACGAAGCCTCTTCTGGCAGTGATTTAAATTACAATGCTCGAGCAGCAAGTACTTCAGTATTGGAAAGGTCATGAAACATTGAACTTGAAAGAATTATTCAATAACACAATTAAGAAAAACTTTTTCAAAGTGTATTCTGTCAGAGAAAAATTGGCCGTTTGATCTTTTTTTCTAAAGTGAGAATCCAAATGCAAGTTTAAATAAATAAATCTTCATAGAATTTATCGAATACAATCTGAAAATCAGATTATTTTGTATTTTAATGTCAAATGGTCACATCTGGTGCCAATGTGCACATTCCACATTTCAAAGGGAAAACAATCTTGACAGAAATTTTTATACAAGTATATGAAAAAAAAAAAAAAGAATTTAAATCATGGAAGGCCTTAACGCATGTACATTTCTCCATCTCCGTTCAACACTAGCCTAATCTAATAAAAATTCCTTAATCAGTAGTAACAATAATATACACATGTTCTCAATATCATACCCTAGTCACAGTACTATTGAAACTGTTTTCCTCCTTGTTCATTCTGTTTCTGGCTTCTTAGTATTCCTCTTTTTATTTATTTATTTATTTTTTTTTTTTTACATAGAAGTCACCACTTATCAAGGCCCAGAGACCACTCGAGGATAAGGGTTAAAGACTGTACAGTAGTCAATGGGACAATATCGTAGTAATCGTTAGTAGTGGAAATTTGGTAAATTGGATTACTTAAGGGGAACGGCTCATCAAGAACTTGTTTACATTGGATTTGAAGACAACCATATTGTAGTCAACTAGAAAGTAGGCAAATGGAAAAGAGTTCCACAGGTGTGCAGTTCTAAGAAACTTTGTTTCTGAAATCTACGTTTAAGTTTAGGCACAGATAAAGAGTGGGGGAAATTATTAAGTGTTTTCAGCTATATGTGGCAACAGTACTCCATCCTTAGACATACCTGGCTCTTATATAGGTAGAGAATTGCATCAGCAGTGAGATATCTACTGGATCGATAGAAGGATCCCTACATTTTTCCAGCGACCTTGGCAACAGATTTGATGTAAGTGTTTCATTTCAGATCAAGAGTAACAGTCAAGCCCAGAAGCTTGTCAAAACATGGAGTCTCGCCAAGACGAAAGCCATTCATTTCAATTGATGCCAGATGGGGGATCAGAGCGTTGATGATGTAAAGATAAAAGCTTGGTTTCAAATGCATTAAAAAATAACCAACCACCTCTTTTCCCATTCTACCATGTGCTCAAGATCAGAGGAGAGAGAATCAGAGAGAACTTGGTCATTTACAGCCTTTGATGTGCTGCCATAGATGGTAGTGTCATCAACATAAATGGCTACAAATGATCTAAGGGTGTGATTTGGAAGATCATTGATGTAGATCAGGAAGACAGTTGGCCCCAGTGAGCTAATTTCTGCCCATCAACCACTATTCTTATGAACCTATCAGAGAGAAATGATTTTTTTTTTTTCTGGTGGTTTGATTTAATACCTGAAATTATTTCTATTTGCCAACTTGCCATTTTGCAAAGTTCACTACTCTACTTGAAACCAAAATGTGTGTGTGTGTGTATAAAATCATAAAAAATTGATATTTAAAAAAAGTACTGAACCCATTCTAAAACTATTTTTAATCAGTTGAATAAGTCCTGCAAAGCAAGCATCTTCATATGAGAAGGTATGTATTTAAGACATTTCTGGCAGACTTGGAGTCACTGATTACATTTCAAACAATCTCCAGAGAAATGGAAGGATCCGGAAGCTAGCCAAATTGGAATCGATCAGTTTAAATATAGATAAATATATTCTGTTACAGAGAAAAAGTGAAATGGTTTGTCCAAGATAAAGATAAAAACACTGATTTGGTACGCATCAAACAAGCAATAGTTGAAATTTCAGACAGAACAACCAGAGAGACGGAAATACTTCTGGAAACGATTAATAATGGAAACAAAACAGAGAAAGTTAAAAATATTTTATACCGAAAAGTGACCGATGACTAGATATGTTCATGGAAAATTTATATGACTGTCAAATTACTTATCTGGTTTATGAATTCAAAAAATCAATAAGATACACCATATCTAAAACGAGGATTAACAAAAAAATGAACAGTAATACAAGGGTTGCAGAGTCAGAGGTTTTGGAAGGAATTGGAGTCAGGCTTTTAAGAATGCTAGAGGGTTGGGTTGGATATTTTGAAATCTTAGTTTTGCTAATCCTAGAAGTTAGGGTCTGACTTTATACTAGTTTTAGAATGATTTATCGGAATCAGAATAAGAAAAATAATCAGAACTCTTGGGGGGCACTGAAATCGGAAAACTTGTTAGCCCAATTTCTGATGCCAAAAATGATTCTTTTGTCTTTTTTTTTTTGTGTTTAAATAAAATTCAACTTTCTATTACCGTTATTAATGATAAATATTTATTAATTTTATACTACCAATAAACATAAAATCTGTCGATTATCTCTCCCATGAAGTATATTTTTACATTTGCAAAACTGTGTATATTACATGGATTTACAGTAATAATTAAAAAAAATTAAAAAATCAGCCCAACAGCTAAATATTTAGAAATTTTGAAAATCAGAATTTGTAATTGCATCTGAATTAGGGGAAAAAATTGGAATCGTCCAATCACTATATCCTCTGAGTATTAATCCTGTGAGTGATGGAAAGAGCCAAGTATAGAGGGATAGCAATGGTAGTAGGCAGCAAGCCAAGTATTAGGACAATTTAAAAAAAAAAAAAAAAAAAAATGGAGTTATTTATATTAGGAATGAAGAGACTCAGAAATATCTTCTATAAATATAAAAGCGAAAATGTTTGTGCATGTGCGTTTTCGTGTACGTCCAAGAAAGGCTTTTTTTCCGAGAACCGATCGGTCGCCTCACAATTTAAAACTTTTTATATAGCGCCTAAATGATAATATCTATAAGTTAACAACCGGAGTCGCCTGTCTATTTAATTTGCCCGACTTTCAAAAACAATGTTCAATCGCCGCATGTGCCTTAAGCTTTTTCATATAAAAAAAAGAAGCGAACAGACTCACGGTAAATAAAACACTGTCCCCGCACTCAAAGTTGACATCATTAACTCGTCAAAAACGGGCACCTGCCAAGTCGCACGTTTTTTTTGTTCCACATTTTATTTTCCAACTGTGCGCCAAGGCATCGTTTTTTTGTTTGTTTTTTTTAAAAACAACCAACGATTTTTGTTTTCATTTCCCCAAAAACACACACACCTACAAACAGCCGGGCAATGCCGGGTACCCCCTGCTAGTAAAATATAAAAGCCTTTTTCTTTTCTTTTTTTACCTACTAACGAGCTACCAGTTATAAAGGCCAACAAGATGTTTTAATTACACTATAATAAGGATTAACAAAAAATAAGCAGTACAAGGGTTGCAGAACCGCAGAGGTTTTGGAAGGAATTGGAGTCACACTCGTAAGAATGCAGGGAATTGGGTGAGATATCTTGGAACTTTGGAATCAGAATTTTTTTTTGGAATCCTAGGATTAAGAGTCTGACTTTATACATTCCTATAACACAATTTTGAGTATACCTCCTGTGCGAGTGATGGAAAGATCCAAGTATGAGGGAATAGTGGTGATAGAAGACAGCAAGCAAACATTAGAACATTTATTTTTTTATTCATTTGCAGACTTATCTTCATAGTTGTTTCACCACGTGAAGATAAGTCTGCAAATCAATCAATAAATATACAAATTACTCATCTCAAAGGATTCCGATAAAATAGATTTTGTAAAAAGAAAATTTTATTTCAAAGCTATCTATATTAGATAGAAGGGGCTAAAAAGATCGAAATATAAAGATTTGTTTTTACATACTAATAAATCACTATCAAGGTCAAAGGCCACTTGAGAAAAGTTAATTAGATTGTAGGGATCTACAATTTTTGAGGTGATCAGCAATTTTTATTTATTTTTTTTTTAGACATCAGAGTGGGATCCTTTATATATGTATAAGTTATAAAAATATATATGGCAATTAAGCTACACAGAATATTCCGCATTTCATCCACGCTAGGATTCGTCAACCTAGTGTGGATGAAACGCGGAATATTCTGTGTAACTTAATTGCCATATATATTTAACTTACTACCTAGCTCTACCTATGTATTGAGCACTGTTGAAGCAAATACTTAGTTTATGCATAAAATTATACTTTCGTAAATTTATTTATGTGATTAAATGAAGTAGTCATATATATATATATATATATATATATATATATTAGCTGATTCAACACGTCTGGTATTAGGAGAGAGGATGATTTTGAAGTAGTTAAGTTATATCAGTTTGTACAATGTAAAAGCTGACAGTGACAGTTGCTCAATTCCGACACCAGTTGTATTCGTAATCATGTGATCTTAAAGCTGCAACAGAAGAATTTTCCCCCCACATAAAATCACAACTTCTGTTTAAAACAAATATTGGTTCTTGCCCAGAATTTCTCCTATATTTAAAAAAACAAAAATAAAGAGTCTGTATGTACCCATGACAAAACAAAGATGTCATATTCTAAAATTTATGTAAATTGATCAATTATTTTTAACTTAGAAAATCCAATTGCATAAATAAGCGAAGAGGGACTGTCTTGTGTTATCATCTTGAAGTAACAACAGAGATAATTCCAACTTGTGAGATCAACCTTGTAATTCCTACAATCACTTAAAGATGACGGTCTTTATAAAAACTAAAATTACTTTATCAATCTGGATATGATCTTTTCATTCAGTCATGGATACGTACATCAAAGATATTTTGTGTTTGTTTTTTAATATGGGAGAATTCTAGACAACTACTCAAGTTTTATTCTTTTGAAGGTTAAAATAATGCTCGTTTTCTATTGAACAACTTCAAATTAGAAATCTTAGAGCAAAACAAATCCAAGAAACATTAACAAAGAGCTCAAGAACTCATCTTCTTTGAAGAGGTAAACTAGTCCAACTAACTACTAAACCCCAGAAAAAAACATTTGATGCCCATAGGTCAACTAACTGACCCCCTCTGCCTCTTTGTTGGAAAGTATATATATATATATATATATAACACTGAAAATTTTAGATGTCCAGTCTTTCTCAGTCACTCACAACTGGTCACTGAAAGTAATCATATCCATCTACTCTCATTCCATTTTCATTTGACCATTGAGAAATTGGCCATTTCTTAAAATTATGGCTATTCAGCAATCATTTGAAACGGCTAATCTGTTACCAATCTATGAAATCAAAAATCTAATGCCTGAACCACAGCAGGGAACTTCATATCTGGTAAACATTTTCTCAAGTTGATAAATTGAATTGCCGGTGATCCAAACTCTAGACATTCCCCATTTTTTGTGTAGTCTCTTTTTTAAATATTTCCTACTCACAACAAGTCCATAATAAGCATGCATTACAAACATACAATCCATTAAACGTGTTGACTAGTGCGTGTTTACAGTGTGGCCCGTAACAGAATTAGTTTTGACTCTGCTATCGAGGTCAAGGTGGAGGCAACTTTACATTGCAACCGCCTACAGTGATATAAGCATGTTGAATTAAGTTGATGTACATGTATCCTAATTGAAGGTGAGGAAAAGGCAGACCAAAAAACTTGGAATGACTCGGTCAAAGATGATGCCACATTAAAATCAATGTAAATGGTTATAGTTTCACAGAAAATCACTTTGTGCAGCCACGGTTCACATCTGATGTGAAAGAAACACATTCAACAAAGTGTAAAATCTTAACGTAGGACATTCAACCGGCTAAAGATCTTCACAAAATCTCTCTAATAGTTTCTTCTTTCGAACTGCTAGACTTTAGAATTCTCCGTCTCCTGCTTCTCTGACTGTACTGACATGCAGCAAGTTTAAATGTAATCTGAACAGTCATCTTGTTGCTCAACTCCCTACATAGTGTCCTTGTAAATATGATCCTAAGTAGTAGCTCCTAACATCCAAGTGACACAGTTAAAAAAAATAAATAATAATCAATATTAAATAAGACGACAATCAGTATGTCTGAACATTACACAAATAACATTCAAAAGGAGAAGAATAGTCCAGTCAAAACAAGTAATACAAACAATCAGCCTTCATCCAAAAAATTTAGAATTGCAATATTAAATAATTTTAATTTTTTTTTTTTTTTAGTGATCATCAATGCAAACCAGTTGGATTTGCAATCACGTGCGAAGTTCAGTTTTTTTGGGTTTTTTTTTTTTTTTTCTAGCTTTCAACTTTCCTAATTAAAATAACCTTTCTTTAAGAAAATTAATTATAATTCAAGTTTTCCCACCTTTAAATATTTATAATGAGCTGTCACACTTTCAGACTCTGAACATTACTTTATTACATGTGATCTGAACTGAATTAGGTCACAATCTCCTTCAAATTAAAATTTTCAGCTGTGGCCTCATATCAGGTGCCTTAAATAAATTTCCAGACTTTTTCTATAAGCATTTAAAATTGTTGTAGACTCTTGAAAATTCAGTATTTTCTTGCTATACATCTTATGAGATAACTGACCAATTTTTATGATTTCAGGTTAAAATGAACAGCTACAGCAAGAATTGGAATACCCTCTACTAAAGCAGGTGTATTTCAAAAATGCAAACTGCACGGGAGGACACTTTAGAAGAACAATATGCAATAAAATCGTTTTAAACTTGGAAAAAATGCCTGTAATGTTTCAGACTGCTTTTAGACCATCTTGCATGAATCCGGCATCAGTTTTTGAGTGGCATAAAAGAGACAGAGCAAATCCACCCAGAGACTGAATCCAATTTTTTTTTTTTTTTTTTTTTTTTACAGGCATGATCAACATGCATTGGGTTCCCATTGAACAGACAGTCAACAAGAAATACTATGTTGAGGTTTGTAGGGAGTTCAGGAAGAGATTCTATCAGATGAGGCCAGTATTTTTCAAATCGGGTCAGTGACATTTCCACCAAGACAATGCACTAGTCCACAACTCCATCCTTGTCACAGACTATTTGACCAAGATGGGCATCACCCTCCATATAGTCCATACCTTGCTACCTGTGACTTGATTATTCACTAAGCTCAAGGGAAACCTTAGAGGCTGGTGTTATGAGACAACCGAGATGAAAGAGGCTGTGACAAGAGTTATTGACTCCCTCACAGAAGAGGACTTCCATGAAGCCTTCCAGAAGTTAAAATGGTACAAGTGCATTGCAGCCAAAGGAGATTATTTTGAAGCAGACTAGAGTTTCATGCCTGAACTATCAATAAAAGTGCCCCTACAAAATAGTCTGAAAACTTATTGAAAGTACCTCGTATCTCTACAAGAGGCTTTTTCTGTTGCTGAATCTGTCACCAGTTTAAATAGCATTTTCAAGGCAGGTCGATTGTACACTTCAAGTATATCTGCTCTTTATTTCTATTCAAAGTTTACATCTTTTATTTGTTCTGCTGATCTCAAAAAGAAAATTAAATCTGGACAGATGTGTGCAAAAGAGTAGACTGATTGCATGGCCACATTGAATAAATAGACAAGTTCTTCAGTTGATAGATGTAGAACAGTTGAGGTAGCAAGTTCAGTTCAGAGGATGGTCAAGGAAAACATGGGAGAAAATGATTATAAAAATAGACCTGGTCAGAGACAAGTTTTTGGAATTCAATTTCTTTAAGTGGTGGTAACAATAATTTGTACTTTTTTTTTTATTATTTAATTGGACAATATAGGAGATTCAGAAAATTAAAATTCCTTCACAAAAAAAGGATTAAATTTAGAAAGGTTTAAATAAAATGTTAAAAATTTTAAAGAGCAAAACATTGCTTCAGGAAAAACTTACAGAGCAAATAAAACACAATGTTTTGTCTATCTTATTCAATAAACTGATCGTCACAGACTACTTGACCAAGATGGGCATCGAGGCAGTTGCGACCTTGTCTGTCCGTGTGTGCAGAATGGTTTCTACCCAGCTACTGTTAATTTTGCTCTACAATTTTAAACTTAATATATAGGAGATTCAGACATGTGAAACAAATTCAATTTGGTTTTTAGCCTGTAAAATTATCTGCTAAAGGAATCAAAATTTTTAAAAAATTGGAACTTGGCAGGCATAAGTCAACTAAATATGTTACTTCTACACATGTGTAAATATACATTTATACTTTTAACATTATTTTAAGTTTTTATATGTGTGGACTTAGCTCATAATGAATAATTTCACAAAATGAACCTGTAAACCTATTATTGCCGAATACAACTTAATTTAATGCCTAGAGTTTGTAAAAGTTGGACCTCTAAATAGCATGTACATGCGAGCCATGGTGGCCATATGGCGGAAATTGTATTTAAATTCTAAATGCCAAATATTAATCATTGGAATAAACCAAATACTTGTAAAATAAAAACATTTTTTTGTGATTTATTATAAAGATCACTGCCGCTTAAAAAAAAAAAAAAAAAATAACACATATATATAATCTCACTATATCATTTACAGAGCTGTTTCACCATATCATGGTTTCTTCAGTGTGGCTAGAAATGCCAAGAATTTCAAGCTGAGATTTGAAATCTAGCCACTTGTAAAATACTCAATCATCTTACCAATATGCCATCTCACCCAGGAAAAGAGAACCGGCTTTCCTGTTTGTTTACCAAGAGAATTCTATTCTAATTACAAAGAGTAATGCTTTATGCCAAGTGGAAACCATTACTTCTATTAGAGAGCAGCGTGCGCGCACACACATACACACACACACTATCATGCCTTGACAGAGTACAAAATAGACTTCGTGGCTTAGTGGGGGATGCCCTTTTCTCTACCCTGCAACCCCTCTCTCACAGAAGAGACGTTGCGAGCCTATCCTTGTTTTATCGTTATTTTCATGGCAGGTGCTCGTCTGAACTCCAATCCCTGGTCCCCCCTCGCCAATCTTTCACGAAAAACACCCGTCTAGCTGAATCCACTGTGAAAAATTTCCCCCACTCTATATCTGTGCCTAAATCAAAACGCGGATTCCATGAACAAAGCTTCTTTCTTAGAACTGCACGCCTGTGGAACTCTGTTCCGTCTGCCTGCTTCCCTCCGGACTACAACTTGGATGTCTTCAAGTCTAATGTTAACAAATTCCTAATGAACCGCCCCCTTAAGTAAACACTCCATCAAATCTCCACACTAACGTAATGTACTTGCAATAACCCTTATCCCTGAGTGGCTTCCGGGCCTTGATAAGTGGTGATCACTGTGTAAAAAAAAAAAAAAAAAAAACACAATTTTGAATACAAAACCAAATTTTATTGCTCTCCATACTAAAGAGAAAACAGAAGCTGGTAAACACAGTAAGACAATGTAAATTTATCTTCATGCCGGCAACATCTCACAGCACGACAAAAACAATGAAAATAGAATGTCTTGCTGTAAAATTTGAATTATGGGAAGATGCCAAGACATACACGGCTGGTGTGAGGACATCACCCACAATGCAGGCAACAAACTGCAAGGGTGGATGAACAGAAAAAATTAGAAGTGTAAAATAGAATGTCATAAGATAAATTAAGACCGCAAATAAAGATCCAGACCGAACGGTTTCTGAAAATAT
This sequence comes from Euprymna scolopes, assembly GCF_053919585.1. NCBI lineage: Eukaryota > Metazoa > Mollusca > Cephalopoda > Sepiida > Sepiolidae > Euprymna > Euprymna scolopes. Next base: position 13,412,444 of record NC_136507.1, on the reverse strand, counting down.
GTACAGTTATATTTTCTTTGTCTTTTGTTGTTATCATTGAAAGCATGTATGGTCTGGGTGGACAAAAATATTTCAAGAAAATAAAAGCTTCGACAAAAATTTATCTTATCAAGCAACTGGAATCAAATGGTTTTGGAGAGGCACTACTTTTTTCTTAAGTAAAAAATTAGCTAAGCAATGATCAAGGCATTAAAGCCACTCAAGGATGATAGTTAATGAAATGAGTGGATTGTCATTTGAATGATAAAATATATGATTGAAAATGATGAATGGAATGAACAAAATTTAATTAAGATAAAAGTTGTACCCCATCAAATAGAAAAAATATAATGCATCATAAAAACAAAACAATTAGATGGGTTTGGCACAATATGATTTCCCTACGTCACAAGGTTGTGGAGTCAGTAATCCAAACATTCGACTATTGAAATCTTAATTCTTCCAGCTTCTCTCCAACGCCAATAGTTTTTACAAAAAATAAATAAATAAATAAAATAAACAAATAAATAAAAAAATCGATGAATTTCACTCCAACTCTTATATTAAACATCGCTACTGCCCAAACCAAGGCTTGTGGATCAGATGTGTCCTTTCAAGCCACATGAAGATTAACAAGTAGATTATCTTACAGAAAAGAACATGGATGACTTGACACTTGAAATGTAATTCTGACCCAACACCAAACGAAGCTAATCTGCAATCAACCATGCATGTAAATACATTCTTTTCAAACAACATTATTTATGCATTTTCTAAGCACTTTGTTACAAGATTTTATTCTCATTCAAACTTGTGAGTCATTTGAATTTTTATGCTCCATACACAGGGTGTCCAAAAAGTAACTGAAGAGTTGAAAATCTGTTACTTTACCATTAATGACTATTTTTTCTCTATTTTCAATATTTTACACATAATATTTTGGAAATAATTTATGGATAAGTATAGCATTAAACAACGTATGCAAGTTGTGAAATTGTTTTACCAAAATAAGGCAGTGTCAAATGGTCACCATGTTCCCCAGACTTGATTGACTAGCCCTGACTTTCTTCTTATTTTAAAGAAAGAGTCTGTTAACAAGCCCTGTTAGAATTGAAGGAAAACATCAAGAAGGAAATAAGCGAGTTAAATCGCAATCCAGAGATTCTGCAATCTGTCATGAATAATATTTTAGAAAGAGCACAAATATGCGAAGCTGAAAATGGGCAAAAGTTAGGACATTTTTCATAAATAAAGATTATTTGAATTTTGCAGGTTTTATTTTTTTTAATTTCCCAGTTTCTAAGTCAAATCGTGTTAAAATTACAGAAAAATATCAAAAATAAAGTTCAAAACTCCCCAGTGACTTTTTGGGCACCATATATATGTGTGTGGGTGTGTCATTCATTAGGTGAAGGAAGGTGTCTTGAAAAAAAATAAGGGGGGGGGGCTTTCAAAAATAGGTGTTTCGATTTTTAAGGGGATATTTTTTGATGAATCATTGTTTGAGAAGATCAGGTATTTAGCTAATTGCAGATGGAATGTTGTTTGGACATTTAAAGAATCAGATGTTGAAATTAATTTTTCTAAAGAATAAAGATATGCTCATTGGAATCTTTTTTTTATAAACAAGATTCCAATGAACATATCTTTATTCTTTAGAAAAGAATCTTTACTTTTACTCGTTATATATTTTTGGCACTATGTACAGTATAGGATCCTCATTACTTTATTAAACTTTGCCAAAATATTGATCATGATCTTAGAACCATTAAATTTTGAGATAACTAGGTCATGGTTAGAGAAAAGGTGAAATTCACTTTTAGTGATAACCTCGGTTTTATTCATCATAAGACTCTACTTGGCCCATAGTGTAGTCAATGAAGTCCTGCATATTATGATCATAAAAAGTTTCAAAATCTTAATTTTCCAAATTTGATGTATGAATTTGTGGGAATTGAAATTCCCAGCCAACAGACACAAAACTGAACTATTAAGGTAACACGAATTATCTTTCCTTGTTCTATTATGCAAGCGACCGCTACACATTCGGGGAAATCAGATACGTCACTGGCTTTCTCTTCATCGCTGGACTCTGAACAAAACGGACAAAATCCCTAACTCTGCTCGATTGTACCTCAAGCCAGACATGCATACCAAGACTGCATAGTCTACCAGCACACATGCATTACTGAACTCTACTCAAAGTATGGACTATCTTTATAAACTTGTATTCCATGTAAATAAAGGTACATATTTATGGTCCTTGTAACTGGCGATTTTCTGTGTACCATTCCACTGTAGGACGTTTGCCACTGGCATCCTCTACAGATTTGATGATCTTTGTCAACAGTAATTACCATGCAAAGTTTCAACCTCACCAAATAGTTCTAAATAGTTAATGAGTTATGAATGTTTTTATATCATAACTTTGGGAACGCTTCATATAATATAAAAAAGTATGGTTCAGATAAGACTTTGGTCTATTCCTACCATGTCAGAGAGAAGCATACAATCTCATAAAACTTCTGTCCTTATTCAATAGAACTATTATTATTCTTTATTATTGTTATATAGAAGTAAAGAGACTTATTTACCGATCTAATTTACAAGCATGTAAGCATGTTTGTACTGTATAAAGAGAAACAAATTATGATAATTCGTATTATTTGGATTATTCAGACTAATGCTCTCATCTTGATTGTTATTTGCACAACATTTCAGTCAATATAAACTACAACCTTCTTCAATAATCAGCGTCGTAATGGACCAAGTTATCAGTGAAATTCAATTTTAAGTTCCACTCTTCTGGAAGTTGAAGGTTCAATTCTCAGCCTGGGCAACACAAAATACAATAGCGAATTACTTAGGGCTTCTACATAGTCATGGCTGATCAAACAAGAGTATGCTAACCCTGCGAATTCAAAGGTTTCATTCAAAATTCTGTGCAGATTTTGGAGTTCAACAAGATACACCTGAAGAAGGTCAGTTGTTACATTGACCCAAAATTTGTGTGAACAACACTCGAGATGATAACAGTAGCCTGAATAAACGAAAGAATATGAATTGTCAATTCTCATAAAAAAAAAAAACTTTATTAAAATTATAATGACTATGTTGAAGAAAGAGTAAGATTTTCTCTAAATGGTCACAGAGACATTAAGAAATATTAAAGCAATTGAATCAACATCTAGTGAGAGGGGCAAGAGAAACGCACAAGTAGAATGAATAAGCAATTTGTTCAGTTAATCATAAATTATTGCTAATTAAAAAAGATGTTTGGTGCTTATTCAGACTGGCACTTATGGCAGCAATTAAAATGTAAAAAATACAGAAATGTCTGTGATGTATCAGTCATGGAACAAAGATGAAAAATTCCAAAAGTCACGTAAATTTGATCAAGTTTTATTTTTATTTAAAAAAAAAATAAAAATCGAAATTTACTGTTTCAAGAAAGGTGAATAAAGTGTCTAAGAAATCGGTAGACAAGGACAGACAACCCTAATGCACATGGAAACTCAAAATTATCACTGATTTATCTTCCCTCCTTTAATAAAACACGACCTTCTTACATAAGACTATTTCTCTATATAATCTAAAAAAAAAAAAAAAAAAAAAAAAAATGGCGAATTTGTTTTTCACAAACAAATAAAACTTGATCAACTTTTGTATTTTTTTATACAAAATCTTCATTCTGTAAAAGTAGGTACAATATAAAAGTTTTTCTTGATTTTTATTTATTGCTATAAATACCAATCTGAATAAGCAGCAATTGTTTTTCCAACCTTAACTCACTCCCAGATATAAAGTATACTTTAGAATCTTTTCTTTTTTTTTTTTAAATTATATAGAGAAATAGTCTTATGGAAACGGGTTGCTCAACTCGCATTTAGTACAATAGATGTAGTGAGGAGGGAGTGGTCAATATCGCATAAAAATAATTGAAAAAAAAAAATCATTTTGTAATATTTGCTATCTACAATGTTAAAACATTTTTCTTGGCTTTTGTCTGTAGGTACCAAAAATGGTATAGGATGTTCGTCCATCAGAAAGACAAGGACCATCTGATCATCTTGGGGGGATGAGAATGGCATGCACTGGATTGTGAAGCAAAGATCATCCAATCCCTAACCACTCCTCTCCTGAGTTGGCACTGCTCCATTCCAAGTGGCAGGGAGATGTTTAGAAGGACTGGAAACTATGCAGAGATAAGTGGAGAGAACATACAGCACCTGGTATTGCCAAATGGTTACCAATTTTAGTACTAACCAGGCTCCACAATGTTTAAATGGTATATGGATTGAATGAAGCACGTTTTTCTTTTAAGATATAATCTGCTATTGTGAAAATTTATAATTCAAGATATTTAAGCAATCAGATGACACGATTAAGGAAATGCTCAGTAAAAAAAAGACCTAGTATCAAACAGTTTTTTGTTTTGTCTTTTCTTCCTGTTGTTCAATGAAATTTATTTTTAGCACAGCAAGTGATTATTGAATGGAAATAATCTTAACCTTTGACCTCTGTAAATAAGCTATTTACAAAATACTAGGTAAATTCCATGCAGAGTATATCGTTAAAGTCTACTGCTTCCTCATAAATTTGTTTTCCTCCTGTTAACCTTTTATTTAATGACAAAAGAAAAAAAAATGAGGCAGCACCATTTTTTTTTTTGTTGTTGTTCTTTCAGGATGAGGCAGGTCATGTGAGCTTTTGATATGCCTAAGCAAATTGGAAGAGACAAAATTTAAATTTCCTTACCCAACGATTTAAAAAAAAAAAAGAAAAAAAGAAAAAAGAAAAAAAAAAGGCTTTAAAAATAAATAATTATTTTTACCTCTGCCAGATACACATAGTCAAACTTATAATTATCAAGGATGTGAATGATCAATGGCAAAAAGTTGAAATTGAAATGTATTTCTCAACCTTGGGAGTCACAGAAGTATGCGAAATTCAATGTAAAATGACTTCCCCTTTACAAGTATTTTAGCTGTTTGCTTAAAAAGATGAAAAGTCCCCCCCCCTCAAAAAAAAAAAAAAAAAAAATGTTTCAATAACAAAACATCAGTCTTTTTGTATATATATATATATATATATATATATATATAAAAAATCTAAATTCAAAGAAAAGGTGGAATTCTGATTTTTTCCGATTTACAAAAAAGCAGAATTGCACTAAAAAGCAAAGGTTTCACATCCTTGAACCATGTTTGTTTGTGTACAGCTTAACTTCTACATTGATTAATTATCAAACTTGATCAAAATATTGGCATAATCGAAGTGTTCCTGAAAAGCTTCTTAATCTTATCTTACTACAGGTTAACCTTAACAACAACCATCAAAGAACACTTGGATGAACTATCAGGTCAACAGGTGGTCAGCTTTTAACGATGAAATCGCAATTGGCTATCAATCTGGTGTGACCTTATGCAGGGCCGTTTGACGCTGGTTGATTAGAGAGATAGTATAGGTGTGAGAAGAAGTTAGCCCAAATTAATCAAAATGAAAATCATTGAAATAACATGATCTAAATTAATTTGGGAATATCTAGGCCAAAGGTCAAGGAAATGGTAAAAGTAAGACGTTTGGTTCTGTTCAACATAAAGATTTTTTACTTGGCTCCTATTATAGCCAATAAAATCTAGCATCTAAAATATTGAACTTTGACTTTTAAAATGAATGTGAACATGGAGTGCATGGCCTTTGAAATGTGCCTCATGAGATGCTTGAACACCAACTTGATCCTTTAAATCAGTTTAAGACAAGCTGCCAGGTGTTGGACAGCTTTCAGAAATTGACTTCTAAACTAATGCCGGAGAGCATATCAGTTGAAATAAATAATGGTGAGCACAGCCTACCACTATAATAAAGGCCAATGTGTATTCTTTGTATATTTTTTATAAAAGTATAAATGCAATACATTTGTCCCATCACACAAAAGTTAGCAAGTAAAAATCATGTATTTTTGTAGTTTCCAAGTGAAGAGGAGCTAGAATATAAATAGCAAGTCAGGCAAACTTCACTTTTGGAAATGAATTCAGAAAAAAAAAAAAAAAAAAAAAAAACCATCCTTAACAGTAAGTTTTTTGTTTTTTTTTCTTTGTCATCAGAAATGATAATTTATATGAAAATTAAATTACTGATAATTTTATAATCATATATGAATATCAATGCGAACACTGAAACAGGCAGAGTACACATTATTCAGACATTAGCTTTTACAAGGTTAATATGTAAGTGTTACATCTTAGGAGCCTACGTCAGTAGTAATGTGAATTTTGGTAAGGGTCATGCTGGGTGCATGATAACCTAGATCTGTAAAACAATCATTGCCAAAATAGGTGACAAGGCAGAGGTAACAGATTAAACAGTAGAGAAAGTCAAATTTGAACCAAGAGAAACAAAGGGATTTTAAATCAATCTCTGTGGAAGTAATGCGGATGAGCCACCGCAAATAATGTTGAATGATCTAAAGTGAATGTTATTTCGATGTCTGTCTGTCTGCGTCACTCATTTCATTAAGTTAGAAAGTTTAAGTAAATAATTAACATTAGTCTCTCCTATAAATGCTCTCTAAAAATAAAACCTCAAAAACTTAGTGAACGTTTCTTTGCATTCCTCTTTCACCATGAAAAGAAGTTTATTTCTACAGCAACCACTAGATGAAACTGAGACCAAAAAAAAAAAAAGTAACTATATCAAAAGTGGGGAAAAAGAACACACAGATAATCGCATGTATGTATAAGGATATTTATTTGGTTTATCAATACACAATGTTAGAACAGTTTAAATCACATGTTCGTTTAAAGGGTTTTTTTTTTTTTTTTAACTAGTTAGATGTCTCATAATTTTTTTTTTTTCATTTTAATATAAAAACATTACTTAAATTTTTTTAACCAAGAGACCTTACTTTTGATAATCCACTAAAACAGTAGACACAAATGTTCATTAGCAAATAAGTTTGCTTAAAAAACATGAATTTTTTTGTGTTTTTTGCTAACTTAATCATGCAGACACCAAGTAGCATAAGTTTCCACAAAATTCTTGGTATTTTCCTTCATACTAACCATAAAGTGGTAAAAGCAAGATAAAGATGGAAATTGACATAACTAGATGCTATACCAACATCCTGACTTTGATTTGACCTTGGGATAGAATAGGTTCAGCTGGTTTCTCTGATAGCATTTTGTTATAGATAGCCAGTCCCAAAACCGATAAAAAAATTAAAAAAAAAACAAATCTGTGGACCGGAGGTCAATTTGATGTTGGCTTTGATAGTGTGTAACCATGTCTTTAGCTGGTTGCCCGGATATTTTCTATCTTGCAGTGGTTCTGGAGCTATTGGATGAACTATCTTGTGGTGCACCGTGAGGCCGAACCAACAGTCTCCTCTTTAAAAGCGCTTGGTTAAGGGGGACGATTCTGCATTCTGGCTAGATTTGTGTACCAATATCACTCAAAGAGCGGGTTATTAACTAGTAAAAACAATGCAAATAATCAAGTGCATTCTACTAGATATGTGGAGGAGGGCGAGGTGTAATTGTTTGGCAGCCGATGGGATTTTTCAGTGTTTTTTGAAATGCTGCCAGATCTACTACTTGTGTAAAAATCAATGAAGCCATCAACAAAAATAAACGATATAAAATACAATTCACACCGCATATCAGTCAGGCCACATGTCATGCATTATATAACAATCAATTATGCAATTTCTCCAAATAAAAATGACGTTTACAGTGTTTATGATCACAATGCTCAATAGGAAAAGCATGAATTATGCAAAGAAGAGAAATGATGGATAATTACTTTAAGGACAAAAATAAAATACAAAATTATGGAGTTAAAATGTATAAAGTCCAATTCCAACTGCTAGAATTCCAAAATGTCCAATTCAGGTTCCTTATTTTAAAATCTTCCAATTCAGACTTAATTTTTTTTTTTTTAATAGAAAGATTTCCAAGTTTGACAAGATGCACCAGAAAGGTCAGAGATTATATCCACCAAAATGTTTGAATAACACTCAAGATGAGAACAGTAGTGACAATGATCTAAATAAGACGGATTATCTAAAAAAAATTTAGAAACATTTCGTCGAAATGTTTTTGGGTATCAGAATAGACATCGGAAAAATTTTCGCCTAATTTCTGATTAAAAAAAGATTCCTTAATTTTTTTAGTTTGTTTAAAAACTTCATTTTTATTGCTGGCACAAGTGAAAAATATATCTGAAAATCTCAAAGTGAGTTCATCAAAATCTTGGATACAATATATAAATGGAAAACATTAAGAACATTGTCAAATTAAAAAGAAAATCATAATCTATCTATATAATTATAAAACTCAAATGACTTTGTAACGGGTGTTGTAACCCAACATCCGGTTTACGACTTCCGGTTACGCATGCATACATAAACAAGTAATCAATGCGACAATAAACCGAATTATTTTACTGTGTACGTTTTCAGCGTCCCAATTGTTTTTGTTTTTTTCACGTTTAAATTATCCAAATAAACAATTGTTAATACTTTCTGCATTTTTTTTTTTTTTTTTTACATCGTTCATTTCCGTATTACGTTTAAATTATTTTAATGCAATTTTCTTACAAATAAATCTGCTTTAACCCGTTGACAACCATAAGAACATTTTACAATGGCGATTTACCTACCGCCTTCATTTTTTTTAAATGTATTCTCCATTTTTTAATACACCTTTCTTAAAAATATTCATACATTTTCTTCTACACTACCAACATAAATAAATAACCCCAAAAATGTTTTTTTTAATTTGCATTCCAAGAGATGTTGCAAGTTTGCTTTATCGTTATTTTCATGGTAAGTGCTCGACTGAGCTCCAATATATGATCATCCCTCGCCAAACTTTCACAAGAAACACCAGTCTAGCAGAAAACACTATCAATAATTTCCCCTACTCTTTATCTGTGCCTAAACATAAACGTAGATTCCATAAACAAGGCTTCTTTCTTAGAACTGCACGCCTATGGAACTGTCTTACATTTTCCTGCTTTCCAGCTGACTACAATATGGTTGTCTTCAAGTCTAATGTAAACAAGTTTTTGATGAGCCATTCCATATAAGTTAACAAATCTACCGAATTTCCATTACTAATGATTACTTTATTGCCCAATTGTCTATTGTACACTCTTTAACCCTTATCCTCGAGTGGCCTCTTAGCCTTGATAAGTAGTGATGGCTTTGTAAAAAAAAAATAAAATAAAAAATAATCAACGCGACAATAAAATGTATTGTTTTACTGAGTACGTTTTCAGCGTCCCAATTGTTTTTTTGTTTTTTTTTTTGCGTTTAAATTTAAAGATACATCAAAATTTGAATATAAGTATTATGGCATCTGCTCAGTGAACATTTACCTATAAGTATGGCAAACCACTTATTATCGTTTGTTTGTTTTTTTTCTAAATTAACAATTATAAACAGAACGACTCAGAAATCTATCTATATTTTTTTATTTTAATATACTTTTATAGAAATGTTTCTGTTATGTCACAAAAAACTATTTTCTTTACATCACGAGTGTCACGCTCATACATTAATTCCATAGCTAATATAACATACTGACCCAACGGGTCACGGGTAGTCTAGTTTGAATTAAAAGTGAAATAATATTGAAACCATCTCATCACTAATACGTAAATATATACAACTAGCGGGGCGCTCGGCATTGCCCGGTTGTAAAATATGCTTAAATATGATATTCTGATTAATGCAGATTTCATATTTATTATTATATTGGATCCAATATTTAAAAAGGACCCAATGGTTTAAAAAGTTAAGTGACTTCTGCGCCACCACAGAGAATCGAAATCAAAACATTTAGTTCACGATTTATTTTTGCCTCTGCCATTAATGACTGAGCTATCAAGACATGTTTGCTGCAAGGCTAAAAATTAAAACATGAACCAATAGCTACTATGTTATGCATGCGTATTCGTAATGCCAACGTTCGACCTTCACATAGTAAATTTAATTTTTTTATATAATATATATAATATTAAGTTTTGCATGGGTGCAAATACCTTAAATATTAAGTTTCATGTCTGACGAGTTTGGTAAGCAAAATTTTTTTAAACAAATATACAAAAGTATACATAAATATATATGAAAAGAGTTGTGTTTACTATAACGTTTTTATGCAAACATTACGCAAGTATATGCATTAATATAACTAAAGATGATCATCCCAAACAATTAAACTAATAGGGAATTAATTAAAATGAATGTCTAAAAGAATATGCAAATTAGCTACATCTTTTGTTAGTGACTGCAATTCCATGACCCATATATAAGAAAGTAGTATTTTTTTTTTAAATAAATACAAAGGGTTTTTAATATGAATATCAATACACAAAAATACCCAGTTATATATATATATATATATATATATATATATATATATATATATACACACACACACTAGCAGTTCAGCCCGGCTTTGTGCAGATCCTATATACTGTGCATTATATATATATATAAGTTTGACTCACGTCCAGGTAACTTACATCTAAAATTTTAAATGTTTAGACCCAAAATTGGTAGAGGAGTTTGATAGAGTCTGCAAAGTTCAACTCTTTCAACTGTGACCTCTTGGCAGCCAAGTTTTTGCCCAAAAAATTGATTAAAAAGCTTGCATGTCTGAATACTCTTTATGTAAAGTTTCAAATGTTTAAACCCAAAATTTGCTGAATAGTTTGCTAGAGACCGCAAAGTTAAAATCTTTTGAACTTTTACTCCTTGGCAGCAAAATTTTCGGCCAAAATCCGAGTAACTAGCTTGCCCCATGTCTGAATACACGTTATGTAAAATTTCAAATGTTTAGACTAAAAATTGGCTGAGTAATTTGGTAGAGACTACAGAGGTCAAATTTTTTTTAACTTTGACCACAATTTTGACCTTTTAACATTTGTTTTGGGTTCAAATTAAATTAAAAAGCTTGATCCATGTCTAAGTAACCTACATCTAAAATTTCAAGTGTTTAGACCCAAGTTTGGTAGAGTTTTCAAAGGTCAAATCGTTGAAATTTGACAGCCAAATTTCTGTCCGAAAACGGATTAAAAAATTTTTCCCAAATCTCAATACCCCTCATGTCAAATCTTGAGTCTGTAGACTGAAAATTGAAAGTAGTTTGGTAGGGAAATGTACACACAGACAATTTCACTTTTATAGATAAATAGATTATAGTGTTTGGATGCTTAATCAGAATTGGAATTTGAAAAAATAAAAACTTTCTGGAATATAAAAATCGGTATCAGAAGAAAAAAAAAAAAAAAAAAAAAAAAAAAAGCGATGTTTCCGATTCTAAAAAACGATTCTTTAATGTTTTTTATTTGTTTAAAACTTAATTTTCTATTGCTGGCAAGTGAAAAATATAGATGAAACTCTTACAATGAGTTTATCAAAATCTTGGTTAAGATATATAAAGGGAAAATATTAACTTTGTATTATTAAAAAGAAAATCATGTAAAAGTAGATGAGAACTATGTGCTACTATCCTCCAGAAAAGAAAAAAAAAAAAAGAAAAATGAAATCTTACTTTGTTAAGTGATTTAGAATTGGAATCAGTAATCGAGATTATAGAACAGAATCTTTAATTGTATCAACATTAAGCAAATATTGGAATCTTTTTTTAGTTAGATTTTAAAAATTTAAAGATTCTTGGATCATCAAGCTCTTTCTATGAATGCCATTATTGAGATATTTTAAGCAATTTTAATTTTTCCCTGATTTACAGAACATCTAAACTTTGGTAGCCCATGTACGACAGATGACAAGGTGAATAACCAATCACAAATTAACTGTTGAAGACAGACCACTTACAGACTTTAAAGCTTGACTCGGTCCTTCTTTATGTCTAAATTCTTAGCTGTCCACCAAAATGATTGTGCCACTTAGAGAGGATTACATAATGCATTAATCCTTTCACTTGCAGACAAGCTGTATGCCAAATTCTCAAACACATTGCTAGAATAAGACAGATGACAGAAACCTCAAGTTGACATGAGAATAATAGTTGGGACACAACATAAAATGCAAATATGCTTGTATAGTATGCTGGATTGTCAAACAAATACATTTCAAATAAAAACACTATTACATAATGCATGTGTCATGTCGAAATTAGCATTATTTCAAAAAATTATGAAAAATAATCCCGTAGAAAATATGATAGATCTGTTTTTCAGAAAAACATTGTAGAGATTAGTGGTCAGACATTTTCTATTTTTTTTTCAATGGATGAGTTATAGGAAAGCAAGGAAGATAAGTCAGTTTGATAAGAACTTTCCAGTGTTAATACTTTAAAACCCAAAAGTAACGCTTAATTTTATTTTTACTTTATTTTTACTTTTTCTACTAGATTATTTTTCGTGATTTTTAGAATTTATACTAATTCCGATATGACATGTAAGTACGTAATAGTGTTTTCACCTTAAATGCAGCTGTTCAATACCCTGGTTTACTGCGTGCACACACACTTAAATTATCAATCCTTATTTTCAAAATTCTGAAACATAAGAAATGATCTTATTAATCTGAAATTCTGTTGATCGTGATTTGGCATCAGTGTTTTTAATTTTGTTTCACTGCCAATAAATTGAAAAAATAAATAAAAGCTCCATTGAAATCAGTAATCTGTTTTTTTTATTGGCTTGGCCAACATAATGACAATACAAAATGATTAGTATGATTTTTTTTTAAATTTTTAATCTAAATAAATATATGCAAACGTTTTTATCATACCAGCATTACGATAAAAATCTTTTACTGTTGTTGAAGTCAATGATACAACAGTGTTTTTATAAATACTTTATAGTAGCTCAAGATTAACACATAAAAAGAATATATTAGAGAACAAAACCCCAAGCACAGTTATATGTATGACTAATTTGTAAAATTATATTTTCAACAGTTTATACTCTATTAATCTTTGGTGTTATTAATTTGTAATTTTATTCTTCTATTTTCCTATATACCAGCAAAAATCAAAAACAATTAGAGTTACTTAATAAAGATAAATTCCCAATACTCAAAATGTTTTTAACTCATGATGAAGTATGACTTCGGTGATCGTTTTCATAACCACAGCTATAACAATTAACCAATCAGAAGCTTCAAAAGTTATTATAAAAAATGCCAAATTTTGGATTCAATCAATTTGCCGTCACCTCCATATCGAAACAACTCAAAATCAGGACTCCATTAATTCTTCACTGCCATCTTTGTTACTAGGAATTACTTAACACTCAAGATCAGGACTGCATTGATTCTTCGCCAATTTGATTTACTGCCGCCATCTTTGTTCAACATAATGTCTCAACACTTAACACAAAAATATTAATTTTCAAATGAGGTGAAACAGTTTTTAAAATTACAATATTGAAAAATATATAACATAAATTAACAAAGCTCCAATCTCTAGTTCATCCTTGTAAAAGATTCACAAGAAAAACTAATCTTAACAAAACAGAAAAGAACTTCCCTTCCTTCTTTCCACATAAGCAAAATTTCCATGAACGGAATTTTTTTTTTTTTCCATATATATTTTCTTTACATATACACGCACACATGTGACATTTTATTTCTGTTTTACATATAAACAGCACCTGTGCATGTAAACCATGTATAATTAAGCATGCTACATCAACCGCAACCGTCCATCTCCATTAAAAACAAAACAAATACAAGTAATCTATATTGGATACAGGCATTCAAGGTTATGTCAATGTACAAAAACAGCAACCAAGTCCTTGGGAATTTTTATTTGCTCCGGATATTGAAGCATGCAATAATCATATTTTTCTCTTGCCGTTTGTATGTATGTTTATATAATCATCTAATTAAATTGCGTGTGTGAATAAGTAGAATCTGTAAAAAAAAAATTAACTAAAGTATTTAAAATCGTTAATTTAAAAGAAATATCTAACAAAAGAAAATTAAGCTTCAAAATCCAATTAAAAAAAAAAAAAAAAAAAAAACACCGCTGAGCTCTTAAAAACCTACTCAAACCTAATCATTTAAAAATCAAACAAAATAGTAATAGAATCCCATTCAATAAGAAATCACCAATCATACAAGAGTGTCATGTTCATGGTATTTTGTTAAAAATGAGATTAAAAAAAAAAAAAAAAAATCTGGAGTATTTGTAAGATTTAAATTTAAAAATTGTAAAACTGCATTCCTCTCCACTTTTTTTTTTTTTTTTTTTTAAATAAACAATATTCCTACATAGAATTCTTGAGCATTTTCCAGAATAACCAACAAAGCAAAAAGTTGTGAGCAAAAATAAATATTCAACAAATAAATGTTACTAAACGCAAGCTAATTCACTCTTCTGTTTACCTGGATAAGCCTTTTGTGTTTTAACTTATTTAAAAAAATTTTTTTTTTTTTTTTTTTTTTTTTTACTTAATAAAGGTAGTGTAAAGCCAGTCTAGTTAGAATGAAAAACAAAATAGTGATCTCACAGACATAATCCAGTCTCGATAATCGCTCAAAAATTAAAAATAATAGAAACTCCCCCAACCATGCAAAAATGTAATGTTCTATGAGTATTTTGTTTAATTTTCGATTTTTGAACGATTATGAAGTCTCAGCGATCGCTCACAACTATTGTTTTTCGTTCTAACTCTACAGTCTTTACACTACTTTCATTTTTGAGTAAAAAAAAAAAAACATTTTAAAATAAGTATAAACACAAAAGACTTATTTTGGAAAGTAAACGAATAATTTAGCCTTCCTTTGGTAACATTTATTTATATATATATATATATTTATTTTTATTTTTTTTTTTTTCACATCTTTTGTTTTGATGGTTATTATGGAAAATGCCCGAATTATTTATCCAAAGCTCTATTTTCTAACAAGTAATTTATTAAGAGAAACGGCAGAAGACAATGATCAAAACAGAAAGGAAATATTCCCGGACAATAGTTAGTAGAGCTAGTGTGTGTGGGAGGTGGGGAGGGGTAACAACAACAAAAATGAGCAGAGAAATTTATGAAAGACTCCAGCGATTCTTAACACCAGTTCCTGTAAGAAGATTGCGGTGGACAAACGTGATTCCTCGTCCAAGATTCTTTCCTCCTTCCACCTATGCAAAAAGTGGCCAGAACGTGAGAATGCATAATTTATCAATTTCTTTTGTCTGTTCTTCATGTCTCCCACACAAGACAGATAGGCAAGTATCGAACACGTGCCACGAAATAGCACACGGTATAACAGACTCATAATTAGTGGGGAACTATTGATTTTTGATAACGCTTAAACACAAGTAAAAAAAAAATAAAAAAAATTTTTTAATTTAATTTTAGAAAAAAAAGAAAAAAAGCTCAATTTACATTATATGTACTAGCAAATATCTTGATAAAAATTATTTTACATTTATAAAATAAATATGATACTTATATAAATTACCTGAATAATATCGGATCCCCCCAACAAAGAAAATGGTAATCCCTGAAAAGGCGGTATGCCCACAGAACAGATACTACGCTACCACTTCCAAACGGAGGTCATGCCTGGAAGAATGGTATAATTACAAACCAAAATATATGCTACATTATAATCCCCTAAGAAGGAAGTAATACCTGGGAATATGGCATCATGTAAACATATACTACACTACCCTTATCCTGTTGACATACTCGTTCACATATACTACACTACCCTTATCATGTTGACATACTCGTTCTCATTAGATCGCTAAAGTTAAGCAATAATTAGCCTGGTCAGTAATAGATGGGTGATCATTTGAAAATACCAGACGTTATGTGTAGGAGGATGTAGATACCTCCGTGCAAGAACCTAATGTTGTAATCTTCCCTGATGGGGATATACATGCAACTGAGGACCACTTGTGAATTTGATATTCCCTTGAGACTTCCGCTTTTGGAGGAAGCAGATTCAACCCATTTAGGCTGAGTGGCGCTGGCATTTTATCCCAAAATTAATATTGAATGATAGTACATTAACCTGAAATAGTAAACCGGGTTGAACATTAAAGGATAATACACTAGTACATTAATAGAAGAAAAAGTATAATTTTGATTTCAGACAGACTAATACCAAATCTCCATTAGTAATAACTATCGTTTACATTTTTTATTTGAAATTTGAAAAAGGAGAATCGATATAATCGAATTGCCTGTTGGTCTGATGCCCCCCCCCCGCCCAAAGTGTTAGGAAGTTAAAAAAAAGAAAGGAAATAAATTTATCAACAGCACAATGGAGAGATGAAGTTATTCACTGACGTACTGAAAAGTTAAATAAGATTATTAATCAAGGTATGGCAGACCAAAAAAAAATCAGTCAATATATTTTAGAGTTAGTTTAAGGAGTGGCAATAAGTTTTGCGTCAGTTTACAACAGTTTGGAGTTCGCGACGGCTGAGGACAGTTTGGAGTTCGCGACGGCTGAGGACAGTTTGGAGTTCGCGACGGCTGAGGACAGTTTGGAGTTCGCGACGGCTGAGGACAGTTTGGAGTTCGCGACGGCTGAGGACAGTTTGGAGTTCACGACGGCTGAGGACAGTTTGGAGTTCGCGACGGCTGAGGACAGTTTGGAGTTCGCGACGGCTGAGGACAGTTTGGAGTTCGCAGCAGCTGTGAGTTTAATACAATGAAAATCTAGTCATAGCTTGGGTCAGACTGAGAGAACTTTAGGAGATTGAGGTGAGCCGATATCAACTGACAAACACGACAGAACATAGATGTGGATCTTAGCATGTTGAGGGTAGATGGTGTCACAGCCACACTAGTTTGTGCTTTTTGTGTTTTGTTGTATTTTTTTTTAATACTTGTGAAACAGTGTGCATCCCTTGGTAATTGCAAATGGTCAGAAGGGAAAACAAAGAAAACCACAAAAATAATGTGTAGGCTGGTGTTTGCTGTAGAGCAGGGTAACAAGTAGTTTTATCACAAGTGTAAGCTCCAAAAACACTGAATTGTATCAAATTTGGCACACACCGCATACCAGATGGCCATTATTAAACTAGTATTACATCTATTAATAATAACTGATACATCCAATCATAAGTATAATAAGCGTTGTGGTGTAGTAGTTACAGGTGTGACCTGTGGCCTTGGCATGACAGGTTCAAATTCAGTCAAGGCTACTAAATCATCTATATATTAATACTGTAGTATCTTTCACGTAATGGCTTCCAGTATATAAATTATTTGATCAGGAGATCCTATTTATTAAGGAGGATAGGCGATAGCATACTACAAAAATTAAATTAATATACAATAATTTAATGTTCGTAGTATGTTATCACCTTCTATCCTCCTTAATAAATAGGATCTCCTGATCACCAAAGATGCAATGTGGGGGGGGGGATGTTGCTTTTGGGTCATACGTGAAACTAAAATATACCTTCTTGGTCTTCTGACTAGAATCCAAGGGTAGTAGCTGTTCTATCTAAAGATGGTATAATGATACCGGGCTTCCATACAATAGAAACAGGTCACAGATTACTATAAAGATATTGGAGATAAATCATAATAACCAGATATATTCTGACACCACATTAACCAGATTACTTAGATAAATACTTTTACAATTTTAAGAAAGAGGGTACAATAATATCGCGGGGTCTTCATTCACACTGAACGGCCACAGAATGTCCAGCAGCAGAATATTACAAATGAAAGATGCTGCTGTGGAATTTCCACAGGTTCTGCTAGTTTTCACTACTACCATTGACAAAAGATTGAATACATATATTCTCCATCAAACTATGGATTAAATAGTAGAGTAGACATGAGCCTTACATATGCAACTAACTTATGAGAAGGAAAATTCCAAAATAACACCAGCCTTGTCTCAAGACTTTAACAATGTCTGTCACAGCTAAGTGCAATTTGGAATTGCATAACTTTTGCTTCACTTTTGATGGGATGCAAGAATCCTTACAGAAGGTATCCATTGTTTTTATAGACTAAAAAATAAAGGAAAGAGAGGCCAAAGAACAAGTGTAATCGCTATTACAAATAGAGATTTAGTATCTGAAGCAGAAATTTAATGCGGAATTCAGTTTACTATTTCAGACAAGGTACTATCTTTCAATGCTCAATTCAGTGAAGATGATATTATAATATCTGTTCTGATACCATCTTCCCCAATATTATTTCCTCCTTTGGGATGGGGCCTAGTTGAATTCATCATAAACATTACCAAAAGTATGCATTCAGAGGGAGCATATTTTTGCAGTATTAAGAGCATTCATCAGTTTGTATGCATGTCTAATTAAAACTCACAAAATATTTAGGCAAAGAAAATACATGTCAGCATCTTTGTAGCAAGGTTTTGCCAAAAAAAAAAATAAATAAAATTAAACGATTGGATTCCATGAATAAAGCTTTTTTCCTAGAATTGCTTGCTTGTGGAACTGTTCTGCTGACCTGCTTTCCTGCTACATAATGTCACCTTCAAGTCCAATGTAAACAAGTTCTTACTGAACTGTCCTCTTATATAATCTGATTATATCAAATTTCCACTAATGATTACTACGCTATTGTCTCAATGACTACATTAACACTTATCCTCAAGTGGCCTTCGGGCTTTGATATGTGGGACCCCTTTATAAAAAAAAAAAAATGAATTGTAGGACAATACCAAAATTGGCAATGATAGTGATGATCGAATAGAATTTGATTATTTAACGTGGATTAACAAGAATTTATTTACATTGAAAATGACCACGGAAACAGGCCCACACTATTGTGTTTAACATACGGATAGTTCTAGGAAAGAAACTTTGCTCACGGAAGTTCTAAGAAGAGAGAAAGGGAAACTTGACAGTGGTTGTAACTATTTACTATGCCTCCCCACGGGACAGAGTTAGACACCAGGGTCGTTTTTTAACGTGGAGAAAAGGTACAAAAATAAAAAATTGCCTCGGTCGTGAAGGACTGATCCTCCACTGAAAGAGAACAAGAAATGGAAGTGCAGCATCTGAAGAACAGATACTACACTTTGATCTTTATATTTAATTTATTTCGTTTAAAGAAAAAATTACAATTAAAAAAAAATTACAATATAAAATTAAAACATTTAAAAAAGTACAAAACAAATTTAGGCACAAGGCCCTATAAGATCTGGGGAGGGGAGTGTTGCAGGGTCTTTGTAGACTTTACTCTTGACTGGCAACATTTACCACAATACCTCATTCACTCTGTGGACTCCAAACTAACTAATGAAAACCCCAGCGTTTTTGCAAAAAAGATATATATACATATATACAGTGTGTGTGTGTGTGTGTGTGTGTGTGTGTGTGTGTGTGTGTGTGTGTGTGTGTGTGAAAAAAAAGTTCAATTCATTGGAAAATAAAAAATTCTTGAATTTGGAAGAAAAACAGTTCGTGTTGGGGAGTGGGAAATCTAGAAGAATATACAAAAAATAAAATGTCCTAGTGCATTGTTAGTAAGGTACTTTGATCTTGACCAAAAGGCCAAGTTTTGTGAATGTTTTGCAGAGGAGGAGACCATAGATTGAAGATCAGTTGAGCATCTATGAAGATGATGAGAGAGCAAAGAAAGACTAGCAAGTCTCTTCTGTGAGAAGAGTGGCGATAGAAATGGGCATTGCTCATGATATTTTGAAATTTATGTAGAAATAAAATAGTACAGCGACCTCATTTCAAAAGTTACAATAAAAGAAAAATATATATGAATTTGTTGGTTACTCTGTCCATAAGACAAAATACGTGAAAGGTATTTTGTTTTTTTTAAATAGTAAAGACACTTTAATTTCAAAAAAGATTATTCTAAATTTGACAAATACTGGAAAAAAATTGTTTGGTTTTTAAGCTATGCTTTTAATCTTAGCAATCGTTTATTAATGGAATTTTCACAAATGTAACCCCCATCTGTAAAACATGACAGAAGAAAAACAGATTAGGCTTCAGTGTCTGCACTAATCTATTATTGAAAGGAACTTTGAGTTTGTGGTGTGTGTGTGTGGGGGGGGTCCTTTCTCTATGGATTCTAAAACGGCTGCACTGATTTTTATGAAATTTCACACGAAGGTACTTTATGTACCTGGAAGTATTCTTAGATAGGTTTTCTTCAATAAGTATCGATAATTGAAATAATCCGATGAGAAGGAACAGCCGATTTAGACCAAAGTTAACACTTTACACAGCCTAACATTACAAGTGCGCTTGAGAAGTTTTATTACCACACAAATCGAAAGACCCAACATATAAAATCAACAGCAGGTTCTTTGATATGACAGGGGTGCGTTCAAAATGAAGGTTTCTGTTTAAAGCATAATTTCACCATGATACTTGACTTAGCATTTTAAACTTTAATGCAAGCCATTATATATAAAAATAATTTTATAAATCAACAGGTTCTCTACGGTGCAATGTATTCAGTCACTGTGGGGAGACAGGTGAAGCTTCCTCCAGGTGCATCGCGATGGGTCCCCAACTAGAGCAGGCAACCAATTGATTTGATTGAAAAATGGGCGATTTCATTGATTTCGATAAAAAAAAACTATAAGAGTATTAAACATACATTGATCATCATTCAGTCACGAGCAACGTCGGGTCTCTAAATCAGTGAAATTTAAAAAAAAAAAAAAAAAAGTAACAGGACGTCTCAAACTGGAAAGTTTTAAAAAAAAGCAAATCACTATAGGAAGAATAAAATAAAAATGAAAGCAAATAGTTTTTTCTGAATTTATTCAAGACAGGTAAATCTTTTTTTTTACTATGCTTTTTAAACACTTGAAACAGTTTCGTCCACAAGTTTTTGTCTTTTTCTTTGAGAGAAGGGGTATTGTACTCGCTAACTTTTGTGTGATGGGATGGATATACAAATAAACACATTTATCGTTATTAGAGCGGATAACACACTAGCAATTCCAGGTATATTTGCTAATGATAAGTAAATGACATTAATAAATGTGTAAAATTAATACATTTTTCACCCCCCCCCCCAAAAAAAAACAGTTGAATTTCTAAAGCGTAAATCCTTGGAAGAAGACATTATTAGATCGGAATATCTTGAGGTTACGCTTAAATTGCTTTTATGCACATCACACGGAGGCTGCTACTGCTGCAATTTCTATCTTGTATCACAACTACAACTAATACAACTGCAAGTACCTCAGATTTCCTGCTATATTACCATATAAGCAATGTTTTTATTTATACGTATACCAAGTAAGGATAGGGAAAAGTTATATAAAAAAAAAAAAAATGACGGCAAGATGGAGACCTGAAAATTTTATGTTGAAAACCACATTAGGAAGCAATAATGATATACACTTTGTATATCCCTTACCAAATATATGTATGCGTAGGTGTACATCAATAAGCAACCTCAGCTGAGTTTGGATAGGGTCGGGGACGGAGATAGAAAGGAGGAAGATAAATCGCAGGTCAAACTGGATAACTCGATTTTTTTTTTTTTAAATTTTAATCCAGCCTCCAGAGATGAGGCAGGTACTTATTATCCTCATCCCAAAATTAACAAGGATAATATATATTCCAGTTTAACATTTCTCACTCTCCATTTAACATAACTGACTAGGACTGCCTTTAAAACTGCTATACCCAAACGATCAGCAAGATAACCACGGACAAATATTGACTTAACGATAATTCTCAGCCACTATCACCCCCAACTGGATCTCCACACCAAACAGATACCTTGAAGCAAACTATAAACAGAGTTGCTTTAAAATGAATCTGTTATATGCCAGGTTTGGGAAGTAACAGCCCTAGGCTTTTTTTTTTTTTTTAATTAAAGTCGTCCTAATACATTTAATAAGCGATTTGCCTAAAAGAGGATTAGAACAGAAATGCTGTATAATCAGTATTGGATGTTTCTGTCTCACTTTTTAGATATTTTATTTTTGTAAAGTAAATTATAGACAGAGAATGTTTTGTGTCATATTGCTTTACGACACATCAACAATTTATGTACTCTTCAATGCCAAATCCAGTCATTTTAGGGGGGGGGGGGGTTGTAAATATTTTATACATTATTTTATATATCTTATATATTATTTTATAAGTTTCATAAAATACATAAAATATATAAAATAACTCCAGGCTAATATTATCCAGAGGTGAAGCAACCAATGAAGTTTTAATGAGGTTAATGCAAGAGTGCTCAATACTAAAGTAGGGCAAGATACACTTTATTTGTTTTACATTTATATGTCACTACACATTCATGAGCATGTTTCAGTCAGCCAGTTACAAGTAACTTCAGGCGACATTGCTTATGGATTTCACTTTTGTATAAGCAATATTGCCTGAGGAGGTTTCTAGTTACTGGCTGACCGAAGCATACTCATGAATGTGTAGCAACATATAAATGCTTACATGAAACAAAAAGTATAAAATATATATGCATTTATCAATTTTTTAAATCTATCGTATTTACTTAAACTGATTAATTCTGAATAATTTTTTTAACTAATAAGCCACCACTTATAAAAGCAAAAAGCCACTTGAGGATAAGGATTAATGATATGGATGAATTGCCAGTTGAATGAAAAATATTATGAGAGGATGGAAAGTGATCAAGAAAATGAGGACAGGTAGTTTTTAACACTAGATTTGAAGATTGCCATGTTGAAGTAAGCTGGAAAACAGTCCCGTGGTAATGTGCTTCACAGATGACAAGTCCTTGGAAAAATACTGTTCATGGAAATTCAGTTTGATGCTAGAAAAGTTTTTTTTCGTTGTGATAGCAAGACGGGTTTTTTCTGTGAAAATTTTATAAGAAGAAACTAGATTAGATACCAGTCTAGCACTTTCATGGAAATAATGATCGAGTAGAGAAATAGAAACTTTGTCTTTTAGCTGACTATGAGTAAAGTGTAGTTTCTGTCCTGGATTAGTGAAAACAAAAAATCTTTCTAGACAGAGACAACTTTATTTTTGTTCCAATCCAGAATGTTTGTTTTCTGGATTTTTCTCATGGTATTTTTCCCATAGAAACAATCCTACTCCCCAAAAAGCAAAGTGTCAAAATATGCCCTCGTTGGGAGTAAAGTAAATAGGAACTCGCAACACTTCTGTGAGAAAGCTGTAGAGAACAAAAGAGATCATTCCCGACTAGATTGCAAAGTCGATTTATCCCACTGTCAGATCAGAATGAATTTGGGAGTAAATCATAATTGAGGTTACTTTTTAAGCTCCCAAATCGGTCTCTCACCGATCGCTGCCTCCATTTAGTCTAATGCTAAAATATATCGATGTTAAACGATTGATTTTTCCAGAATTGCTAACAAAGCCAAAAAAAAAAAAAAAAAAGGAGGGGGGGGGATAAAAAATATATATGCACAACAAATAAAAGTTACCAAAGACAAGCTAATTTACTTTTCGATCTACCTGGATAAATGTTGTGTTTTAACTTATTTTAAAGCGTTTGTTTTTTTAACTTAAAAAATAAAGGTAGTGTAAAATTTGTAGAGTTAGAACTAAAAAGAATATGGTGGTCTTATGCGAGCCATGGTCAAGCCTGTTAATCACTCAAAAATCAAATTAAACAAAATGTTGATAGAACATTACATTTTCACACGACTGGTGACATTTATTGGATGGTTTCTATTGGTATTTTGTTTAATTTTCAATTTTTGAGCAATTGAGGCTCGACTATGGCACTAATGAGACCACTATTTGGTTTTTCCTTCTTACTCTAAAGGCTTTGCACTACCTTTATTTAAAAAAAAACTTAAAAATAAGTTAAAACAAAAAACTTATCCAGGTAGGTAGAAGAGTAGAATTTATTTGTTGTCTATTTTTTCATCATTTTTGTTTTGTTTTGTTAATTATTCCAGAAAATCAATTCATTGTATACAATTCTGATCATAAGTAATTATTTTATCTAAAACTGAAGAGGAAGGAAAGAACCAAACAAGTCATCATATTCGGTTTACGTCTGTTTTACACAGGTTGTTGAGTCGGATGGTAAAAGTGCGATTCCGACTCCTAGAATTCCTAGGATGCCAACTTTTGTTATTTTCCACTCCGACACAGACTCCTGGATCTCCATCTGCAGATCCATATACCAAGCTCCCACACCTATTCAGCAAGCATTTTATAAATACTTTTCATGTATATTATTTTTTACGTTTAAAATTCACTTGTATGATAAATATACTCACATATACACTCAACCAGCTTTATAGAATAAGTTTAGATAACAAAGGGATAAAAAAAATTTACAATTTTATGCTATCAGTTCAAAAGAGAATACAATATTTAGGGATAGGGAAACCTTTTTAGACCATAGCATTTCAAAACCAAATTCTTCTCATCAGAAGAGGGGAGTAAAGAAACATACAGAGAAGAAATTTTTTTGAAAAGATTACATTGCCTTTATGGAAAGAGGATCAAAAGAAAAACAAGAAAAAGTTATAAAGGGCTACAGTAGCATAGGTTGCTTCTTACTGATTTAGGCCTGTTTTTTTCGGATAAGATTGTAATTCTGGCTCGATCACAGACTAATCCAATTGCTAAATTCCATTTGATTCAGGAACTGGATAATTTTCTGATTACAAAATCCGATTGTTATCCGATGTAAATCACAGTGATCTCATTCAAAGACAATTTTCATTGATCCTGTGTGATGTCATAACCAAAACCAAAATGAAAACAGCTGTCCAGACAGGATTTGCAGTGATCCGATGGACTAAAATATCTTGATCAAGGAGAAGCTTTGCAGCACGGTAGAAAGTATGATATATCTAAAAAAAAAAAAAATACTAAATTGTGCAACTGGTAAAACCAAACAGGAAAAAGCAAAAATTTCTTGGACTTCAAGAGTCTGAATGGGATAAAAAATTCCGATTCCTAGAAATCGGACTCCGATTCCCTTCGACAGCCTGTCTTTACATGCTGGTATGTATTAGATGACTTTAAAAATATCAACTTCTAAATTAACTGATTTCTGGTCAGATCTTTATCAAGTCTATTTTTATCATTTCCACCCATGTTTTCCTTGACATTTAGTTTCCTGAACCTGCTACCTCAACTGTTCTACATCTAATCCAAACACACATTTATTCTTTTCAATGTTTTTTTTTTAATTTTTTTTTTTTTTATTTACACGGTGGTCACCACTTATCAAGGCCTGGAAGCCACTGGATAAGGGTTATTGCAAGTACAGTACGTTAGTGTGGAGATTACATGAAGTGTTTACTTAAGAGGGCGGTTCATTAGGAATTTGTTAACGTTGGACTTGAAGACATCCAGGTTGAAGTCAGGTGGGAAGCAGGCACACGGAACAGAGTTCCACAGGCATGCAGTTCTAAAAAAGAAGCTTTGTTCATGGAATCTACGTTTGATTTAGGCATAGATAAAGAGTGGGGAAAATTTTTCACAGTGGATTCAGCTAGACGGGTGTTTTTCGTGAAAGATTGGCGAGGGGGGACCAGAGATTGGAGTTCAGACGAGCACCTGCCATAGTAGTAACGATAAAACAAAGACAGGCTCGCAACGTCTCTCCTGTGGGAAAGAGGTTGCAGGGAAGAGAAAAGGGCACCCCCCTCTAAGCCACGAAGTCTATTTTGTACTCTGTCAAGGCAGGATAGGCTATTTTTAGCAGCTCCTGCCCAGATGGCAGCAGTATTCCATCCTTGGACGTACTTGGCTTTTATATAGATAGCGAATTGCATCAGTAGCGAGATATCTTCTGGAGCGGTAGAAGGATCCCACCATCTTTCCAGCGATCTTGGCAACAGACTTAATGTACGTGTTTCATTTCAGATCAGGAGTAAAGGACAAACCCAGAAGCTTGTCAAAACATGTAACCAAACAGTCCTGTTCTGTACATATCAACCTATACCTTTCAAATTTAATCTTGCAGAGTTCCGAATTAAGCCTGTCTTGTTCAAGAGTCATATTACACAACTATTGTACCATTCTCATCATTTCTCTCCATGCAACACGTGTCACTCAAGCCTTATTGGCAAAGTTTCATTTCCATACATCATCACACTGCATACACATGCTGGATAGACTCTTCTTAGTTAACAGTTGTAAAATTCTGCTAGTTAATAATTGCACTTAGTACATCCACTGTTAACTCTTGCAATCACATCTTTGTCCACATCAGAATTCTCATCCCTCTTCACTGTTTTACACATGAACTGATTATTCACTCAACCTACCAGTAATTTCACTGAACGTGTTGTACTTTTAAGTATCAACAATTTCACTTGTTATCAACTTCCGTTCCATAAACTGAAATAGGAAAACTTTTTACTGTTGACTTCCCAACATAAAAGTTGATCATCACTTTCGTCTTGGTAACATTCACTCCTTGACCTTTAATTTCCATAGCATTCCTGCAAGTCTTTACCTTCCATTGTTTCATAAGCACTAAACTTAATATAAAATATCTCTTCCGAACAACCCATAAAAAACTTCATAAGCAATGCTTCTAAGATACAAATGAAAAAACAATGGATGTACTCTCACTTTAACAGAAAAGCTGTCACTAAATGTGCTGTTAACTCTTACAGGAGTCAAAGAATTTCTGTGTATTGCTTGAACATCAATCATTCACTTGATCTTAATTTATACAAAGTCCACCAAACAGCATCCACAAAAGCAAAATGCGGGTCGTTCTCACCAAGATACTTGCACATTAAATCTATATATTACGCAAGATTGAACTAAAAACTCTTAACAGTATTAATGCAGAATTAGGTGTGATAAAATCATGTAGTCCCCGGATAGGCAACATTGATTGTCAATACAAACATTGTGTGCTGTAGATTTCTTCTTAGTCTTCTCTTCTGGCCATTTCATCATCTTTCACATTGGCAGCTGTCAAGGCAGGTATTCACAAGTATAAAAAAAATATAAAACAAAACAACCCCTAAAACATTCCCTAAATACCAGTTGGACACTGTGTGTGTGTGTGCGTGACACCATCGTGCGAAACGATCCTCTAAGTACTAATGTCTATATCGTAGTTTTTCTATTGAAGCCAAGTTCAGTCGGTTGATCACTTCATTTCATTAGCTTGAACTCTTACAGTTCTCCTGATCTTGTCCAAGCCACAACCCATGTTCACTTATGTCCAACTCATAACTGTTGCCAACTGTTGCAAACCTAAAATGGTTAGGAACAGTTTGAGGACTATCATCAAACTGTCGCAAAACCTACCACCACTCTTAAAACTACTCTTAAAACCAACTCCAAAATATATTGACTGATCTTTTGTTCCTCTTACTGCCACACCTTCACTAAGCATCCCATTTTAGTTTTCCTTTGTGTTTCTATGTGAACAACTGGCGACCTATCAAATGTTTGATTTTCAATTTTTTTGAGTCAACTGTATTTGAAAATACATAGAATAATATTCTGACCAACACCTGAATATGTGTTGAAAGTAGTGATGGGACGATTCCAATATTATCCCAGATTCAAATACAATTACCAATTCCGTACTAAATTCCAGATTCCGATACCGATTCTTTATAAATCTCTAAATATTTAACTATGAAGTTGTTATCCCCCCCCCCGATTTCAGTAAAAAAAAAAAAAAAAAAAAAAAAACGCATGTTAAATATGCAGATATTTTCCTAAACATAAAATTACATTTGTGGAGGGTGATCTCCAGATTTTAGCTTCACTGGTATTTTAAAATCACTAAATATTTATCGTTTTATCATTATTACCAACAATGGAAAATTTTGCTTTAAACAAAATCAAATAAAAAAAAAAAAAAGACAATTAAAAGAATCGTTTTGGTATCGGAAAATAGGCACCACTTTTTTGATTCTGATACTGGCAAATTTGTTGATTTTTCTGATTCCGATTAATCGTCCCAACACTAGTTGAAAGATGAAAAATATGTATTTTTGTTGTGGAAACTGATAAGTATTAAAAAAAAAAAAGTAGGCAATTAATAAACCTTGTAAAGAATATGATATACATCAATATTTTCATGTTTGTTATAAAATATAGACTTTGAAAAGGTTTTAATCTTTGAATATTAGAAAAACTTGGCTATTATATAACACTATTGACTGAAGATAAAAAACAGTAAGTAGAAAATAAAAATCAAGTTCTTTTCCAGAATTTCTCAGATAAAAAATGAAAATAAAGAAAAATTTGTATAATGTACATAGCCGTGATGAAACGAAAATCATATTCCAAAAATCACAAATTGATCAAGTAGTTTTATTTTTAAATAAGAAAATAAAATTTCATGAGTATTATTGAAGTTACTGTCTCGCTCAACATCTTGAAAAAAATAAATAAATAAAATAAAAAATAATAATCAAAAACCAAGAGAAATAACTTAATTCAAACTTTGAATATAATTAACTTAATTTCCTACAAAATCTTTTTAAAAATGAGACATTTTCAAGGAGTTTCCGGTGGTGCTCAACTGTGCCATGTAATGGCCTGGAGTTAGTATAAAATGTAAACTACCTATGTTGTTTATATTTATCTTTTTTTCTCTCATGAAGAGTCGCCCTCCATAATGGACAATGAAATCCTCCAAAAGTATGCAGATTCTTAAAACTGGACCAAATGTCAATTATTTTTAGACATAGTGAGGACTTAAAGTCATCTGTACAACAAGCCAGACGATCATGTAACTGGGGTCTTGTACTGAATGCATGGTTCCGTTCTATTGTTATGTTTTATGCCATATGAACCCTTTTCAGCTAATTATAATCAAGTAATTATAGAAAAGGTTGCTGTTCAAAAAGTCTTTATATCTTCAAATATTTGTAGCATTTCGTTTAGTAGTGTGTAAAGCAAAATTGTTGCTTTTGCAATGACTGAGTTTTGCAAAGTTATAAAAAAAAAATAACATCAATGTTTGGTGCATTTTAGGTTAAGAAGCCTGTATCTTCAGATAGCCTGATCTGATAGCACCAGTTGGAAGCAATGTAAATTTTCTTAGACAATATAGCCATTAAAAAAAGGAAAATTCCCTTCTGAAATTAATTTGAAATTTTTTAGGTAGTTTACATACAAAATACAATGAGCTAATTAATAAATTTGACAATTATTGACAAATTCCTATGAATAAAAAGATTGGTAACTTTGAATAAACAAGCGCCAAAAATTGGTATTTCTTAGATTAACGAAATGGAAAACTTAAAAAGTTAAAACTAGCTTATATCATTTTAATTTCTGACATCGACGTTGCTAGTTTTATTGATTTTGTGAAAGCTTTGTATTATCTTTTTTAATTTATTAAATGGTGAAAAGTTTAATGTTTTTACAGTATAAAATGTCAAACTTATAATCCAAATGTACTTTATAATATACTACAGAATTTTGGCTGAAATAAATTTGATGGGTTAGAATCCTTTCGGAATGAAATTTTCTTGGAGCAATGAGAGTGAAGTATTGGCCACTAAAAAGATTTTTGGTGCTAATGTTTAGGCACAGTAGCCTAGAAATAAAATGGCCGTCAAGTTCTTAGAATTTGTCCAGCAAGTTTTGTAAATGGTATTCATGACAAAAGTTTCATGCAAACGGATTGAAATAATATGCTAACTTGCCATGAAGCTGTATGAAAATTTCGAAATGGTTCAATAAATTGCCAAACTTCTTCAATTAATAGTCAATTCTTGGAAAGTGAAATCCATCATGCGCACTGAACCGTTATTCAGTCAATTGATGGTTTGAGAAAAATTTTCAAAAGATAGGTTTTGTTCAATACAAAAAAACTTTGAGTAAAGTAAATTTTCCTTACAAAAAACTATCTCCATAATTTATATGTGAAGTAGGTTTTTTTTAATTTTATATTTATTTTTTTCAGTTTTTACTCGAACTCGAACTCAGCGGCCATTTTCTTTTAGGCCATTGTGCCCACACATTACTGTTCTGGAAATTTTGCTTCCGGTAAAAGCACTCGAATGTTAAATCTGAGATTGTTATATGGATGATGACCTTGAGCTTAACTAATCTATTGAATGGACGAATACACACACACACATTAATAAAAAGTAGGTCAAAAGGTGTCAAAGGCATTCCCTAACATTCCTTCAGTCAGATAGGGGGAGGGGAGCGAGTCTTCTAAAAAAAAAAAAAAAAATTTCAAGGTCTTCACTGCCAGCCACACAAGCCCAACAAAATAATTCATTAACCAAACACAGAGGCAAATTTCACAAGGTCATCTTTAATGGACCGGGAGGACGAGGAAGAAGCGGCATGCAAGTTACAAAAATAATCGCATCCCTTCCTCAGTTCTCCTTATATGTCTGGTCATCACAGACAGATTGACATTGTTCCTTTGAATGGACTCGCCCAACCAAATGCCACAAATGACAAATGCCAAGTAAAATAGCAAATGGTGAAGAGAATGGTATTTGTGACATTATATATATATATATATATATATATATATATATATATATATATATATATATATATATATATATATATATATGTGTCTTATCGTTTTACTTGTTACTCTTATTTTCACTGTCTATCACTTCAGCAAAAAATTGATTAGATTACCGTTTTGATTTCATTTTGTTGGATTTTAGATATGGAAATTACTTTTTTGTTTTTTTTAACTTTAATTAGTTCATTTCAATATTTTGACAAATACTGAAAACTTGGAATATCAAGGTAAAAAATTTTTGTGCAACAGAATTTGGTTCTCAAGAAAAATGTTATAGTTGATGTTTTTTTTGGGTAGGGGACAAAAATAATAAAGAAAGAGAATCAATAAAAAAAAAAAAAAAAGGATAAAAGAGCAGACAAAAAGGTATACAAATTAAACAATGATAGACACCAAAGACGCACACAAATAAAACGGAGGGGGGTGGGGGTGATAAACATTACAAAGACGCCTAAAACTAAGGGGTAGACACCAGAGAAGTGACCCAAATAAATTAAAAAAAAAAAAGCAACGTCATCCCCTCTCAAAAAACGGAGGAGTCATTTCTTTTAAGTAATTAATAAGTCAACATGACATGTTTAAGTAAAGATAAAGTTATCCTGGTTAGCACCTATTAACCTCTTTAACACGGCCATTTATTTGACGAGCTTTAATGAATCGACAACAGGAACATTTTTATTTTTTCTCTAATTAGCTTCGCGAAGAAGCATTGAATTAATTAAAAATTTTAATTTTGCGATTTAATTCATCCATAACATGTTAAGATTTTTTTTAAATAAAAGGAACAAAATAAATTTTTAAATCTCTACAGAACCAATGATCATTTTTTTTATTTTTTTTTTTTATCGAGAACTAGTGGTAGCCAAATCAAATTAAAAAGTGATACTGGTTATTTCGTGATTAACAGTTAACACTAACAGATTTTTTGTGCATATTCAGATTGGCACTTACGGTGGCAATTAGAAGTAAAGAAAATACAGAAAAGTCTGTATGATGTAGGTACCGGTCACGGAACGAAGATGAAATATTCCAAAAATCACGTAATCTAATCACGTAGTTTTTTGTTTATCATTATTATTATTATTATTATTATTCAAGTAAATCCAATTTTACGACTAAGCGAGTCATAGTGGCCATCTTTAAATCCAATGAAATACAGAAGGGGGATCACTCAAAGACGACACGATTCCATTTCCGTTTGATGAAAATATTTTTTTTTCTTGCAGAAGATCTACTAGTTGGCCAGTTGTGCACAAATCGCAAGAGCGACATGTTTGTAAGTTACACAATGTTCAACGAGCAAGAGCATGCTCTCTACCGATCCAAGTTATGAAAACAGGACCATTGCTAACACACTCAAAATGCATCATGGTATTGCCACAAATAACAGGGATGTGCCTAGGGTGAGGAAAGGTTTCCAGCTACGGTTATGGTCTTTGGTGGGAGTTCAAGTGAGGGCCACATCATGCCACTTCACTTTCGAAGTCGGCTTGAAAGTTAACACCAAAGTGTACCTGGATGTACTAAAGAGTGTAGTGAATTCCTGGTGCAATCAGGTGACCGCTGGCAAACCCTGAGCGTGGCAGCAAGATTTGGCGTCGGTCCACAAGTCCAAAGAGACCCAAGGTTGGCTTCAGAATGAGTGCTACGACTTTGTACTCTTCTCTCACTGCCCTCTCCTCCCCTAGCCTGAACCTGCTGGACGGCTTCGTTTGGTAATACATCAAGAACATAACCAACATGACCTCCTCCCACAACACCAAAGTCAGACTGATCGCTGCCGTCCACCAAGTATTCCCCTAGCTCCCGCCAGCACTTTATGGAAAAAGCATGTTCCCAGTTCCAGATCTGTATCGAGTGATTGAGACTGAAGGCAGCTACATTGAATAGATGTCAGTTCTACTACAATCAAGTTACCCGAATTGATTTTTTTCAATGAAAGTTTTTAAAATGAAGCTGTTTTCTTTAGGGCGACACTTATCGTTCCACCCTGTAGTATTGCACTTGTAATACTAGGAATAACACGCTTGAAATGCGTACATATGCGGAAATAATCCTTAGAAAACAAAAATGGAGGCTTCAGACAAGCGGAAGTTAGTGATTATTTCAGGATATATAAACATTTCAAGCATAATACTAAATACATTTTAACTCTAAATGGTTCCTCATTTACTAATATTTATCAAGATAAAACAATATTGCATCTGTACATAAGTTTTCACTGCATTGTATTCAGGCCGCAAAACTGCCGTTTTACCATTGGGTTTGTATTACTTATGAGAGATGGTTTATAACATTTGCCAACATTAGATTTGAAGACGTCTATGTTGTAATTTGCAGGCAAGCAGTTTCATAGAAAACCCATACAAAGAAGTTCTGTTCATAGAATTTCTGCCTGACAGACAAACAGAATAAACTAGCATGAATACCCGGCGTTGCCCGGGTAGACATGAAGTACAGTTTGAACACAGCTGTTATACAAAGGATATTGAGCACTTTCATCGATACCCCCTCCTCACAAAAGAATACAATCACTAAGAAACAAAAACAAAAAAAAAAAAAAAACTTCCCCACTAGATATTTCAGCGGAAGGGATACGAAGAGAAACAGCAATGAGTGCCCGTGTGACCAAAAAGAAAATCAGACGCAGCAGCTGGGTTTGAACCTGTAACGCAAAAGAGGGAAAGGGGGGGAAAAAAGTTGGGTCATTCCATATCAAATCACCAACAAAAAGTTTAAATCTGCACCCACCGACACCGAATTAGTTGAAATTTAGCACAAATATTCCCCTTCATGAGTTAGGAATATTTGCCAAATTATTTGGTCCTAAACCTCACCATTCGGATTTTAGGGGGGTGTAAAATTTGCATATTTTGCTTCCAAATTTATGCTGTGAAACCGTACGGAATTTCAGTGTTTTATAAAATGAGAAAAAAAAATACTTCCACTTATTCAATATTTCTGAAATTTGGTAGGAAGGGCATTTAGAGACTGTAGAATCCGAATATCTAATTATTTTAACCCCATATCTGGTAGAAAATAAAATTTTGTTCTCCCGAAAGCATGTCCCCCAAATCATCAATTTTTTTTACCTATGTAGCTTATGGTCAGTCTAGAGAAACTATGTCCTCTTCAATTTTCATAATATTTTGTTTATAGCATCTACTATGACTGTTTAAGTTCTCAAAAAAAATTTGTGAGGGTTTCTAGCCTACTTTAAGAGATATGGCACTGCCAATTTTATAGTTTTTTTTCTTATGTACGTTCAGTAATTCAGTGAAAGATTGATAAAAACAATCATCCTAATGCTCCCAAACTTCTCTAAATGTTCATATTGTGTTAAGTAATTTCTTAAACTATTCAATTAGATAGTCTTTGTTAATTTAAAAAGAAAATAATTTAAATATATTTTGCAGATATTGCATTTTGTATGGTACGCATAGATTGTCTTTAACAAGTGATAAACATTGACTCATGCATTAGGATCAGCACTTTATAGAGTTTTTATAGATGACATTAAACATTAAATTAAAAGAAATTATTTCTGAATGAATTTTAAAAAAAAATTAATTTCATAATTTTCACGAAACAAAAAAATTTGATTTTTTTGTTTTAAATGCATGTGAATTTTTAAAACTTGGAATATTTGTAATTGGCACTAAACATTTATATATTTTTTTTATTCATCTCTATATAAATAAAATGAACTCATTTTTTCCCCGTCGGATTTTGACATTAATAGGATTAAAAATCAAGATATTTCATGCAAATATAATATGCACAAACGGCAGAACAATATCTGAGGTGTGTTATAGGCTTATTATTTCTCAAATTCCTCGATAATCTTAGATTTCTATACTTTTTCTGCTGAGAAGTCACGGCCAAAATCGGTTAAGATAAATGGAAGTGGTAAAATATTTTCTCTCTTATAAATTCCTCCTCCCCCCTGCCACCACTTAACACCGTTTGGGGATCGTTCACAAGGAACAGTTGAGAAGAGAACACCGGTTTGGCTTCGTAGTTCTTTCATGTGAAGTTATTTAAAATCACTAAACTAAGCTGCAGTGCTCTGTGGCGTAGTGGTTAGCGTGCTGGACAATTCACATTATATTTTCACGTTCGCGCCGACCTACCGTAGTCGTTTTTTTTTTTGTTTTTTTTTTCCTAAACAACTGGAATGGACTTTTCTTGGTGGCCGAACTGTTAACGTTGCAGATGTTTTTTTTTGTTTTTTTTTCACACTTTATTTTCCTACTTTTACTCATGACTCCGGGTTTGATCCTTCCTACTTACCTACCATAACATTTTTTAAAACTCCCCCCCACCGTCCCGGAAACAAACACTCGGGCAACGCCGGGTACCCCCGCTAGTAAAGAAATATTTTCAATTACATCACTTTAAAAATTATTTTTTTATATTTTTTTACAAGTTTTCAAAAAGTTATTTTCATTAATCTAAAAATTTTTATATTTAAAAGAAAGTGATAACAATATACAAATTTTAAACTATGCTGTGCACCAAATTTTGTTGTGTACATAGATTAATTTGTTTTGTATACAATTCTTTGCCCAGATGATAAACTCTACCATTTGGTGTTGTAGGGACACAATAGTGCACAGAATATTTGCTGATGGCACAAAGCATATATCCTTAAAATCCTCTTTCCAATAAAATGAATGTGATGGAAGAGCTGGATGCATGAACTTAATCAGCAAGTCATTATTTTCCAGGACCATGCCAATCCAAACATTGCTGTCATACCTGCAACAAACATATTCTGAAACAACTTCATTGGTTTTTCTTCAACCTCAATAGAGAAGTCGTATATCAATTCATCGTTTTCATCTTCACTACATTGTTTCATGGCTATTTTATTTCTGTCAAGTGGAATAAATTGATGAAAACTTCTTGTCCCTGGAACTGTGGATGCATTTTCAAATCTAATAGTGAGACTTCTTGCTTCCTCAACTTCCTTTTTAATCAAAATGAATTTGATTCCTTCAATTGCAGATTTACAGCATTCAAACATAGTTTCTGTGGAAAGGATTTGTTTGGAATTTGGTCTTCATAGACTTTCTTTTGCTACTATCCTTTTCACTGTCCCACCTATGCCATCACATGGTTGTTTACCATGACTAGTTGCAAAGAAGTTCCATTTTGCATCAAATCGAAAATCTTTTTGATGGTTGCACAAATTGGTAAAGTTCTTATAATTCTTGTATTGTGCTGTACAACCATCTGTAAAATATTAAATACTTTTCACATTTGGCAAATTAGCCTTGATCACCTCGATAATGTTTTTCTGTACCATATAAACAAATGCCACATCATGGGAATTGTCACTCGATATAATACAGAAACTTTGACTTTGCATTGTGTTTTGAAGCTTAAAATAGAGTACCACTGGGTGTAAAGTACATTGAGAGGTACTCCAATGAAAACTCTGGATCTCATCTTGAACAAAAAATTTGTAATTTTCAGCAAAATCCCCAAGAAATAAAACTTCGCTATCACTGATATCTTCTTTTTTTTTGCTTTAAATATCTGGGTTGTGATTTAGCCAAGGTGCTAATTCATTTAATTGCAAAATAACTAAATCCACATAAGCTTGACAGGATTCCTTGTGAGTTATTAAAGTTTATCTGTCACTTGTTGTCCATTGGGAGAACTCAATAGAGTTTTCATTACCAATACATTCTTCAAGGGTGTCGTACAGAAATTTTTCCAGCTTCTGTGATGATTTAGGACAATTTGGGCACCTATGAATCATACACTGTATATTACTTGTATTGCAGACAATATACTTCAAGAGATCTTGATACAGTACATTCAGTGGTTCCAGTAATAGTTGGATGTTTGGGTGGATAGTGCATACACATACAGCATGTGTACCTGCACTACCAGCAAGGACACACCATTTTGGTCTAAGACTACAAAATTTTGAAAACCCTAAAGATACTGTCGGGTTCTGTTCCTTGAATGCTCTGAAGAGCTCATTTAGGTTGCACAATATGAGTCTCTTCTGCTGATGTAAATTACGTTTAATACTAAAAAAGCCTTTCCTGCCTGGCATCAATCGAGTGTACTCATCATCTTGATGAAATGCTTGCACTAACTCTACAATATCAGCAGGCAAAGACTTACCTTTTTATTTGTTCTGGCACAGCTAAAATACCGCTTTCCAATTATATAGACAATGCAAATGAGAAAACTGATAAATTTACAAAAGACCACAAGCTGGAATGGGCCATGCTCCACCCAGAATATATAATAGTAATATTTTTAGTACACTATGACCGTGCAAATCTTTTCCTTGTAAGACATTAAATTAGATGGACCAAAGTTTTTATAAAATGGGGAGGAAGAGGAGGTTAAGTTTAGGACTGATTTTAAAACTTATCTCTGGTCTTTGCAAGTCATTAAGCAAAGCAAAATTTTTATAGGTGGGATGCACTCCCTGATGCAACCCAGTGAGGTGATGGGGGACCGGTTGTTTTATTAAGATTCCATCTAAAGTTGATTACTCACCAAGTCTAAAGAGCAGTTCACCTACTCTTTGATGTTTTGTTTATTTTTAAACTTTTGTTTATTTTTTGTCTAAGCTAATAAATACATAAACATTAAAAAAAAAAAAAAAAAGTCACAGAAACAATTATTGGTTATTTTTCAAATACATGTTCTACATAGAGTTACTAAGTACTAATTACTAGTTATATCAAATCGACCTGGAACAGATGGCACTTTACTTTATCCAGGTTAACAAAATAGCCAAACCTGTAATGAAAAGTTAGTAGCATATTATCTATATCTATATACATGTTCTAATTAAATCACTCAAGTTAAGCAAAGATGACTCTGGCCAGTACCAGATGAGTGACCATTTGGGAATATTAGGCGCTGTATGTATTGTGATGGGGGCATAAAAATTTCCATATCTGGGTGAACGTTTAAAAACACGAGATGCACCCTCAGTTTTCATTAAAGAAAACTAATATAAAACCTGAGGTCTACTGTTTTGTGCCAATCATTTGCACCGACAAAAAGTGTGGATGGTTCTACACAAAAACTTCACCACTACAAACAAATCATCTGTGTCCATTCCAGACAACTAAGTTGTCTGAACCTCATTCACCAGGATTCAAAGGGAGAGTCCATCTATAATATAAATCTCATCTGTGTTTAAATGTATGTATGTATGTCTGCCTAAAACTTTCGACAGAGTTTCACAAGATCGGTATCATTTTGAAGCTCGACCCTTCAGACCACAAATATCAAAAAATTGGTTATAAACATTAATTCCTTCACCCTCAACTGGGCACTTTTCTACAGGGAGGGGGGTCGCTTTTTTCGCCGATAGTTTCGAAAGCCATCCCCTCTTTTCGATTGACTAGCCTTAATTTAAACCTTTGTCACTTCCGGTTTGGTGATGGAAGCAATGGCAAAGACATCTGTTTAAACGTATGTATGTATGTCTGCCTAAAACTTTTCTCAGCAGCATAGGACAGAGTTAAAACCAGTATCATCTGAAAGGGCGATGTATTGTGAAAATTAGAAAAAAAACGGTCAATTATTTCCTATGGAAATAAACGTTTGCAAAGAGGAAGGGTAGCCAAAAAAACCGTTCCTTCATGACAATTTAGCCATACACGCATGCACAAAAAACAGTCTTGATTTAGTTTAAATAGAAAAAAAAATGACGTTACTTTGCTCACATAGAGTAGTGGTTATAGTGACAGCGTTCTTGTTTTAAGGGTGCACTTCACGCAGACATATCGGACATTTTTTTTTATTTTTCGAAGTTTTAATATTTAAAAAGGGTTATTTATGTCATTTTTCATTCTTTTATTCTTTTTTTCCCTTTTTTTATGATTCTTTAAAAGAAATTTTAACATTTAAAACAGGGTTATTCATGCCATTTTTTTTTTATCTGATTATTTTTGTTTTTAACATTTAAACAGGGATATTTCGTTCGCTTATTCTTTATTTTCCATTTTATTGTTTTATTTACCCCCCCCACACACACACACACCACCACCACCACACCAACCCACATCTCACCACACCCGGTACCCCCACTAGTCTACATATATAAAGGGCAAAATATCTGTGCGTTTGTATGTCTCGCAAAAACTTTCGACAGAGGCAACGGATCCTGACGAGATCGGTATCACTTTGAAGCTAGACATCTCCGACGACAAATATTGACAAATTGGCCAGAAACATTAATTCCTTTACCTTAAACTGGGCAGTTTTGTACAAGGAGGGGTCGATTTCTTCACCGACATTTTAGCAAGTCATCGTCACTGTTGGATTGGTTTCACTTAATTTCAATGCTCTTGACCAAGTCGCATGATAGAGACATCGACTAAGAGGCAAGGTCATTTTTTTTTTTTTTTTTTGCCTTCACATTACGGGTTCAAGCACTTTTTTTTTTTTTATTACACCTTCCCCGGGGTTCCTTACTACACCACCTACACACTCGGGCAATGCCAGGCACCTCTGCTAATTTTATAAAACATTCAGTTCCCTTGAAATATTTCCAACCATCCATTCAATCATTCCTCAATACAATAAATAGACAGTCAAAAATTCTCAAATTGCATTTTAACTATCAGTTGTTTATTTTAAAAGTTATTTATTCAATTCAATATGCAGTACTCTAGATTTCCTGTGTCAAGCTCGCCTAATGGTTATCGTACTTGACTCACTGTCTTCAGGTTTTGGTTTCAATCTCAGCTTGAGTATATATTTTTTTTTTTTTACTTACAAGTAAAAAATAAAAAAACACTCGCATACACAGGTCTTCAGATTCTGTATGAATCAAAATATATTTATGCATATTTTATGACCAGGAAACACAGAGCGGCCTGCTCGTCTTCTATAGAATAAAGTAATCTTAGTTTTTCCCCTGCGTCTACAGTTCCAATAAGAAAACAAATCTTTCAGTCAGCACACACCTTTTCTTACGTTATGTTTTATGAAAATACTAGTTTGTTATAAGAAATCAAACTGAAGTCCTTGTTTATACTTCATAAACGCCAAAGCTGTTAGCCTATGACAAGGCCATCCCTATAACAGGCCAAACAATAATGCATTGGGGGTCTTTTACTGGAAGTGATGCAAATTTTTAGATGATTGATATAGCAGCTAATAACAGGAAAATTCCCCTGTGAGATTAGTTTAATGTTTTTTTACGTTTTATATAGCAAATAATAAAAACCACGAGTT
Organism: Euprymna scolopes; assembly: GCF_053919585.1. Taxonomy (NCBI): domain Eukaryota; kingdom Metazoa; phylum Mollusca; class Cephalopoda; order Sepiida; family Sepiolidae; genus Euprymna; species Euprymna scolopes. The sequence goes on along the minus strand of NC_136507.1, from coordinate 13,372,862 downwards.
AATTGACGAATTTGACAATTGACGAATTCCTATAAATGAAGAGATAACTTTGAATAAAACGTAAACAATGGTATTTTCTGAATAGTCAACATTGTCAATATGAAAAGAAAACCTTAAAGATTGACATGAAACTTTTACAAAATATATAAAACTAACTGGCAAAACTTGGTTTAAGAAATTAATATGTACTATCGTTTTAATTATTTTTTTTAATCAATTGCAAGAAAATACTTCTGAAAGTTCAGTTGATTTTTTTCAATATACTTAAAAAAAGATGTATGATCGAAATATACTTTATAATACAGAATCTCAGCTGAAATAAATTTGATGGATTAGAATCTAGTTTCAGAATTTTCTGAGTAATGAGGATGAAGTGCTAGCAGTTAAAAAGATTGCAGAAATTTTACCTCGAGTAAAACACTCTGAATCCTAGATTTCTGGGCCTGTTATAGGAATGGGCTTCATCTAGCACTATTTGAGGCTTTTAGCATCATAATTAGTATTTCAGAATCCCAAGGACTTTTTATGCAAAACTCTGTGAAATATTCATATTTGGATACTTCAAACTACTGTTCTCACCTCGTTTTCACAACATTTTGGTCGATGTAACCTCCGATCTTCTGCAAGTATATCTTGCCGAACTCTGGGACTTTTCTGTCAAACTTTAAAATCTGTACATAATTTTGAACAGAACCTTTTATCCAATCTCCAATGATAGCATGCAGCATGCTATCATTCCATCAACCATAACTGGGTAGAGGTTCAAAGTAATTCGCAACTGTATTCAAGTGTTGCCTGCACTAAGGATTGAACCTTCACCTTTCAGATGAGTAACTGTACAACTGAATTTTACCAATACACCATGTGTATTTGCAAATTATTTAGAACTTTCACTCGGTCATGGCTGACGGAATAAGAGCATGCTACCTAAGAGCATGGATTAAATAAAGTGTTCCATTCAAAATTCTGAGCAGATTCCAAAGTTCTACAAAATACACCTGAGGAAGATCAGAGGTTACCTTAATCGAAATGTGAAAATAGCAATCAAGATGAGAACAGTAGTCAAGCTAAATAATATGAATAATCAATCTTCATCTCAAAAATTCAGAAATGTTTCGTAAAATAGTTTGGAATAAATGTTTGTTTTTAGTATTAGCCATAACAGTATCATCAGAATTATAAATTTTAATCCAAGGGTGCTTCATGCCAAATTTCTATGGAATATTAACCAGTAGTTTTTAATACATAAGTGTTTATCATCACCAGCAATAGCAGAAGCATTAGAATTTGAAATCCCATAAAATGTCTGGCATGCTAAGGCAGTTTCATGCCAATTTCGATGCAATTCTGACCAATTCTGTTGCAGCCTCTAAATTCATATTTTTTAGTATTAGCAGCAGTATCAAGTTTTACTTGCCTATGACACACCCAGCATATTAAGGATGCATTGTGCCAAATTTGGTACAATTCTGTCGAGTAGTTTGGAAGCCTAGAAGAGAGACAGACAAAAAGAAAGAAAACCCTCAATTTTAATATAGACTGCATATAAATAAATATATTTCTGTCAACATCAGGAAGGCCAATGCTAAAAGCAGTTTTCAGAAAAAGACCGTCAAAACAGTTTCTGTTAAGAGACTTCAAGTTGCATATAATATCTTCTGTGATTGTCATAACATGCCTTATTCTTTTGGCTGCTCTGTCTCTATAGATGAGGCTGCATATACAATTGATTCATCAGGTTGTATGCCTGGGGGCTACAAAGATCCCAGTTTTCCCAATCTTCGGCTTTCTAATGGAATCCAAAAGAAGACGAACCATGACATTTTTGACACCAGTTAAATTGCAAGAGCTGCAAGAAAACGACAACCCAAGAAGTAGGTATCACGAACCAACCCAGAGTTTAGTGTACAAAAATGAATAAATATAATTCCCTTCCATTTGAAACTGTGATAACTTATGGTGGTGGTGAGGAATTATTTTGATAAAATTTGAATGTAAACAAAATTTCATCTTTTCTAAGTGATAAGTTAATATAGTTTGCTTGAAGCATAGTTTAGTGTGTGTGTGTAAAGGATGAAATAATAATATGGATGTTAGATATTGGTTGGGCAATGCCAAAAGGTGTGTTAGTCGATGATTATTATGATTATTCAAGCCAAAAAGTTTTTCCAGATAAAATATGTTTTAGAACCATCAAAACCTTTACAATATTTACATTAATTAAGGAATATAACTTAAAATTTTTATCATAGCAATTTAGTTGATAACTTAGAATAATGGCATGTAAAAGATCAGATGTATACTAATGATGTCATTAAGAAGGGGACAAGGTCCTTTAGAGATACTTGGAAATTAGTGGAGTCAGTCAGAGTTGAGAGAGAGACAGTCTTCAAATCGTGATGGCTCCAAGTAGATGGGGGGGGGTCAAAAATAGCAACAGTCAAAATCAGCATTGCAACTTTCCAAAAAGGGGGAAAAAAAGCTCTGGAATAAAAAGTTGCTAAAAAGAAAACCTGGGGCGCTGTCATTTTCTTGGGAAGAATTTTCATTGTAGCTTTCTGTCGAACAAGATCAGAAATGGATCAGACATCTTCTCGATTGGCCAAGTGTTGAAACCCCAAATAAATGTTATTCCTTGTAGTGTAAAAGGTATTTATATATATTTTTGCAACATCATAAATTAAATGTACGTACATATACAACGAATTCTAGATTAGACGATCATAATGCTAGACGGTCATAGACGAACACACGTCATATAGATGACTGTGACAAGTACATACAAACATATATACACTCTGGGTATAATTGGTACAATTCTGTCGAGTAGTTTGAAAGCCTAGAAGAGAGACAGACAAAAAGAAACCCCTCAATTTTAATATAGATTGCATATAAATATATTTCTGTCAACATCAGGAAGGCCAATGCTAAAAGCAGTTTTCAGAAAAAAAACAAAAAAAAAAACAGTCAAAACAAGTATATACAAACATATATACAAATGGGTGACCATTTGGGAATTCTAGGCGCTGTATGTGCTTGCCGATCATCTCGGCATTGTTTCCAGTCCTCCTGTACCTCAACTTACCACTGGTATGTAACAATATTGACTCAGGAGAAGCGTGGTTGGAGACTGCGCAACTCTTGCCACATAAATTTCATGTGCAGGCATCCTTACAGTGAGTATCCATAGTCTGTCAAGACTGAAGGAAGCCACAATATACACTCATACAATCTAACCATTAAAATACACTTACACCCCTCCCCCGCTAATACAACATAAAATATTAACACTGACTCTACATTACTGGGTTTAAAGAATAAAAAAATTTTAAAACAATAAAAAATTAATTCTAGATCCACTTACTATTGTGAAACTGCTAATATTTACAATAGACCTCGTATGCACATCTGAACTGAAGTCAAACGCATAAGGGAATTTTCCTACCATCAGACCACATTGACGCAAGTAAGAACACAATGCAATCTTAATATGTTAGATAAAAAAAAAACAGAGCTTTGTTGCGAGTGAAATAGTTGAGTAATTTTTCCAAGTGGCGACTAGAAATAAAATGTTTATCTTTTAGCGATTGTTTTTTCACCAACAATCTTCCAAAACTCATTGCCGAATGAAAAATGTCTTTGACCTTTTTTTGTTTAAATAAAACAAAAAAAGTCAAATTATTTAAACAATAAAAGGTTTAATAGAACAATAGACTCTTTAACAAAAGCTATTTAAAAAACATCTAAAGAAATTCGAATGTTTATATCTTCAAACATTCATAAAATTTCGTGCACTTTTAGAATTGCATTTATTTTTTTTAAAATGCAGAAAAATTTTTATAATGTATGTACTCGTCACAGAATGAAGATGTCGTATTCTAAAAATCATGAGTTTGGCTAGTAACTTTTCTATTTGGCTAGAAAATTCGTCTTGTCGTTATCTCTTAACTTGCTTAAGTTTATGTTGATTAGTTGCACTTCTGCATTATATCAATCTTTACATTCAGTTTTTTTCTTTAAAAATGCATAATTCTTTCTTTTGAGTCATTTATATTAGGTTGTTGTAAAAAAAAATGTTTTTTGACATGAAGTTAAACGTCAAAAAACGACATTATTTTTGCACCAACCGAATATTTCTTTTTGTACAGATTACTTCGAGTTAAGTCACTATTTTCAGTGACTAGCGATTTATTTTTTTTTTTATAAAAGTGCTTTTCAACTTAATATGCACTATATTCTGTGCCTCCATGAATATAAATAAAAGTTCCATTTTAAAGAAAAAGACCCACTAAACACTGTGGTCGGCTTAACATATGGTTTTAAGTTGCTTATCACAAAATAAAAAATTTCAAAATTTTAGTGAACAAAATTTTTGCCATTTCAGTCCGTTTTTCACGTTGCCCAAATCTGACCGCTTTGTTTTTGTTATTGATTCACTATTAAAAGAAAAAACTAATTGACCTCTATTGTGATGTAAATCATATTACAAAATTTCAATGTGTTAGCTGTTGAAATGAACCATATATATTAATAAAGTTTCACTTTCATGTTGTTTTTGTATACCACACTCAAAATAGCAAATTTTCTCATTTTTCAACAATCTTTGAACAGTCATAACTCAATGGATAATGGAGTTATCAAAATATATTCAGTATCATTGTTTTGTAATGATCGATTTGACTACATTAAAAGTTTTTAGGGTAAAACTTGCGGAGAATGCTCTGTTTTATGGTTGTTGTAAAAATGGAATGGAAATTTAAATTTCGTTCCGTTTCAAATTCGGTACATTTTTACATTACGTTCAACTCATCATTCACATTTGACATGTCAACTTTTATAGGTTTTCGGGTATGCTGACAAGGTTTGGGGCTGTCTATTTTGAAAGCCGTTCTTAACATGAGGAAGTTGGGGGTGTATTCTGAAAGCCATTCTTAACATGGGGAGGCTAGGGTGTTTATTCGTTGTAAGCATATCCGAAAACCTATAAAAGTCGACATTTCCAATGTAAAAATATCAACAAAGTTATACCAACTTGACTGTTTTTTGTTTAAAAATTAAATTATTTCGTTTTTGTTAATAAAATTTTATTTTTATAAAAATAAAAAAATAATAAATAAAAAATAAATAAAAAAATAAAAAATAAATAAAAAATAAATAAAAAAATAATAAAAAAATAAAAAATAAATAAAAAATAAATAAAAAATAAATAAATAAATAAAAAATAAATAAATAAATAAAAAATAAATAAAAAATAAATAAAAAATAAATAAAAAATAAAATAAAAATAAAAATAAAAAATAAAAAAAAATAAAATAAAAATAAAAAATAATAAAAAAATAAAAATAAAAAATAACAAAAAATAAAATAAAAAAACAAAAAATAAAATAAAAATAAAAAATAACAAAAAATAAAATAAAAAAACAAAAAATAAAATAAAAATAAAAAATAACAAAAAATAAAATAAAAAATAATAAGAAATAAAATAAAAAATAATAAAAAAAAAAATAAAAAATAATAAAAAATAAAATAAAAAATAATAAAAAATAAAATAAAAAATAATAAAAAATAAAATAAAAATAAAAAATAAATACAAATAAAAAAAAATAAAAACTTTTTTTTCATACAAAAAGTACAATTCTTTTCAATTACTTTCGTTTTTTTTTTGGGGGGGGGTATAATTAAAAAAAAAAGAAAGGATTAAAATGGAACGAAATTTAAATTTCCATTCCATTTTTACAACAACCGTAAAACAGCATTAGCCACAAGTTTTACCCTTTTTAGATATAATGTAAGGCTCAAATTTTGCCTCTTCTGCTAAAAATGTGTTAGACAGGTCATATTATATTACATTCATTCTTACTATATTACATATACAACCATTTTCTTTGCGTTTCTACTCTGCAAATTCATCAGGATAATCCGCTTAATTACATCAACATATAACCATTTTAATCAACAATTATGGATGAAATAATTGAAATTATAACAGCAGTGGATATACGTTTCATTAACATATCTTTGAAAGACTTATATTTAATTCATTTTATTTAATTTTTGGACAAAAACAAATTATCTTGAATAAATATGTATATTAAATAAACATTTGCATATTTTAAAAACAAATTTCCAAGATGTTCATAAAATATTAAATTTCTAATTTAAAAATTCATATTTTTGGACGAATACAAATTTTCAATAAAAATGCCTGTTAAATTTAGTATTTTAGTATTTATAATAAGAAATTCCACAAGGAATATTTTATTTAACAAAAAAGAATTTCATTTCTGTAAAGATATTTCAATGAAAGAAATCACTTCAGAATTTCTTGTCTGCTGATCTGCATTTTTGTAGATTTAAAATACAAAAACCACAGGGGCCTTATTTTTAACATAAACCGTTACTGCAGAACATATTCTTAGGCAGGAATGGGAAAAACTCAGGTTTTATGCCCCCACCCTTTTTTTTTTACACAAGGCGTAATCATTTAGCAAGGCCCGAAGGCCACTCGAGGATAAGGGTTAATGAATGTATGGTAGTCAATGGGACAATATCGTAATAATCATTAATAGTGGAAATTCGGTAAATTGGATTACTTAAGGGGACAGCTAATCAAAAACTCGTACACGTTGGACCTGAAGACAACTATATTGTAGTAAGTTGGAAAGCAGGGGAAACGGAAGAGTTTCACAGGCGTACAGGTCTAAGAAAGATTTGTTCATAGAATCTACGTTTAGGTTTAGGCTCAGATAAACAGTGGGGGAAATTTTTGATAGTGGTTACAGCTAGACATAATATTAATTCATGTAATATTAAATAATATTAAATTACATGGAAACTAGAAAATATTAATCTATAATCTACTTTTCTCCGGCTCTTAACAATAGCAATTACAGGCTATTTGCAAACCTCCAAAGAATGCTCCAGGAAAAGATTTTGTTTCCGTGAAGAAATGATATTGGAAACAAAAAAGGCATCAAATTGTTAAAGAAGCATTAGAATTGGTGTATCGCCCTAGAAGGAGATCATGATGAATAAAGTCGAACTTTGCCTAAAGGTTTGATATTTTCTTAGTTTGGCTCTGAACTTGAGTGACACGCTTAGATATATCGATTTTTCCAATTAATAAATACTATTGAGCGATGTGTTATGGTAAGTGTTTGAATTTAATTCCTAAAATGTAGGTGAAATGTGTAGAATCTAAAAAAACATCCTTAAAGCAATTTAAAATTTTCTATTTAAATCTCCACACTAACGTAATATACTTGCAATAACCCTTATCCCTGAGTGGCTTCCGGGCCTTGATAAGTGGTGACCACTGTGTAAAAAAAAAAAAAGAAATGATACCATTGAGCATGGTAACTTTCCTTTAATCCGTTTCAGTCAATAATGGAAAAAATGTCTTTACATGTTTATTACTCAGTAAAAGTGTAACAAAGTATGTCGGCTATATACAAATACAGAGCAGTGTGCAAAATGATGTCGCAGTAGGACTATAAAAAAGAAAGAGCTCGTTAGAGAAGGCGATAACGCTAGAGATGTGGAGCACATTTGAAACCTGGGTGACGTCACAACCGCAACATAGTGGAAGAATGAGAAAATAGATGGTGTTAAAAAAAAAAAAAAAAAAAAATTTAAAAGAGTCAAGTTTGACGTATTCTGCTACAACATGTTGGATCTAGGTATGTAACGTTACAGAAGTTATTTATCTCCCTTCTACAGCGGGAAGATGTGATAAGTGTTATAAAGTGGGATTGAAAAGCCAACATCCAAAAGGAGGAGCACTTTGCAAAAATTGGCTATAGGTAGTCCTATCAGCATTCCTGATAGAGGCACTTCAAGCAATTAACTAACCCCTTCACAAAGACAGAAAGATAAAGCTTGGGAGGGTGGGCTAGAAACATACAACAGTCAAAAACGAAAAAGACATTTCAAGAATGGCATATATTCCTGATTTTGGAGTCCCAACTATCCAGTAGAAATATATTTTTTTAAATACTGAAATGAAAACATTCATGGAAATGAGAGTGAAAAGGAAAACCTGAAAAACGGGCTAGTTTGATTCAAGTATCAATATATCAAACGAATTACTATTTAGGATAGACATTAAAAATTCAAGATAATTTTATGTTATGGCTATGAATTTATAAGATAAGGATTGATTATTACTGGGGTTGTTCGGACTACTATTCTCATCTTGGGTGTTATTTTCACATTTCAATCAATGTAACCAAAATACAGTTCTACCCAGCCATGGTTGGCAGAACAAGAGCATACTACCTCCATGTATTAAATATAAGATTCCATTCGAAATTCTGTGCAAACTCCCAAGTTCGACAAGATACACCTGAAGAAGGTAAGATAATATCCACTGAAACATTATGAAATAACAGTGAAGATGATGAGAACAATAGTCCAAATAATCTAAATATGAATTTTATGTTAAACTAGCCTGAGTGCCAGGCATTGCCCGGGTGTTTATAGGTGTGTGTTGAGCAAAAAATAAAAAAAAATAGGAGTAGCAAGCAGGCTGTAACACAGAGGAAAAGGAGGTGAAAAAAAAACCAACATTCTTATCGATGCGCCCACCGCGATCGTGACGTCACAGGCGGTTATACAATGTTGTTGACACAAGGTTTGAATGACTTGCAAAACAAACAGCAAAAAAAATCAACCCCTCCTTGTAGAAAAGTGCCCAGTTGAGGGTAAAGGAATTAATGATTTTTAGTCAATTTTTCAATATTTGTCGTCCAAAGGGTTGATCTTCAAAAGGATACAGATCTCATGAAAATCCATCGCCTCTGTCAAAAATTTTAGGCAGGCATACAAACATACATTTAAATAGATAGGTGAGATTTATATAATAGACTAGCGGGGGGTGGGGTACCCGGCGTAGCCCGGGTGTTTGTAGGTGTGTGTATGGGGGGGATAAGTAATAACCCTGAAACGATGTTAAAAAAATCGGAAAAACCAAAACCAAAAAAAAAAAAAAAAAAAAAACAGCGAAAAAAAAAAAAACAGCGAAAAAAAAAAAAACGCTATGTGTATAGGGGGGGGGAGTAAACTAAAGAATAAGCGAAGTAAAAAAAATAAAGAAACGTTGCCCGCGTGTCTAAAGATGTAAAAGAAAAATAGTTTTGGTCGTGAGGCTGGATTGAACCCAGGAGCCTTGACACGGAGGTGAAACAAACTCCAACCACTTAACTGTCTAGGCCAAGAGTAAGAGGAATTGATTATAGTGTTAAAATAAGGCTTATAAAGCGAGTGAAAGAGGTTTGATTGACAGAGGTCATCGCGGGAGCGTTGATGACGTAGCAGTATTTTATTTTTTTTGTTTTACTTCACATTAGCGTTTATTAAATTACGTATTTCGTTTCCTGTCTAGACATCTCTATTTGTCTCTCTCTCTCTCTCTCTCACTTCGTCTTCCTTACTCTAAAGACTGTTACTAAAAAGAAAATGGCGTTTGGCTGTTTTTTTTTTGTAAAAACTTCGATCGTTAATATTTTTTGTAAGCGTATCTTTTTTTTTTTACTTCACATTTTTGGCTTGTTATTTTTCGTTTAAAAATAGTTAGATACGATAGTTAATGTGCTAATAACTTTGGTAACGTCATAGCGTAGAAGTTCATAGTATAGCTTGTGTGAGAGTTAAATTTTTTTTTACCGATAACATTTTTAAATTTTAAATTCAGACTGCCATTAGAGCTTGCTGACATCAAGATTACGTGACATGACTCAGTTGGTTTTAAATACAAGTTGACCCAAAATAAACGGCCCCGTGTATACTTTATGTAGAAGAGTTGGCGCCCATATTTTTGGGGGCAGTTATAAATCGATTTAAAAATATGTAATGTTTAACATTAAAATGTCACTTTTTTGGGCCCCCCCCCCTGCAGAAAATCGATAAGTTGACGCACTTCTGATGGTCCTTTTGGGCTAATTTTTCAATATTTGTCATCCGGAGGGTGGGGCTTTAATATGATACCAAGTTTGTGAATTTTTGTTCCGTCGGTCAAAAGTTTTTAGCAGACACACAAACATTTTCACTTTTGTATATATAGACTAGCGAGGGGTACCCGGCGTTGCCCAGGTGTTTGGAGGTGTGTGGTTTTGGGTAAATCAAAACTCCGGGGGGGGGGGGTAAATAAAAAAATGTTTTAGTAGGTAAGTATGAGGATCGAACCCGAACCATTGAGGCAAAGTTGGAAATTAAAGTGTGAAAAAAAAAAAAAAAAAAAAAAAAAAAAAAAAGTGCAATGTTAACCATTGGGCCACCACGAAATGCTAACGGAAACACGTTTGAATTTATTTAATTACTTAGATTTGGCAGGTGCACGTTTTAATGACTTAATGAGGTCAAGTTTGACTGCGAGATAGTATTTCATTTACTGCGGGAACACTTTTTTTTATTTTTATTTTCCCAAGATGTTATAGGAAAAAGACTAACCCACACGCGGCCAGCGACAAATGTTGAATAATTATCTTCCCGAAGTCGAGCAAATTAAATAGACAGGCGAGCTCCGTTGTTAACTGAGATATTACGATTTATATGTGATATTAAAAGTTTTAAGTTGTGAACCGACCGACCGCTTCTCTGAAAAAAAGCCTTTTGTAGAGATACAGAAAAAGCGAACATACATACATTTTCACTTTTATATTTATAGATGAAATAATATTAATGGAAAAACGTTAAGTATGGTTAATACATTCCATTCTATGTTTTTGGTCATTAATAAAATACAGTGTCTCTTGTATTTTTGATTAACTCATGAAAGTTACAAAACTAAATACACAATATCATTACAAAGCGACATTTAAAAAAAAAAAAAAAAAATTTTGTACTTTACCCAATCAAGAAAATAAAAACATGTAACTCAAATTACAAATGGCATAGCACCAATTTGCTAAAATCAAATCAAAATTCCAATAATCAGAAAGATTAAATGGAATTATAAGTGAATGAAATATTTGATTGAAATTAAAAATCAGAAATGTTACAGAAATAACTGGCAACTCCTACGAAATTTTGATTTTATTAAAATTAATTATTAGCTTTAAATGACCTTTAGTAAAAAGAGAAAACATTTTTAAAAGAAATAAGAGGGGGGAGAGAAAATTAACGCTACATAACATCTGTTTAATTTTATGTCCCTGGGTAACGCCGGATAGTTCTGCTAGTTACAAATAATATAAGAAACACTGACTTCAATGCTTTTAGGTTTAATATTATCTTAAAAAAAAAAAAAAAAATTTTTAATGATTACTTGATAGATGTTAATTTCAAAAACTGACCAATCTTGTTCTATAACAAGAACTTCTACCATTACTAACCAGTGAAGAGTTACCAATTTTTTTTTTTTTTTTTTTTTTTTACACAGTGATCACAACTTATCAAGGCCCGGAAGCCACTCAGGGATAAGGGTTATTGCAAGTACATTAAGTTAGTGAGGAGATTTGCTGAAGTGTTTACTTAAGGGGGCGGTTTATTAGGAATTTGTTAACATTGGACTTGAAGACATCCAAGTTGTAGTCCGGAGGGAAGCAGGCAGACGGAACAGAGTTCCACAGGCGTGCAGTTCTAAGAAAGAAGCTTTGTTCATGGAATCCGCGTTTTGATTTAGGCACAGATATAGAGTGGGGGAAATTTTTCACAGTGGATTCAGCTAGACGGGTGTTTTTCGTGAAAGATTGGCGAGGGGGGACCAGAGATTGGAGTTCAGACGAGCATCTGCCATGGAAATAACGATAAAACAAGGACAGGCTCGCAACGTCTCTTCTGTGGGAGAGAGGTTGCAGGATAGAGAAAAGGGCATCCCCCACTAAGCCACGAAGTCTATTTTGTACTCTGTCAAGGCAGGATAGGCTGTTTTTAGCAGCTCCTGCCCAGATATGGCAACAGTATTCCATCCTTAGACGTACTTGGCTTTTATATAGATAGAGAATTGCATCAGTAGTGAGATATCTTCTCGAGCGGTAGAAGGATCCCACCATCTTTCCAGCGACCTTGGCAACAGACTTGATGTACGTGTTCCATTTCAGATCAGGAGTAAAGGTCAAACCCAGAAGCTTGTCAAAACACGGAGCCTCACCCAGACGAGAGCCATCCATCACAATTGATGCCAGCCGGGGATCAGAGCGTTGATGATGTAAGGATAGGAGTTTGGTTTTGGATGCATTAAAGGTAACCAGCCACATCTTCCCCCACTGAACCACGTGCTCGAGATCAGAGGAGAGAGAATCAGAGAGAACTTTGTCATTTACAGCCTTTGATGTGTTGCCGTAGATGGTTGTGTCATCAGCATAGATGTCAACGAATGATTTAAGTATGTGTTTAGGGAAGTCATTGATGTAGATCAGGAAGAGAGTTGGGCCCAGGATTGACCCCTGGGGGACTCCAGCATTTATATTGCAGGCCTCCGATTTTTGTCCATCGACCACTACTCTTATGAGCCTATCGAAGAGAAATGATTTAATGATTGAGAAAACATTTCCAGTTATACCGTAGCTGGAAATCTTGTGAAGTAGACCCTTATGCCATACCTTGTCAAAGGCCTTTGAAATGTCAAGAGCAATTGCCCTAGAAAGGAAGCCTTTGTCAAGAGATTCACTTATCCTGTGGGATATAACCGTCAGCACATCTGCGGTAGATCTTGCAGAGCGGAAACCATATTGTGTGTCACTAAGTAGGTTATTCCTGCTGAGGTGGTTGACTATTTCTCTATTTAATATGGATTCCAGCAACTTACTCATAACACACAGGAGACTTATAGGTCTGTATTGAGAGGGAGATGACTTATCACCTGAATTCTTAAATATAGGGCAAACTGAAGAGGTCTTCCAGGGAGTCGGAAAGCACTTCTCCTTAAGGCAGCGCTTAAATAGTTTCGTAAGTATGGGAGCAAGTTCTGGTTGAAGCTTTTTTAACACTATAATTGGGATGCCATCAGGGCCAGTTGCTTTACTGGAATCTAGGTTCTTTATTAGTTTGGCGACCTCCTGCACGGATATTTGTATGTTACCTAGCTTGTTCTGTGTTATAGGAGGAAATATGGGGAGTTGATGGCCTTCGTCGCATAACCAGAAGAGTATATCAGGCATACGACTGTGTATAGAATGGAGCCTGACCAGTAAGAGGATTGAGGATACGTATTGCATGGAGAGAAATGTAAGAACGATATGATGGATGCATAATGCGAGTCTTAAAGACAAGCTTAGGTCTATTAAGTTGAAAGGATGATTAAATCTAGATAGCATAGGGAGATGTGTGCAAAACAGGAGACTTTGTTGGCTTGGTCACTTTGAAAGAACGGGTTCTTGGGTTAGTAGATGTAGGACAGTTAAGGTAACAGAATCAGGTAGCAGGGAAGGCCAAAGAAAATACAGTTTTATCGCTTTGAAGTTATTGCTTTTTTGGTTAAGAATAAGTCAACCCCAAAAGTTTATGGTTATGGTTAAGACATTAAATGCTGGGTCAGTTAAGCCAGCTCTTTCCAACAAGTTCACCATGCACAGCAATTCAAAGCTGCTTCCATTATAAGTGGAAGCCATTCATAGTTCCAACAATAGACCCTATAAAAGTGAGGGCCCAAAATCAGTTTAGCGTCCTGCTTCACTGTTATAAGTCAGGTTTTGAGTTGACAACTGTGACGTTTCTTCCAGCCTGGTGGTGAAGCTGGATTGATGACTTCATGGATGAAGTTACCTGGGTGTCAACGAAGAGTGTGGCCAAACAAGCGAAGGCATATGGTAAGGAGAGACTTTTGGAGGGAGTGGATACTGCAGCAAAAATTGTACTGTTGGAGGACAAACTTTTGCTAGCAGACACGAAGGATGTAGTGAAGGTCAAATACCTCCAGTTTGTGTAGGTCAGTAGCCCACATAGATCAAGCCTTGCAGTCATACATACAGGAGAATAGTGCCATATGTGGGATATAGCTGCTATATATATCAGTTATAGCCCACATATTGCTTTTATACAATAAAGCATTGTCATCAGGAATAAAAAAATAAAAAATAAATAAAAAGATGACTTTGTCTGTTTTAAAGACAAATCAAAACGTTTTAGTTTATTTAATGTAAAAATAAATAGATTGGGGAGAGGGTCTCATTCACAATTAGTGAGTAAATTCAATCGAAAACAAAAAAAAAAAAAAAAAAAAAAAAAAAAAGGAAAAAAATTACTACAAAAATTGCTAACTCGACTCCAGATATCTCAAAAGCAACAGCTATTGTGATTAATCGAAGACAAGTTGCAACGATATCCATTAGATTAGTTACAAATCCCCAAAAAGATTTTTTAAAGTTTGAAGATTTTCTACCAGTCGCATAGCAAGCAGAATATTGAATGAGAGACCCAGTTTCAAAAGGTCGAGGTAACCAGAGTCTGACCTAGATTTTCGTCACTACCAGATGAGAAAAAAAGAAACAGGGACGATATTTTTTATGCCGCATTTATTTGAGCTACCCATTTGATATGTTATTTTTCCCCCCACTAATGTCATCATTTTACATAACAAAAAAAAAAAAAAAAAAAAAAAAAAAAAAACCCTGCCACAAGGGTTTATGTGATGGATAGACCAATAGCTAAATTATGAATACATATATAAACACCCACTAAAAAAAAAAAAGTCAACACCCTTCCCCTCACACAGAAAAAAAAGTAAATAAAATAGCAATTCTTTCCCTTTAATCGGAAACATCTCTCTTGAAATGTGCAAACTAAAGCATAAAATGTTTTTTGGGGTTTTTTTTTTAACGGTATATGCACCCTTTTTAGGTTATTTATGCCGAATCCAGTAATTTTAAGTTTTGTTCCAAGTTTTTTTAATATATCTTCAAATACTTGTTTCAATGGAGTTTGGTTTGGTTGTTTTGTAGAAGAAAACTTCTTTTTTGTTTAGGACCTTGCAGAACATGATTGAGTTTTGCAATGGGGAAGGAAAAAAACAATTATAATCAATGTTTGGCGTATTTTTTAGTCAGGAAGCCAGTGCCTTCAGACAGCCTGATCTGGTAACACAAGAACCATTGAGGAACTTTTACACTTTGCAGGGAGAGAGTCGGCATATTCTAATGCCCCATCGACAAGGTCACATAAAAGTAGGAGTGAGGAATCAACAGTTACAAGGTTGCTGAAAGTAAACCTAACGCCTTACCTGACGAATAAAGTGTGACAAAGAAACCAATACCACCTCAAAAAAAAAATGCAAGGAAATCAAAATAAATAACTTATTTAAAAAATTTGCAATGAAGAAATCACATTTATTTTAGGTACAAACAACATGGAATAAATAACTTTCAGCCAGTTAGTTGTTCCATTTGAAGGTTCTTGATAAGGAACAAAAAGTATCTAATTTGATTGCCACCCCAACACTTTTTCACTGCAACCTCTCACAGACGTGATGTTAGTCTTTTTTTATAAATATTATTATGGCATGTGTTTTTCAGAATTGTCCAATCTTTCCCCTGCTTCTTTTGTTCCAGCTCGTTTGTCTAGTGGTCTTCAATTCGCTCTTTTGATACCTCATTGTTAACTTTCTATTCCAATAGTTTCTTTCCAAGAAATGCCGGCTTATGGAACTCTTCCTGCTGACAGTCTTCCTCCTAGCTATAGTTTTGGTCTTTTCAAGATCAATGCTATAGAAAAAAAATCTTTGCGATAATCATGTTTTATTCTTGTTAGCTCCTTACATTAAATGGCTTCACACACACACACCTCGTCTGGACCAATTAAAAAAAAAAAAAAGTCTGGAAATAAAGCCACGAGTAAAGAGAATACTTGATTATTACTGAAGAATGAATATTATAATGAATAAGTACATCTACACTAACTTATCCAGTAGTTAATTGAATATTATTTCCACTCGTGGAACCTCATTGAAATTCAATTTTTGTTAATTTCCTTTCATTTTTTTTTTCCAAATTGCATACAGTTTATTAAATACCTATATGTTTATGTAGTATTTTTTTCCAAATTGCATAGTTTATTAAATACCTATATGTTTATGTAGTATTTTTTTTCCAAATTGCATAGTCTATAAAATACCTATATGTTTATGTAGTATTTTTTTTTCCAAATTGCATACAGTTTATTAAATACCTATATGTTTATGTAGTATTTTTTTTTTCAAATTGCATACAGTTTATTAAATACCTATATGTTTATGTAGTATTTTTTTTTCAAATTGCATACAGTTTATAAAATACCTATATGTTTATGTAGTATTTTTTTCCAAATTGCATAGTTTATTAAATACCTATATGTTTATGTAGTATTTTTTTTTTAATCTTTACTCTTACTAACAGTAAAAATGTATTTTATTAAAATTGGAATGACGTTTACCACATTTCCTTAAATCTGACAGTTTCATAATAGCACTATGACATAAAATTTTGAACAAAAAATTAATAAATTTTCGGCTTCCGGTATACTAATGTAGGGAGGGGGAGAGGGATTGTTCTTCAATAAAACTGTCCAAATCCTAATGCAATTTTTACTAAATCATTGATAAAATCATTTTAAAAGGTATGTAGTAAGAAAGTTTTTAACAGGATTCCGGTTTGTAGATTTTTACTTCATTTTGTTGCACGATGACCAAAAGCTGTACTTCTCTAAGCAACACTAATTTGAACAAAAATACCTGTTCATGCTAAATCTCTCTTAACTCAATCACCTGGACACTAAAGACATTTACACTAAAACAGGAAAATCATCAACCCAGTATAGAACTAGAAATGATGAAACATTCATAACCATTAGGTTGACAGTTCAAATCAGCCTCACTCCATATCATTTTTGTTAAAGACAGCTGATTTTTTATAGTTTACTCATTACAAAACATTAGTAAAATATTATTCAATACAATGTACGGACTAAAATAATATAGGGTGTTTCTTTTTAGAGGCGGCAAACTTTAAACTGACAACTGTTTCCTTTAAGTGCCAATTTGAGAACTATTACTTATTTTGAGTTCAGCTTGGTTTGGCACTTCATCATGAAGAGACTAACATATACGCAGCGTTTGCAAATTGCAAGTGATATGATCAATTTACTGAAATATTTGATGAATAATTTTATGAAATTTACCTGTCAACTGACCACCTTGTTCGTGTGATTTAACCCCATTAGATTTTCTTTAGAGATATGTAAAGCTTGATGTCTACACTGATAATCCAGACAATAGACCACTTTGGAGACAACATTCTATGTGTTTGCCGAAATACAGCCTAATTTAATGAGTATAGTTGTGAAAATTGAACCTTTAGGTTACACTTCATATGCGTGAAATTGTATTTAAAATTATAAATGACAAAAGTTAATCTTTGGAATAAACCTTTGGAATGAATCTTTCTTGTTAGCTCCTTACATTAAGTGGCTTGTCTGGAGTGATTTCCATAAAAAATAAATAAAAACATTTGTATAATAAAAATATTTTTCTGTGATTTAATTTAAAGTTCACCACCTCTGAAAAAACTTATATTTATCATAATATAAAAATTGATTTTTGTTTGTTACATTGAAAACATTACATTTCCTCATAAGTTACATATTTTTTAAAACGCTAACAGAAAAATTCCATTTTCACAAGTAAATATTGCTTTACGCTCAATAAAAATATATATAAATATTCAGTAAATAGCACACAATATTTGAGATATGTTAATTTCCATCTTTACCTAACTTCTATCACATTATAGCTCATACAAGAAAAAAATATTGGTACTTTTGAAGAAAAATAATATGCTACTTAGTATTTATATGAGAGAGTAAGTAACTATGATGAATGTATTAGGTTGTGAGAAAACGATACTTTTATATATGATTTCTGAGAAACGATGTTACTTTTGTAATTTCTGAATTGATATATAGAGCCATGTTATATCATTTTCAAGTGCGTTTTTCGCTCTATCAAATCGTGTCATTTGTTACCATTCTCAATCTCTTCATATTTTTGTAGGCTTTTCGACAGTATGGACAAATTTCAAATCTGCACGATTTTCTTGTTCCAGTTTAAACTAGGCCGAAATACAGCAGAGACAGCTTGTGTTTGGCCCAGGAACCACTGATGAACGTGTGGCACAACGGTGGTTCAAGAAATTTCGCAATGGTGACAAAAGCCTCAAAGATGAAGATGGTTGCGGCCGGCTAACTGCGATTGATAATGAACATTTGAAAGCCTTAATTGAAGCTGATCCTCGCAAAGCCACACGAGAAGTTACTGTTGAACTCGAGGTCAGCCACTAAACAGTCAATTGCCATTTAAAACAAACAGGGAAGTCAAAAAAGTTGGATAAATGGGAGCCGCATGAACTTAATGATAAAAAAAAAAAAAAAAAAGTCATTTTGAGGTGCCTTCTATGCTCCTTCTGTGCAACAAAAACAACCCATTTCTCAAGCGGATTGTGACATGTGATGAGAAGTGGATCTTCTACAACAACCAGCGATGTTTGGCACAGTGTTGGATCCTGGAGAAGCTCCACAACACTTCCCGAAGCTGAAATTGCACCAAAAAGTTATGGCGAATATTTGGTTGTCTGCGGCCGGTCTTATCCATCACAGCTTCTTGAATCCGGGCGAAACGATTACGGCAAAGAAGTATTGCCAACAAATTGACGAAATGCACCAGAAGCTCCAATGTATGTCCCCGAGATTGGTCAATATGAAGGAACCAATTCTCCTCCATGACAATGCTTGTCTGCATGTTGCTCAACTGACTCTGAACGAATTGGGCTATGAGACTGCCTCATCTGTCATATTCACCAGACCTCTCGCCCACTGATTATCACTTTTTCAGGCATCTCGACAACTTCCTGCACAAAAAATGCTTCAAAAGCCAAGATGATGCTGAATCAGCCTTTAATGACTTCATCGCTTTCAGAACTCCGGATTTCTATGCTAATGGGATAAATAAACTTGTTTCTCGTTGGCAAAAAATGGGTCAATTCTAATGGTTCTTATTTCAATGAATAAAGTTTATCATGAAAGGAATTATGATCTTTTGAAGTTGAACGTCAAAAAAAACAAAAAAAAAAACGACATTTTTGCACCAACCTAATACATATTGTTTCAAGCTAAAATAATTCACTTTGAATTCTTACCAAATACCCTTTATGCCTACTGTTTTGCAAATTATCAAAAAGAAAAAGTTTTAAAAAACTGTTTTCATGTTATGTTAATTTCTTTAAACTTATAAAACACACATTTCACATAAATCCTTTAAATTTATGTGAAATCCAAACTTGGGCTGTTTACAATTTTATGCACACAAAGATTTTGGTATTGTTTGTTATCAATATCAGAGCTTCAGTGTTTGGTCTAAAAGGACTTAATTTCTCTTTATGTTTCTTCCTGGTGAAGAAATATACATGCAGATGTATGTAAATATGACAGAGATTTTGCCTCTTTTTTAATTTGATATATTCCATCATGTTCGATTTGTATTTTTTATTCATCCGGGCATTTGATCATTTGATATATTTATTCCTTGTTATATTTTAAAAGTATACATTTTGTTAAATTAAAAATTGGTGGAGGATTTGTGCAAGAGAAAAAAAAATATGGCTACATTTTAAATATTTGTTTCATGTATTTTGATATTAAATACAGATTATAATTATTAGTTGTATTAAAAAGATACAGAACCGGGAAAAGGGTGTACAGCGCAAAAGAACCAGGAAGAGGGCGCACAGTGCCACAGAACAAGGGAGAGGGCGCACACATTTTTTTCTTTAAAATTCACTTTGTAGAAGTGTATTTGTGTCGCTGACATCAAATGTTTTGTCACAAAGGTAATTAACCTAATTAAAATGTTTTTTGCCAATTAAATTGAGAATATTGAATTTTGTTTCAGTGCGAGTTTCAAGAAAAATGTTGATTTAGCAAGAATACTAAGTAGAGATGGGATTGTCCGACACGTTACAGATAAGGGTTACGGCAGTTACACTATTATTTTCCCAATGTGTTCTTTTTAAATACATGGTAACTGAATAGATTATTTGACTCTAAAACATGTATAAATTTATGCAGATAAATATAAATTATTATTGAAGTTGAGGAGATCAAATTTAATAGGACAAAAAAAAATTAAACAATATGTCACAAATATATTAGTGCATAGTTTTTAGTGCAAAAATAGTAAATGTAGTAAAGTTTACTTCAATTTTAACTTGTGGTATCTTGGTTATAAAAAAAAAAACATTTCAATCATTCTCCAATAAAAATCATTTCAAAATACACCTGAAGAAGGTTGGAGGTTGTATCGGCCAAAAGCTGACAATAACACCCCAGATGAAAACAGTTTGAACAATCCAAATAAAAATTATCAATCTTCACCTCAAAAATTCAGAAATAAATTTGATCTAAATGGACGGTTTGACAAAAATTTAGAAAACATTGGACTTGAAAGCTATCATATTGTAGTAAGTCAGAAAGTAGTCCATGATATCATGTTCTATAGACTGGTAGCTTTTTGGAAGAAATATTGTTCATAGAAGTTATATTTAATTTCTTCTTTTTATTTTATTTTTTTTACAAGGAAATCATCACTAAGGCCTCAAGGCCACTCAAGGATAAGGATTAATGAATGTAAGGTGGTAGTTTAGTAATCGTTAATGGTGTATAATTTGGATTATTTAAGGGGGCGGTTTAATAAGAACTTGTTTACATTGGATTTGAAAGTTACCATATTGTAATCCGATACGAAGCAGACCAATGGAACAGTGTTCTACATGCGGGCAGTTCTAGGAAATCTGTGTTACATGTTTCGTTGTTGAGATACACAGAAGAAGAAAGGATGATTTATGATGGTGGCAGCTAGACAAGTTTTTGCTATGAAGATTTTACAGGAAAGAGAGAACCAGAGATTGGAACTCAGTTGAGACTTTCTAGAGTAAGTGATTTGTGACAAACATAATATGCAATTTATTCATCTATATATATAAAAGCGAAAATGTATGTATGTATGTATGTATGTGTGTCTGATAAAAACTTTCGACAGACAACGAAAATTCACAAACTCGGTATCATATCGAAGCCCCATCCTTCGCTCAAAAAATATCGAAAAATTGGCCAAAAACGTTCATTTTGTTCACCCCGAAATCGACAATTTTCGACAGGGGGGGGGTCAATAAAAACAGTCTTCTCGTGACGACGAGCGGTTCTACGCATGCGCCAGATGACGTCATGACCTGATTTACTTTAAATAGTTGAAAAACTGAACAAATTTCATGTACGTCGCGTTAGGTCAGTCGATTAGCGCGTTGGTTCATTATCTAAATGTTTTGGGTTCGAATCGTGGTGTGAGATGTCTTTTTTTTTTTTTTTTTTTTTTTAAATTTAAATATTGAACCAGTGTTATTTAAGCCATTTTTCATGTAACGTTCGTTTTTTTTTTTTTTTTACTTCGCTTATCCACCCCCAACTATACATCCAAAAACACCGATTTTTTTAAATTTTAATATCGAAACAGGCTTATTTAAGCCATTTTTCACGTGTTCGTTTTTCTGTTTTCATCGTTTGTTTACCTTACGTTAGTTTTTTTTGTGTTTTTTTCCCCGCTTAAGTTTTAACGTTGTTTTCTTTTTTTACTTTGTTTATAACAAACAAATCTGCTCATTGACATTGTCGTCATAACGCTCGATTTCCGTGCGCGCACCTGTCAATTTGGTTCTTACTTAAATAAATTCAAACATCTTTCAGTAACTCATTCTGGCTGGCCGATTTTATTTTCAAACTTCCCTCAGGGCTTCAGGTCGATCCTACCCCCCCCCTCCCCCGGTTTCTTTTTTATTTAACACCACACACACCTCCAAACACCCAGGCAACGCCGGGTATCCCCGTTAGTCTATAATATAAATCTCATCTGTCTGTTTAAATGTATGTATGTAAGCATGTATGTATGTATGTCTGCCTAAAACTTTCGACATAGGTGACGGATTTACAAGAGATTGGTATTGTTTTCTACAGGAAGAGGTCTCTTTTTTCAGATATTCTTGAAAGTCATCCCTTCTTTTCAATTGACTAGCCTTAATTAAAACCTTCACTACTTCCGGTTTGGCGATGGATGCAACAGCAAAGACGTCACGTTTTTTTCCTCCTTCGCAGTATGGATTTGAGCCTGCCTGCCTAGTACTACTTTTTTTTTTAGCTCAATACACACCTCCAAACACCCGGGCAATGCCGGGAACCCAGGCTAGTACGTTTATAAATGAGTTATCAAAAACAAACAAGCAACAATAGTGACTAATCTGTAAATTAGTTAAACTTCAAGAGCAAGGAATTATGATACTAGTGCCACTTTGTGTAAATGTATCTACTATTCATTCTACAGATCTTAAATATTAATGGTACAATAAAGATAATTGACAAACAATGAATTAATATGCATCTAACAATACACATAATATTAAAGTCACTTATAGACGGGGGGAGGGGGTCCTCTGAACATCAAAGGCAACAGAGTATAAGCCATTGTTGAGATGGCTTGTTCCACATTTCTAATCCACTGCATCCTCCCAGGACTGACCTTACCCTTTGAAAAGGGTTAGTTTATTCAGGACTTTACGTTGCGAGTGAAACAGTCGCATTTGCCAGTGATTTTTCCAAGTGGTGACTTGAAATAATAAAACGTTTATCTTTTAGCGATTGTATTTCTTTCAATGACGATCTTCCAAAGATCATTACAGAGTAAAAAATATTTCCAACCTTCATTTTCTTTTTTAATAATACGACCAAAGTCAAATTATTTAACCAATAAAAGGTTTAATAGAACATCCTCTTTTTTCCCAATGGAGACTGCTTAAAAAAACATTTGAAGACGTTCAAAATGTTTATATCTACAAAGACTTGGGTGCATATTTAGAATTACACTTAAAAAAAAAAAAATAAATTTTTAAAAAATACAAAAAAATTTTTATGATGTATGTACTTGTCCCGGAATGAAGATGTCATATTCCAAAAATCATATGGATTCGGCTAGTAACTTTTCTATTTGGCTAATAAACAAAAATATCTAATTGTCAAATGTGAACCAAGGATAAATTTGTTTGTAGAACCCTGTTACTGCTCAACACCTGAGGCAACCCTTCAGGGTTGCTCAGGTACATTTTGCAGACCAGAAAGTTTTTCTTATAGAACGTTGGCATTCTGGTTTTCCAGAGAGACATAAACAGTGGCAGCAGAGAGTCCGAAATAGGCAACATGGCCAAATATAGGTCCTCTTTTTTGGGGGTTAGTTTACTGCTAATCACCTGAGGCGCCTCTACTGGAGAATGCTGATAGAGCTGCCCAAGTATTTTTTTTTTTTTTTTTTTTGCAGACTAGAGTGCACTTCCTCTAGAGTTCTGACTTTTTAGATTGCAGTTTCCGACCCTTGTGTCACATAATTCTCCCATGGAAGGAATATAAACATTATGACAAGTTTCTTGCTCTCCTGGGGCTAGGAGCAAAGTGTAGTATCTGTTCCAATAAACTACACTTCATGTTTTGTCTTTGGTCAGTGGAAGACATCCTTCTAGACTAAGGCAATTTTTATTTTTGTCTAAATCCAGAGGGCTCTATTTTCTTGGGAAGGAGAAGGCTGAACCTTCCCTACATCAAAAATTGATTGTATCTAAATCTGCCCTCATGTCTCTGATAGAGACATAACATTGACAAAATTGATAATTTATTAAACGCATACAAAGGTTGTCAGCATTTACTAGAAGAGGAGAGATTATTAAATACCGACTTTATATTTATTAAATAAAAATGGAAATCTTTTGCCTCTATCCTGGAAGGGACGTTGCAAGTCTATCTGTGCTCTATCGTTATTTTCATGCAAGGTGCTTGACCGAGCTCAGCTCCAATCTATGGTCCCACTCCCTTGTAAAGCATTTGCAAAAATACTCGTCTAGCTACAACAACTGTCAACAATTTCCATCACTATATGCCTAAAATTGTCCTAGAACTGTTCGTATGGAATAAAATACCGCAGGGCTGCTTCTCAGCTGACTATAACAGTTGTTCTCAAGTCTAATATAAATAAGTTCTTGTCGAGTCGTCTTCTTACATAATTAAACACTATAACAACTTTCACCATTACTGATCATCACAATGTCGTCTCACCGCCTACCTAACACTCATTAACCCTTATCTTAGATTGACCTCCGACCCTCGAGAAAGAGGAAAAAAGAAAACTTTGCACGCATAGGCATACGATAATAATAATAATAATCATTATAGTTCTGGATGACAATTATCATGACAATTATAATTCCTGATAATACTGATTATGTAATCATCAATATAATACTGGTTGATAAATTATTTTAATACTGGATACTAATAAACTTATAATTAATAATGGATCTTGGATTTTACAAGGATAACAGTACATCGATACGAGTAGAGTATGAAAACTGGGAAAGCTATAAATAACAAAAAGGTCAGCTGATCAAAGCAAACGCTACACAAACAGCCATATATGTATATAATACATACACACATGTGCATGTATTATATATAACGAAACACATCCAAAATATGTTAATAGTTAATATTATAAACAAAGTGAAAATTTATGATCAAGTATGACAAAAGGGCATCGTGAATGGTGTCAAATATAACCTTCAACAAAATCTTCATTGACAGTAGAGTGGATATACGTTGAACATTTTTTACTTCCATATTTGAAATGTGAACGAAAAGAAATAGGTTGAACTTTGTAATAATAAATTTACATTTTTCATACGACTACACCAATAACAGCTACATAATCATGTGAGGAAAGCCGTGCATCGGAGACAAGAGCCACGACTACTGGACTATCCAGAATAATTAGGAAAACAACACTCACGTTTTGTCATGGCATTATATATATATATATATATATATATATATATATAAGATTAATGAAAGAATCATAGCAGAGTGATCGATTAAGAAAATTTCTAAATTAAGAACGTAAAATTTATTCATGTGTTATAGAAGGTCAAAACATCGATACCGTCGGTTTTTCCGGGAGACATATAGAAACTGAGAGTTCGCCATAGGCGACGTGACCAAATATAGATCCTCCTTGTTTGGATTTGAAACCGACGGTATTGATGTTTTGATCTTATATAACACACACACACACACATATATATATATATACACTAGAAAACACTATTATTGAAACATACATTTAAGATGGAAAAAAAAGACATATATATATATATATTATAGAAAAGTGAAAGTGTGTGTGTGTGTGTGTGTGTGTGTGTGTGTGTGTGTGTGTGTGTGTGTGTGTGTGTGTGTGTGTGTGTGTGTACGTGTACATTTCCCTACGCAATAACTGTCAATTTTAAGCCTACAGACTCGAAATTTGATATACAGGTTACTGAGATTTGGGAAAATAAATGTGATCGGTTTTCGAGCAGAAATTTTGCGATTAAGGGGTCAAAGTTCAACGATTTGACCTTTGAGAACTCTACCAAACTCCTCCTACAATTTTGGGTATAAACACTTGAAATTTTAGATATAGATTCCTTGGACATGTATCTAACTTAATAACTTTATTTTAGCCCTAAAAAATAAATTTGAAGGGGTCATAATAGGGGTCAAAGTTAAAAACAATAGACCTTTTATTTTTTTTTTATTTTTTTTGCTCAGCATACACCTCAAAACACCCGGGCAACGCCGGGCTGAAATGCTAGTGTGTATATATATATATATATGATTAGGAAAACAACACTTAAAGAATTTGGGCTGAAACCTCTAGTTTGTTATATCTTTGCAAGTTATGACGATTATGCGATCCACTTTTTGGCTTTCGGGCTAGGATCAAGATGTATGACCTGTTCTGCACAGGCTTGGTAAAAGAGAATCGTTCTGGGACTAAGAAGTTTTTATTTTTGTCCCAATCTAGAGTGGTCCTTGTACTTGGCCTTCGGGACAAGATCAAAGTGTAGTATCTGTTCTTCAGATGCTGCACTTCAATTTCTTGTTCTGTCAGTGGAGGAGAAAGCCTTCACGACTGAGACAATTTTTATTTTTGTTCCTTTCTCCACGTTAAAAAACGACCCTGGTGTCTAACTGTCCCGTGGGGAGGCATTGTAAATAGGAACCAACTTTGTGATGGTTCTCGAAGGGAGACAAGTAAATGGGAATCAGTTTGAATTAGGGTTTAGGCAAAGTCCCGATTTATCTGCTTCCTCATGGGGGTAGTCAAAAAAAAGTCGGTTTAATAGGTGAAGAATGGAGGGGAGGAAGTATCCAGATCCTCAAAATAAAGCCTTTGGATTTGAGACAAAAATAAATATTGATCCAGTCGAAATTTCTTTCTCTGATCGAGGTCAGATAATATACTTTAAAATATTTATTTGCACAAAATGAAAATTATATTTTAACAGTTGAACAAATTAGACAGAAAGCCATTTAAAAGTGGCAAAACTGATGTCGTTGATCAGGCCATCCTTCGTCACCATGCCTATTCTTTTTAAACTAGAATTATCAATCACTATAATACCACATTTACTCCAGGGTCGGTCCCACTTCGCAACCTATGTAAAATTAAAAATACAAACCGTTTCAAAAATCCGTTTTTATTACGAAATTAAATTCACCAGTATGCATTTCCGTTTCTTCGTAAAGAAGTCGACATTTTAATCATTGATAGATTGAGAAAAACACGAACGGATTACTTCCTGATTTTTTCGAAATTTTAAAGGAATTTTAAAGAAGTAAACGCTCATTTATTAAAATTTTATTCAATAATTTTATAAAAATGAAAATAAGAAAATGATAAGTTTATAATAATTTGGTTAGATTTATAATTGAACTACTAAACGATAACAGAATAATTAAATTTAACTTTCAAATTTTTTTTTTTTTCTTTTAGAGGCTTTCTCCAAAACTTTCTGCGGTCCTGTCTGTACTGAACGAAAACAAAAAAAAATTAAAACTTTCCTCTTATGTTTTTTATTAAAATATATATAACACCTCATTTCAAATATATTTTTATTATCAAAGTCCAAGTAACTTTCTTTCTCGTCCAGAACAATATAAAACCTTTTGAAAACCTTCGTCAACACGGTGGTTCATTTTAACAAAAATATTAATTTAAAAGATACGGATTAGTAATACACACAAAAAATATGCATATTTTACTTAAAATAGGGAACTAGGCACATAACTAACGGTGTGTAAAACATTAAAATAAATATTTCCTAATTGATATTAAAAAAGCAAAATGATATCAAAAGTAGTTGACAGTAACTGAATTGACGGAATAAACAGTATTATTGCTCGCATGAGAGAATGGTTTCATGATGAATGAACATATACCACCATACCACAAAAGGATATGGTGCTTAAGAATGAGAGAATGATATGAGAACCAAACGTATACTACACTACTCTCCCAAGAAGGGGGGGGTCATGTCTGAGATGATCAAATCATACCTTCTCAAAATGTACGTAAATGCGTGGGAGGATAATCTCATGAGAACAGTTACTGCACTACTTACACCTGAATTGAGCATTAGTCCAAAATAGTCAACTGAATTAAGTATTCAAAGCTAAAATAGTAAATTAAGAGAAGTAACAGAATTTTGCTTTCATACGGACAAGTAGTAAATATCGATTACTAAGAAACAATAACAGAGACAAATAGCGACAGAGACAAATAGCGACAAATAGCGACAGAGACAAATAGCGACAAATAGCGACAGAGACAAATAGCGACAAATAGCGACAGAGACAAATAGCGACAAATAGCGACAGAGACAAATAGCGACAAATAGCGACAGAGACAAATAGCGACAAATAGCGACAGAGACAAATAGCGACAGAGACAAATAGCGACAAATAGCGACAGAGACAAATAGCGACAGAGACAAATAGCGACAGAGACGACAGAGACAAATAGCGACAGAGACGACAGAGACAAATAGCGACAGAGACGACAGAGACAAATAGCGACAGAGACGACAGAGACAAATAGTGACAGAGACAAATAGCGACAACAGTGACAACAGAGACAGGAAACTTACTGAAAAAAATGTGATTATCAAATTAAATTTGCCTATCGTTTTTTTAAAAATCGATTAAAAATTAAATTCAAATACAATTCTCATTAATTCTTTAACATTTTAAATTAATTACCATCGATTTTATTGTCAATATTCATTACTTTAATTAAATGCGAATATTAAAATTTAAATATTAATACTTAAAATCGGACCACTTATAGTTCACTTTTATCGATTTTATTTGGAGGAAAAAAATCTCATTGCATTAATAAAATTATGAAAACTTCGTGTGTATGTACGCATTTCTTATGTTAAGATAACTTTGATAATTAGACCCTGAAATTTTTAAATATTTACTATTCATTAATAACAGTTTTCAAAAAAAAAAGAAAAAGAAAAAAAAAAAAGTCTATTAAAAAATCATTTCATAAATGTTGCTTTTTCGGGGGGGGGGGCAAAATTAAAATACGAAGTTGTCAATTTTAACAATGAGAAATATTTTTTTTAACATAGAACTCTCTCTCTCTCTCTCTCTCTGTATGATTTATGTATTTATTTTTTTATATAAAAAAAAAAACACTACATCAAGTTTATATGATAAACTTATAATGAAATTTATTAGAAGTGGTGGTAACGCCCCCATTTACCGACACGACACCATATTTCTATTTGATTATTATTATCATTATTATCGACCTGAATTATATTCTCAGTATTCAAACATATTTAAATGTGTTCTTTTTCGTGTACATTAATAATAAATGTGGAATGTGCAACAACTATTTTAAAATGAAAATAAAATGGAAACATTATGAAATCTTCACAAAGTATAAAGAACTGGTAGTGGTACAATGTAGTAATTGGCCCGACTTGGGTTAAAAATAAATTTAAAAAACACAAAATAAAATCATTACGTTTCTGTTTTTACATGGAGATTGATAATCTGAATTCTTCGGACTGCTATCCTTATCTTGATCGGTAAAAAGATACACCTGAAGAAGGTTGCGTTATCGACCGAAACGTTAATAGTAGCCCATTTAAATAATACAAAAAAGAGCATGATTGTCAATCTTAGACAACAAGTATTATAATAAGACGAAAATAAAATTACAAAAAAAAAAAAAAAAAATTACGATTGGGTATGACTTCATATTTTTAATTAAAAAAAAAATAGCGTTGATAATCAAAATGATTTTAATACTTAAATTAATAATTAGTAATTATAATTAGATAATGTTAGTATTCCTACAGTTCATGGATTTTGTTAAAAATATAATAACGTTATTATTTAGAAACTTATTAACATAGAGAGAAGGGCTTTGTTAACTATTCTGTACTTTCATCTAGCAATTTAATAAACAAAAAATACCGTAAAAATTGAATTTAATTAAAAATCGAACAATTAGAACGATGCGTAAACTGCAGAAGTACAATTATGTTTACCGAGAAGAAGAAGCACTTGTCAAAATAAATTATGTCGAACTTAAGCAGTAGCAAACGCTCAGATTCGAACTTTGAACTTCTGGACAAAACAATAGAAACATCATGTAACGTTTTGAAAGTAACACACAAAATACATATTGTTTTAAAATACTTAACTATAAAAAAATGAAGAGTTGTCATAAAATATATTTTGCAAAAATAGATACAATTGATCACCTATTTTTAATAGTTTAGCTTTCTCACAATCAGTGGTCATAAAATCGGGGTGTAGTCTATTTTGGAATCAACTACTTAAAATGATCCCCGACTTTTATACGTCAAAACAACTTGTAGTAAAGGTACGTAATTTAAAAGACGATGTTGAACGGTGTATTTTTTTCGCATTGGTCGGACTACTATTCTCATTTTGGTGGTTATATTTAACGACGTTTCAGTTAATGTAACCCCTGATCATCTTCGAGTGGACCTTTCAAAATTGGGAACCTAAATTTAGAACTAAATCCTTTATTTTAATTCACAGAGGTAGATTGTTCTCATTTTTTCAACCATAACTGGTAAAGTGTTTAATGTATGTTAGTCTTGATTATCGCTTGTAAAGATTGAACCGTCCATCTTCAGATAAAGTAATCGTGAAAATTTCGTTCGGGCAAAATGTGGTACCTGTTTTACATCACCTTTGTCCGCAGTCAGCGACAGAGAAATTCTTCAAGACTGAGGCAATTTCTATGTTTGTCCCAATGCTGAAAACGTACACAACTTTGATCTTTATAATAAAAAAAATCAAATTTATTAATGTATAAAACACACCCCGACTTTATGATCACCTCCAAGTAATAAAGTGAATACAATCGACAATCCAACGTGTTTATTTACATTCTAAATATAACTTTTCGTATTTAACCTACATCGACATTTTTTTTATACAAGCACAAAAAGTTGTATGGTCAACTAATTTTCTATTTATAACAAAACAAATGAATTACAAAGAGGGATCAGTTTATAAAGCCTGAAGTAATCACAACAAACCCTCACTTTTAGTCAA
Source organism: Euprymna scolopes (assembly GCF_053919585.1). NCBI lineage: Eukaryota > Metazoa > Mollusca > Cephalopoda > Sepiida > Sepiolidae > Euprymna > Euprymna scolopes. The sequence continues at coordinate 13,342,388 of NC_136507.1, read as the reverse complement.
TCAGTGATAAAGATGCAATTTTTTTAAAAAATAAATTTAATTTCTTAATGATCAAATTGTGTAACCGAAGAGTTTTAATTAGTTTGATATTAAATATTTGCACTTTTTTGTTGTCCCAATATAGTTGCCTATCCACGAGGGAAGAGTTAGGTCGGGTTTTAATGTGTGTAAGGATGTGTGATCCAGCTTCCCAAAAAATGGGGCACTCTGGGTTGGGATAAAAAATTGACCTCACTCTAGAGGGATTTTATAAAAAACATACATTTTGATTTCAGTCCAAAAGAAATTTCATAGTAATATCTTGAACTTTTCAACTTTAAGATGGTCATTTAAGCATTATCTTAACCAAATCAATTCTATTATTGCAACGATTTTGTTTAATAATTTAATGACAGACGATAACGTAATAATATAGAGTAATTATCAAATATTATTTTGTCATTAAATTATTAATTGAATCTGAACCAAACTGTTATAAAACTAGAAGTAATTAATATTTCAATGGCAGCCATTTTAAAGCTGAAAAGTTCAAGATAACCATTAACCTAATTAATAAAATAATGTCGCTTGCTCCATTATCATAATTTACTGAAGAGTAAAAATAGTGCGTTTCAGTTTTCAGAAAGCCATCTTCCCAGGCATTACCTCATTCGAAATAGAGTGGATTTGGATTGAGCAAATAAAGTCAATTAAAATCGGAAAATGAAGCAATTTGTTGTTCTATTTACTTTGCCTCCCTACAAGGGCAGAGTTAGTTAGACACTAAGATCGTTTTTTAATCTGGAGCAAGAAACAAAATCGTCTCAGTCGTGAAGGATTTCTCCCTAACCGAGAACAATTTACCAATGAACACTCACATTAAACTCCAGCGCTCGTGGAGAGGCAAGTAAATACACAATTACTTTCACTAATATTGTAATTCGAGAACTTCTGACTTGGAGAAAAGTGTAGTATATGTTCGGATACTAAACATTTCTTATCCTCGGTCATTGAAGATCTTTGTAGACCGAGGTAACTTTTAGTGTTCACTCAACCAAAACTTTGGGGAGCTGGTCTTCTCTACATTAAAACGGATCTGGTATGTAATCGTTCTTATTCTGATAATTAAATTGTTTGTTAGTATATTCATATGCTTTTTTAATGTAATAATTTCATAAATTCATTATTTTAAAACGGCGGATACACGTGAACAAGTATTTTTTAATCTATGCATGCGTAAAAATAGTTTCTCTTATCTTAAACGCTTGAATTTTTTTTATTTTTATTGTTGATCTAAGTAGACTTTCGTTGTTAGCAATATATAGAAGAAATTTAAATGCTATTTAAAAACAAGTTTTAAACAAATCAAAAGGTTGCATCCAAAAGTAGGAATCCCGGAATCTGAACAAATCAATGAAACGAAGTTTGAAAAAAAAAAAAAAAAAAAAAAAAAAGAAGTTTTTGTACGGTTTCAGCGTACTAAATTCATTAAAACTATTCATTGTGATTTTTAAAAAAAAATACATTAAATATGTAGTAACAAAGTTAAAAATTAGAAATATTTCATACAATATCGATTTTCTGTTAAGAGAAAGCGTCTGCTATGTATATCCTTTTTTAACTAGTTTTAAATTTGGATCTATTGTTCTTTTTATATCTGTCACTTAAGTTCTCCCCCACCTCACTGCACCGCGTCCTGCCTAATATTAAAGTTATCAAAACAAAAATAGAATCAATATTAAATTGAATATTTTATGCCAATTTGGAATCTTAAATCATTGGCTAAGGGAGGTAAATCTATTTTTACATAAATTTGTAAGAAAAATATTTTTCCAACTACTTTCTTTAATGTAACGAAGTTTTATAACATTAACACAATGTAAAATGCGACGATATTGGTCAAGTAAATCTAGAAAAATGATTTGTTTCAACTAATTTAGTCAAATATATTTACCTCCCTTATGCCAATAAGTTAAGATTCAGATTTACCAACTTATTTTAGGTGCTAATGCAATGCAGAGAGTGATCTGATCCGCGCTATTTTTTAAATTGTATTTCCACGTTTAATTAAAGTTTTATGGTTTTTTTGTTCAATTGTAAGGTTAAAGTACAGAATAGGTACAAAACACCCTCCCCATGTTAAGAATGGCTTTTTAAATAATAACATTATTTCCACACGGATCACTCTCTGCATGAGTACCTTATTTTATTTTTCTAAAAACAAAAAATAAAATATTTGATTGAGTCATATACTAAAAGCAAATTCAAAATAATGAAACAACATTTTAGGTACATGTGACTATCGGAATACCCTAGGCAAATCACCGCTAAAAAATCGTCCATCAAAAACCAAACCAGGAACTCGAAAATTAAATTTATTTATTTTTGCTGCATTTATTTTTATTTATATTTATTTGTTCAAGTACGCATTTACCAGAAAAGGTATTTCCCTGTTATTATTTTAGTAAGAATGAATTACTATTTCTTTATCTTTCTTACTAAAATAAAATTGTTAATTCGTGTGAAATATTTATATGTAGGATTGTAGGAATAAACGCTACCTATGGAGATTGGGCCAATCTGCAGCAGAGCTCTGCATTTATTATTTATTAATGTTAGTCCAGGTACGCATTTACCAGAAAAGATGTATTTCCCCCTGTTATTTTAGTAAGAACAAATTACTATTTTAATCAATGTGTACTGCTTGTTCAACCAGCAAAGGGTGTTTATTCTGAAAGTCGTTCTTAACATGGCGAGGTTGGGGTTTTTATTCCGAAAGGCATTTTGTTTTAATGTGTTGTGTTATTATTTTACGTTAATGTGCACTTTTTCCACTTTGTCCAACCTCCAAAGGATGGTTATTCCGAAAGCCGTTCTTAATATAGATGGGGGGGGTATTCCGAAAGGCATTTTCTTATTTTCAACCTCCCCGTAACTTCTTAAAAGTCTTCAGGTGGTCCCCCAGTAAAATTAAAAAATAAGTGCAGCAAAAATATAAATAAATAATAAATAAATAAATAAATAAAATAAATTTCGTTTCATTTTGTTTTCAAGTTTCCAGTTCGGTCTTCAAGTTTGATGGCCGCGGACGATTATTAGCTGTGATTTGGTCAGGGTATTCCGACAGTCACATTTATCCATTTACTTAATTATATTTCTGACAAAAAAATAAGTTGTCCGTTTGTTTCTGACACTGTTTGCTGCCGACTTCGTGTCGCCTATTCTGCATTACCCATCTTGAATTGCAATGTAATTTTAAAATAACACATAGCATTTGACATCATTTAAAAAAAAAAATTTGGGATGCTCAAATCGTACATACATAACCTTGTAAAGCAAGCTTTCGAGGGGGAAAAAAATAAGTACACTAAAAGAGAATCTGCTTTAATAAATAAAATACATTTTAAAAAAATGTTATTGGCAAAGGGTTGTTTGTAAAAACCGGAATGATATGACAATGCGGAAGGAATTGGACATAACGAAAGTATTTTGTGTTTATATAAAAGAGCTCTCTGAGCCTGAGCCTCTCATAGATGGGTCAAATCCGGTAATACTTAGGAAAAAAACACTTCTAGATTTATTCATTTTGGTAATCATTTTTCGATATATTTACAATAGTTGCATTAATCTTTTGTAATCGTTTTATAGTGTTATTTTTTTAACTTTTATTCGATCACGAGGTTTTTCATTTATATTTGTTTTCGGCGTGGTTTCTTGTATTTACAACTCGGTCTACGAAATTCAATTTACCAAAACTAATTGGACAATATTGACTTTTAACGGCCCGTTACGCCCATGCATCGTTTCCGTTTTTTGTCCGTATTGCCTTCTAGACTTAGGGTTATTGAAGGATACCCTTTTTGTTTCTCAGTCAGCAACTTGTGCGTGGCACTATTTTATGAAATTTTGTGTAGTGTATTTAAAACAAAAAGCTCTTATCAAGGCTTTATTCAACTAACTTGTATATAATTTAACTAAGGCAAGAAGCCAAAAGAGTATATACAAGAATAAAAAGGGTGTATTTAAATAAAGAATCACGTGAGCAAGAATAAGTTTTTTTTTGTTTATTTCTTTTTAATGAAACTATAACACCCTACAAACCGTCCTTGTGTACATCAACAGGTTTACACATTTCATTTGACATAAACGTTAACTTCGCAATGACTTTTTCAATGACAATTATTAAAGTCCATTTTGTTAAACTGTTCGCCTTACTGGTAAAATAAAACAAACAAAAAAAACGAAAACACTTGACAAGAAATCTATATTATATACAATGTAAAAACGATATTTAAAAAATGGGTTTCGTTTTCCGTTTCAGGAACCAATTTTTTATGTTGTAACCGAATTTTAGTCATCATGAGCACCTACCAAGACTGATTTATATCAATTTTCTGTGTTATTTCAAGATATGTAATATATTCGAGTTGTATTTAAGAGTGTCAATTCGGAAAAACGAAATAAAAGCAGCAGCTAAAAAGAGAAATCAGAACCGTGCCAATGAAACGAAATTCACAATAGTAAGCTATCGGAAAATTACATACTAAATACAGGTTTCTTTATATAAAATTAGTATAATTATGGATATCATAATGAATATGCAATATGGGTGTATATATTTTACGATTTTACACGCCTACCAAAACTTTCTAAAAATAAAAGTGTGTTATTGATTGATTGTCAAACAGTTGTTTGTAAAAACCGGAACTGCGGAGATAATACGGAAGGGAATTGAACATAATGAAACGACATACAGTTTTTTTGTTGTTGTAGTTGTTTGTTTTTGTTTTGTCTTTTATTGTTTTATTTTTTTGCATAAAAATAGAATGTTGTTAAAATTAAAATGTTTACTAACCTGCCCACGAAGTTTTCGAGCACACTACTCTTGCCAGCACTCTGGCTTCCGACGACGGCGATCTGTGGCAGATCCAAAGAAATAGGCACGCCGAGACTGGCGAAAGCATCCTGCAACTTATTCACTATCGGAATAAGCTGCTCCATTCCCATATTGCCGGCCATTTTTGTGTATTGGTCGGTTCAAATAAAAAAAATAAAACAAAACCACAACCACCTTCCCTTTTTTTTTTCTTTTTTTTTTTTAACTTTCCTTTTTCTTTCTTTGCTTTTTTCAAACACTACTTTTCTTCCTTGTTTAGGTTTTCAAAGCAGTAATAACAATGAGATGATATACAACCAATTATATATATATATATATGAATATATATATATATATAGAAAGAGAGATAGAGAGAAAAAAACAAGGCAACTGACTTTGGTCAGTTCATCATCATGGCGGAATTTTAGTTGTTGTTGTTGTTATGCTTATTGATGTGGTAGGCGGAAGGGGAGGATATACTTTCACTCCCGTTCAAAAACTATCCATCTCTTACCGCTACTCGCGTTACCGCTTTTTAGTTAGTTACGTCGATCGTCGTGATGATAGTGGGTTCAAGGCAACCGCGCCCACTTACTTACTGTTGAGAATCATGGGAGTTGGAGAGAGTAATGCGATGCGGGTAGTAGATAGAGGTAAACGGTAAGATAAGGCAGGAGGAGAGAGAAACAAGAATAAAAAAGAGAGAGGGTTATTGTCAAGACGAATTTAAAGGGAGGGAATCAATGTCAACATGTGGTGGTATACAAAGATTAATTTTATATATATCTATATCTATCTATCTATCTATCTATCTATCTATCTATCTATCTATCTATATATATATATATATGTTTATTTATATATATCTATATCTATACATATATATATATATATATACATATATATATATATTTATTTATTTATATATATCTATATCTATCTATATATATATTTATTTATTATGTATATTATTTATATATATATTTTTTCAATATGCGAGTAGAGCTTATCAATGATAAGCCTTATCATTAATACTTGTGACAAATGAGCTACGCATAAACTTTTGTTTCATTCCTGAAGGAATTCGTCAGGCTTGTAGCGGAAAAAATTTAAGTGAAATTAAATCTTTTTGCCCCAAACAAAAGAAGAAAAAAAAGGAATAAAACAAAATGACACCTCCTTGTTTAAAATGCACCGCATTTATTTTTTGACAAAAACAACAAGATGAATAAGCAAAGGTCCGATCGGTGAAAGTTCTTGCGAAATCATTATGATTAGAATATAAGATGAAAGTCCTTCGTAGAATTGTTGTGGACCAAGATATAATACCCTAGCTCGCCACAAGAAAATAATGAAACGAATGAAATTGAAGGAAACAAAGACTCAATTGATGGATAAGATAAACGTCGTTTATTTGCTGTTGAAAGAATGAACGTTTTAGTTATAACATGTGTTCATGTCCGCGCGAGTGTAACCAATGTTCGTTGCGGAACTGGTGTTGTAGCAAGAAAAGGAAATGTGTGTTCATCTCAAGTTCGGGTCACCATCGTTTGTTCGCGCGTGGGAAGAGAAATGAGTGTTGTAGTGGAAATGAGAATGATAGTCCAGCGTGTAGACAAAGAAGAGGATATGAGAGTTGACGTCAGTTAGCAGTCAGCTACGCGAAGGTGTTCTCAGGGACCAGTAGTAGATAGAGAGAGAAAGAGTGTGAATGTGTACATACGGTCTGTTAGCTCGTGTCCCATACATAGTCACAGGGGTGTTGACGCGCGCGAGCGTGCGCCTCCCGAAAGGGAGGCGGCTGGTTAGCCCAACATCTCTGGTCGAGAGCTGGTCCTAAAAGGAGGAGCCGCTTGTTGCTCTCTCTTTTATACTTGTTTCCGGTAGTCTTTTGCGCATGTGCATATTTCCTTTAAAAGCGGAAGTGACGTCGTCCATGTGTGCGTTCGTGCGCGCGTGTGTGAGTACATGTGTATACGTTAGCGTGTGTGTATATACACATGAATGTGAGTGTATGTACGCAAACGTGAATATGTGTACGTGTGTGGACGTGGGCGCGTATGTTTGTGTGCGCGTATGTATATGACATAGCTTGTAATATGAATGTGTGTTTTTGTGCGAGACTAGAAAAGGCTCGCACAGAATTAATAAGATTAGAAGGTAAAAGTCTTGTGTGAAAATAATGTCCTTATTTTAAGGTTGGTTTTTAACTGGCGAAGTTCACCTTATTTTTTTTTATTTTTTTTTACAAAGGTCCGGAACCTACTCGGGGATAAGGGTTATTGTATGTACAGTACGTTAGCGTTAGAGATTTGATAAAGTGTCTTACTTAAGGAGACGGTTCATCAGGAATTTGTTCACATTGAACTTGAAGACATCCAGGTTGTAGTCAGGTGGGGAACAGGCAACCGGAACAGAGTTCGACAGGCGTGCACTTCTTAAAAAGAAGCTTTATTCATGGAATCTACGTTTTGATTTTGGCACAGATAAGGAGTGGGGAAAATTTTTGACAGTGGTTTCAGCTAGGCAGGTGTTTATCATGAAAGATTGGTAAGGGGGAACCAGAGATTGGAGTTTAGACGAGCACCTGCCATGGTAGTAACGATAAAACAAAGACAGGCTCGCAACGTCTCTGCTGTGGGAGAGAGGTTTCAGGGAAGAGAAAAGGGCATCACCCACTAAGCCACGAAGCCTATTTTGTACTCTGTCAAGGCAGGATAGGCTGTTTTTAGCAGCTCCGTCCCAGATGTGGCAGCAGTACTCCATCCTTGGACGTACTTAGCTTTTATAAAGATAGAGAATTGCATCGGGGGTGAGATATCTTCTGGAGTGGTAGAAGGATCTTGGCAACTGACTTGATGTACGTATTCCATTTTCAAGTAAGGGGTAAAGATCAAACCCAGAAGCTTATCAAAACATGGAGCTTCCCCTAGACGAGAGCCCCCATATCAATTGATGCCAGATGGGGATCAGAGCGTTGATGATGTAAAGATAGGAGCTTGGTTTTAGATGCATTAAAAGTAACCAGCCACCTCCTCCCCCCCACTGTACCACATGCTCAGGAGAGAGAATCTGAGAGAATTTTATCATTTACGGCCTGTGATGTGTTGCCATAGATGGTCGTGTCGTCAGCATAGATGTCAACGAATGATTTAAGTATGTGTTTTGGGAGATCATTGATGTATATCAGGAAGAGAGTTGGACCTAGGATGGGCCCCTGAGGGACTCCAGCATTAATATTGATGGCCCATCAACTACTACTCTTATTTAAAAGTCCCATGAGGAAAGTAATTCGTAAGGAAAGTAATTAGTTGTTATTAATTAGAAAATGTGCAGAATGGGTGCGTGTGTGCATAAGTGTGATTTTTGAGTGCCCGCATGGCATGTGTAATCATGGTGTTGACGGCTTTGACAGCAACGATGTTATGAAAACGAGAGGCATGTTCTCGTGTGATGTCGAAGCGAGAAGAAGGGAAAAAGAAGGGAAGAAAGAATGTTTGATGCGTTTTTATACATTTTGGACCGGCTCAAAACAAGATTGCTACTGCTGATATTTTGATTTTTGTAAAAGCGTTAAAAAGACAATCTTCTTAATTTTCTCATTGGTCGCTTGTGTCATGTGATACTGTCGTCAACTATGTCCGCCAGAAGTATGTTCATTTTACTTTTGTTGTTGTGAGAAAAAGTGTGTGGGCGTATTTGAAATTGTGCCGTTGCTAGAAGAACTTATTTTTGTGCAAAATGCGAGGAAAATTGAAATGAATAAACGTCCGTTTATTTGCGCGCAAGAGTGTGTGTGTGTGTGTGTGTGTGTGTGTGTGTGTGTGTGTGTGTGTGTGTGTGTGTGTGTGTGTGTGTGTGAAGGAGTGACTGCACAGGCTAATGCATTTAGTGGATCACAGGCTCCTTTGCGTGTATTGATGCAAATATATTTTTGTTAAATAAGTATGCAAAATACGGACAACTTTTTCCTTTAGATAGGATTTTAGATACAGTTTACCATATCATTGTATTAAATTGTTAAGGGAAAGTATAAAATATTAAATTTAAAACTGTTTCTATATTAATAATGGGTTTCTAAATAACAACGCTATTATTTCAGCATGGCCTGTATTCACTCTAAATACTTATGTTGTACGCCAGGTATTTCCAATGCGAGACACAGATTTAACCCTCCCCCCCAATCGAAGCGCATGTTCCCATGCGGAAATTCTATAGCAAGCCCCACTCTCCCCAATGGTTTACTTCGACTTGCGCAACTGCCATTGCTCAAAGGCAGCATGCATTCCGCAGGTTTAACCGACATAAGTCCAGTTTAAACAGACAGAAGTACATAGAAGCTAGAAGTAACGTTAAGAAAGAAATAGCGACAGCTAAGAGGGAATTTACGGAAACCACTAAAAAACACATCGAAGCACAAAAACTAGGAACTCGTGACTTCTGGAAAATCTACAACAGTAGAGTAAATAATGGGCAATCAACAATTCCCCCACTAACCAACAATCACGAGGTTCTTTGCTCAGCAACCGAGAAGGCTAACATGCTTGCCAGTCGGTTTGCCTCAAACTCCACACTGGACCCTCCAAACCACCCCCTACCTCAATTTCCTATGCGGACAGATGCCACGCTAGACGATCTGATAATCACCCCTGCTCAGGTGCATGCTATCATAAAAAACCTTGACACTTCCAAAGCATGTGGACCCGACCTCATCCCAGCTGTGCTATTAAAAAAGTGCTCAGCCGAAGTAGCTCCAGTTCTCTCCAAACTCTACAACAAATGCCTTAATGAATCTTGCTTTCCGGGCTGTTGGAAAACTGCTTCTGTGGTACCAGTATTCAAGAATTCTGGCGAAAGAACTGACCCATTAAATTATCGCCCTATTAGCCTCCTCCCACTTTTTGCCAAAATATTTGAGACCTTAATTAACCATGCTCTAGTCCAGCACCTTACAGATGCTAAACTTCTGACCGACCAACAATATAGATTTAGACAAGCCCGTTCCACGGCAGACATCCTCACTGTAATCTCTGAACGCATATACCATTCACTGGACAAAGCGGGAGAGGGCAGAGCGGTAGCTCTAGATATATCTAAGGCTTTTGACAGGGTATGGCATGAGGGTCTCCTCAGGAAGATTAGATCTTACGGTATCACTGGTAGAATACTTAACATAATTAAATCCTTCTTAGATAAGAGAAAAATCCAGGTTGTCCTCGACGGTCGTACATCTAAACAATATGATATAAATGCGGGAGTGCCCCAGGGATCTATCCTTGGACCTCTGCTGTTCCTGATATTGATAAATGACCTCCCCGACAAAATTGCCTCTGAGATGGGTATATATGCTGATGACACCACACTCTATAGCAGGCACGACAGGAAAACAAATGAACATATATCTAAAGTAATGGCAGAAACACTAGAGGATGACCTCCAATCAGTAGTGGAATGGGGACAAAAATGGATAGTAACGTTCAATGCCGCCAAGACAAAACTGGTTTCATTCAATAATTATAAGAAACGTTCTCTACCACCTATAGCAATGGCCAACGACTCTTTATCTGAGAGTACGTCTCTCAAGCTCCTTGGCCTAACGCTCACAGGAAACATGAGTTGGAACAATTACATCAAGGGCATTGCCAGGGCCGCTGCGAGGAAGGTGGGCTCTCTCTACCGTGCTAGAAAACTTCTAACACCCGAAAGTATCCTGTACCTCTATAAGGCCACTATTCGCCCATGTATGGAGTATTGCTGTCATATTTGGGCCGGTGCATCGGCTACTAGTCTCTCGCTCCTTGACAGGGTTCAAAAGAAAGTCGCAAATCTGATAGGCCCTAAACTGGCATCTAAACTTCAGCCTCTGTCCCATCGTCGAAACGTTGCAGCCCTCTGCCTGTTCTACAAGTATTATAATGGTGAATGCTCTGAAGAACTGCAAGCACTTGTGCCCCCACGACGTGAACACCCTCGACAGACCCAACAAGCTGCAAAATCCCACCCCCACACTGTAGAGATCCCTAGATGTAAAAGATCTTTCTACTCCAGTAGTTTCTTCCCCAGAACTGCTAGACATTGGAATTCCATTCCAGGTCACTGCTTCCCCAACTGTACTGACATGCATAAGTTCAAGTGCAACGTGAACCAACATCTCGCTGCCCTAATCCCTACATAGTACCCCAGTAGATGTTTCCCCTGATAGTAGCCCCCTACACCAAAGTGGTAATGTGCCTTGTTTGGGGTGAAAATGTAATAAAAAAAAAATTTAAAAAATATGTAACACGATGTAACTGTAATTTAATTTAATATGTAGCAACTGCTATGCCCAGCCAGAACAAATCCCCAGCAGGAACATTTCATAGCAATCACATTAGACCTAGTTTTGAAACGCTCATTTCAATGGATATTTACAGTGGCGAAGCTTCCATTCCCAATATTAGGAGCAGATTTCTTACACCATTTCAATGCCGGAGAATATTGGATAACAATTCTGGATTATCAGTGCAAGGCAGAATCAGCAAATCAGTAAAAATAAGCTCAGTCGTATTTAAAAAACACGGAAGACACATACACTAAAATAATTTGATGTTTTCTAAACATTACGCAACCTGTTTACATGGATGATACTGCCAAACATGATGCCACGCATCATATACAGACTCAAGGTCCACCCCTAAATGTGCGCCCGCACAGCTCCGACCCAACCACTTAAAGGCAGCTAAACAAGAGTTTCAACACATGCTGAACCTAGGCCTCATTTGTTCGTCTCAAAGCAACTGGTCGTCACCACTCCACATGGTTTCCAAGAAGACATCGGGTGACTGGCGCCCATGTGGGGATTATAGAGCATTTAACAGCCGAACAGTACCAGATAACTATCCGGTCCCTCACTTTATTTTTCTAATTCATTCAACAGAAAATCTATTTTCTCCAAAATCAACCTCATGTACACGTACAATTAAATCCCTGTCGACCCTGAAGACATCCCCAAGACTGCTATCACTACTCCATTTGGACTTTTTGAATTCATTAGAATGCCTTTTGGATTGAGAAACCCTGCCCAAGTTTTTCAACGGTTCATAAATGCAGTTACACATTGATTGCTTTCATTTACACATACATCAACGACTTGTTAATGGCAAGCTCATCTATGGGAGAACATATTCAACACGTCAACCAATTATTTCACAGACTATTAGAATATGGTGTGATCATCAACCCTAACAAATGTAAGTTCAGTATTTCGCCATTATCTTTTCTTGGTCATATTATTGACAAGGGGAGCATTCGTCCCCTACTTGAGAAGGTATTGTCGATTACCCAGTTCCCACTTTTCTTCGTAAACTTGGTTTAATTAACTTTTACATACAATTCTTACCTCACTGCGCTGAATTAGCACAGCCCTTAACCGATCTTCTTCAGAATAGAAAAAAAGTGAAGCTTGTTTCCTTCAATATTAAGTGAACATGAACTGCACTCTTTCTCAGTGTTAAAAAGACCGAAGCATTGGCAACCATTATCCTTCTTCTCTAGAAGATTTCAAAATGCTGAAAGAAAATACAGTACTTTCGGTAGGGAATTTCTCACTGCTTATTCCACAGTAAAACATTTTTGATCAATTTTGGAAGATTCAAATTTCACTATTTTTACTGTCACATTCTTTATTCGCTAAGCCCATTAAAAATTCACCCAGCAAAGCTCATCACTTGGATCACATCTCACAATTTACTTTGGACATTAAATATATCAAAGCACTGAAAATACGGCCGCTGACACACTATCACATATGCACGTCAGTGCAATTCAGCCTGCTTATGATATGGATCTTCATCAGATCACTAAAGACCAGGAGAACTACGAAGAAATTAGCAACTTCTCCCAGTTTCAATTTTCAACAAGTTCTCTTGCATCCTCAAACGATTTTATTTGGTGTGACACTTTGACTGGACATGAACGTCCATACGTACCTCTCCAACACAGATGAGCAGTTTTTCCAAAATTACACAATTTATCGCACCCAGGCATCCGAGTGGCATAGAAATTGGTGATATCACATTTCATATGGATCGCTATTAATAAGGACGTATGTAACTGGTCACAAGTTGTATTACTTGCCAGAAATCCAAAATCACTAACCTCAGGAAATTCATTAACTACAGCCACGCCTAACAATACAGTGCTATCTAGTGTTACAACTTCCACTAAATCCGGCAGACACATGAAATATTTGCAGTATTTTTATTCTTTCTTCTAAGATCATTTTCCACTAGACAAAACAGGGGAGGGTAGAGTGGTAGCTCTCGATATATCTAAGGCTTTTCACAGAGTATGGCACAATGGTCTTTTAACGAAAATTAGATCATATGGTATCACTGGAAGAATACATAATGTAATTAAATTCTTCTTAAGTAAGAGAAAAACCCAGGTTGTCCTCGACGGTCATACATCTAAACAATATGATATAATTGTAGGAGTACCTCAGGGGTCTATCCTTGGATCTTTATTATTCCTGATATTCATAAATGACCTCCCTGATAAAATTGTTTTGGAAATGGGTATATTTGCTGATGACATCATAACAGGCACGAGGGGAAAACAAATGAACACATATCTAAGGAAATGGCAGAAACACTAGAGGAAGACTTCAAATCTGTTGTGGAATGGGGACAAAAATGGATGGTCACATTCAATGCTGCCAAGACTAAGTTTTTTTCCTTCAATAATTACAAGAAACCTTCTCTACCACCAATAGCTATGGCCAAAACACATTACCCAAAAGTACTTCCTTTAAGCTCCTTGGCCTAACATTTACAGGGAACATTAACTGAAATAGATACATTAAGAGCATTGCCAAGGATGCTGCGAAGAAGGTGAGCTCTCTCTACTGCGCTAGAAAACTACTTATGCCTGAAAGTATCCTGTGTCTTTATAAGGCCACCATTCACCCATGTATGGGGTACTGTTGTCACATTTGGGCTGGTGCATCTGCTACTTGTCTCTCACTCCTGAACAGGGTTCAAAAGAGAGTCGCCAAGTTGATAGGTCGTGAACTGTCATCTAGGCTCCAGCCTCTGTCCCATCGACGAAATGTTGCATCCCTCTGCCTGTTCTACAAGTACTTTAGTGGTGAATGCTCTGACGAACTACAAACACTTGTACCCTCTCAGCGTGAATACTCCCGACAAACCTGAAAAGCAGCTAAATCCCACCCCTTCACAGTAGAGATCCGTAGGTGTAAGAAGGCCTTCTACACCAATAGTTTCTTCCCCATAACTGCTAGACTTTGGAACTCCCTTCCGGTTTCCTGCTTTCCCAACTGCACTAACATGCAGAAGTTCAAGTGTAATGTGAACAAACATCTTGCTGCTCATCTCGCTTCATACCCCTGCAACTTATGTCTCTGATAGTAGCCCCCTACTTCAAAGTGGCACTGTGACTTGTTTGGGGTGAAAATTTAATTTAAAAAAAAAAAAAAAAACTATGCCTGGCCAGAACAAATCCCCGACAGGAATATTTCATAGTGATTACTGCTTCAGCACGCACACATATGAAGAACGCGTAAGAACACGGTGTTGTAATGCGATCACCATACACATAAAACAAAAGGAACTATGTTACACTTCCTGATGTAGAAATACAGTAAACAGGCTGGAACGTTCAAGAAAGTCTGTATATAAAAATTTGCCTGCAAAAAATTAAATCAGTTTTCCTCTTGATTTCTCAAGAACAACACATGTTCACAATAACTCCGAATCGAATTTAAGTTTTAAATGAAAAAGTCAAGTATCACAGTTTAGTTGTGCTTTAAACAAAAACCTTCATTTCAACCGTGCCCCGGTCATATCAAAGAGCATACTGTTGATTTTATATGCTGGTCCTTTCTGCTTGTGCGGTAATGAAACTTCTCAAAAGCACTTGTGATGTTAGGCTGTGTAAAGTGTTAACTTTGGTCAAAATCACTTGTTCCGTCTTTCATCGGATTATTTCGATTATCGATTATCGATACTTATTGAAGACGTTCCGATACAAAACCTATCCAAGAACACTGCCAGACACATAAAATAGATTTATGTTAAATTGAAGTCCGTGTGCAAAAGTAGCCATGTTGGCTTGTCTGTCTTCTCATCGACCTAGAACTAAAGGCCCGAGCGAAGTGTCAGTGAGAGTTAGGAAGAAAGAGAGAGAATCATAGCGGGTTTAACCTTTTATAAACTCAGTGACATGGTCAAATCGCATGAGTGATGGTCTTTGATTGGATATGAAACAAACATATTCAAAATCTTAAGCCGTGAGTATATGCTGCTCCTAGAGTTACAAGGTATTGCATATGGCATCTCCACTAATGTGGCAGCAGTACTCCATCTTAAGACATACGTGGGTTTAATACAGATAGAGGATTGCATTAGAAATCAGGCATTTTCTGAAACGGTGGAATGATGAGTAGCAGTAGTACTAAAAAATGCAACAATAGCATCAACTGACAATCTGGGTGTGCCAAGTTCGAACTCAGTTTGTCCCACAGAAACATTGTCACTTAAGAATGTTGGCAAACTTCATGTGGTCCTTCTCATAAGTACCCGATATCCTTCCAGAAAAATTCTTAATAGAAAAATATTGGGGAAACGAATGCCACCAAAAATCATCAAGAGCAACAGCAAAAGCTGCCAGTAATGATGTTTGAAGGATCTGCTTGACTTCTTAGCTGGACGCTTATTGGAGAAAACATTTAACTTCGATTCTGATTTGCTCAAACAGAAACTACCTTTCATAAACTAGGACTCAGAATTTATAAAAGGTAGTGCTCACCATTATTTTTTTTTTTTCTTCTTAGAGATGATCTTACATAGCTATCTGACACATCTATGTTGCTCAGTGCAATCGAAAAACTTCTTACTTCAGACATAAACCACATCTGTCTCGCTATCGGTTTCAGAGTTGACAAAAAGACTTCCATATTCAACATGGCGACCAGCACAGGGACTTATACCATTGCTGTACACATACACACATATTTACAAACCACGCATGAACTCGCCCTGCCTATAACTAAACATAAACACCTTGAGGATAAATATATTTTGGAAAGAAAAAGAAACAGATTGAATTGGAATTTACAACCAATACCAACATTACATTCAGAACTACATAAAAAAAAACATCTTTTTGTCGTCTCAAACAGATTTTAGAAAAAAAAAAAACAAAAGCAACGACGGATTAAAAAAAGAAGAATTGCCAGTTTTTCTTTTCACTGACAATATAACGGATTTTACTCAATTGACTGTGAAATGTTGTTTCTCTGGTTTTGAATTCAAAAACATGAAGATTATATTATAATTTATAGACTAGTCTTTGTTCTTGAAACATTTTCCATCTGTAAAAGAATGTATTCATATTGACCGGCAAAAACCTTCATGTACAACTCCAATGCAATGAAACCCTATACCATTATCATTATCACAATGGTTTTTAAATGTTAAACTTATAAAATTTAGCCTGCTCGAAAATTTTCCAATCTACATCAAAGAAAGTGAAAAGATCGTGAAAGAAGAGCTATACTCGATTTTAAATGAGTTACAAAAAAGACATTATAAATCGAAAGATCATCCTCTATTTTCTGAAGACCTAATATGTTATGCCTTACTGCTATGCTATACATCAAGACAAATTTATAAATCACTTCTAGAAAAATTTTCATTACCATCTTTTTCTTTATTAGAAAAAATTCAAAGAGATGGTGTGGGATCAATTACAGCAGTAAAAAATCTCTTTTGGAAAAATGTCATTTTTCTAAGTACTGTGTTTTATTAGTTGATTAAATGTACACAAAGGAATAATAGTATTCATGATTACTGGTCTAAAAAACACAACACCATCAGTTGTCATGAAGTAAGAGTAGATAATGAGTGCCTTTCTCAGGAAATCCTAAAATGTATTTTTCAACTGATAAATTCTGAATTTTTTATTAGGGCTTTTATTGCAGACAACCATTCAGCCAATGTGAATACCGTTAATATTTTATTTGATAAATTTGACAGGGGCTCAAAACGCATTCTATAATTCTTCTTAATCTTCCCCCCCCCCAAAATATTTCTGTTTTTTTTAAATTCTGTTCACTTGTTTAAAAATATTCGTAATCATTTACTGAACAAAAATAAGTTTGTAGTTCCTGCTTTTACATTTGAGATCCCTAACATTTCTGTCTTCTCTAAGAAGAGATATTTAGCTTGGTATGATTTACACAAAGTATATAACACATATACTGCCCTAACTGCTAAATTACGGAAAGCTCCAAAGTTAACGCTCAAAACATTGCATCCCAGTAACAATAAAGAAAATCTTGATTTAGCTGTTAACATTTTCCATGAGACAACTATTGCAGCTTGATCGAGCTGACATGTCAAACTTCCTTAAATTGGTAGCATGCTGGTGGACAATAGCAAATTCAAGAAAAATGATCACACCTCATTTTTTGAACAATGCAGTTATTTCAAATGATGGAAAAATTGATTTCTACAAAAGATTATCTAATTGGATTGAGTCATGGATACACATTTCAAATTTTTGCCTTGCAAACTTCCAAACCTTTTGTTATAACTTTGAGAGAGGAAGATGTGCTTATGCAACAAACTTTTAGATGAAGGGTGTAGAGGACTAGGATATATAAATCCTAATCCCGTTACAAAAGAAAATAATGAAACGAATGGAATGAAGGAAACAAAAACTCAATTGCTGGATAAGATAAACATGTCGCTTATTTACTGTTGAAAGAATGAATGTTTTAGATATAACACGTGTTCATGTCCACGTTCGGATGTAACCATCATTTGTTGCGGGACTGATGGTGTAGAAAGAAAAGAAAATGTGCGTTCATCTCACATTCGGGTCACTATCGTTTGTTCGCCCGTGGGAAGAAAAGTGAGTAATGTAGTGGAACAAGAATGATAGTCCAGTGTGTAGACAAAGAAAAGGATAGAGGGTTGACATCAGTTAAACTGCACGCCATGTTAGCAGTCAGCTACGCGAAGGTATTCTCAGGAACAAGTTGTATATATATAGAGAGAAAGAATGAGAATGTCAATCCAGTTCATGGAGAGAGAAAGCGTATAAGTGTACGTTAGGTCTGTTAGCTTTTTGTCCCACATTGTAAAAAGTGACGTGAGGCACGCGCCTGCTGAAAAGGCACGCTGTCGGTCCGTAGACCGTCCAGCTCGGAAGCTGGTCTGAAAAGGAAGATGCTGCTTATTGCTCTTGCTTTTATAATTGTTTCCGGTGGTCTTTTGCGCATGTGTGGATTTCCTTTGAAAGGGGAAGTGACGTTGTCCATGTGTGCATACGTGTGCGAGTATGTGAGTACATGTGTGTACGTTAGCGTGTGTGTGTATACACGTGAATGTGAGTGTATATACGTGAACGTGAATATATGTACGTGTGTGGACGTGCACACGTATGTTTGTGTGCGCGTATGTATATGAAATAGCTTGTGTGTGGACGTGCGTGCCTATGTTTGTGTGCGCGTATGTATTGAAATAGCTTGAGATGTGAACGCGTGTTTTTGTGTGAGACTAGAAAAGGCTCGCGCAAGGGTATGAGTTTATTTGCACATGTAAGGTTTCAAAGTGACCTACTTGAAAATAGGTTTTCTCAATATCGACAGATGAGTGGTGGTAGATTTTTGTTGAGTCTTTGAGAAGTCATGAGTACTGAGAGAATACTAACCTGCCGTCTCTTTAAAAAAAAAAAATCAACTTTTGTGAAGAAGACCTCAAGCCAATTAATCAATTAAACATTTTCAATGCAAAATGTGTTCCCTGATTATAGTAGGCAATGATAGCGATGACGCTACAGATGAGGAATACTTTCACTTACTTTCTCTTGGAGGTCTTACCGTTCCATCTAGACAAATGGCAGTCTGTTTTGCTATTCTTGGATATATAGATCAATTTATAGTAAAAAATCATGGACCCACAACAAGTGCCTGCAGATCAAGTTTGGGGAATATATTCTCCAAAAATATAGTTGTACATGTGAAAAACACATTGAAAAAGCACTTAAATTTGCAATAAAATGTAAATATATTGACAAACAAAAAATTTCATCAGATGAAATCCGAAAAAATACAGTGGAATGTTTAAAAAAAAAAGGCAAAGATCCCCCCAAAATTCATTTTAAAGCATAAATGTTAAGTTCTTTTTATTTCCGCTTTTTTTTTTGTTTTTGTATTGCCGCATATTTTTTGTATTAATATTTGTTTGTTTGCCTAAAATATTTTATTTCATTATTAATTTTCTGGGACCCCCCCCCCTCCTCAAATAAACTATGTATGTATTTTCACACATGCTTAATAATTTTTAGATAAAAATGATTTAAACAGACGATAAACAAAAATCAACCGGTAAATACGGGAGTGGGGGGGGGAGCATGAAAAATCTATGTCAAATTAAACAAGCTTATAAAATTTGCACTTACTGCTTGAAAATAATTTTTATATTTTCATAAAATTTTCGACATAAAGATTTTTTGCTTTTCTCAAATTTTTATTTGCGAAACTGTTTTATGTTTTTAGTTAGCATTGCTAACTGATGATCCTTCTTTTTTTCGCAATGTTCCATTTATTTCCACGTTTATATGCATACCAGTATATATATATATATATATATATATATATATATATATATATATATACTAGCATTTCAGCTCGGCGTTGTCCGGGTGTTTGGATGCGTATGTTGAGCAAAAAAAAAAAAAAAAGTGGTAGTAGGAAGGCAGGCTCGAACCCGTACTGCAAAGGAGGAAAAGAATGGTGTAAAACCTAACGTTTATGCTGTTACGACCACCGCCAAACCGGAAGCGACATTTTTTTAAATTAAGGCTAGACAATCTAAAGGAGAGGATAACTTTCAAAAATATCGGCGAAAAAAGCCCCCCCCCCTGTAGAAAAGTGCCTAGTTGAAGGAGAAGATATTAATGTTTTTAGCCAATTTTTCGATATTTGTCGTATGAAAGGTCGAACTTTAAAACAATACTGATCGTGGTAAAATCCGTCGCCTCTATTGAAAGTTTAAGACAGACATGCAAACAGACATACATACATACATTTATATATTGTTAACTAAAAATTTTCGACCCAAACTGATGAAAAAGCTTGCTCTATCTCTGAATACACTTTATGTAAAATTTCAAATATTTAGACCAGAAATTGTCTGAGTAATTTGGAAGAGACCGCAGAGGTCAATTTCTTTTTTAACTTTGATCCCTATTATGACCCCTTAACATTTATTGTTTTGGGCTCAAATAAAGTTATTAAGTTAGATCCATGTCCAAGGAACCTATATCTCAAATTTCAAGTGCATAGACCCAAAATTGTCGGAGGAGTTTGGTAGAGTTCTCAAAGGTTAAATCGTTGAACTTTGACCTCTTAATCGCCAAATTTCTGGCCAAAAACCGATCACATCGATTTTCCCAAATCTCAGTACTCTGTATATCAAATTTCGAGTCTGTAGACTAAAAATTGACAGAGTTATTGCGTAGGGAAATGTACACAGACAGACACACAGAGAGACAAACAGACACACAGACACGTTCACTTTTATAGATATATAGATTAGCAAGGGTGCCCGGCGTTGCCCGGGTGTTTGGAGGTGTATGCTGAGCAAAAAAACAAAAACAAAAAACAAAAAAAAAAAACGGTCAATTTTTTTTAACTTTAACCCCTATTATGACCCCTTAACATTTATTGTTTTGGTCTCAAATCAAGTTATTAAGTTAGATCCATGTCCAAGGAACCGATATCTAAAATTTCAAGTGTTTAGACTCACAATTGGCGGAGGTTTGGTAGAGTTTTCAAAGGTTAAATTGTTGAACTTCGACCCCTTAACAGCCAAATTTCTGGCCGAAAACCGATCACATAGATTTCCCCAAATCTCAGCACCCTGTATATCAAATTTCGCGTCTGTAGACTAAAAAGTTACAGAGTTATTGCATAGGGAAATGTACACAGACACACAGACAGACACGTTCACTTTATATATATATATATATATATATATATATATATATATATATATATATATATATATATAATTAAACGATAATTAATCTTTATATCTGCAGATACTAGTGTTTAGTGCTTATGCAATCATCAGTGTAGGAGATGACAATTCCTGCCGGTCATGAGATTCGAGCCCAGCCATGAAGCCTCCTTTTGCTTCATTTGCTAAGCCTTTACCTCGGGGGCACCAAACAATTGCCACAGGAATGGAGGGAATTATTAATCTATTAAGCGCTGAATTCAGACAAATACATTATACAATCTAAAGTGTTCAAATAAGTGACAGTCGTGAACATTGCATAAACCTAGTTGACTGCCTTTTAGTGATTATTCCATAGACAGTGCCCATCCTTAAATATTTTTAAAGTGGCTTTATAATTATAATTAAACAATAATTATTTTTTTACTTACAGACACTAGCGTTTTATGCTTATGCAATCATCAATGTAGGAGTGACAATTCCTGCTGGTCATGAGATTCGAACTCAGCCACAAAGCCACCTTTTTCTCCATTTGCTAAGCCGTTTGCCTCATATATCCTTCATTTTCTTTCTTCACAAAGCCATAAACTAGGTTTGTTTTACAATTTGCAGAGATTTGAAAAAGTTGTCAAAAATATCATATATATAACAAATAAATGTTACCAAAAGCAAGATAAGTTACTCTTCTACCTAGTTGGATAAGTTTTTAGTGATTATACTTAATGTAAAATGTTTATTCAGCTCGAAAACAAGTAATGTTGATTGGTACATGAGCACAGAAAAAATGACCGCATAACAAATACATTGCAGCCATTTTTCCTTGTTCTCACATACCAGTCAACATTACTTGTTTTTCGACCTGAATAAACATTTTATATTAAGTAAAATACTAAAAACCTAGCTAGCTAGCTAGAAGCATAACTTATCTTGTCTTTGGTAACATTTATGTTATATATTTTATTTTTTGACAACTTTTTTGAATTTCTGTGGATTGTAAAAGAAACTCCATAAACTTATATACCCAATTAATATTACTTGTTGCCAGTGGATATTATCATTATCCTAAATGGCTCTACTAAGACCAGGAACTATGCCATGCATTCTCCCTGTATGGACTCTTCTTCCCTACAAATAGAACATTTATCCTAGATATGGACTCTCCAATGTTTTTCCTCATTCAGACTCTTGGACATATTCTCTTCTACTAACGCCTCTTCTACTATTTATATATGTTCATGATGATGGCCAATAAATTTGTTATGAATGTAAAATAACTTTATCTTTCTATTCTAGAGATACAACCATTTTTTTCAGAAAGTTTAGCAACAGATTGAATATACTGTATATACTTGTATATGAGTCGATCTTGTGTATAAATCGATGTGCATTTTAAAACAAAAAATTATGTCATTTTAAGTATTACATGTGTATAAGTCGACTTTAGATTTTAGACAAGTTAAATGGTCCGTCTTATGGCTCATTCTTGCACAGATAATTTCCTTTTTGGCGTTTTTTTGTAAGATATATTATAAGTTTTTTTTGGCATCCACAGGCGATAATATGTGCATTTACACAAGTGTGGTCTATTCGATTTTTATATATATAGAACCAACCAGCTAGACACTTACATGCAATGAACGCAAATATTGCTAATCAGACCTTCTGATCAATGACATGCTGTAGATTCCATGCACAGTTACCGTTTTAAGATATAATTTATGTCACATACCGTAATAACGTAAACACATATAATGCATGAGCCGTAATATACCGTAATAACGTAAACGCATACATTGCATGAACCGTAATATACTGTAATAACGTAAACGCATATATTGCATGAGCCGTAATATACCGTAATAACATAAACGCATACATTGCATGAGCCGTAATATACTGTAATAACGTAAACGCATACATTGCATGAGCCGTAATATACTGTAATAACGTAAACGCATACATTGCATGAGCCGTAATATACTGTAATAACGTAAACGCATATAATGCATGAGCCGTAATATACTGTAATAACGTAAACACATATATTGCATGAGCCGTAATATACCATAATAACGTAAACACATATATTGCATGAGCCGTAATATACCATAATAACGTAAACACATATATTGCATGAGCCGTAATATACTGTAATAACATAAACACATACATTGCATGAGCCGTAATATACCATAATAACGTAAACACATATATTGCATGAGCCGTAATATACCATAATAACGTAAACACATATATTGCATGAGCCGTAATATACTGTAATAACGTAAACACATATATTGCATGAGCCGTAATATACCATAATAACGTAAACACATATATTGCATGAGCCGTAATATACCGTAATAACGTAAACGCATATATTGCATGAGCCGTAATATACCGTAATAACGTAAACGCATATATTGCATGAGCCGTAATATACCGTAATAACGTAAACGCATATATTGCATGAGCCGTAATATACGATAATAACATAAACACATACATTGCATGAGCCGTAATATACCATAATAACATAAATGCATACATTGCATGAGCCGTAATATACCATAATAACATAAATGCATACAATGCATGAGCCGTAATATACCGTAATAACGTAAACACATACATTGCATGAGCCGTAATATACCATAATAACATAAACACATACATTGCATGAGCCGTAATATACCATAATAACATAAATGCATACATTGCATGAGCCGTAATATACCGTAATAATATGAATGCATGCGTTAAGTGCCATTAAATGGTTTCATTAAATAGTTGTCATTAAATTGTTAAAACTTGTTGCCCTTAGAGGAGAACGACATATCGTAATTACTACATTTCCTAACCTACTAAAAAAAAACGTCATATCATCACCGAATACATCATATCAAATTCAGACTTATAGCCACGTCTAGAAAGTGAACACTTCGAGAGCTATTCCAAATATTATTAAGCCTCCCACTGAAAAACCGTGCATGTGCTTACATGCTGGCAAACACACTGCAGTGAGGTTTGGAGAAGGAGTGTGATTAATTATTAGGATTACCGGTATATACCGAGTGCACAAACAAAATGGTGTTTTCTATGTTATGATCGAACATTGAGTCGCTCTTTAACAACATTTCCAAAAACATTACCTATGTATAAGTCGACCCCCAAAAAGTAACCTTAAAATCGTCTCCCAGAAATTTGACTTATACACAAGCATATACGGTAAGTCTTTCATTGCATATCTGTATTGAAAGTTAGTTCTTGGAGCTTATCAAGGTAAGGAGCTTTATTTAGGAGAGAGCCAGTCATTTCAGTTGAGGCACAAACAGGGATCAGAGCATTGGTGATGAAAGAAGAAATCTTGAACAAACTTAATCCATTCCTAAATATTCTTTGTAAAGATGGAGCTGATTCTGTTGCAATATTTTTGATATAATAAAAAGGTATGATTAAAGAAAACTGGAAAGTTAGAAATAGCGATAGAAACTGACCAATTAAATTGAGCTATCTTCTGCTAGCAACCAATCAGAAACCAGAATAGCTCCATAAAAATACTGGAGCCTTTAGAATCCTTGCACATAATTTTTTGTGTCCACCTGCAAAAATTTAAAAATTGAAGACTTATACAGATTAGCTACCCAACAAACACTCTATTTTTCATTTCAGGACTTATACAGATTAGCTACTAAACAAACACTCTATTTTTCATCTGAGGAATTATACAGATTAGCTACCAAGCAAACACTCTATTTTTCATCTGAGGACTTATACAGATTAGCTACCCAACAAACACTCTATTTTTCATCTGAGGACTTATACAGATTAGCTACTAAACAAACACTCTATTTTTCATCTGAGGAATTATACAGATTAGCTACCAAGCAAACACTCTATTTTTCATCTGAGGACTTATACAGATTAGCTACCCAACAAACACTCTATTTTTCATCTGAGGACTTATACAGATTAGCTACCAAACAAACACTCTATTTTTCATCTGAGGACTTATACAGATTAGCTACCACTCAAAAACTCTTTTTTTCATCTCCACCCAACTCATATCTCTTTCTTGTTTTAGTGTCGAAAAAAATGCAATTTATTTATTACAGCTATTGCTTTTAAATGTAAATATTTTTATTTAAATTTTAGATATTATATATCCGGGATAATGCCCATCAAGAAAATATAAACTTTATGGGTCTTTGCTTAGTAATTTTGAACTCTTAGCCGGACATACAAACATACATACACACAGACAACTGCTCTTTATATAATAGACTATCAGGGGTACCCAGCATTGCCCGCGTGTTTGGAGGTGTAAAATAAAAGAAAAAGTTCTTGTAGGTAGGTAAGCATAAACCCAAAGCTTTGAGGTCAATAGCCTGATAACTTAACGCCACGCTACGTGGGCAGAGAACTGAGAATAGGTGAAATTAAACGATTAAAAAGTCAAATGATTAAAAAGTTATGTGACAGGTGCGTGATTTAATGAGGTTAAACATTATGCCATAAGGGAAATGAAATTCTGCGATTAACTTTTGCTGCGAGGTAGTTTTTTTTAGTTTTGTTTTCTTTCCCCAAGATGTTGGGGGGAGAACCAGCTCCCCATAAAAAGGGGAGTGTCCAAATGATTAGCAATTGTCTGATATGACAGTTTTTACAGCATTGATCAAAGCTGATTTGCTTTCTGGACGTCCTCGGCGGGTAAGCCGAGGAGTTGCTTTGCTCCATCAGTTTCACTTTATTTATACTAAAAAGCCGAACAAACATGCGACACAGCGAAATAGCACAAATTTTATAAAAGTGGACCAAAATAAATCTAGACACGACATCCCTTCGCAAATCGTATTATTATTTAGGGAGTCTATAAGTAGTTCTAAGAAATAGTAACCCTACCCGGAGAACCCCGGCGAAAAAAGCCTTTGCTGGACATACAAAAATGCGTGCGCTACTTTTGCCTTTTATATATATATTAGCGAGGGGTACCCAGCGTTGCCCGGGTGTTTGGAGGTGTGTGTGGAAACTCCGGGGGTGGAGGGGTTAAAAAAAAAAAAAAAGTAAGTATGAGGATCAAACCCGAACCGTTGAGGCAAAGTTGTAAATTAAAGTGTGAAAAAAAAAAAAAAAACGTGCGACGTTAACGATTGCCCCACCGCAAGATACTAACGGAAACACGTTTGAATTTATTTAATTACTTGGATTTGGCAGGTGCCCGTTTTAATGAGTTAATGAGGTCAAGTTTGACTTCGGGATAGTATTTTCCCAAGATGTTATAGGAAAAAGACTAACCCCACATGCGGCGAGCGACAAATGTTGAATATTTATCTTCCCGAAATCGAGCAAATTAAATAGACAGGCGAGCTTCGTTGTTAACTGTGAGATATTACGATTTATATGTGATATAAAAAGTTTTAAAAAGTTGTTAGGCGAGCGACCGCTTCTCTGAAAGAAGCCTTTTGTAGACATACAGAAAAAGCGAACACACATACAAACATACATCCATTTTCACTTTTATATTTATAGACTAGCGGGAAGGGGGGGGGCGTTGCCCAGTCATAAAAAAAACAGTAAAATATGATATTTCAATTTATAGACTTGAGTGTCATCTAATTGTGTTATTAAAAGAAAAAAAATGTCACATGGTGGGCACTTATAAGAAAGCTGAGAAATTTAAAAAATAGGAGAGAGAAAACGTTATTAAAAGAAAAAATGCTGTGTGCTGTGTGTGAACTTGCAAATGTTAAGTTCGTAAGCGAATCAATTGAACCAAGTCGACACACATTATCACGTTACAAACTTATTCTTGTAAAACAACTGTTTGCACATGCGCAATTAACAAACAACATAAGAACCAAGAGTTTTACCTAACAACGCCTTTCAAACAAAACAACATTACTACATAAAATAATTGGCAATATTTTTTAATTTTTGATATTATGTATCCAAGAGATCGCTCTTTCTAATGGTACCTGGTTCATGCTGATTTGATGCAGATGACAAAAGTTTTTAGTGGACATACAAACACACAAACACACTAATACAAAAACACACAGACAACTGAGACTTATATAATAGAAAATACATACAAGTTTGAATATTCCATGGTCATCAACGAATGCCTCCATCAAGGACCTGGGTACGAGTACATGTTCCTTACCTACGCACATGCAGTCCTGACTTCTACAAAACCTATCCTTTATTTAAAATAAAAAGAGTCTTAGCTAGTGGAATAAATGAGTCCTGGTCCGGTTTTATTTTTTGGTACAAGAGAACTTTCAAAGATGGCAACTCCTCATATTTGTTTTGTCCGTGGCCACCCTTAAATGTTGTTTCTATGTTGGAGTACAAAATCCATCCTGATCTTTTTATTTTTGATGCTCCCACTTAGCTCCCACTCCCATTTGAAGACTGGCCTGCTTGTTTTCAATTGACCCGGAATACATTGGGTGGTCTGACACTTAGAAAATGTTGGGAGGATCTTACAAACCTGCGCCATAAGTATTTTGTTCAGTTCTTTGTTTTTCTATTCCTTTGAATGCTTGTAGATCTTCCAACTCTTCATCATTACTCATATATATATTTATTTGTAAATAAAATTTCATCGAATCTAATGGAGATCTTTTAAGTAGGTTTAGATCCATGAAGTGAATGTGGTATTTTGGTGAAAGAATCTAGCTAAAAGTTATCAAAAGTTTTTGTCATCAGAAAGAATGACATTCAGTGCTCCTCCATCCTCCCAAATCAAATAGAACGTAATGCCTAATTTGAATGGAAAGTTTGTAATTTTTTTATTTGCCATACTTGAAAGCATAACGTTAGTTGCATGACAACATCTTTCATACTCATTTCTATATGGTGACCCACTTAAAAACAGCCCAATCTCTTGACCACAACATTTTGTGTTTCATATGCTGAATAGGTTGCTTTGTGTTCCACGATTTTTTCATTTGTTATTTTTCTCATCTAATATGCATGCAAATAATCTTAAACATACAAACAAAATGAAAGTCATATTTACATTCATTCTTACAATTAGCCAGTATTTGGACTACTTTTAAGTTGACCATCTTTGAGCGTATTAGAACGAAAGATAATATTCAAATATAAGCATTCACTAATGAAAACAAAGTAACAACTCAAAAGCAATGCAGTATGCACATAACATTTATTTTTTGCAAACCTGACAGGACCTGCTTCAAAATTGTGTTCATAAGGATATGTCCAACATAAGTCTACAAATGATGTATGTGTGTGTGTTTACAAGCTGGGAGGAAGTCTTACATACCATGTACAGTGTCTTAGTGAGCACACACATATTGGTGAGTTGTTTTCATAGCAGCCAGTAGAAGGAAGAGAGAGGGTTCGTTAAGATGAGCTCTTGTTGACAGTCAGTCCGAATATACAAAGAGAGTGTTTAATGACGTGTGTTGTCTGCACCCAAATCAGATAAAAAAAAAGTGGTTGAATTTTGTATGCAACACTTTTTATATTATGGATTGAAACAAAAATGAAATGTTCTATTCACATCAATAAAATCAAATTGATAGATTGAACAAAATGGAAGTATTATCGAAAGTACAGTATAGTGATTAGTTTTTTTTTCTGCAGTCTCAATAAAATAAAGTAAAGCTATCTGCATGTGTACAGATTTTTTAATTAAAGGATTACTTTTACTCTCTGCCAAGTCTAGAAGAGATTTTCACTAAACTCACAAGAGTAAAATCTTTTTCAAAGGTTTATTAAAGTGATCCTTATTTTTAAATACCTATAAACAAAGAGTACTCAAAGCTAGGGAAATTCATTACGATTTAAGATTAAGGTTGCACCAGCCATTTTTAAACAAGTAATGAACGCAAGGGATAAAATTTTAGTGATCTGCACAAACAATAAGCTACTCAGATTGCATGTACAGGAAGTATTTAAAAGAATTCAGGACTATTAACTTAACTGAAGAGGTAAAATGTGACTTTTCATGGTAAAAATAAAATGCCTTCATCAAATTATAGACAAAGATGTTAGAAGATCCGAGTGAGCAAATGCGATAAAAAATATGCAGGCTCCCGGAAAACTTACTGTCACATTTTCTTGGGTTAGAAAATTATTACAATGTGTTTATTCAAAACATACATGATTTGTGTCTCTTAATGGAAAATTATTACAATGTGTTTATTCAAAACATACATGATTTGTGTCTCTTAATGGGCTTTTAAAAAAATATTGTGTTCTAGCTGACAGAATGCCAGAAAGCATTTCAAAAAATAAAAAAAACATCCTGAGATCAGAATTATTTTTTACGATTGTAGAACGAAAGTTGAAGTCAAAGTAAGCTTAAAAAGCTTTATTCAACTAAGAACCTCGCAAGAATTTTATGCACACTGGCAATAATTAAAAAAGGAGGGAGAGTTTTCGAATGATGATGAAGGGAAGTAATTCGCTTCTGGAGAGCGCAAATAGATAAATTTCAGCAAATTCTCCGACACTCAGGGAAATCAGAGACTGTATAATTGTCCTGGGAAAAAGGGTTATACAGATCTCAGAAGTGGATTTCTGCTTAAACTGGAAAAAAGAAAACAAAACAAAATATGAAGCTGGTAGTTTTCAGTTAAATACAGAGGTCTTTGACGAATTCTAGTAAAGTGTTGAAGATTCAGCACATCAGAAGAGTCTCTCTGACAGTCATCCAAGAGAGGAGAGTGAGAAAGTGTAGGAAATAAGTTAGCAGTGATGGAGTTCTTGAGAGCACTTGGCAGATGAGCAGAAGAGTTGGACTGCAGAAGTGTATTCTGTAGTTGTTTGTTCTTCAGCTCAGAATCAATTTCTGCCTTCAAACTGCTCAATCTATCACCTAATGGAAATATGTGGCATAGGGACAGTCGTCTCTTGTTAAAGTGTACATGAGCATAGTTAGGATTGACTTCAAGTACATCAACGGTCTCGACTAGATATTTGCTTCCATGTATATGTCACAGATTTAGGATTTGTTAGCCACATAGGAATCGAATTTCCTGTAGCTTATTCCCTTTGAAAATTGAAGACACGTTCGTGGGGACTACAATAAGTGGAGGAGAAAAGTAATGAATGAATGCTGTGGAGAGCTACATCTCGTACTCTCTCTCTCAATTATTAATGGGAAGATTTCTTGATCGTAGAGGCAAATTCACTGCTTGCCAGATGATTCCATTATATCTCTCCACCTGATCGTCATTTTAAGGATTGAAGGCAGTTGTCTGACTGGTAGCAATATCTCGAGAAAGCAAGAATTCTTTTAGTGCGTCCAACATGAAAGTCGCTCCACGATCAGAGTGTACAGAAGAAGGATTCCAAAAATAGAGAATAGGCTAATCAGGAGTTTCTTGACAATGACAGCTGAAATATCGGCACGAGGAAAAGCAAAAAGAAAACAACAGTATTCGTTAATCACTGTCAGTATGTAGCAGTTGCAAGAATTAAAATTCACACTTGTTCTTTCAAACGGTTTGCTTGCTTTTATAAGAGTCTGAAGTGCCACCATAAGGAACCTAGGTTTTACTTCAGAACAAACCCTGCAGGTTTTTATAATTGCTTTCACATCTTCCACAGAATATGTCAGATTCTTGCTTCTAATGAAATGTAGCAATCTCGTTACCTCTGGGTGGCATAAGTCTGAGTGCAAGGAGTGTAACCTATCAGTAGTAGTAGTAGTAGTAGTAGTAAAGGAACAAGTTCGAGACAAGGCGTCCACAGCAGTATTGTGTGTCCCAGTATGATAAGCAATGTCGTTGCTAAAACAAGCAATTTCTAGCTTCCATCTCGTAATCTTCTCATTTTTAATTTTGCTCTTGCCGTTGGGGGTTGAATATAAAAGAAACTGATTTTTGGTCAGTGATCAGCTTAAAATGTTTTACGAGCAGTAAATATTGCTATTTTCGGATCACTTCTACAATTGCATAGACCTCCTTCTCAACTGCAGAGAGCTTTTGCTCGGCAGAAGTTAAATTTCTTAAAAAGAAGGCCACAGGCCTAGAGTTCTGGGTCAACGAGGCAACGATAGCATATTCTAAAGTATCCATTTTGATCTCAAAAGGAAGAGAAGCGATTTCTTTCTTCAATTATCTAAAGACGTCTGTTTGTTCCTTAGTGAGGGGAAAGTTGCTCATACTGGTGAGGGGATGTAATTTCTTGAAGAAGAGTGATATCCATCTGGAACAGTCAGAGAACATTCCCATAGCTCATTGAAGAGATGGAAGGTCTTGAAGGACAGGCAAGTCCATCAATCCCTTGAGCCTGTTGGAGTCAGGTTTTACTGAGTCTTTGCTTGTAGTATATCCAAGCAAGTTTACAGAGGTAAGTGAATAGTGACGCTTGTTTCGTTCAATGTCAGTTCATACTTAGTCACAGCATTCATGAAGCTTTTCAAGTTAGTGCTATTCTTAGTTTGACTTTCTCATCATATATGAGGTCAATATCAGTGAAGGTTCCTCATAGGTTTTCTTCCTTGATGATGTCATCAATGATTCGTTGGAAACTTGATACTTCATTAGTTACTCCAGATGGAATTCGATAAAAAGTGATACAGAAATCCAGAAGCTTTGAAAACTGTATATTTTCATTATTCTGGCTTGTTGCCAACTTGATGATAAGCACTGATTAGAGCAAAAATGCTGAAAAATTGATAAGTAACAATCTCAATTACCATATCCATCGGGTAGTTTGTGTCAACCGCCCCCCGGCCCTCTGTGGCCTTCGGGACAAGATCAAAGTGTAGTATCTGTTCCGGCAGATACTGCAAGCAAAGACCATATGTGGGGGCAACCTCACATATAAGACCTTGGTCAATGTAGGGGCAACCCTTCATACCAATTGTCACTATCCAACTCCCCTACTCCCCGGGGAGTTGGTCCCCATTTTCCCTTCACTCCTCACATTAAAAATCGGCCTTGTGCCTAATTTGCTCGGTGGGGGAGCAAATAAATACCATCTGTTCCGGCAGATACTGCAAGCTATGACTAGCTATGACTAGCAAAGACCAGATGTGGGGGCAACCCCACATGCCTGACCTTTAACCAGCTCCCATTTCCCACCTCTCAGAGCTGGTCCCCTTTTTCCCTTCCCCCTCCCTTCACTCCTCACATTAAAAATTGGCCTTGTGCCTAATTTGCTCGGTGGGGGAGCAAATAAATACCATCTCATTTACCATATCCTCTATTTGAGGAAGAAGTTAAGCATTGAGGAGAGTGAATCTGTTTATAATTTGAGAGTAATCCACATGCTAGAAAATTACTTACGCATGAAAGTATACTGTAGCTATAAAAGGCCACCATTCGCTCATGTATGGAATATTGGTGTCACATTTAGGATGTTGCCTCTGCTACTAGTCTTTCACTCTTGGACAGGGTTCAAAAGAGAGTTGCCAACCTAATAGGTCCTGAACTGTCAGGTAAGCTTCAATCTCTGCCCATCGATGAAATGTTGCATCCCTCTGCCTCTTTTACAAGTATTTTAATGGTAGATGCTCTGACGAATTACAAGCCCTTGTGCTCGCTCAACATAAATACCTCCGACAAACCTGATAAGCACCAAAGTCCAACCCCTACTTAGTAGAAATCTCCAGATGTCAGAAAACCTTCTACTCTAATAGTTTCTTCCTTAGAACTGCTAGACTTTGAAATTCCTTTCTGGGTTCCTGCTTTCCCAACTGTACTGACATGCAAAAGTTCAAGTGTGATGTAAACAGACATCTTGCTGCTCAACTCCCTACATAGTATACCTGCAATTTATGTCCCAGATAGTAGCCCCCTACATCAGCATCAAAGTGGCACTGTGCCTCGTTTGGGGTGAAAATACAAAAAAAAAAGTCTCTCCCTGTGATTCTCAAGGTTTACTAAAAGCGTTTGAGCTCATCAAAGGGCTCTATAATTCCTTCCTTTATCATACAGTACATTTCAGCAAATAAATAATTGATAGCTTGATATTATCACACTGCCTTCCATTCAGACTTAATGAGACAACACAATGGCTTAGAGTAGAGGAAGAATGAGAACTGCTAGCCATCAAAATTATCTCAGAAATTGGTGCAATAAGCAATCCAAACCTCTTTACTTTGTCAGGATGAATTAAATTTTCAGTATCGATTAGTATACCATAGGTTGTCCCTTAATTTTTCACCAAAATGATGAAGGAGATAAACTCTCCAAGGAAGCATATGAAGGAACCAGAGACTTACCATAGTCTGTAACAGCCACCATTGGTGATCTGTGGACTTGTGCAAAATGCCCTGTCTTTTTACAGTTTCTACAGATTGAATTTTTAACAGAGAATCTCGCCCTGTCATGTATCAGGTTTTCAGTCTGGAACAGGCCGCTTAGGGGGACACAGAGGCAGTCAGGGAGTCCAATTTGGTGTATGAAGTTAGCTGTCTCTGGGTTGTTTCTAGAGCCTGGTTGTATGCCATATATAAATCAAGTGTTCTGTTTCCAAGGAGTTTCTGTCTGATGTTGGATAATGGAATCCTATTTATAAATGAACCCCTGATGTATTCGTCTTTTGCCTGTGTTGTCGTCATGGCTTAGAAATCAGAGTCCTTGATGACTTCTTTCATAAACTTCAAATATTGGTCCACATTTTCATCTGTCTGCTGCCAACGTGTCGCGAATAAATGTTGGCAGAAAATGCTCCATTTTAGCTGGCGAAAATCTCTTCAAGAACGTTAATAGCTGTTTGGTAATCGTTCATGTGTTTGTAAATAGCTGGAGAAATGAAATTGATCAATAAATTGAGCTTTAACACGTCTGACGGCTCAGAATTGGTAACTACTTATAAAAAAGTGTTAAAAGATTTTTTCCAATCACATCACATGTCGGCAGTGTTCGATTTTGTGGGTTCCAAACCAAGTCGATCGGATCTTAGGTATTTATCTATTGTTTTTAGTTAAATAAATTGTAGAGAAAAGTCAAAGTCAGAGTAAGCGTGAAAAGCTTTATTTAACTAAGACCATTGCAGGAACTAAAAGAGCGCTTGTAATAATTAAAAAGGAGGGAAAGTTTTGGAATAATGCTCAAGGGAAGTAATTCACTTCCAGAAAGCACATGAAATAGATAAAGAAGAGTTCTCTTTTTTAGTATAAAGATATTACAATTCAGATCTCAAAATCATTGTGACTACTGATGCTAGCTTGTATGGCACAAGACACAAAATGGACAACTCATTACTAAAATCTATGGATCAGGGGTCTCATACATGTTAATGCAAAATAACTATAATTTATGTGAACTTTCACTATCACACCCATTGTAGTTTATTTCCTAAAAAATCAGTTTCTACTTTTTGGGGACAATTACATGTAACTGATCTGAAACAAATACCCACAAGGAATGTTACAATTGGTTACACATCTCTATTTACCCTTAACTAGCCAATAAGTGTGTGCTCATTTTGCGTTAAATTTATATAGGAAACTGATCCCTCACACTAAAATCTAAAAAACCAAAAAGTTTTTTTTTGCGAATATTTTTTTCAGGCTGTTTACATGTAATTACTCCCAAGGGCTGTAAACTTGTAGAAATTTTATTTTCCACCTTCTGTCTTTCCTTCTCTCTCCCTCCCCTTCTTTACCCCCCCCTTCTTGGTATATCTTGTGCTGCTACTGCTTGTTATATCACGTGTTGAATGCGTGCATTTCAATTGATAAAAGGAGATGTGTGTACCATTTTGTTGGATGTTTTGAACATGAGAAAGAAGTTGGCTCGCTATCCCGCGTCAAGAGAAAAGACGTTAAAAATCGCAAGTTTAAACACAAGAAACCAGTAGTTTGGTTTCTTTTTCTCCAATCGGGATTTGTCAAGGAAGACGACATAGAATTAGTCAGAAAAGACTGTTTAAAAAATCAGTTGTAAACGAAATTACAACGACCTCTTCACTGAGGGAGAAAGAACTATTTTAAGGCCTAGAATTGGTCTTGTAAAAAAAAATACTAATTCCAGTGAGGCGTTAGAATTCATGTTAAAAGGAACCAAGAAATCTTCTATAGAAATACATTACACCACAGAAGATTTGGATTATTTTCTTGAATTACAGAACCAAGAGAATTTAAATTTTCTCAAATAAGAACATTTAGGTTAATGGCGCAAGGGAGGTAATTTTCATACACCCTCTTTTAAAAAAGATTAAGTGTTGACGTGTTTTATTTAAGTGACTTATATACTTATCCCTACTATCCCTTACAATATTGTTAATGGAGTTCTTTGAGAACCGCCAGAGCGACTAATTTGACAGACACTGTTATTGGTGAACATAAAACAGACTATATCTTTCTTTCCCTATTTACCTTTCCATTTATTAAAAAAAAAAATTGTTTATCGTAGTATTCTTTCGTTTTTTTTTTTCCCCCCTTCTTGTTGTGCAATGGGATAACCTTCGTTGGACGTCATGATAAAAATGCGTCAATAAAACAAACAAGCATAATTTATTTATTTACATCAAAATTTTAGAAAATTTTTCATTCCATAGTTAACTTTTCGTCATCATCAAATACATGAAACGTCAAAGTGAAAACTAAGCTGGAAAACTATAGTTATCATTAGAGCTGTGACAAGACACACCATATTCTTTTTGTTGTTTTGACTCTGGAGTATATATACTTTAATATCTTACATTTTTTTTTTTAGATAACCTGGTGTGGTTCTCGGTTGATTGACTGTGTCTTACTGTGTTGGATATATACTTGAGAGTCAAAAGAATGAAAAGAATATTCTGTTGTCACAGTCCTAGTCATCATCGAGAAAAAAGCCTAGCTAAGGAAATCGATAACTGAAGTTCCTATTTTTACTCTTTAACTCGAAAATGAAAAACCTGAATTATTCTTTCTTAACATCTTTTTGGACTTGTTTATTTATTTTTTCTGGCTTAGGTTTCATTTTGGTAATTCACGTCTACGATAAACTTCCTATGAAATTTTTTTTTTTTTTTTTTTTTTGTAAATTCCTCCACTGAATAAGTCATCTAAAAATCGAAATTTTACTTTTCTTAGGCGATTACGTATAAACACGCTGAAAAACCTAACAGAGAGAAAAACGTTTATTTTTAGAAATCAGTGTGGGATCCGTTTCATATATAAATTTAACTTAAAATAATCTCCATTTCGGGGGCCACTGTAGCGTTTTAAGGAAGTTAACCAATTCTTTTACTTACCACTAATCCTAAGTCCGAGTGGAAATATCATAAAACGACGTGTAATTGCCTAAAAAGTAGAACCCCATTCAGTAAAACGCACAGAATTTATTTTCCATAAAAAAATAGTTAATTACCTTAAACACCTAGAATGGACCAGAAATACATGACTCATAACCGTAAATTTTAAAATATATTTTTCTTTCCGCCAAGCTATTCAGGGTATTCACACGTAATCGCCTAAAATAAGTAGAATCTAACTGGGGAGGGGGTGATTTAGCAGTGTTATGAAGGTGTTCAGTGTTATGTTCGTGAAAGTAAGGGGTTTTAATTTTAAGAGATAATATAATTAGAATAAAAGGAGGAACTGAAGAGCACAGAGGGTGGTCTGGGATAAATGGATAAAGAGAAGGAGCGAGTAAGAGTAAGAGTAGTAGGAGAAAGAGTATTGAAGGAGGGAGGAGAGTTTTGCTTTTGCACGTGAATCGCTTCTTGGTTTGAAAGACGAAAGAGAGTGCACCGTCACTTGCGCATGCGTGAATACACGTTTGACGACTGCGTGTTTACTACACGTGCGAATAAGTTATTACGTAGGTGTTGGTCGGGGTCACATACTATGTATGCGAGTGTCAAATTGAAATATTTCATTTCAAAACCCATAACTAACCCTAAGTACTGGGTGATAGACGAGACTAATGGATTACAAAACAATTTATTTTGATTTACTTACTCATAATAATACGATTAATAATTCACCTGTTTGTCTATCCCTGACTACCGAAAGAAGTGGTGGTGGTGGTGGTGGTGGTGGTGGTGGTCTGTCTCTTCGTCCTTGTCCGCGCATTACTCAACAGTTAAGGCTTCAACAAAATTTTCAAAATATATGGCCCTTAAAAACCTCTAAATTGGAGTAAGCATTAAGCTCATCGCCTAAATAGTTTCTACAAAAAAAGTATAATAAAATTAATCTGTCTGTCTGTTTCTCTGTCTCTATTATATATATATATATATATATATATATATATATATATATATATATATATATATATACACACTATCAGGGTGACCTGATGTTGCCAGGGATTGAATTATGATCATTCCCATATTTTTATTGCAATCAAAATCGATAAAATAACTAATTTTTCAATCAAATCAGTTAATCGCCTGCTCTAATTGGGAACCTATTGCAGTGCACCTGGAGGAAGCTTCATATGTCTTTCACAGTGAATAAGTTCATAATATATTGTAGTCTACATTGCACTGTAGAGAACCTATTGTTGATTTTATATGGCTGGCATTAATGGTTGTGCAGTGATAGTGGCTTGAATTTAAGTTTAAAATGAAAAAGTCATGTATCATTGTGAAATTATGTAACATCGAAGAACCTACTGTTGATTTTATATGTTGGGCCTTTCAGTTTGTGTAGTAAAAAATTTTCTCAAATGCACTTGTGATGTTAGGTTGTGTAAGATGTTAACTTTGATCAAAATCACCTGTTCCTTCTTTCATCGGATTATTTTGATTATTGATTATCAATACTTATCGAAGACATTCCAACACAAAACTTATCTAAGAACACTGCCAGGCACATAAAGTACCTTCGTGTGAAATTTCATAAAAATCGACCCAGCCGTTTTTGAGTCCATAGGGAATGAACTCACAGACACACAGATAAAGTTTCTTTTATATAATAGTAGAGATACTAGAAGGGAGACCCATCATTATCCGGGATTGAATGAGGATCAACAAATATTCCATCCTCCCATATTTTTATTGTCATCAAAATTAGGGAAATCAAATCGATTGTCTGCGCAAGTTAGAGACCCACCCTCTCTTACAGTGTATCGGGAGGAAGCTTCATATCCCTCCCAACAGTAACTTAGTTCACAACACATTATAGTCTACATTGCACTGTAGAGAACCTTTTTTTAAAGTTTTTAAAAATTCCATTTTCACCCCAAAGAAGGTTTTGATGTAGGGGCTATTATCGGGGCTATAAGTTGCAAGGATACTATGTAGGGAGTTGAGCAGCAAGATGTATGTTCACACTACATTTGAACTTCTGCATGTCAGTACAGTTGGGAAAGCAGGAACCCGGAAGGGAGTTCCAAAGTTTAGCAGTTCTTACAGGCCTTCTTACATCTAGGGATCTCTACTGTGTAGGGGTGAGATTTTGTTGGTTGTCAGGTTACGTCAACGGGGTACAAGGGCTTGTACTTCGTCTAAGCATCCACCATTAAAATACTGGTAAAACAGGCAGAGGGATGCAATATTTCATCGATGGGACAGAGACTGAAGCTTATATGACAGTGCAGGACCTCAAGTTGGTGACTCTCTTTTGAACCCTCTCCAGGAGCGAGAGACTAGTAACAGGTGCACCAGCCTAAATGTGACAACAATACTCCATAAATGGGCGAATGGTGGCTTTGTAGAGGTACAGGATATTTTCAGGTGTAAGTAACTTTCTAGCATGGTATAGAGAGCCTATCTTTCTCACAGCGGCCCTGGCAAGGCTCTCAATGTATCTGTTCCAAGTCATGTTCCCTATGAACGTTCAGCCAAGGAGTTTGAACGAATACTTTCAGGTAATGTATCTTTAGCCTTAGCTATTGGTGGTTGAGAAGGTTTCTTATAATTATTGAAAGAAAACAAGCTTAGTCTTGGCAGCATTGAGAGTGACCATCCATTTTTGTCTCCCATTCCACTACAGATTGGCGGTCTTCCTCTAGTGTTTCTGCCATTTCCTTAGATATGTGTTCATTTGTTTTCCTCTCGTGCCTGTTATAGAGCATGGTATCATCAGCAAATATACCCATCTCTGAAACAATTTTATCAGGGAAGTCATTTATGAATATTAAGAATAATAAAGGTCCAAGGATAGACCCCTGAGGTGCACCCACATTTATATCATATTGTTTAGATGTACGATCATCTAGGATAATTTGGATTCTTCTCTTATTTAAGAAGGATTTAATTATGTTAAGTATTCATCACATGATACTGTATGATCTGATTTTCCTGAGAAGACCATCGTGCCAAACCCTGTCAAAAACCTTAGATATATCTAGGGCTACCACTCTACTGCTTTGTCCAGTGTATGGTATATACATTAAGAGATTACAGTCAGGATATCTGCTGTAGAACAGCCTTGCCTAAATCCATATTCTTGGTCAGTCAGAAGTTTAGCAACTGCAAGGTGATGGACTAGAGCTTGGTTAATTATGGACTCAAATATTTTGGCGAAAAGCGGGAGGAGGCTGATAGGGCGATAATTTAATGGGTCAGTTCTTTTGCCAGA
The DNA here is from genome assembly GCF_053919585.1 of Euprymna scolopes. Lineage (NCBI taxonomy): Eukaryota > Metazoa > Mollusca > Cephalopoda > Sepiida > Sepiolidae > Euprymna > Euprymna scolopes. The sequence continues at coordinate 13,303,057 of NC_136507.1, read as the reverse complement.
ATTCTTGTAAACTATCAAGCACCTGAGAAGTGGTGATTTTCAGATTATCTAGTGTGGTGTCTGTCCGCAAAGGAAAGTCAAGGAGGGAGTGGTTTGCTGAGTCCAATGTGGAGTTTGAGGCAAACAAACTGGCAAGCATGTTAGCCTTCTCGGTTGCCGTGCAAACAACCTCATGATTGTTGGATAGTGGGAGGATTGTTGATTGCCCATTATTTACTACACTGATGTACTGTTGATTTTATAAAATTATCTGTAATAGCTTCACTTAAAGTTTAAAATGCAAAAGTCAAGCATCATAATTCAATTGTGCTCTAAACAGAAACATTCATTTCAAATGCACCCCTGTCTTATCAAAGAGCCAACTGTTGATTTTATGAAATTATTTTTACATAATCACTTGAATTAAAGTTAAATGTACAAAAGTCAAGTATCATGGTTCACTTGTGCTCTAAAAAGAAACATTCGCTTTGAACACGCCCCTGTATTATAAGAGAATTTTCAGCTGATTTTATAGGCTGGGCCTTTCTGCTTGTGCGGTGATAAAACTTCTCAAATTCATTTGTGATGTTAGATTGTATAAAAGTGTTCACTTTGATCAAAATCAAACTTCCTTCGCTAATCAGATTTTTTTTTTCAATATTTTTCAGACGCATTCTGATACAAAACCTATGTAAGAACACTCCCAGACACATCAAATACCTTCGTGTGAAATAAAAAAAAATCATTTTTGAGCTCATATGGAGCACACACACACACACACACACACACACACACACACACACACACACACACACACACACACACACACACAAGTTTCTTTTATCTATATATAGTGATAATGTGTGAGGACACTTCTCAACCTATATACTCAACGAATTTTTGATCCACAGACTTAAAATTTGATATATAGAGTATTCAGACATGTGGAAAACTTTTTAATTGGTTTTCATCCAGAAAAAGGGCTGCTAAGAGGGCAAAATTGAAAAATTAGTATCGGATTTTTATCTGCTTTCAACTGATAAAAAACTGTTTTCAACACATGCGGTCAAATTGAAAAAATAAAAAACTGTTTTACACACATGCGGTCAAATTGAAAAAATAAAACACTGTTTTCAACACATGCTGTCAAATTGAAAAAATAAAACACTGCTTTCAACACGTGGTCAAATTGAAAAAATAAAACACTGTTTCCAACACATGCAGTCAAATTGAAAAATTAAAACACTGTTTTCAACACATGCTGTCAAATTGAAAAAATAAAACACTGTTTTCAACACATGTGGTCAAATTGAAAAAATAAAAAACTGTTTGCAACACATGTGGTCAAATTAAAAAAATAAAACACTGTTTTCAACACATGCGGTCAAATTGAAAAAATAAAAAACTGTTTTCAACACATGCGGTCAAATTGAAAAAATAAAAAACTGTTTTCAACACATGCGGTCAAATTGAAAAAATAAAACACTGTTTTCAACACATGCGGTCAAATTGAAAAAATAAAAAACTGTTTTCAACACATGTGGTCAAATTGAAAAAATAAAAAACTGTTTTCAACATATGCGCAATCGAGAAACATGACAGCTTCCTTGTGTTAAATACAAGTTGGTTTGAAAAACACTTTTAAAATCATGTCACGCTGGTCTAATACTGTTGTATTTGACTCACTGTCTTTAGGTTTTGGTTTCAATCTCAGCTCTACTTACATGAAGTGAACTCTTTAGAAAAAACATAATACTCGTATGTACATGTCTCAGTTTTTGTACGAATTAAAATATAATATTTATGCCTATTTTATGACTGGGTAACACCGTGTGGCCTGCTAGCATATATATATACCATTAGCATATTAAACAATGCTCTTTGTGTAGACAAATTGAACTTAGGTATTTGGACAGTGTCAAAGCATTGTTAATTCACTGGCCACATAGCAACAGCCAAATAGCACAATGGTTAGAAGCTCCGACAGTTATTTAGGCAGTTGGGTTTCGATCCTGGCTTGAGGTAGTTGCTTGTCTAGCCGCACTGATGAGCTGTGAAACAGTACTGTATGTGGATAACTATATATGTATATATATATACACTAGCGGGGGAGGGGGCGCCCAGGTTTGCCCGGTCATAAAATACTCTTAAATATGATATTTTAATTTGTCCAGATTTTGTATATATTATTATAGAGTCGTGATTTCAAAAGTAAAAAAAAAAAAGTATTTAGGTGCCATCAGCTAGAATCGAAACCGAAAGCAAAACTGTAGCATTTAAAGTTGTACGAATGTGGCACACATATGAAGTGATTAAAAGTTAAAAATTAAAAATAAATTAAGATGAATGTACAAAATGTATAACGATTTTTTCAATTTTGACCTATTTTTGACCCCTTAAAAACTATTTTAACTGACTAAAGACCCATAAAAGAACAGCCCATAAAAACCCAATCATTTAAGGCCCCTAGCGCTGCTCTGCAGCTTTTAGTTTCGGAAGAGAGAGAGTTTGAATGTATGGAGATAGACAGCCTTTTATATATATATATATACAGTAACTGTTGCTTGTACAGCAGCAGTGCTTCCAACAAAGCCTTCATCAGATATGACTCTGGTTTCAGGCATGGCTTCGAGGCCAAAACATCATTACCACTAGCCCAGACTGCCCCAGCAGTATTTCACGATACCACTAGACTTGGTTGGATTGTCATCATTCTGCAGACTTGTCATATCCATGCTGATACAGATAGTCTTGTCTTGTAATTTTTTTATGTACTTTTTCTTGTCTGACAGAGAAAGACCAAGATTATTCCAGAATATGGAGGTTGAGTTCACAATAAAATCTTGGCATCCAACTTCGATAGGAAATACAATGGTTTTCAAGCCATTTCTGATATATTCTTCTCGTAGATCTTCATTTCTTTCAAACTTATGCTCATGTCAGTCAAAATTTTCTTCAAATGGAACTGTTAATTCAACGGCAAAAAACTTTTTCAAATTAATGGACCAAAGGACAATATCTGGAAGCTGGCCTTTTAAGTCGAATGTGCTGCACCAGTCCATGCAGCCATCCAACGATGACGATCTAAAGATTTTGAACTATTTTCTTCTTTAATGAAATGAATCACTCTACTTGTGACATTTTAAACTTTATTGGCAGTTGCACAACATATCTTTGCAGCTTCTGCAACAATCTTCAATATTTTATTGTGTCTCCAGGTGTAGCTTCTTAGAGAACGCTGTGTGTGTGTGTGTGTGTGTGTGTGTGTGTGTGTGTGTGTGTGTGTGTGAATATATAATATATGCTCTGTTGTTATATTTAACAAGCATATAGCTTCTAAACATAAAGGATTGGTGTTCACAAAGAGTGAAATATAAATGCAAAAGCGGATTTTCCCAAACTAGTGGGGCAGGTTATCTCAATATTCCATAAGAATCTTTCACTTAGTGATACAAGAACCAAGTGAAAGATTGTTTCAGCAATCTGCCCTACTACATATATATATATATATATATATATATATATATATATATATATATATATATATATATATATATGTATAAACATGTTGAAGATTATGACATTTAGAATGTTTTGGAGTTAAAAATCAATTTATTATTACATAATAACAAGAAAAAAAAAGGGGTATTAATACTTTTTCTGTACCCTCCATTCAACCAGGATTCATTGTATATCCCTTTGTGCCGATCATATAGCTAAGGGTCTGCCATTTCAGATCAGATTTCAATCAAACTTTCAGGAAGTATATATATTGAGTGGTCTTGACTGCAGTAGTTAAGTAATACAATATAGGAAGTCGCCTTAATGAACGGTTGTTCGTCGTGGTAGTTGGTAATGTCTTGACATCTCTCCCAGGCTCTTATACTTGTTTTTCTACATATGTTTTGGTATGTCTTATACTCGTTTTATACAAATATTATACTATGTTTTATACAAATATTATGCTATGTTTTATATATTATACTGGTTTTATACATGTATATGTATGTTTTATATATTGTACTCGTTATATATATATGTTTTATATATTTACTATACTATACACATATATATATGTTTTATATATTATACTCGTTTTATACATATATTGTACTATGTTTTATACATATGTTATGACATGTCTTATATTCGTTTTTATACATATGTTTGGACGTCTTTCGTTTTTATTTATGGTTTACACCAGCCAATCATATTCTTGTGAGGAGAAATCCAGATATTACCTTATTAAATTTTAGAGATTATGACTAGTTATTCGTATGATTTGGATTCTTCAGACTATTGCTCTCATCTTGAGTGCCATTTTCATGTAAACTTCAGACTTCTTCAGATGTATCTTGTCGAACTCAGGAATATTTCTGTCTAATTCAGGAATCTGCATAGAATTTTGAATAGAAACCTTTATTTAATCCATGAAGGTAGCATGCTCTTGTTCCGTCAGTCATGACTGGATAGAAGTCCTAAGTAATTTACAATTGTACTTTTGGTCGTTCACACTCAGATTTAATATTTCAGTTATAATATTGACCTTCAGAAGAAGGTCAATATTATAACTGCATTTTTTCAAATATTCTAACCAATGTGCCATGGGTCTTTACTATGGCTAATATATGCTTTTCTATTACATTCTGTTATTGAGAGATTCCTAGACAGTTATATGATTGGATATCCTTCTTGAGATACAACATATGCTACCGGGCATTCACTTGCATCTGTTGTTAAATTAATCGCTTTCTTAGAGTCAAAAAGTTTTCTTATTGGTTGGTTTCCTTGAAAAAGTTTTTTTTCTTTTAAATCCTTCGAAAACCTTATTTTGCTTCTGTGTTCATGCAAATTCTACATATTTTTTTTTATGCATTTAAGTAAATGGCTCAATTAGTACATTATATCTAAGAAGATGTCTGCTGTAGAAATTAATTAATTCAAGGAAGGATTCTAATTTTTTTTTTATTTGTAGGTGTTTCCATTTTTATAATTTTGTTGGTAACATTTTTGCCAGGGCATATTCCTTCTCTGGATATTTGATATCCTAGATTTTTTTCACAGTCTAAATTTGTCTCTATTTACCGTAAGTCCTGATTTTTTTAAGTTATATATTTTTATTTTACAAAAAAAATTCCACAAAACAAAATATTAGGCACAAGACCACTCAAAAATTGGGGAGAGGGTCTATGGCCATCCTCGTCATTGTACCTTTGCTTGTCTATGTTAATCTGAGCTAGAGTTCTCATTCACCACAAACACACCTGGGGCCGTCCTATTTAAGATTCCCAAATCAAATCGTTTTTTGGGGGGTTTATTTTTTTAATTCTTAATTTTTTTGTTTGTTTTTTTGCCCGTTTTAATCTTTCTAAGACTTGTTCTGTTTTAGTCCTTATTCATATCTGGTTGGATCTCCCAAGCATATATAGTTCTGATATATTATACTGTTGTCCACTTTTCCTTATATGATTTTCTCGACGAGTCTTTGAAAAATATTGCTTGCAGTTTTAATTCCAAACAGCAAACAAGACCATTTCAATAATCCCATGGATGTGTTCAGCATTATAATTTCTTTAAATTCATCATCTGTTTAAATTTGATTGTGGACCAACTTTAAATCGACTTTCGCAAAATGTTTCACATTTGCTAATTCATGATTGGCAGTTTTCTTACTCAGTAAGGGAAACGAATTTGAACCTATTTGATCGCTGACGCCAATTTTGTAGGCACTGCATATCCTAATATCTCCATTGAGCTTTTTAATAGCAACTGGTGATGCTTATTTGGCCCCCCTCTCCCCAGCGACTTTTTTTTTCTAAAATACTCTGCTGAATTATTTTATTTTAACTTTGGCACTACAATAGGCAAAATATAAATGGATAAGCATCTTGCTTGGATAAATCTAGAATGGTAGTTCTCTTTCAATTGTTCTTTCAACTACATAGAATTAATTTTACTGAGTCAATTTTTAATACATCTGTACCTAGCAGTGTCCCAATAAAATGTATACACTCTTTAAATGACCATAAAACCAACATTTAATATAAGAAAGATAAGTTTCATACATCAAAATACTGTGAACAAATATAGATGCCAGCTAATTATCGAAAGTGTTCAAATTATTGAGCATTGTGGTCCATGAACAGCTGATAACGCTCACTGATTGAATCAAAAACTGTTCTAATCAGTTTAATTGGTATGTTGACACATCTTCTTTCAATGGTTGCTTTCAACTCATTCATTGTAGCTCGTTTTGTGGTACAAACCCTGTGTTTAATATGCTCCCCCCCCAAGAGAATAATCCATGGGGAGGTTAAATCTAGTGAGCGTGGACAGTACTCGATACTTCCTCTTCGTTCTAACTATCTGTTTTGCAGGTGACTATCAAACTATACTCTTACGTCATGATGATAGTGGGGAAGTGCTCCATCCTTCTGGAAGTGCCATTCTTTATTCCTAAACATCTTTTGGGAACGTGGCATAGTGTATTCATGTAGCAAGTTGAAATAATTTAAAGAGTGTATACATTTCATTAGGATACTCTGTATATGCCACGATTGTAATAAGTATAACCTCAAAGAGATTCTTAGTTTCAAATGTGGTTTTGAAGGTATCCAATGTTTTAATTATGGTACCATGGAATGATCTGAGTTCAAGGTTGACTTTTTTAGCCTCAGCTTTCCTAAAACCTGACAAAAAATTTACTGGAATCAAGGTTATGTCAGATCTAGTACAGTAGAACTCTGTGATACGGTGGGCCTAGGATACGTTTTTTTCAGGTTACGATGTAAAATATGATATTTTTCCGAACTCTGGTTACAGTATTTGCCTCTCCTTATGGTGTTATTTATAATGTTATTTGATTATATACATGTGTATTATATACTGTGGTCCTGGATATGACCTTAAATTATATCTAGTGGTGAGGCCCCAGCTTGCAGACTTTGGGGAGTATGGAGCCACCCTTTAATTGCCATTGCTCCCAGGTCCACTCTGACCCGGAGTGGTAGTACCTGTTAGGGTCCCAACTATGGGTTAAATAGAAACCGATTTGAAAACAACAAATATATTCTATTAAAAAATTTTTTCTTCAAAATCTTTGGATTCGCCATTAAATAAACTGAAAAGGGTTGATATGCCATAAAACAAAAACAACCAACCAACCAATTATATACTGTACTGTATTTTGTTATTAATTTTTAATGCCGTATCACAGGGTTCTTCTGTATCTTCTATATGTGCAAATATTTCCCATTTATGTAACAGACTGCTGACGCTGACAGCAGATATGCAAATGACCAAGTCGGCTGTGCAAAGTGACGTTACAGCAGAGATAAAAGCAGTAGTGGTGTTCGGCGAAGCAGTGGTGTTTGAGACATGGCTGGTGTTTGAAAGTTGTTCAGCGAAGTGGTGTTTGAGGCGTGATGAGAGAAGCACGTGTTTGAGACATGTAGGTGACTTCACAACAGAGACAAAAAGTCACATGCGGCAAGAGAAAGTAAAATGAACCGTTTAAAGATTTAGAAAAAATGCATTGTTGGAAATACTTGATATAAAGGCTTTTGTTAGAAAAGAAAATGAGTCGAGTTTTTTCTTTTCCTTTGTTTCTTTGATATAACGACTATGTTACATTTATTTTTATATTTTCTGTAGTCTTTGGTGCATTTAGCATGAAGATTTCTGCTCCTCATCTATCATTTGGTGGGTTTTTAATTTTCTCAATTTTTCTTTTATATCTGAACACATACAGAGAATGAATTTTTATTCTTTGGCAAAACTGAACAGTTTTTTTGTTTAATATGCCATTTGCCAAAAAGTGTACATAAGATTTTGTGTCTCTCTGTGCAATATTGTAACATGGTGCATTTGAATGCATGGGAAAAAATCAGCAGCAGTGAAGGATGACTGGTTTGTGAAAAGATTAGCAGCAGTAGCTAAAAAAAAAGTGGATATGCAAATAAAGAAGTGTGTGTAAGAAGAAGGTAAAAAGGCGAAAAAATACACCATGTGCTCAAGGCAGAGGCAAAGTGGGCATCAAAGAGAATGGACGTGTAATGTCGAGGACAAGAATGGGCCGGCTGTGACTAGCATGTGGTCAGAGAAAAGAGAAACGTGTGCGGCTAAAATGGACAGGTAGCAGTGAGAGACTTTTTAAGCGGTGTCGAAAGTAACGGTAATAAAAATATTTTGTAAAAAAGACAAAATGCTGACACGGATTTTATTTATTTATTTTATTGTTTTATTTTTATCAATTACTAAAGTAAAGTAACGGCCATGTTACAATATTTTTCTGCTTTGTTCGATTGTTGGCTATATTTTTTATTAATTCCAACTGCTGCATGAATTCTATACGTTTCTAAAGTTAAATTAACACTTTGACGTGTTTCCAATTATGTTTAAAAGAAGGGTCGTACATACCTTCTACCAAGAATAGCATCATTAATTCATCTTCCTGGCTCATTTCACTGATACCAAGTTTTTCAATATCGCAATATCTTGCTCTTTTTTATTCAAGGTACAAAACACTCATTGGGGTTTTGTTTTATTTCCAGAAACTTTATTCTTTCAGCAAATGACTAACCTTTCCCTTGGTTTGATATTCCATTTTATTATCTTGCCAATTTCTTTAAAGGTCAACTCTTCCAAATTTCTTGAATATGCCATAGTTGAAACTTTCTAGATTGCTTTGCACCCAGTTGTTGTGAGGAACATGTCAACAATTTCATATTGTTTTCCTTTGCTGCGTTTATTTTATTTATTTATTTTTATTCTTGCCAGACATCTTATCCATTTTCTACATAGTCTGGATTGTCCATTGTATTCATGCATCCTATCGGCGATGCCATTGTTGTACTGCTTGATACAAGATTAACAAGGCAACAACAATAACTATGGAGAAATTGAAAATTAAAAAAAAGTTACGGCTAATAAGTGGCACCAAACGCATTCAAATTTAATTTCTTTACAGATATGTATATTTTTAACTTACTGGAACTATTTAAAAAATTTTTCTTTATTTTAACTATACTGGAGCCAATTTCTATTATAACTCTTCGGTGCTCTAACATGAATTCTGAAGTAAGAAAAACGCTTACAAAAAGTTTTGATAATATAAAACTATGCCAGTCGCTAAAATATTAAATTTTATTGCATTTAGTAAAAGTTATTTTTTTTTATTTGTTTCTTGTCTATTAAATATACTTTATGAGAGTTTTTTTTTTTAGAATCTGAACACACTAGTGTTAGAAAAAGTAAAAAAAAAAAAAAAAATGATAGAACCTGTATTTCTCTTTTTCGTATTTTATTACTTAGTTACTTTTGTAATTAGACAAAAAAACCCCAAAAAAACAACAACAACAACAACAACAACAACAAAAAAACTCTTTTTTACTATTGTAAGTTTATTATGGTATAAAATGAGAATATTTAGTATTTTATTTTATTAAGATTACATTAAAGCATTACTAAAATTTACTATGTAGTATGTTTGCAATATTGTGTATGTGATAAAATAAAATAAAGTTGAAAAAACCTAAGGGACAAATACATTTCATTTATTAATAGTTGGCCTACAATAAAATGTAAGAATAGTATATTAGACAAGTAAAATAGAAAAGTATATGGAGTGTAACTAAAATGAAATACTTTTTTTTCGCTTGATTGCACATCAACACCCTGGAAGTACCTGAGAAGTACAAAAAAGACATTTTAGGCTTTAGAGTGGTTGTTCACTTTATTGTACAACTTAATTATAAAATAATCACTCAGCTTTTGACCACCATAAGATAGGACAGAATGAGTAACTACTTGTTTTGTATTTCCAAATTGGTTACCTTTTTAAATAATTTTTTTAAAAATTATCCATATAGTTTAGATTATTTTCTTGTATTGCCATCTGATTTTTTCTTGGTCCCCTGACAAAAAGAGGGTGGACCTGTAAATTCATCCTTGTTCGTTTGTCTTTTTGTCCATTTGTCTGTCCGCACTTTTCTCAATAACTACGCCTTAGAATTTGAAAATTTTTTTGCACAAACATTAAACATGATATGAGTAAAAAAGTAACAGAATGGATTTTCCGGGAAAACTCCGATTGCCCCCCCCCTCCTTCCTAGGGTGCCTTTCAGGTTAAAATGGCTAAAATTGACACTTTTGTTCTTATTTAAAAAAAATGATGTCTTGGATTTTTATAAAACTTTCTGAAAAGTTGTAACTAACTGATTTCTATATAATTTTGTTTGTCTATACTTTGCGATAACTCTTGGGTGTGCCCCAGGGGTTCTTTTAGGGCTAATAAAAACACTCCATTTTTTGGATTATTTCACCATATTTGTCATTCTGTGTATGTCTATTTAGCAACTTTGCATAGTGTTGAACTCAAATTTAAATATGTTAAGGCCTTGGGGAGTTTTGGGGCTAAATGAGGAGGTGGGGGGCAAATGATGGACTTAGTCAATTCTTTTTTGTGTGGTGCAAAATTGAAATTTACATATGTTAAAGGCCTAAAACTGCACCGTTTGTTCATTTTCAGCAGGATTTGACGTCCCCTGGGAACTTTTAGGGCTAAATGGGAGGGGGGGGGGGGCAAATGCTGAACTTAGTCATTTTTTTTTATGCCTCGTTCACTGTGCACTCACGGGGGACCATGCATGCTTTACTTGTCATTTTGAACTTAAGTTAGAACTGGGGATAAAAAAGAGTATGTTTATTTTACCGGCCATCTTTCTTTTCTGCTTAAAAATATTCTCTTCATTAACCCCAAGTCTATCTTCAATTTGTGGTGGCAACACAAAAAACAAAAAAAAAAAATCTAAAATATACGCGTAGCTCAGGAAAAAATAAAAAAAATGGCCGACATTTTGGAAATGCTAAAACAAATGGTTGCTCGTTCTGACCTATGCTATATGGTCAAGAATCTGATCATTTAACAATGTGACAGGTTTTTTTTTTAATATATATTTTTACACCCACCAGAATGAAAGGGCGAATCCTGATTTAATATTCGTTTTTGATTCCATCTCCCAAAATAGAATCTCAGTTTTATTTTTTCATTAACAGTTTTGGTGAAAGAGTAAAATTTCAATAATGTATTTTTTAATCAGATTTAAATTTTATTGTTTAATCTTTCAAATCTAATGTAAATCAGTACTTGTTGAGCCATCTTCTTAAATAATCAAACCCTACCCAAGTACACAGAAAATGTTCCTAGCATTTGTGCTCGATTTTAAGTGTACTGTAGTATCTGTTGGTTAATTCCTATTTCAATCACCTAAATTATTTTGTTAAGTGAATTTTGGAAGGGTTTTAATATTACTTCCAAGTATTTTATTTTAATTATTATTATTATTATTATTATTATTATTATTATATTAATAATGTAATAACTAGCTAAATCAAATCACTTGTCATGTATAATCAGAGGAATGCATTCAGCCGGAATTTATTGATTTCATGAACAATTTGATGTTGTCCCCATTTACTCATGCAATTCTATCAGCACGTAGAACCGTGGTGTTGATGCAATCTTTTTACTCACAAATCCATGGGACTATATTTTTGTCCATTTGCACATATAGAGAGTAAACAAGCCAGAACATTCTGAAAAATCAATATAAAAGACCTAACGCGCTAAAAACCAAGTCAATTCCAGACAACGTCTGTGCAAGTTACTTCATCACTGTCCGTGATTATCACGTGTGTCTGACTTCATCTAAAAGATGTAAAACTGCATCGCTAAGAATACGAAGTTCAAACTGCAATGAATAAATTACTTAATCATTTTCTAATGAAGCTCATGCAAACACAAAGAACGAATATTTTTTCACTTGGATTATAATTCTGAACTTTCGATTTATAAAAATGCTCATTTCCTTGCTTTATTCATGGACTTTAATCTTATTAATTTCATGTTTGTGGGAGATCACAAACATACAGGATTGAATACAAATTACACATTTCCTATATATAAAAATAAACTACTTCTGATTATATAAAATTTATTAATCATAGTTTAAAAAAAAAGTAAAAACTGGTGACCCTTACTTCAGTAAATTAGCGACACACACAAACTCAGACCTCCCTACAAACCAGTTACTCAAACATGGTCCTCCTATGGATTAGTGGCTCCGGTGATCACACATGAGGACACCATTTTTCCTACATTTGGTAATCCCGGTTTTAGCAAAGTGGCACATTTCCATGAATAGGCGATTTTAGATTTTCTTTTTCTTTCATGCATATGTGTCCTCCATGGGAACAGCATGTCCATCGATGGCACATTGGACCCCCCCCCCCCAACTGGATTCTGCCTGAATCGACGTCAGTGGTAGCTATCAAAATTCCCTTTAAGTACAAGATACAACGGAGAATGACGCTCTATCATCAACCATGGCCACACAGGCTGTATTGAAGATCCTGCCACAAGACCCAACATTGCACCGTTTATCACATGCAGGCATTCATGCGACAGAAAAGTTGGTGACGTCACGTTTCATTCAACAGAAATGTATGCGATTTGACACAGTTATATCCCTTACCAGAAGTCTAAGGTTTATCAGCACATTAATATATATAAAAGCCAAGTACGTCCAAGGATGGAATACTGTTGCCATATCTGGGCAGGAGCTGCTAAAAATAGCCTATCCTGCCTTGACAGAGTACAAAATAGACTTCGTGGCTTAGTGGGGGATGCCCTTTTCTCTACCCTGGAACCTCTTTCCCACAGAAGAGACGTTGCGAGCCTATCCTTGTTTTATCGTTATTTCCATGGCAGGTGCTCGTCTGAACTCCAATCTCTGGTCCTCCCTCGCCAATCTTTCACGAAAAACACCCGTCTAGCTGAATCCACTGTGAAAAATTTCCCCAACTCTTTATCTGTGCCTAAATCAAAACGTGGATTCCATGAACAAAGCTTCTTTCTTAGAACTGCATGCCTGTGGAACTCTGTTCCGTCTGCCTGCTTCCCACCTGACTACAACTTGGATGTGTTCAAGTCCAACGTTAACAAATTCCTAATGAACCGCCCCCTTAAGTAAACACTTCATCAAATCTCCACACTAACCTAATGTACTTGCAATAACCCTTATCCCTGAGTGGCTTCCGGGCCTTGATAAGTGGTGACCACTGTGTAAAAAAAAAAAAAAAAAAGAAAAAGAGCCCTCTTGCGATATTCTCAACTCCTGAGGCCCATTTTAAACATATTCATATCGACATTGTGATTCCACTCCCACCTTCAAAAAATTTTACATATCTACTCACTTGTGTTGACAGAGTTTCAAGATGGCCTTAAGCTTTTCCCACTTTTCGACTGAAACTGTTGCCAAAACATTCGTTGCACATTGGGTTCCCCGTTACGGTGTGCCTAAAGCTATTCCAATTGACAGAGGTAGACAATTCGATTCTTATTTTTTTTCTAAGCTCTCACACATTGCTTTAACAACTGTTACAAGATCAAGTAGACAAATAGGCCGTCCACACCAATTTGCTACTCACATCCAGTGAAATACATGCAGTATTTTTGTTCTTTTCCTGTGTATGGATGTTTCATCCGGTAAAGTGACATGTAGTGACTAGCTAAATCAAATCACTTGTCACATAATCAGAGGAATGTATTCGGCCAGAATTTATTCATTTCAGGAACAATTTGGTTTTGTCTCTGTTTGTCCACACAATTCTATCAGCGCATAGAATCGTGATTTTGATGCAACCTTTTTACACACAAATCTGTGGGACTATATTTTTGTCTATTTGCGCATATAGACAGTGAACAGGCCAAAACATTCTAGAAAACCATGATAGAATTGCATGGCCAAAACCAAATTGTCCCTGAAATGAATAATTTCCAGTTAAATACATTCCTCTGATTGCGTGACGAGCGATTTGATTTAGCTAGTCATTACATTATTATTATTATTATTACTACTATTATTTAATAAAATAAAACACTTGGAAGTAATATTAAAACCTTTCCGAAATTCACTTGACAAAATAATTTAGGTGACTGAAATAGGAATTAATCAACAGATATTACAGTATACTTAAATTTGAGCACCAATCCTAGGAATAAAATGTAGTGTGTACCTATTTACTTGTCTCCTCATAAGTCAGGCGCAAGGTCGGTTTTTAATATGGGGATAATCCAGCTCCCTCAAAAGAGACACTTTCGATTGGGAGTTTGGACAAAAATAAAAACTGCTTTAGCGGATCTGAAGAACCCTGCCCCTATCATTTTTTGTTGTTGTCTTTTTTTCAATTTTTTCAGCAGATTATTATCGAATGGACCGATGTCTACCAAATTATCAAAAAAAAAAAAAAAAATGGAGAAAACAAAGTTAATATTTAAATAATAAAGGGTGTTCAGTTTCTAATGGCACCTTCTAATAAATCGATTACTCATTTTAGAACCACGCTTTGTTTTTAGGCTAAATTTCGCGAAGTTATCCTTTTTTAAAAGTAGTTTAGACTCTTTTGAATTCCACTTTTCTTTTTCTTTTTTTTTTTTGTTAAATCTCAAAATAAGGCTAAACCGCCTTAAAAAAAGCTAACTTTGAGAAATGTGTCCGAGTTATTCTAAAATGGATGATCGATTTATTAGAAAGGAACTAAATACCCCTAATTATTTAAGTCTTGACTTTTTTTTTTTTTAATTTAATTTTATTTTGATAATCTAGTAGACTAATGTGCATTTGATAATAATCCGCCAAAAAAAAAAAAAAAAAAAAGAAAAAGATAAAAATAAAAAAGTTAAAAAGGGAGGCAAAATTCTTCAGGTACAGGCTTTAGTTGGGGAGAATTCTTTTTTCACAACAGAAACTTCACTTTTAAATATGTTTATGTCTTAATTTATTTGCTTCCCCACGATGCACAAGGTTAGTTTTTAATGTGTGGAAATGCAACTCCTTAAAAAAGACACCCTGGATTATTAGGACACAACATTAAAATTACCTCAAATCATAACTCAGAAGTTCAAATACATTTTGAACTTCTGCGTTTTTACGATTCGGTTATCGTTGCTTTCCGGCTAATTTACGGAAACAGTCAAGTCGACATCGTCCTTATTTAAACAAATACTATTAAAAAGATTTTATTTCAAAGATGTATTTTCCATAAACGGCAAGGTTTAAAAAAAAAAAAAAAAAAAAAAAAAAAAAAAAATTCAAAACATTAAACTAAAAATAACGATCGCGTTCAGGCGCATATTTTAATATTGTAAGTTATTTAATGTGAAACGGTTATTTAAAACAAATTTTTTAAACTATATATTTAAAATCACTTTTTAAAATTCATATATAAAATTAAATAATTCTTTGGAAACATTTTGAAATTTTGTCAAGACATTTTTTTTTTTATTTAAAGAAAGAAAGAACAAGAAAAAGAAAGTAAAAAAAGAAGAAAAAAGGTGAAAAAGAAGAAAAAGAAAATATGAAACAGAAAGAAATCAACGCTGAATTTATTTAAAATTTTGCACTAAGTTTCCCCCACTACCTTGGACATTTTGAGGTAAAATTTGTTACATTATTTTAAAAATAATTATTTGAATGAGCATATAAAGTATTCGTTTTTTCTTTAAATGCTATTTATTGAATATTTATGATTAATTAATTAGGAAGAATTAATTCTTCTTGGATCGTCTTATGGTGATTCCAAAATTTCATTAATAAATAAAATCATTTGTTCTTTATTAAAAAAAAGGGGGGGGGGAAACAATCTACATTTTACGTTTTAATAGTCGAGAAAAGAAAGTGAAAGAGAAAACGGAAAAGAAGAAATATTCGAAAATATTTAAAGAAGAAGAAAAAAAGAATTACTTCAGTGTCGAAAAAATTCGATAAGAAGAAAAATTGAAGAAAAGGAGAAAAGGAAAGTATGAAATTTTTATTTTTTTAAAAATTATTTTTTATTTTTAATTATTTCTCTCTTAAATTAATCTTTATATATATATATATATATATTTCTCAATTTACTTGTCTATCGATTTCTATTGTTCATTTCTACATATGAAATCTATTTCCATTCATCTCTTACTCTTCGCTCTCTAGGTACCTCCAACGCGCGCCATAGTTATACACTCTCTATGTAACACGATGTAACTGTAATTTAATTTAATATTATTATCCTAACTTTTTTTACCATTTAAAAGAAGAAGCTTCACATAAACTGCTACTATTTAAAAAATTTTTTTACAGCATACAAAAATAATGAAAATGCGAGACTAAAATCGTGTTTACATTATCGACGCTTTAAAACAACGTTCCTATGTAGTGATGTTTTTGAAGCCGTAAACATACCTATGTTTTAAAAATTTAGCAAAAATCAAATAATAGTAATATTTTCCTGAAATTTTCGATATTTATTCATTATTAAATAAACTTACATAATAAAAGTAGGTTTTGTTAGAGGAAATATTTTTTAGGTGTTCTACCCCCCCCCTCCCGTCTATATTTCATGTTACGAAAACTAAACAAAATAAATGTAGGTCCATAAAAATTTCATAATTTTTTAAAGCTGAAAAGATCACATAATTAAAAATAGTTATATATAAAATCCCGTTATTTTTTTTCACTTACCTTAAACTTATAAATAAAAATGGACATAAAAATCAATATTATGTAAAACAAAAAAACAAAACACTTTTTCTTGTGAGAAATTCCATATACAGTCACCATCTTTCTTTTTGTGCAGCCACCCACGCATTTAGTGGTTGGCTGTCATTGGTTTGAATTTGAATGTGCCAGGCGATTATTCACTTGGCGCGCTTTTGTATCATCCTTTCTTTTCAGTCTAGATAAAACTTGGCATCGGGATAGACTCAACACAGCAGTTCCCACTGGAGGGAGCTAAAACAATTACCTCATGAACAGTTGGTGAGTGAAGGACCACATCTCTACAAGCAGAAACAACTTTATATTGCTGAATCTATCCAAATTAAGGATGGCATTCAAGAACTGTTCTTCATGTTTATTTACCAAATATTGGATCTTATCTCAATTCATTTTGAGTCCTAAGTGGCTCATATTATGCCTAATTATAGGCGCCCAACATTCCTGCTGAGTTTACCATGAACATTCATGGATCCTTCCGAGGAACAATGAACTAACATTCCAACAATAGGAATTCATACTAATGGCTCAAGGCGTATGGAAGCAAAACAGGCCACAGTTTTGCAAAAGGACAATATCAGAACCAATAAACTTTCATTGTGAATAAATTTTGAGTTTGAAACGTATGGCTTTTGTATTTGTGGATTCTTTTGTTTCTGCCGGGAGGAAATTGGAATGTGAGAAATAATTTCTCACATTCTTAATAATTTTTTTTTCTCGGTAATATAATTATTTGAATTACAAAAAACAAAAAAAAAAACAAAAAAAAACAATTCTAAAAAATAATTATATTTAAAAAGCTTTAAATTATATTAAATTCCAATATTCCATGATATGAAGTTTAAACAAAGATTTTTTTATAACAGGTTTCTAATATGAAAAAAATATATTCATAAGAGTGAGAAATTAATCTCACAAACTCAATACTCCCTGGCAGAGGCAAAATAATTCCAGAAATTATAAAACTATACCTTTAAACTCAAATTTTGTTCAATTATAACAGCAAAGAAAAGTTATTGGTCCTGGTAGTCCTTGCAAAACGGTAGATCAGTTTTGCCTCCTGAATAGGGAGCCAGTCGTTAACTCCTTCTGTTGGAATGATAGTTTGGTTTTCCTTCGAAAAGGTCCATGATAAATCATGGCATTCTCGGTAAGAGTTCTGGTGCCTTTAATTAGGTATAAATTGAGTCCCTTGGGACCCTAATTGAATTGAGAAAAGTTTAAACATTTGTGATATAAACATGATGAAAATGTTCCAAGATGCCATCCTCTAATTGGGATATCTTCGGCACAATATAAAGGTGTCTCTGCTTGTAGAGATTCAAGTCCTTTTTCACCAAACATTTAGGTGATATAACATGAAAAAATTGTGGCGGCTCCATTCTCAATAAGGCATTCTTCTTGGGGCCGACTTTTTTTTTTTTACATAGGGGTCACCACTTATCAAGGCCGAGAGGCCACTCAAGGATAAGGGTTAAAGAGTGTCCAGTAGTCAAAAGGACAATATAGTAATCAATAGTAATAGTTCGGTAAATTTGTTAACTTAAGTGTAACGGCTCATACAACCATATTATAGACAGCTGGAAAGCAGGAAAACAGAAGACAATTCCACAGGCGTGCAGTTCTAAGAAAGAAGCTTTGATCATGGAATCTACGTTTAGGTTTTGGCACAGATAAAGAGTGGGGGGAATTATTGATAGTGTTTTCAGCTAGACGAGTGTTTCTTGTGAAAGTTTGGTGACGGGGGACCATAGATTGAATCTCAGTCGAACACTTTCCATGAAAATAATGATAAAGCAGAGACAAACTTGCAACATCTCTTCTGTGAGATAGAGGTTGCAGCAAAGAGAAAAGGACATCTTCCATGAACCCTATCAAGGCAGGCCAAGTCCTTTCTAGCAGCTCCTACCCAGATGTGGCAACAGTATTCCATCCTTGGATGTACTTGGCTCTTATATAGATAGAGAATTGCATCAGCAGTGAGATATCTACTGGATCGATAGAAGGATCCCACCATTTTTCCAGCGGCCTTGGTGTATTCCATTTAAGATCAGGAGTAAAGGTCAAGCCCAAAAGCTTGTCAAAACTTGAGGCCTCCCCAAGACGAGAACCATTCATTTTAATTGATAGAAGCTTGGTTTTAGATGCATTAAAAGTAACTCGCCACTCCTTTCCCCATTGTACAACATGATCAAGATCAGAGGAGAGAGAATCGGAGAGAACTTGGTCATTTACTGTCTTAGATGTGCTACCATAAATGGTAGTGTCATCAGCAAAAATGTCTAAAAATGATGTAAGGATGTGATTTGGAAGATCATTAATGTAGATCAAGAAAAGAGTTGGGCCTAGGATGGACCTCTGAGGGACTCCAGCATTAATACTGTGAGCTTCTGATTTTTGCCCATCAACTACTACTCTTATGAACCTATCAGAGAGAAATGATTTAATAATTGAGATATTTCCAGCTATACCGTAGCTGAAGATCTTGTGAAGTAAACCTTTATGCCATATCCTATCAAAGGCCTTTGATATGTCAAGAGCAATTGCCCTAGAAAGGTTACCTCTGTCGAGAGATTCGCTAATCCTATGCGATATAACTGTAAGCATATCCGCTGTAGATCTAGCAGAATGGAAACCATATTGTGTGTCACTAATATTGTGTGTCACTAATATTGTGTGTCAATAAGAAGGTTATTTTTGATGAGATGGTTGATTACTTCTCTATTTAACACAGATTCCAGCAACTTGCTCATGATGCACAGGAGATTTATTGGCCTGTACTGAGAGGGGGATGAACGATCACCTAAATTCTTAAATACAGGGCATACTGATGAGATTTTCCAGGGTGATGGGAAGCAATTCTCCTTAAGACAACGTTTAAACAGTTTAGTAAGTATGGGCGCTAGTTCAGGTTGAAGTTTTTTGAGTACTATAATTGGAATATAATTTGGTGAGTCTTTCTTGCTGGGTGTTTATCATAGACTGAAAACAAAATGGATGTTTACTAAAAAGGCGCCAAGTAATTGTCCAATCACAGGCTGCCTACTAGAATTGTGCATAGGCGACTTCAAACAATGAAACATGGCATGTAACTGGAATTCCTCACATATAATAAAGTATATGACTCTTGATATAATAAAAATCCAAAATCCAAAATTGGCTTAAAAAAATTCGTTTTGATTTGATTATTTGAATTGATAGAATGTGAACTTTATTTTTGGCGCCTTTTTTCAAAAAAGGACGAAGGCCTTTAAGCAACATCTTTATATACATAAGTTTAAACAGAAGGCATTAAAATTGATTTTATTTACTACCCTCTCATCTGTGTAGTTAGTTAAAAAATCTATTAGTTTTACAATGTAAATATGAAAATCCGATTGCAAAACAAAAAACAAAAAAAAAACAATGTTGCTCCCATTAACCATTATAGCACCAATGGCCATCCATATAAATTAACACAGAAATGATGACATTGCTGTTATTGTGTAAAATGCTGACGTTTTACACAAAGCTGTGGAGGTACCTATCGCTCTCTTTATCTATATTGTGTTATTGTTCACTATCTAAATCTCTGCAGTTTACAGAGCATGCTGAAATAGTAATGTTATTATTTATTTATTTATTTTCTTTGACTCACTTTCACACCCAAACAAGGCATATTGCCACTTGGATGTAAGGGGCTACTAATTAAGATCATGCCTAATAAAGATTAACAAGATGTTGTTTTACATTACATTTAAACTTCTGCATATCAGTACAGTCAGGGAAGCAGGTAGCAGGAAGGGAATTCCAAAGTCTCGCTGTTTGAGGGAAGAAGCTCTTAAAGTAGAAACCTCTCTGGCATTTAGGGGCCTCGACAGTGAAGGGGTGTGATTTTGTTGTATGAGGTATGTCCCCTGTTTTTGCTACCAGACAGTGGCAAAATAAGACAAAGTACAATAAAGGCCTACCTTAAAATTCAATACAAATTTTATTAGTTCATCATTGCAAAAAAGAAATGCCATTTTGCCTCTGAAAAAGAACTGTAAACAACTTCAAAAGATAATAGTCTTTCATCTTCAACAGGAACTGGATGCAGGTTCATCTGTCTTTGAAAATCAGAGATTATAGCTGTTTGAAGGAGTTGGTATGATGCCTCCTGATGAAATGATTCAGTTCTCATCTTGAGTCGACATTACTGAAGTTGATTAATGTTCATTTGAAGGAAAAATCCTTAATAACAGGTCGACATTTCAGACCTTAAAGTCTCTGGGAGAAACATGATATGACTGAGATTAGTTATTTAGGCTTAAAATAAAGTTTCAAGGAGACACATATAATAATAACAACCTAATCTTTTAGGCATAAAATTGAAATCTCAAGGGGATAAAGGTTGGAGGTGCCCAAATGCCTCATATGCCAAGAGTGTGTATTTCTTGGTTGCTTTCTGGAACTAGCTTCCATCCTTCTCATTCGGCTGTCTTAGTGAAACTGAAAAAGGAACGCGTGCAAAAAACCTGCCAAATTGAATCATTCAGCAATGAATAAAATTGACCAATCTGATTGGTCGAAAACAGATACAGTGGAAAGCTTACTGTAATTGTCGAATTTCTGACAGTTTCTAAACGGGTTTGTTGGGGATATGTACGTCGATTTTATTGTCTAATATATAAAAGGTAAAATGTGTGCACACATTTATGTATGTCTACAAAAGGCTTTTTGCGTCAAGTTTCTCACGTCGGTTAGATTCTGGGAGATTCAGTAGGTTCTTTGATATGACAAAGGTGCATTCCAAATGAATGTTTTTGTTTAAAGCACTGTTTAGCTTAGTGAAAACTTCTTCAGGGCAAGAAAGTGGGTAATAGTAGTGTTTTAGTACTGAGTTCAAACCAGTGGGAAGTCAGCACATACATATTTCTTTTGATATCTTTTTGCCATGGACGGTAGGGGCTGTCCATTATCTGTTTTGCAAGCTCCTCGTTAATTTTCTCCAATGAGGTGAATGGTATACTTCTTTTTTTCTTGAATACGGTTTGCATATTATCTTGGAGTTTGAATCTGACTGGTATTTTTGTGCATTTTCCTAGACCAGATGAGAAAACTTCAGGGAAACTTTTTTTTAAATTCTGAGTTGAGATTTTCCTTCTCTGTCATTAAAGTTTCCATTTTTTGACAAAAGCTATTTTTAGACAGATGTCACAAATTGAATTGTTGCATCCAATCTGTCCCAAAATAATTTCCTGTATTTTTTAATATAAACATTTTTAATTACTTTGTTCTACACTTAAATATAACATTAGTGATTAATTCACCTTCAAAATTTATTTTTGACCCAGTCACCCTTCTAGCTGTTTTGCAAGACTATAGCATGGTTCATTTAATCTCTTCCATATATGCAAATTTATAACTGATAAATCTGATCCTGAATTTAACTAAAACTTTACTTTTTATTTAATATTTTCATCAGTATATATCTACATATGTTTTTTTTTCGCCTTTTTCATTTTTTCTTGTGTGCCATACCACGGCTACCGAGAGAGGAGGCTGGTGAACATGACAGTGTGGCGTCATTATCAGATCAACATGTAGGTAAAGGGTGCATGAAGTTTCCGGTGTTCAACCATCATATAAAATATTTTTTGTTGCCTCAGAGAATAACCGTGGTAATTTTATGAAACTAATCCAAACGTGCATGTTTTTTCTTCTCCTAAAAAGAACAAACAATTCTCCATTTGGAAATTATATAATTGCAATTATTATAATTGCACATTGGGATAATTTTAATCTAACAAAATATAACAGTAAGTGAACTTGTTTTTGAACTTTTATTTCTATATCGAATGTTTCATTTTATTTATTTTTTTAAACTGCAAAACAAACCATTTTTATATGAGAATATTTTTCAGTCCGTTCTTTTAATAATAAATAAAACTTTTCATTGAGTATTTTAAAATATTTTAAAGCATTTTTCATGACAGATTAAAAAAAATTTTTTTTAAACTAAAACGATCGATAAATTCAATATTTAAACACTAGGCATAATTTATTTCTATGAAATATATTTAAAACTTAAAGTTT
Source organism: Euprymna scolopes (assembly GCF_053919585.1). NCBI lineage: Eukaryota > Metazoa > Mollusca > Cephalopoda > Sepiida > Sepiolidae > Euprymna > Euprymna scolopes. The sequence goes on along the minus strand of NC_136507.1, from coordinate 13,280,426 downwards.
TTGTTTGTCTGTTTTATAACATTTTATCTGTAAATAATTTACATGACTGAAATGGGAAATGAAATAGGAAATTCTCTATTCTCTCCCGAAACATATAAACACAAATTCATCTTAAAAATTCATTAATTAATCAGTTTTAATTAAAGTTTTGATATAAATAAAGAGTACATTAAATTTGAGGCAAAACAAAAAATGGCCAAAAGCATTATTTGAATATGTATGAAAAAATAAATATAACAAAAAATAAAAATATTTAGTGTGGAAAATATAATAATAAAAATAAATTAAAATGAAATGAAAATCAAATAAAAACAAGCACAAAATAAAAGTATGAATCAAATTAAATTAAAGAAATTCAAAAAATAAAAAAAATAAAATAAATACATGCTCGATTACAAAAAAAGTGAATGAGATATATATGAAGAAAGTAAAAAAAATCCCCAGGGAGCAGCCATTAAATTAAAACCTATTTTTATGCAGGGTCCACATTCTCCGTGAAGTGCCAAAAAAAAAACTGTAAATGGCATCGACTGGCACCACACTAACTAGTTGTAAAGAGTCAAGGAGGATGGAAAGTCTGAGGTGGGAGAATACTAACCAGATCTTTACTGGAAGTGTGTAGTTCAAATCTGGTACCTTGGGGAGGCATTTTGTCACCCAAACCCCAGGAAATACCAATGACCGGTGTCAACAAGAAATTAATGGCAAATGGCTATTCCGATAATGTGCAATCATCTGCATGAGTGGTCAAGAGGTGGAGATTACTGGAAATCTGGGGAAACTTGTTATCACTTGATCTCCAGCGAACACCACAGGTTACTGCCAGTAAGCGATCACTGATGATGGCCTGTGATACAACTCCTAGTGAGTGAAATAATAATAATAATGTCCCCTCCCAAATTCATCACCACCCTGATTTAATATCGTAGATGTTTACTATATTTTCTTAGTTTTTAACCAATGTTCACATTATAGTATGATTGTCTTTTAGTAGTTATGTGAACTTCATTTCCATATTCATGTATTCTGCACTGATATGAAAATGAAGACTATAGTGGAGTAAAGGATTCTTAAACATGTAACTGATGAAAATGCACTACACATTTTAATGAAAAACATGGGGAAAAATGGACATAGAAGAACAGAAAACCAAAACTTTAAATATAATTTCTGTATTAAAAGTAATAGTTATTTAAATATTTCAACATATAATCTTGTGGAGAAAATCCAGTTCCCCAATAAGGGGCACGCTGGATAAGAACAAAAATAAAAATTGTCTCAGTCATGAAAGACTTTTACTCCACCGGGCAAGAATAGAAAAGGTGAATTGTAGCATCAGAACAGATACTACACTATCATCTTGTCCCGAAGGCTTAGAATTGTTTGTGTTTTATTTTTCTTTAATTGTTTGTTCCCTAAATTCATAATTCAGTTTTATCAGTATTAGATTGTATATTGCTTTAAAATTACGTAATTTTACAAAGATAATATTTATAATTTATATTAAATAAAGTTCAGTTTCATTATTAATTGAATTGGGTTCCTTTCTTTTCTTTTTTTTAAAAAATACCCTCATCTAATATCGACAGTGACAGTTTGATAAATCTTACCTACATTGCCTGCAGATATTTTTCAGTTTACAGGCCTTCTATATCTCAGTGGACGTGGCTATACTCGGCTTTTAATTTTGTCCTTTGCTCTACAATGGGAGATTTTATGTCCAATTTTGTTACAAGTCAGACAAGTCTTTGTGTAGTACGAGCAGTTTTTACCAAATGCAGAACTCTGCACTAATAACATGGACTTGTTGGTGACTTACTTGGATTTTCAGTGAATTGCCTTTTCTGTGTGCAGGGGTAATAATGTTCTTTCTTTTTTATATCTCCTGGAGATAAGGTTCTGACTTTTTTTATGTATCTGTTTTACATATGCAATGCCAGATTTTATGATGTCCTTTAAATCTTTTTTTTACACATTGGCAGTCTATCAACAACTTTTGTTGTGTCAGGTTTGGTTCGTTTTCTAATTTAGTTAAAATTCTGCGTTCAATTGCAGAGTCTTTTGCTGATACCAATCCTTGTAAGAATATGAGGCATTTGAAATCATCAGCAGTCAGTTCAGATAGTTAAAATCGTTGCAATGTTTGTTGACTATTGATGCAAATGTTAAATAGTCCTCCTCATCTTTCTTGATATTTAGGCATTTCCTCCTTTTATGAAATAATGGTGTTTTTGGGCTGAACAGTTCTGTTAAGAGTTTTACAGTTTCAGAAAAAGCTAGGTCACATGTTTCTTTCTGGTAAAATGTAACTTACAAATATTTTGTATCCTGTGAATCTCAGTTTTCAAAGTAATAAATAGATGTTTTTAGAGTCGGCATAATCAGTACAATGTTATACAGGTCCTCATACTTTAGAAAGTACGAGGTGAAAGTTTTGTCTTCGTCTGGGGTGTAAATGAAATTGTCAGTTCCAAACTGTGTTTTGTGAGAATGCTACGTTACTTTGAGTAACTTGGTTTTGATTTGTTCAAGTTTGTAGTAATATATCTGTTTTCTCTTGTTGTTCCAGTAGCAGTTTTTGAAATCTTTCTTCCAGCTTCTGTTGCTGTTGTTTCTGAAATCATTCTTCATTTTTTTTGCTGTTGTTGCATTAATTTTTCTTCACTTTTTTTTGTTTTTTCTACTCTTCTCTCTCAAATAAAGTTCACCTTTTTTGCCCTTGGAAGAAAAAGTTAAAATCAAGTTCTTTTTGTCACAACATTCACTTTTCTCTTTCACTTAAAAACGAAAAAGAAAAAAAAACAAAAAAAAAAACACGAAAAACCGTTTAAAGTTAAAAAAAAAAATCCAATTATGGATATTTCATTTATAACATTTTTTTTTTTTTTTACATGGAAGTCACCACTTACCAAAACCCGGAAGCTACTCGGGGATAAGGGTTATTGCGTGTACAGTAATCAATGGAATAATATCATAGTAATCATTAGTAATGGAGATTTGAAAAAGTGTCTTACTTAAGGGGGTGGTTTATCAGGAATTTGTTTATGTTGGACTTAAAGACATCCAAATTGTAGTCAGATGGGAAACAGGCAAACGGAAGAGAGTTTCACAGGCGTGCACTTTTAAGAAAGAAGCTTTCTTCATGGAATCTTCATTTTAATTTTGGGAACAGATAAAGAATGGAGAAAACTATTGACAGTGGTTTCAGCTAAGCAGGTTTTTTTCGTGAAAGATTGATGAGGGGGGGGACCAGAGATTGAAGCTCAGACGAGCACTTGCCATGAAAATAACGATAAAACAAACTCACAATGTCTCTTCTGTGATAGAGAGGTTTCAGGGAAGAGAAAAGGGCATCCCTCACTAAGCTACAAAGTCTATTTTGTACTCTGGCAAGGCAGGATAGGCTGTTTTTAGCAGCTCCTGCCCAGATGTGGCAGCAGTATTCCATCCTTGGATGTACTTGGCTTTTATATAGATAGAGAATTGCATCAGCAGTGAGATATCTTCTGGAGCGGTAGAAAGATCCTACCATTTTTCCAGTGACCTTGGCAACAGACTTGATGTACATGTTCCATTTCAGGTCAGGAGTAATGGTCAATCCCAGAAGCTTATCAAAATATTGAGCCTCCCCTAGACGAGAGCCATCCATTTCAATTGATGCCAGATGGGGATAAGAGCATTGATGATGTAAAGATAGGAGCTTGGTTTTAAATATTTCAACATATAATCTTATTTTAGATGCATTAAAAGTAACCAGCCACCTCTTCCTCCACTGTACCACGTGCTCAAGATCAGACGAGAGAGAATCAGAGAGAACTTTGTCATCTAGGGCCTTTGATATGTTGCCACAGATGGTCATGTCATCAGCATAGATGTCAACGAATGATTTCATTGAACAATTCTTCTTTTTTTTTTTTTTTTTTTAGTTGGTGCGGCAAATTGGGAATTCAGTGCAACATTCAGAGTTGTTATCTGGTCTTTAAAAAATTTAGTCATCCGGTTTTACAGTGCCAACTCTCTGAATGCTTCATTGTTAGTTTTTTTTTTTAACACTATGTGCTCATTTGAATACTTTGTCAAGATCAATGTTGTTGAGGTGGGCCCCTTGAATACCATGTTGTTAGTTCGAATACCTTATTGTCAGTTATTGTGGAACACGGAAGTATTTGAAATTTTACTTTTCAATGTGCAGTCTCAAATCTTTTTGGCCAGTTATATTGGGAACACTGAGGTATTTAAAATTAAGTTTTCCCTTATGAATTCTTGAAACCTCATTGCCAGTTGCAGCCTTAGGAAAGCGTCATAAAGAAAGAAGCAAACAACAAGTTTAGGTAGAAGAATATGTTGTACAAGAAAGTAAATACAAAGATAAGTTGTCAGTATTTACCGACTATTGTTAAATGCCTGTAATTTTGCATTAGGTCACAATCTTTCTCACAGCATTAAACTCTCAGGGGCTTTATAAGGGCCAGAAGAGTCCATTATGAATGAATGGATAAATCCCTATGAGAAAATTAAACTTATTTTAGAAAACAAATTTGTAAAAAATTCTTTATGATCTATGTATCCATCATGGAACGAAGATGTCATATTCCAAAAATACATAAATTGATCAAGTAATTTTTCTTTTTATAGAAAATAATTTTTAAAAAATGATTTTTAGTGCTTTTAATAGCAAATTATAAGGCTAATTTTTATTTCGATAGTTTGAATTGAGTTGTCTTCTCCTTATTTATGAAACTTGGTAGATCAAAAGAATGTCTCGCTTTGTCATGGAATTGAATTGTCTTAGCTAAAAAAGATACTTAATCAATTTACATGGATTTTTAGAAAATGGCATCTTCGTTCTGTGACGTGTACATACATCAAAGATTTTTAAAGATTTAAAGAAAAATGAAAATGCCAAAGATTTTTCTGTATTTTGTTTTTCAAAAAGTTTAATTCTAAATAAGCAAATAAGCATCATTAAATAACTAGAGTTATCGTCTTACTTAGCTAGCTTCTTTCTTGGTTTGTTTATGACGACTATATTTTTTTCTGGCTGCTTTGCATTTCGCCATTTCACATGTACGATGAAATATGTGTGTGTGTGTGTGTGTGTGTGGTTACTAAAACTTGGTCTAACACTAAGTAAAAATAGTTTATTTAAGAGTAATGCCAAAACCCATACATGAAATAAGAATTCATCTAGATTTCTCTTCTAAGAGTAGAACAGATATCCTCTTCAATATTTCTTCTTCTTCTTCTCCTTCTTCTATCTATCTATCTATCTATTTATCTATCTAAAATATTAACTGGGAATTTCAAATTTTTGCAAAAAAACAAAGCAAAACTTTATGTTCATTTTGTGTGAATACTTTTATTATTATGGAGAACAGGCAATCATGTCTTTAAAATTTTACAAAATTCACTTGTCTTATTGTTTAAACCAATTTGGATAATTTTTATTAAAAAAAAGGTAATCTTTATAAACATTTCATAGCAAATAAATAGCATTAAAATTTCATATGACATTGACATGAAAAGGATTAAAATAAGTTGTGCTAAAAAATGTCAAAAAGTCAAATAATTGAAGTTAAAAAACATTTATGTTTTGTTTTGTTTTTTAAATAATGAGATTAAAACAAAAAAAGCATCTGCATTTCAATTCATGCAAAATATTTATTCGACAACTTTAATAAAAAAATTAAAATCAAAACAAATTATTCTGAAGGTCGAATTAATTTAAATCATTTCAGTAAAAAATTACAAAAAAATAATAATATTTTTGCATAAACAATTAAATAAACGTAAATTAGTCGATTAATTCCTGTTTCAATCCTCCAAATTATTTAGATGGGTTTTAACATTATCTCCAAAGAACTTAATCACTCTCATTTCCAAATCGAGCTCCAAACTGGTTTCCCCCCTTTCATTTAAAGGCGAGTGGAGATAACCCTATTAAATTATTATTTCTTTTTCTAGTTATCTTTACAATTACTGTTTCTACTTCACTTCCGGTAGGGCTTTCATTTTGAAATGAATTTTTACAGTATCTTTTGTTTATTAAATTGTTAGGTGAAAGTACAGAATAGATAAAGAAAGCCACTCCCTTCTCATGATAAGAAGGGCTTTCCTAAACAACAACATTATTGTTTAGAAAAAACATACCTAACATAAGGAAGGGAGGAAACCGGAAGTGAAGTGAAAACAGTAATATAACTTATACTTAAACCTCATTAAAAACAACAAAAACAAACAAAAACTAAGTAAGGTTTGAAGAAAAAAATGTCTCATTGGAGACGGTGTGGGGAGCTTGGTCAACGTTCATCGATGCCTAGTATCACGGTCGTGATGTGAGCATAGGTAAACGTTTTCCAACAAAATATGAAAATGAAAAGTTGTCAGAAATGGCATAAAGACAAAGGCGAATTTTAAAAGTTCAATATGATTTTTATTTAACAATATAAGAAAGGCGAATGATGTTATTGTGTTGATGTATTTTTATGTGTGCGTGTGCTGGTTTAGGACGAGTCATGAAAGTGATAAAGCCAAAATGTTTAGGAAAGGAGTATTTTGGCAATAAAGTTAATGTTTGTAACTTCTTGTATTGTTGCTAGGACTCTATATGTATGAGAAAAGTGTTCCATGTATTTAAAGATAGAATTGACACATTGCCAGTCGGCTGAAGGAGACGATAGTTCCTTGTTTGTACGCGCACGTGTTTACAGTGGTAGTTGTTGAAACAAAAGAGAAAGAAAAGGCAAAGTCCCCAGTGCGTTGATGTGGGTGAGTACGAGTTGTATTGATGTATGTTCTTTAGTGTGACAAAGAATGTTCGTTTCAAGGTACCGCACGTGCAAACAAATAGTAGTTAGAAGAGAAGTTTGTTTTGTACTCACATTAGACCTGGGGACTAAAGCCCCCTGGCGATGTTTGCTGTTGGGCAGACCAGCTAGAAAAAGGGTTAATGGTTTCAGGTTTTGCCTTTTATATACTCTGTCACGTGATGGAGATCTGGCCTGTGATTGGACAAGCTAGGAGGAAATGAATTTCAAATTTCAAAGTTGTGAGATGTAGCTCTGCTTGTACAATCACTTAATATTCGTAGTGAGTCGCTACAACAGCTTCTGTTTTGGATTAAATTAAAAAATTCAGTACACAAATTTAAAACGCCGGAAGTGGACTCAGTTTAGCTTAATATAGAACAGAAGTCACCAAGCATGAAACAAAATACGAAACCATATGGAAACACTTCTTATTCTATCATGAAACGATAAAAAAAATAATAAACTTTTATGTTTTACATTTCTATTAAAAAAATTGGATATTTAAATATATTCATATGGGAATATTTTATTTCAAAAAAGTAATTTAAACTTTCATAGTTTACATTTCTTTAAATTTTTTTTTAATATTTAAAATATATCAATTCTCCAATACTATTACTTTTTTTTTTTTTTTTTTTTACACAGTGATCACCACTTATCAAGGCCCGGAAGCCACTCAGGGATAAGGGTTATTGCAAGTACATTACGTTAGTGTGGAGATTTGATGAAGTGTTTACTTAAGGGGGCGGTTCATTAGGAATTTGTTAACGTTGGACTTGAACACATCCAAGTTGTAGTCCGGTGGGAAGCAGGCACACGGAACAGAGTTCCACAGGCGTGCAGTTCTAAGAAAGAAGCTTTGTTCATGGAATCCACGTTTTGATTTAGTCACAGATATAGAGTGAGGGAAATTTTTCACAGTGGATTCAGCTAGACGGGTGTTTTTCGTGAAAGATTGGCGAGGGGGGACCAGAGATTGGAGTTTAGATGAGCACCTGCCATGGAAATAACGATAAAACAAGGATAGGCTCGCAACGTCTCTTCTGTGGGAGAGAGGTTGCAGGATAGAGAAAACGGCATCCCCCACTAAGCCACGAAGTCTATTTTGTACTCTGTCAAGGCAGGATAGGCTGCTTCTAGCAGCTCTTGCCCAGATATGGCAACAGTATTCCATCCTTGGACGTACTTGGCTTTTATATAGATAGAGAATTGCATCAGTAGTGAGATATCTTCTGGAGCGGTAGAAGGAACCCACCATCTTTCTAGCGACCTTGGCAACAGACTTGATGTACGTGTTCCATTTCAGATCAGGAGTAAAGGTCAAACCCAGAAGCTTGTCAAAACACGGGGCCTCACCCAGACGAGAGCCATCCATCACAATTGATGCCAGATGGGGATCAGAGCGTTGATGATGTAAGGATAGGAGTTTGGTTTTGGATGCATTAAAGGTAACCAGCCACATCTTCCCCCACTGAACCACGCGCTCGAGATCAGAGGAGAGAGAATCAGAGAGAACTTTGTCATTTACAGCCTTTGATGTGTTGCCGTAGATGGTCGTGTCATCAGCATAGATGTCAGCGAATGATTTAAGTATGTGTTTATGGAGGTCATTGATGTAGATCAGGAAGAGAGTTGGGCCCAGGATTGACCCCTGAGGGACTCCAGCATTTATATTGCAGGCCTCCGATTTTTGTCCATCTACCACTACTCTTATGAGCCTATCGGAGAGAAAAGATTTTATGATTGAGAAAACATTTCCAGTTATACCGTAGCTGGAAATCTTGTGAAGTAGACCCTTATGCCATACCTTGTCGAAGGCCTTTGATATGTCAAGAGGAATTGCCCTAGAAAGGAAGCCTTTGTCAAGAGATTCACTAATCCTGTGGGATATAACCATCAGCACATCTGCGGTAGATCTTGCAGAGGGGAAACCATATTGTGTGTCACTAAGAAGGTTATTTCTGCTGAGGTGGTTGACTATTTCTCTATTTAATATGGATTCCAGCAACTTACTCATAACACACAGGAGACTTATTGGTCTGTACTGAGAAGGAGATGACTTATTACCTGAATTCTTAAATACAGGGCAAACTGATGAGGTCTTCCAGGGAGTCGGAAAGCACTTCTCCTTAAGGCAGCGCTTAAATAGTTTCGTAAGTATGGGAGCAAGTTCTGGTTGAAGCTTTTTTAACACTATAATTGGGATGCCATCAGGGCCAGTTACTTTACTGGAATCAAGGTTCTTGATTAGCTTGGCGACCTCATGTACGGATATTTGTATGTTACCTAGCTTGTTCTGTGTTATAGGAGGAAATATGGGGAGTTGATGGCCTTCGTTGCATAGGGTAGAATTAGCTGCAAAGTTCTTTGCAAATAGCTTGACCTTATCTGACGCTGACGAGATGACCTCTGGTCCATTGATAATGGTTGGGATAGAACGCACACTTTTGTTCAGGATCCTATTTGTTATTTGCCAAAACTGGTGGGAACCAAGCCGCTGATCAGCTACCTTGGATTTAACAGACTGGGCATATAGCTCTCTTGCATTTTTTATTACTCTTTTACATTGGTTGCTGGCAGTCCTGAAAGCAGCTTTAGTCTCAGTGCATCTATTACGTTGGTAGTTATGGAAAAAGTGATTTCTGTGTGCGATAGCAGCAGCACATTCTGGGGAGAACCATGGCTGGCTGTTAGGTTTTTGTTGGAATTTTTTAGATGGTATGAATTGGTCTATGCCTACAATTAACCATTCGGTCAGGTCTGATACTATAGAGGACACTTCCTTTTTAAACATGGAGTGCAGAGGTAAATCAGATATGAATGTACGGAAGCTATCCCAGTCAGCCATAGAGTATCGGTATACAGTACGGTGGAGGAGTACGTCTGGGGACTTATTACATTTCGTTTTTATCTTAACTGATACGACGGAGTGGTCGGAGGATCCTAGAGGAGAATGAACGGAACATGAACATAGCTCAGGGGAAGTTGAGAGAAAAAGGTCTAGGATGCTTGCATATTGACCGGGTGTATCGGCCACACAGGTGGGTTCGCAAACAATCTGAGTGAGGTCATAAGCAATGGCAAAATCATGACAAAACCTCCCCTCATTGTCTGTCTTATTTGAATGGGTCAGCCATTCCACGTTATGGACGTTGAAGTCACCACAGATGTGGATGTTAGCCGAGGGATGTGCAGACAGTATGTGGTCTATTTTCTCAGATATGCTCTTAAAGATAGTAATTCCGCTGTTGTGGGGCCGATAGAGGGCAAATATAAATGCAGTGGTGTTAGCAAGTACAACCCTGAAGCACATATAGGGTAAATTAGGATCTTCTCTAGAGATATCCCTGCCACACGGGAAGCCATCCTTAATGTAGGCACATATTCCATGCCCATGCCGATCTTGGGGGTCAGATTTAGCTGTTAAATTAGAGTATCCGTTAATTATGAACTCATCTAGGGAAGTGGACGGCCCTATTCCAGTTTCACTTAGAAATAATATGTTCGGTTTCGTCTCCTGTAATTGGGTTTCAACCTCTGGAAGGTTGGAACGTAGACCCCTGATGTTGGAGAAGGAGACCTGGTAGTAGGGGTCTACGTTGGAAGATGGGATTCTAGTTTTAATCTAGGTTTACACTATCCCATTGATTACTGTACACACAATAACCCTTATCCTCGAGTGCCCTTGGACCTTGATAAGTGGTGAACTTGTAAAAAAAAAATATATCTATATATATATATATATTCATACGGAAATAATTGAAAAAAACTTTTATTACATTTCTGTAAATAAAGTTTTTTTAATATATATTTTTTAATTTTTAGATAGAATATCTTTCACAAATTTTATCACCTAATTTTGTTATAAATAAAATATCATAAAACAAAGTAGTTTCATTCAATTGAATTATGAAACCAAAATGGAAGTTTATTATTATTTTTTATTGTTTCATGATAGCATAAGAAGTGTTAAAATAAAATAAAAATTTGAAATAAATTATTTCCAAATGATTTCGTATTTTGTTTCATGTTTACTAACTTCCGTTCTGTTCCATATTTTTGTTAAACTGTGTCCCCCTTCGGAATTTTAACTTTGTGTATTGAACTTTTGGATTTAACCCTGTTTTGAAATTGGTAATTGACAATTGTTTATCAAAACACAGTCCTTCATCATTTTATACCTCTAAGATTTTAGCAGAATTTTTAATGGAGCTCTGGTAGGAGGACGGTACTAAATTGAAAGATGAATTTCATATGGTTAAATTTACACAATTGAAAAATGCTCTCAAATCTTTTTTTTCTTTTTTCATGTCCATTAAATTTTATTTTTAAGAAGAAAAATTGGCAATTTATAAAATTATTATATGATGAAATAAAACGCAAAAAAAGAAACTGTTTACCCATTAAAAGTAGTTTTCTGTTGTTTGCATTAAATTATTTAATGAAAACAACAACAAAAAACTACTTTTAATATTTTGTTTATTAAATATTATTAATTTATATTATTAATAGGAAATATTATTAATTTATATTATTAATAGGAAAATATTATTAATTTATATTATTAATAGGAAAATATTATTAATTTATATTATTAATAGGAAATATTATTAATTTATATTATTAATAGGAAAATATTAATTTATATTATTAATAGGAAATATTATTAATTTATATTATTAATAGGAAAATATTATTAATTTATATTATTAATAGGAAATATTATTAATAGGAAATAATATTAAATAAGGAATCATTTTCAGTTTTGTTGTTAGATAAGCATGGGATCAGGCCAAATTCAGTAACCATTTTGTTTTGCTTTGGATTATTGAATAATGTTGATACATTTCAAGTGTACTTTTCTCAATTTTAGATGCATAATACTAACTGGATTTTTAATGAAAATGATTCTTCATTAATGAAAACAACAACATGAAACTACTTTTGATGCCTAAACGTTCTTCCGAACTTAATAAATTACCCTCCGCAACATTATTCTTAAGTTAAAGGTGATTATACTATTACAAGGAAATGCTCTCAATTACTACGAAATTTGATATACAGGGTGCTGAGATTTGGGAAAATCTTTGTAATCGGTTTTCGGCCAGAAATTTGGCTATTAAGGGGTCAAAGTTCAACGATTTAACCTTTGAGAATTCTACCAAACTCCTCCGCCAATTTTGGGTCTAAACACTTGAAATTTTAGATATAGGTTCCTTGGACATGGATCTAACTTAATAACTTGATTTGAGCCCAAAACAATAAATGTTAAGAGGCAATAATAGGGGTCAAAGTTAAAAAAGATTTGACCTCTATGGTCTCTACCAAATTACTCAGACACTTTCTGATCTAAAAATTTGAAATTTTACATAAAGGGTATACAGAGATAGGGCAAGCTTTTTAATTGGTTTGGGTCGAAAATTTGAGCTACCAATATATAAATGTATGTATGTTTGCATGTCTGCCTAAAACTTTCGACAGAGGCGACGGATTTTCACAAGATCAGTATTGTTTGAAGCTTGACACTTCAGACGACAAATACCGAAAAATTGGCTAAAAATATTAATTTCTTCACCTTCAACTGGGCACTTTTCTACAGGGAGGCGTTGCTTTTTTTGCCGATGTTTTCGAAAGTCATCACCTCTTTTCGATTGTCTAGCCTAAATTAAATCTACGTCACATCTGTACGGGTTCGAGCCTGCCTTCCTACTACCACTTTCTTTCTTTTTTTTTGCTCAACACACACCTCCAAACACCCGGGCAACGCCGGGCTGAAATGCTAGTAACTAAATAAAAATTGTTTTCCACTTTTGTTGATTTGAAACTTCTGGGCTTGACTTTTACTCTTGATCTGAGATGGAACAGGTGCATGAAATCCATTGCCAGGGCTGCTGGAGAATGGTACGATCGTTCTACCGTTCCAGTAGATATCTCACTGCTCTCTACATGTATAAGGGCAAAGTGCGTCCAAGGATGGAGTACTGTTGCCACATCTGGGCAGGAGCTGCTAGAAGCAGCTTATCCTGCCTTGACAGAGTTCAAAATAGACTTTGTAGCCTAGTGGGGGATGCCCTTTTCTCTTCCCTGGAACCTTTTCCCCACAGAAGAGACGTTGCGAGCCTGTCTCTGCTTTATCGTTATTTTCATGGCAAGTGCTTGTCTGAGCTCCAATCTGTGCCCCCCCCATGGCCTGACTTTTATGGAAAACACTTGTCTAGCTGAAACCACTATCAATAATTTCCCCCACTCTTTATCTGTGCCTAAACCTAAACATAGATTCCATGAACAAAGCTTCTTTCTTAGAACTGCATGCCTGTGGAACTCTGTTCCTTTTTCCTGCTTTCCAACTGACTACAATTTGGTTGTCTTCAAGTCCAATGTGAACGAATTCTTAATGAACCATCACCTTAAGTAATCTAATTTACTAAATTTCCACTACTAATGATGACTAAAATGCTCCCTTTGACCACTGTACACTCATTAACCCTTATCACCGAGTGGCATCCGGGCTTTGATAAGTGATGAAAAAAAACAAAAAAAAAACGGTTTTGAACTATGTCAAGGTAGGATAAGGTGCTCCAAGCAACTCCTGCCCAGATGTGGCAAAAGTACTCCATCCTAGAATTTTCACAGGAAAGTGTTAAACCAAAGTATTAGGTTGGTGCAAAAATAATGTTGTTTTTTGACGTTCAACTTTAAAAGATCATAACTCCTTTCATAATAAACTTTATTAATCAAAATAAGAACCATTAGAATCAACACGTTTTTGCTAATGAGAAACAGGTTTATTTATTCCATTAGCAAAGAAATCCAGAGCTCTGGAAGCGATGAAGTCATTGAAGGTCGATTCAGCATCATCTCAGCTTTTACAAGCTTCTGGGCTTGACCTTTACTCCTGATCTGAAATAAGAATAGTGCGATCCTTCTATTGATCCAGTAGATATCTCACTGCTGATGCTATTCAGCTAGGTATGTCCAAGGATGGAGTACTGTTGCCACATCTGGGCAGGAGCTGCTAGAAAGGACTTATCCTGCCTTGATAGAGTTCAAAATAGATTTCGTAACCTCGTAGGGGATGTCCTTTTCTCTTCCCTGCAACCTCTTTCTCACAGAAGAGATGTTGCGAGTTTGTCTCTGCTTTATTGTTATTTTCATGGCAAGTGCTTGTCTGAGCTCCAATCTATGGTCCTCCCTTGCCAAACTTTCACAAGAAACACTCGTCTAGCTGAAAACACTATCAATAATTTCTCCCACTCTTTATCTGTGCCTAAACCTAAATGTAGATTCCATGAACAAAGTTTCTTTCTTAGAACTGCACGCCTGTGGAACTGTCTTCCGTTTTCCTGCTTTCTAGCTGACTACAATATGGTTGTCTTCAAGTCCAACGTAAACAAATTCTTAATGAGCTGTTCCACTTAAGTTAACAAATTTACCGAATTTCCATTACTAACGATTACTATATTGTCCAATTGACTACTGTACAATCTTTAAGCTTTATCCTAGAGTGGCCTTTGAGCCTTGATAAGTGGTGATGCTTATGTAGAAAAAAAGAAAAAAAAAAGAAAAAGGAAGTTATCGAGATGCTTGAAAAAGTGGTAATTGGTGGGCGAGAGGTTTGGTGAATATGGTGGATGAGTCAGAGTCTCATAGCCCAATTCATTCAGCTTTTGTAATGTCGGTTGAGCATCATGTGGGTGAGTGTTGTCATGGAGGAGAATTGGTCCCTTCATATTGACCAATCTCGGGCACATACGTTGGAGCTTCTGGTGCATTTCATCAATTTGTTGGCAGTACTTCTTTGCCGTAATCATTTCGCCCAGATTTAAGAAGCTGTGATGGATGAGACCAGCTGCAAACCACCAAACAGTCACCATAACCTTTTTTTGGTGCAATTTCAGCTTTTCAGCCTAGTTTGAACTGGAACAAGAAAATTGTGCGGATTTGAATTTTGGGTACTTGTGCATTTAACGAACCAGACGTAACTCAGCATTTGCTCGGCTTTGTCCGACACATGACGTCAACAGCCGGATAAAACCGAGCGTTGCTGATAAAATAAAAACAACGCTACAACAAAATAACTGTAAAATGAAATTGTAAAATGTAGAAACATCAAAAATAAATAAGTAAAAAGCAAAAACCTACCGTTCATTTGTTTTTTTTTTATTATTAGTATTATTGTTTGAAATTGTTTTCTGTTTGCAAAATAAATATATATAAAACATTTTTTGTAAACAAATAATAGTAATTACTTTTTTTTAAGTGAAGCGTTTTTTTTTTTGTTTTTTTTTTTCAAATATTTACGTAAAATGACCAACAAAAATGATATTTGTAGGATCAATTTTTTTGAACAAATAATAGTAATTGTTTTTTATGAAACTTTTTTTTTTTTTTCAACTATTTACGTACAAAAAAAGAAAAAATTGTAAGAAAAAGGAAAGGAACAAAATATAAAAAAATTTTTTTTTACGAGATCTACAAAATTAAGGCTGTGGTGGTTGGTTCACCTCCCACTTTGCTCCAACAGTCTGATACGACCGTGCGTAGTCCCAGGCAGAATGTATTTTCTTATTAGTGGAAGGAGGGTTTCGGCATTCCTATTTGCTACATTAACCAAAAAGAAAAAAAAACAAAACTCCTTTTCGGCGGGGTCGGCGTATACACCGAGGACCCAGACCGGTGTTAGACGTCTGCCGACGGCGGTTGAAAAAGACACACTTGTCAATTTCGACCGTATGGCCTGCTGGGCCTCCTATCTGCCGGGCATTCCTGAGAAAGTAATCCCGGCATATTATATCTCGCAGGAAATTCTTCCAGTCCACAATTGTGGCGTGACCGCAACCCACATTCGTGCTGGAGATTCCTAGTCGCCGCCATCTCGAACGCCCATAGCGGAATTCTCGTCTGCTGCTCGATGCGCGCGCACGTGTGTCGAGTTGAAACTAAGCACGCAGCATTTTGATTGGCTGATGACCATGTTTCGTCAGACAGCAGCAAAACCCGAGCTGTTGACGTCATGCGTCGGACAAAGCCGAGCAAATGCTGAGTTACGTCTGGTTCGTTAAATGCATAAGTACCGAATTTTGTTCATGCTGTCGAAAAGCCTGCAAAATAATG
Organism: Euprymna scolopes; assembly: GCF_053919585.1. Taxonomy (NCBI): domain Eukaryota; kingdom Metazoa; phylum Mollusca; class Cephalopoda; order Sepiida; family Sepiolidae; genus Euprymna; species Euprymna scolopes. Next base: position 13,264,503 of record NC_136507.1, on the reverse strand, counting down.
AATGAAGAGATTGAGAACGGTAATGAATAACACGATTCGATAGAATGAGGGGGAGGGATTACTATTGCTTAGAACTTTTTATATACACCCTAGATCATAATATGTACGATTTGTGAATGCGCATTGTGGCTAGATTTATTTATAGCGACTTTTACAAAATTATTGCTATTTTGGACTCTCATGTGTTCATTCGGCTTTTTTGTATAAAAGCGAAACTGATGTGAAACTAATGAGCTGTTCTTGGCTAACCCGGGAACAATGTTCAGAAAACGATGGAAACGTTTGGTCAATGTCAGTTTTTCCATGTCATATCAGACAATTGCTTTCATTTCCCAAAGTTGGGTAAACAAACAAAACAACTATCCTGCAGTAAAAGGATTTGACCTCATAAAACATGAAAACATGCGGAATAGTGTGATGTTTGACCTCAATTCACTTTTTAATCGGTTTTACATTGCTACTGTTGCTGTAGCGCAGGTGTTCAGGCTCAGTCTATCGGCCTCAAGGCTCTGGGTTTGAGCCTACTTGCCACCAACGCTGCCCCCCCTTTTTTTTTCTTTTACACCTACAAAAGATTTTTTTTTCCAATTTTAAAATCGCTGTTTAACATCGTTTTTTTTTTTATATTTAAACAGGGTTAAATTTCCTTTTTGTTCTGCTTTACCCCCCCCTCCCCAAACACACACACCTACAAACACCCAGGCAACGCCGGGTGCCCCCCACTAATCATATCTAAAAGTAACATATGTGACAAAACGATATTGTTTTTTGCACCAACCTAATATTTTCTATCAATAAAAATCGTTCAAAACCTCAAAAAGTAATACCTATATGTAAAATTAATAAGCCTGTGTTAACTTACAAACTCATATGAGATCTAGTCAACAAAATCAATTTTTTCCATCGTTCAAGGAAGAACCCAAGTACATTTGCTCAGTTGTGCCTTTAGAACTCAATGACTCACATACCCACTTTCTGCGCACACATTCTTACATACAAGCAACGGTCAGGCGAACAGAAACAAATTATTTACTAATGACCCTTTTCATTTTTTCAAAGTTTCATTTATTTTCATCTTATTATGCATGCATATGTTTATATATATTCCTTCATTTTCTTCCTTTGCTAACACAATAACATTTATACTCAATTTATATTAAACTAGCGGGGATACCCGGTGTTGCTTGGGTGTTTGTAGGTGTAAAAGAAATAAAAAAAAATGTTTTGAAACCGTGATGAACTCGAAGGTGGAATAGAAAATGAAAGAAAACGTGAGATCTTACCGCTATGCTAGTGAAGTGAAAAATGTTCAAATTTATTGATGTCAATGAAAAAGTTGACTTGTAGAAATGAACGTTGGCTGGAGGCCAGTTCAGACAATTGTTGTTTCTTCCCCATTATGTTGGGGAAAACCAGCTCCCCACAAAAAGGGACTGTCCAAATGAATAGCAATTGTCTGATATGAGGGGGAAGCTGCCTTCGCTTTCGATTCAGTTTCGCTTTTATACAAAAAAGCCGAACAAACACGTGAGAGGAAAGAATAGCGTGAATTTTATAAAAGTCAATCAAAATAAATCTAGAGATGACGTCTCTTCGCAAATTGTAGATATTATGATCTAGGGAGTATATAAAAAGCTCTAAAACATAGTTCACCCCTCCCCCTCCCCAGAGAACCTCGGCGAAAAAAGCCTTTGCTGGACATACAAAAATGTGTGCGACTGTTTTGTCTTTTATATATATACTAGCGAGGGGTACCCGCCGTTGCCTGGGTATTTGGAGGTGTGTGTGGAAACTCCGGGGGTGTGGGGGGGGAGTTAAAAAAAAAGTAAGCATGAGGATCGAACCCGAACCCTTGAGGCAAAGTTGTAAATTAAAGTGTGAAAAAAAAAAGTGCGACATTAACAATTGCCCCACCGTGATATGCTAACGGAAACACGTTTGAATTTATTTAATTACTTGGATTTGGCAGGTGCCCATTTTAATGCGTTTGACTGCGGGATAGTATTCATTTACTGCGGAACGCTTTTTTTATTTTCCCAAGATGTTATAGGAAAAAGACTAACCCACATGCGGCGAACGACAAATGTTGAATATTTATCTTCCCGAAATCGAGCAAATTAAATAGACAGGCGAGCTTCGTTGTTAACTGTGAGATATTACGATTTATATGTGATATAAACTGTTTTAAAAAGTTGTGAACCGACCGACCGCTTCTGAAAAAAACCTTTTGTAGACATACAGAAAACGCGAATACACATGCATACATACATACATTTCGCTTTTATATTTATAGATATAGATGTCAGTGTGGTTCTTGACAAAACCTAAAGACCTATCGTTATCCAAAATGGCCCTATCATAGCCAGGGACACGCCAAAAATGTTGCTGAAACCAAAGTGATAATCAGTGGTTGTAACTCCCTAAAAAGAGGCATGATCTATTGCTTAATTCATGTAAAGGGAGTCAGGTGCAATTAATTTTTTTTGGTTATTTGTAAACATTTGGGTACACAAAAAAGAAGAGTTGAATTACACATAGGTTGAGAGAAGATAACCAGTTTGTTTGCGAGCAGTGTAAGATAATAGAGATGGATGAAAACTCAGATGTGGAGAATGTGTGCGTGTGTGCATTTTCGTGTATGTCCGCAAAAGGTTTTTTTCTCTGCCTTCTGGGTAGGCTTACTCATACTTAAAACTTTTTATATCGCGTCTAAATCATAATAACTACGACTTAACAACGGGGCTCGCGTGTGTATTTAATTAGCCTGAATTTTATCAACTCGTCGCGTCTTTGAAAAGCAAAAGCGAATGATCTGGCTTGCAGCGCAAAACTAGGTCAGACACCACACCATTTCCTCGCACCTGTTTATTTTGCTTCATAAACCTTCATATAACGCGTGGCCGAGATGGTTAGGTGACTGGCTTTTTTTCCCTTTCGTTTCCACCTTCGCGTCAAGGCTTCGGGGTTTAATCCTACCTTCCTACTAAAACTTTTTTTTCTTTTTTTTTTTTTTTTACACACACACCTCCAAACACCCGGACAATGCCGGGTACCCCCCCCCTAGTCACATATAAAAGTAATATGTGAGAAAACAATATTGTTTTTTGCACCAACCTAATATTTTCCATCCATAAAAATCGTTCAAAACCAAAAAATAATACCCATATGCAAGAGTTAGGAATAGATGGAATAAGTTCAGGGAACTGCTGTCATTACTAAACTGCAGAGTGTTAATTCTGTCGACCAGGGCAAGAGTCTATTAGGCATGTTTACACAGTGTGATGATGTATGACCAGTGAAGGTTGAGGACATGTGTTGCATGGAGAGAAATGATATGAGAATGATATGATGGATGTGTAATATGAGTCTTAAAGACAGGATTAGTTCTGATTACCTCAAAAGTAGATTAACTCTGAACAGTATAAGAAGATATATGCAAAAAAGGGAGACTGATGGTTTAATCACATTGAAAGTATGGATGAGAGTTCTTGGGTTAGAAGATGTAGAACAGTTAAGGTAGCCGATTCAGTCCACAGAGGAAAGCCAAAGAAAAATGGGAGAAAGTGATGAAAATGAAGAGGGATAAGCAAAGATAGGTTAGTTTGGAAGTCAATTCCTTAAAGCTGTCCAACATAATGTAAAATGTAATGTAATGTAGCATGTAAAATGGATGTTAAACCAAAGATGATGATGATGAATCCTTTATGAATACCTGCTGAATTCTGTCTAACATTTATAATATTGTTATTTTGTTTGATTAAAAAGAAAGTAAAAATACTGAATACTTAGCACTCGCAAACTCATAAACAACGACAACCATTGATTGCCATGACAAATAACACCCTACCCAAAAGCGTGTCCTTCAAACTTCTGTGCTTAACATTCACAGACAACATGAATTGAAGCAAATATATTGATGACATTGACAAAGTTGCTGCAAAGAAGATGGACTCCATTTACCATGCTAGAAAATTACTCACACTAGAGAGTATCTATTATCTTTACAAAGAAACAATTCGCTCATTCATGGAGTATTGTTTCCACATCTGTGCTGGTGCATCTACCACTAGTCTCTCACTCTTAGACAGGGTTCAAAAAAGAGTCTCAAATCTAATAAGCTCCACATTATTAGCCAAGCTGTAACTTCTCTTCCATTGCAGCAATGTTGCATCCCTGTGCCTGTTTTACAAATACTTTAATGGAAAGTGTTCTGATAACCTCATAGCACTTGTGTCCCTTAACATACATACTACTGACTCATCTGACAAGCAACAATCCTTCTCCTTCACTGTTGAGATCCATAGATGCTGAAAGCCTTCTATTCTAATAGTTTCTTCTCTTGGACTGCTAGACTTTGGAATTCTCTCTCTGTTTCTTGCTTCCATGGCTATACTATCCTGTATAAGTTTAAATATAATGTGAACAGACATCTTACTGCTCAATTTCCCAAAGTCCCCTGTTAGGCATGATCCCAAATAATAGCCTGTAGAATATTAAGCCAGAGCAATGCCGATAAAATCAGAGATGTGCACACACAGACAAACATTCCAGATGGACTTTGCTTTATATTCTTGTATCCTATAAAAATGACCTGAATTGTAACTATTACCAAAAACAAAGAAAGGCTTACATTCTAGGTCGGGAACTTAGAATTGTGTGATGCAAAATAAAGGAGAACAAACAAATATTTAAAATATTTACATTTCAGGAATGTTGGTTGATGTCTATATATATATATATGGCTTAATATTCAACATTACGTCCAAGTGGCAATATACTTTGTTTGGAGTGAAAAAGAGTAAAAACAAAGCATAATTTATGTAAAACCCATTAGATGAAGTTTTCTTTTAAACTTACCCAATTTAACATGCAAAAACAATTCACTCTCAGATCTAAATTAAGATTTTATAACAACAACATTTTGTCCACACTGTTATAAGCAGAATCTGGCATCTTAAAATCTGCCAAGAGAAAAAATTAATTGTGTTTGATTCCAAACGGCCAAGAAAGATTCTAGGGATCAAATGGAGCAATCGACCTAATAACAAAGAAACCAAACACTGCACTAACCATGTGGTATTGTCAATAATCTGCAAATACTGTCTAGGCTGGCTCGGGCATTTTCTAAGATTGGCTTCAGAGAAAATAACTAACCAATTGCCTCAGTAGAGCTCTAAGAGGAAAGGATTACAAAGAAGACCAAAAATAATCTGAAAGCAAACAATTGAGAGAGATTTGATCACAACACGAAGGAGCTGGAGGGATGCTGTTGATCAGGCTGCAGCTTAAAAACGATAGTTTACTTTGACTACCTCATACATTGCAGGATGTGGTTTTCTAAGTGTAAGTAAAAAAATAAGTAAACAATGCATAAGATCTTTTTAAACAGTAAAATAAAATCTTATATTTCAATAGAGAATTTCATTCTAATGCATTTTATATAAAATGTTTTTTTTGTTTACAAGTTCTCAAGTTTTAACTATTCAGTACTTTGACTGGAAAGAAATTTTCTTTTTTTGATTGCAGCCTTACAAAAATGTTTTCTAACCGAGCTAAAGAAGTGAGCATGGAAAACCTCCCCGATCTTCAACAGACGGTCACTGGACGTATGTTCAGCCGCTTTCCGGTCAAACTGTGGCGCATCACGAATGAATGCAAGACGGGTGCTATTTCCTGGCACAAGAATGGGTGTTCAATTTGCATCAACAAAACAGATTTTGAGAAACAATACCTTGGCAATCCTTCCTCCTCTAAAGATGGAAAGGGAGGTTTTGCAAATTCTCTAGGTTCCTTCAAGACCAAGCACTTTCGGAGTTTTGTTCGACAGCTCAATATGTATGGTTTCCGCAAGATGTCCCACAGCAAGCTCCATCATCCGCCAAGCAATGAATCATTTACCTCAGAAATGAATTCTTTCTACAGTTGTCTTCTTGATCCTCACGACAGTATGAATCTTGAAGATAATAATGACCATGATATGGAAAATGATTATGCGAGTAATGATGCTGGTGCGGAATTATGCAAGATTAATGACCGGTCAACAACGGTTTATGAATATTGCCATCCATTCTTTCAAAAAGATCATCCTGAACTTTTATTTCGGGTTCAGCGTCCAAAAAAGAAACATCTGGATACTGAGAATTTATTGGCCTTGGCGCAATGTGCTATTGAAGACAGTTTGTTGTTTGGGAATTCATGGAAGGTAAGACAAGCATTTTTCTTTGTGTATCTCACAAAACTAATGATTTTTTTTTTTCTCAATATTATGCAGTTTGTATTGTTTTATTTTCATTTTTTGCGATAATCTACCTACTTTGTGAAAATTAGGATCCTAGACAATGCCGGCTATCCCTGCTAGTTATGGCAAATGATCAACTGAGCTCCAATCTATCCCCCCAAAAAACACTTGTTTAATCAAAACCACTATCAATAATCCCCCCCCCCCCCGCACACACTCTCTATTGGTGCCTAAACCTAAATGTGGATTCCATGAACAAAGCTTCTGTCCTAGAACTGCCTGCTTGTGGAGATCTTTTCCGTTTTCCAGCTGACTACAATATTGTCATCTTCAAGTCAAACTTAAATAAATTCTTGTTGCACCATCCCTTTAAATAATCTAATTATATGAAATTTCAACTAACAATTACTACGCTATTGTCCCAATACTCTTATCCTCGAATAGCTTCTAGGTCTTGATGAGTGGTGACTTCTTTGTAAAAAAAAAAAATCTATATATGTTTAGTAGACCTTTTTAGGTTTATAGTTTTGAGGATGAGATTTTTTGCTGGTTTTAGAGAAGCATGGTTTTATAAAAGTTTTTTTTAGATAATACAGGGTGGAACAATAAAATTGTTGCTCTAGAAAAGCCGACATGATTCCATTTCCGTTTGATGAAAACCAGTTTTCTCTTTTTTTGTTGCAGACCATATACTAATTGGGCAGTTGTGTACAAATCCCAAGAGTGATAGGAGACTTCTATCATGTTTGAAAGTGACACAATGTTCAATGAGCAAGATCAGAGATGTGCCACTATACAACTCATGCTCTCTACCAATCCAAGTTATGACAACACCCTAGTTATGCCAGCACCCTCAAAATGCATTGCTTGATTGCAACGAATAACAGGGACATGCCCAGGGTGATGAAAACAAAGTTTCCGGCTAAAGTTATGGTTTTTGTGTGGTTTCAAGTGAGAGCCACATCATGCCACCTCACATCTTCGAAATCGGCTTGAAAGTCAACACAAAAGTGTACCTGGATGTGAGTGTGGTGATCCCCTGGTGCAATCAGGTGACTGGCAGACCCTGAGTGTAGCAGCAGGACTCGGCGCCAACCCACAAGTTCAAAGAGACCCAGGCTTGACTTCAGAAGGAGTGCTACGACTTTGTACCCTTCCCTCACTGCCCCCCTCTCCAACTGCTCCTCCGATCTGAACTCACTGCAACACCAAAGCCAGTCTGATCACTGCCATCTGCTGAGTATTCACCGAGCTCCCGCTGGTGCTTGTGAAAAAGGCATGCTCCCAGTTCCGAACCCGTATCGAGGCAGTGATTGAGACTGAAAGCAGATAAACTGAATAGATATCATCTCTACTACATAATCAAGTTACCTGAATTGATTTTTTTCAATAAAAATTTTAAATTAAAGCTGCAGTGTTATTTTCTTTTGGGTGACACTTTTATCATTCACCCTGTACTCTTGTGTGTGATAATGTTCGAAATGTTATATGATAAACGTAAGCAAAATAAGTACAAAAGCATAATTTTACAAAAAAATTATTTTATATGTGTTAAAAAGGGCAAAGTTACGACAACATAGAATATTGATATTTTGAAAGTCATAGCAGAACAAGGAGTATTCATTAGAGGAGATAATTAGAAAGTCTGAGTGGATTAAATAAGAGCTGTGAATTATCCGCAGGTCAGAAAAGTCGTAATCAAAACTTCCTAACTCAATTACAAAAATTACTTTTGATTGAAGGTTATTAATAACACTGGTCTGCAAAGTTTCAAAGGTAAAGCATCTGATAAGTGATTCTAGAGTAATTTGCTGCGCAGAATCTAAAAATCAAACTCATTTTGTTCAATCAGGTGATGTTTTTGAGATACGAGGTGGTAAAAATAATTAAAAACGCCATTTAGTGCTATTTATTCTCTGTAATTTTGGAAAAAAATTCTTGACAAAAGAAATAATTTTTTTTTTTGCATAATTCAGAAGATAAAGAGGATATATTACAGAAAATCTAATCGTGGATGAAGGGCCTTTTCAGTGACTTTCTCCTGTGTTGGGCAGCCACCATGTCTCGTTTCAAACATCAACAGTAGTCTGCAAGAAAGTTCACATCCCACCGGCCTTGATAGCATTCTTCCATGACACAAATATCCTGGTGGATGATTGATAGCTGCCAAAAGCTTCTTGATAATAATTATTTGGAAGAGAAAGAGACAGAGAGATTTAATAATTTGTATAATAAATACTAACCCAACAGGTCACAAGTGGTCTAGAAGATTATATAATTTATAAGAAATATAATTTTTTAAATGTAACATCAACAGTGATGTTTAAAAAATTTGATCAAATTTTAGGTTCATGCACAAAACTTAAAAACAATTCTTATTATGTGTTAGAATTTTTGAGATGAGGATTGATAATTTGTATTGTTTGAATGACCGTTCTCATCTTGAATATTATTCTCAGAATACTTTGGTCGAGGTAACCTCCGACCTTTTTAATGTGCATCTTATTAGACACCGGAATCTGTATAGAATTTTGAACGGAACCCTTCATTTAATCCATGATGAATTACTTGTTCTCTTCCAGTCAGCCATGACTGGGTAGAAGTCTGAAGTAATTTGTAATTGTATTCTCAGTATTGCTTGCACAAGGACCCATAGTATAACAGATATAAGTGACAGTTTTCTAGCTGTTGAAAGTTCAATCCTCAATGCAGGCAATATTAAGATTATTATTACAAATTACTTAAGACTTCTACCTGGTCATGGCTGATGGAATGAGTACACGCTACACTCACGGATTAAATAAAAGGTTCCATTCAAAGTTTGTACAGATTACCGCGTTTGAAAGAAAGGTTTCTGAGTTCAACCAGATGCACATGAAGAAGATCAGATTACACTGGCCGAAATATGAGAATAATATCCAAGGTAAAGACAGTAGCCTGAATAACCCAAATAATACCAAAAATTCTTACTGTTAAAAGCATATAATTTTTCTGGCAGCATTTTAAGTAAGTATACAAAATGAAAATAAAGAAGTCCCCAGAGTGTTGCTGAAATCACCTCTATCAGACTTTTTTTTTTTATTTATCACTAGCAAGGGGTACCCGGCGTTGCCCGGGTGTTTGGAGGTGTGTGTGGAAACTCCAGGGGTGGGATGGGGGGGGTTAAAAAAAAGTAAGTATGAGGATCGAACCTGAACCGTTGAGGCAAAGTTGTAAATTAAAGTGTGAAAAAAAAAAACGTGCGACGTTAACCATTGCCCCACCACGAGATGCTAACGGAAACACGTTTGAATTTATTTAATTACTTGGATTTGGCAGGTGCCCGTTAATGAGGTCAAGTTTGACTGCGGGATAGTATTTCATTTACTGCAGGAACGCTTCCCAAGATGTTATAGGAAAAAGACTAACCCACATGCGGCGAGCGACAAATGTTGAATATTTATGTTCCCAAAGTTGAGCAAATTAAATAGACAGGCGAGCTTCGTTGTTAACTCTGAGATATTACGATTTATATGTGATATAAAAAGTTTTAAAATGTTGTGAACCGACCGACCGCTTCTCTGAAAAAAGCCTTTTGTAGACATACAGAAAAAGCGAACACACATACATACATACATTTTCACTTTTATATTTATAGATTACGTTTATTCACCTCCAAACAAAAAACATTGCCACTGAAGCATATGTGGGCTACTGTGATAGAAGTCAAATTTTAGTTTTGGGGAGGAGTCAACCTTGTTGGAGAGCTGAGTAACAATATGTTTGTTCATACTACATTTAAATTTCTGCTTGTTTTTATTGTCAGGGAAACAGGGAACAGGGAAGGAATTCCAAAGGCAGGTGTTCAGAGAAAAAAGCTATCAGAATACAAAATTTTTCTGCATCTAGAGATCTCTACAATTAAGGTGTGTGATTTTGTGACTAGTCAGGTGAGTCAGGACTATTTACGTTGGGGAATGGGGATTTAAATAAAGTGTGCTCCGGAACATTTTCTGTGAAAATACTTGCAAAACAAGCCCAAAAATGCAATGTTGTAGCAATGGGATAATAGATGAAGCTTGGTTAGAAATTCTTTTTTTTTCACTCTGTCCAAGATAGAGAAACTAGTGCTAGGTGCACCAGCTTAGATATGGCAACAGTACTCCTTGAAGGAGTGAATGGTGGGTTTATAGTGGTATAGGATATTGGCAGAGTAGTAGGTAGCAATAGCTCTGATTACTACATATCATCATTTTCGTTTGTGTTTATCCTGAATTTCACTATTTAATAGTCATGAGTTCCTTGGGGTTTTTGCTGGGAACAAAGTGTAGTATTTCTTCTGATGCTTGACTTAGTCTATTCTGTCCTCGGTCAGTGAAGGAAAAGTTGTTGAGACAATTTTCATTTTTCTACCAAATCCAGAGTATTCAGTTTTCAGTAGCTGAATTTTCCTTGCATTTAAACTGACCTTGTGTCTAACTTTGTCCTTCTGGGGAGAAAGGTAAATAGGAACCGGCTAGGAAATCTGATTTATTTTCTTGTCTGTTTACTTGTCCCTACAATGAAATCTTGCTTTTACCTTTTAGATCTATTTTTTTTTCTTTCTTTTCTTGTTGTCCTTTTTTTGCCTTCCATATTTTATCTCTCTTTTTTTTTTTTTTGTATTATCTATTATGCCTAACTCATATTATTTTTTTCCCCCCGACTTTCAACAAGAAACAAATTCCTTCATTTTCTTATTCAATATGTTTTCTCTTTTAAAATATATGTGGCCTGTCGTGATTACTAAATTGGACACAGCTAAATAAACGTCTGTCATCCTCTCTTCACTGTACGCCTGTGTCTGTTGATTCTCAATAGCACTAAAAGCAAAAGTCTCGGCAAGATGCTGGGAAAATAATTGACAAAAGAAGAAAATAGCCATAACGCTTCAGCTGGTTTCTACCTTGTTAGTGCGTTCGTACTGATTGGAAAGTTTAAGCTTACTCGACTCATGGTTATGATTACCTTTGTCAACCATTGTATCTCCGATCGGGCAGAATGTGTGGTAAATATGATCAGAGTTGTGATGAGTCATCGATGGAAACGGCACATCAGTGTTAATGGAAATTCTACAGTTTTAAGAAGTAGTTGAATAATACGTATAACTGTTCCGAAACCTTAAATGATGTAAATTTTTAGAATAATTATTGGAGAGAGAGAGAGAGAGAGAGAGAGAGAGAGAGAGAGAGAGAGAGAGAGAGAGAGAGAGAGAGTTGTATATGTATACTTTTTATTTATTTTTACATAAACATTTAAGTATTGCTACACATTCGTAAGTATGTTTCAGTCAAATAGTTATAAATAACTAGAGATATCATCAGGCGATGTTCCTTTTCTAAAAGCAACATCACCTGATGATATCTCTAGTTATTTATAACTAGTTGACTGAAACATACTTACGAATGTGTAGCAATACTTAAATGTTTATGTAAAAATAAATAAAAAGTATATTTTGCTCTACTTTGGTATTGAGCACTCTTGTATAAACCTTGTTAATTTAATTGGATGCTTTACCTCTAAATTATATTAACCTGGAATAATTACACACACATACACGCACACACACACACACACACACACACACACACACACACACACACACACTGGCCAGAGGCTTGTTCCTTGCTAATAGAGTCAGAGATGGCTTCATGGCCGAGTTTGAATCTCCCGACTGGTAGTAATCGTAGTCACCCTGCACTGATGATTCCCGAAAGGATGAAACACTAGTGTCTGTAGGCATTAAAAAATTAGTATTGTTAGATAAGTGCCTTTAAGATACTCGGTTCTTATTGTTGAGCACCTTAAAGTTGAAATCGAAAGTCGGTCACCTAAGCTCGCATGCGTAGATCACAATGTTGTAATCATCAGATCACTATGGCTGGATGTTACGACATTTATAAAAATAAATGTTAAAAATTTCAGCGATATTTCTTGTGATTAAGATTGGCCATGGGGTTTGTACCTTGCTAATGGAATCCAGAGATGGCTTCGTGGCCGGGTTTGAATCTCTCGACTGGTAGTAATCATGTCACCTTGCTCTGATGATTCCTGAAAGGATGAAACACTAGTATCTGTAGGTATTAAAAAATTATTATTGTAATAATTTTATATATATATATATACTAGCAGTTCAGCGCAGCTTTGTTTGGGCCTCATGTACTGTTCATAACTTTATATGCATATATATATATATATATATATATATATATATATATATATATTAAAAAGTTTGATTCATGTCCAGGTAACCTATATCTAAAATTTCAAGTGTTTAGACCCAAAATTCGTGGAGGAATTTGGTAGAGTCTGCAAAGGTCAACTCTTTCAACTTTGATCTCTTGACAGCCAAAATTTTGCCCCAAAACTGATTAAAAAGCTTGATGCATGTCTGAATACCCTTGATGTAAAATTTTAAATGTTTAGACCCAAAATTTGTTGAATAGTTTGCTAGAGACTGCAAAGGTCAAATCTTTTGAACTTTGACCCCTTGGTAGCCAAATTTTCGGCCAAAAACCAATTAAAAAGCTTGCCTTATGTCTGAATACACTTTATGTAAAATTTCAAATGTTTAGACCAGAAATTGGCTGAGAGGTTTAATTTTTTTAACTTTGACCCCAATTTTGACCCCCTTAACATTTATTGTTTTGGGCTCAAATCAAGTTAAAAAGTTTGATCTATGTCCAAGGAACCTACATCTAAAATTTCAAGTGTTTAGACCCAAAATTGGCAAAGGAGTTTGGTAGAGTTTTCAAAGGTCAAATCGTTGAACTTTGACTCCTTGACAGCCAAATTTCTTGCCGAAAACTGATTAAAAAGATTTTCTCAAATCTCAATACCTCCTATATGAAATCTCGAGTCTGTAGATTGAAAATTGACAGTAATTTAGTAAGGAAATATACACACACAGACAATTTCACTTTTATAGATATATATAGATATATTTAAAATATCAATATATAAATACTGGTATTTACATTAGATTGAAGTTTACCATTGCTCATGTCAGGTAAACACTGCATTCCCTTTTATTTCATTATTTCTTATATATATATATATATATATATATATATATATACTCGCAAAAGTACCCGTTGTTGACTGGGTTCAAAAACAGCCTACAGAATATGAACTCTGATTTATTAAAGTACTAGCGAGGCGTACCTGGCGTTGCCCGGGTATTTGGGGGGGGGGTAAAAAAAAAATGTAAGTATGAGAATCAAACCCGAATCGTTGAGGCAAAGTTGTAAATTAAAGTGTGAAAAAAAGAAAAAACATGCGATGTTAACCATTGACCCACCGCGAGATGCTAACGGAAACACGTTTGAATTTATTTAATTAGTTGGATTTAGCAGGTGTCCATTTTAATGAGTTAATGAGGTCAAGTTTGACTGCAGGATAGTATTCATTTACTGCTGAACGCCTTTTTTTCCCACCCCCAAGATGTTGCAGGAAAAAGACTAACCCACATGCGGCGAGCGACAAATATTGAATCAAGCAAATTAAATAGACAGGCGAGCTTCGTTGTTAACTGTGAGATATTACGATTTCTATGTGATATAAAAAGTTTTAAAATGTTGTGAACCGGCCGACCACTTCTCTGAAAAAAGCCTTTTGTAGACACACAGAAAAAGCGAACACACATACATACATACATTTTCGCTTTTATATTTATAGATGATAGGTTATGAAAAGGAAGGGTTGTAAAGAGATAGCTTTGAATTCGGGGGTATCAAAACCAAAGCAAAATATGATGAAAGTAAAAATAAAATAGATAAACCCCATAATTTATTATACCATACCTGTTCACACTGAAACACTTATCACAATATTCTGTGGATCTATATTAAAAAACCTTTATAAACTTTGTGACATATTTCCATTCTATGGAGGTCAGGCGCGAATGAACACTCCATAATTTATTATACCATATTTCTTTAAACTGAAACATAATTATCAAAGTATACTTATGCAGATAGATAAAAAAATGTCTTTATTTAAGTTTGTGCCTATTTCCATTCTATAGAGACCAGGCGCGAACGCAGACCCCACAATTTTTATTATACCATCCCTATTTAAGTTAAAACATACTTATCAAAGTATTCTTATGTAAATCTATATCAAAAATACTTGTAAACGTTTTTTTTTAATTTTTAAATTTTTTATTTTCATACTTTGTGGACTAGGCGCGAACGCTGACCTCACAATTTTAATGAACCACCGTTCTGCAGGATCAAACATACCCATTCCTGTGTCTTGATACATCTTCTATCATATGTAATCAGTTTTTTAAAATAATCAACCATATAGGAGCCTATTCCTTACCAGACAAGAGTGTGAAAAAAAGAAAAACGTGACATCTTTGTTGTTGCACCCATCACTAAACCGGAAGTGGCGAATGTGCAAATTAAGACTAGTCAATCAAAAAGAGGAGGTTACTTTCGAAAATATCGGTGAGAATAACGACCCCCTTCCTGTAGAAAAAGAAAAGTGCCCAGTTGAGGGTGAAGAAATTAATGTTTTTAGCCAATTTTTCGATAATTTTTATCCGAATATATATATATAGTGTTAAATAATAAATAAAATAATAAATAAATAATAAAAAAACAGTCTATAATCATGATTTTTATTTTTTATTATTATTAAATTCTTTTCTTTTTTTTAAAAATAGGCAAATGTCTATATTTTCTTTTTTTATAAGTGCCTTACACATGTTAATATAGCCAATGTTGCCATCACACAATTCATCAAAGTCAAAAAAATATTAAAGACAGCCACACATATATATAGATGGAATAAAAAAGGAAAAAAGGATGTTTCAAAGAAGGAGAACATACATTCCAAAAATTTAATAGCACTTTCTAAAAATAATATTTGAGGAAAGACCCCCCCCCTCCTCCTTTCAATATATCCGATCGCATGAGGGAAACATCCTATTAATTTTACCGAGTCTGGAATTAGTCTTCTAGTTTTGATTATAAAATTACATCCTTTATACAGTGTTGAGTTAGAATAGTCTAAGGTATGTCCTGTATTTCAGAACGAGGCATTTTCAAATAGACAAAAAATTGAAAAGAAATGAACACTCGTATTGAAATGATATTCTCTGGAGAAGGATGGGCCTCCAGCAGCTAAAACTGTCCAAAATTTGCTGCTTGAAGCCTGTTGTATATTGAGTCAAAAAGGGAGGAGTGAGAGGCTCAAGACTGACAGCACAAGAGCTATCAGACAATGGTCAGTCCCTTTTCGAATCTAACTTAGCTGATGTCTATTGAGGATGCTTGTAAAGAGTAACCTTCAGTCTTATGTATGAGTACAAACATAAATGACATGTTCATTGGATGATGCCATGACTCCAATTGCCAAACTCTGTTGTGTCAATAACTCTTCACAATTACAATTAATGATTGGGCAATTCCAATATTTTACCGATTCCAATACAATTACTGACTCGCTTCTAAATTTCCAATTCTGATACAATTACCGATTTCAATTCCAATTCCAAAAGCGGCTGAAAAAACATAGCCACAGCATACAAGTAATATAGACCCTTGCTGCCCCTATCGAAAGGGTTCATTAAATGGCGTCGATTTAAGTTTGTTTGTATAGAAATTTTATATTTGGAACTTGACTTATCATAAAAAGAATGACATGTTTAAGATATACATATATCAAAGTCATTTAAAAAAAAAGATGAATTAATTTGGTTATGTCAGTTTTTATTTTCTTTCTGTTCAATAATTTTGCGGTGGAACAAAATCTATGAATAACAGACATGTTCATTTTTATGTGTATCTCATCGATAATTTATATGCATAATACATATTGGGAAAATTGGTATATAAATCATAAATATCTTTCATGTGATAGAAACTTAAATATTTATAACAATGTTGTAATCGTCACCAGAAAACAATTTATTGATATTTTTCAGCCATCTTATGAAAAATATTTAATTAAAATTATATAATATTTTCAATAATTATTATATATCTATATTTTTATAAAGTAATAGGGTTCGTGTGTTTCTGTCTGTGTGTACAGCTCTCCATCATCAACGAAATATAAAGGAGGTAAGAGGGTAGATCTCTCCTGGTGGAGAAACATTAGAACCCATTTTAGGATGTTTCTGTTATAGGAGACATAAGAATCTATGCCTAATTTCTTTATATACTAGTCTACAAACCACCCCCATATCGAATGACTTATGCTCATTTGCATATCACATTATATTAAATCTCTTTAACTAATTACCTCGACCTTATTACATATTGAAAATATTCTAATCATTTCAACTGTACTATTTACAAAATCTATTTAACATTTAATTATTTAATATATTTTCATTTAATTTTATATTCGATTTATTTCACTTTACGTATATTATCAAAACAATTCATTGGCGAGCAAAGCTTTATGTTTTGGGATTGTATTGAAAATGTAATGGAAATTTCAATTTCGTTCCGTTTTAATCTTTTATATTTTACTTGCCAATATAATTGAAAGAATACAATTCAACTATCGTAATTTTATATAAATAAACAAAAACAAATATTTTAAAATAAAACTTTATTAAAAAAGAAATAATTTTATTTTTAAATGAAAAAAATCAATTTAGTAAAATAATTGTATTAAACACCCCCAGCCTTGTCAGCAAACCTGTAAACCTATAAAAGTTAACATTTCGAATGTAAACAGTGATTTTTCGATTTTGTTAGCGCTTGCCGCAATTAAAGACAATTAAAACGGAACTAACTTTATTTCCATTCTATTTTTTAAACAACCCCCAAAACATAACGCTCTCTTCCAGTTATAGCCAATTTTTTTTAATTAAATAAAACAGGTCAAAATAAACAGATAAGCGCATTTTCTTTTACATTTTTCTTACAACCAACGTTGTCATTTTAACCAACTGCAGGATACCGTTACTTTTGTGGGGTTGTTTTGAAAATGGCACGGAGATTATAATTTCGTTCCAATTTAATCTTTCTGGTCGAGCCTATTTCGAAAGCCTGTTTATCATAGATTTGAACTACAAATAATTTATTACATTTTGATTATTACTATCTTAAGACTTAAAGCTTATATTTATTTCATTTTTCTATTTATATATTGAATTAGTTATTTCCAGTCTTATTTAAACTTAGTGCTTTCTTTAAACCGGATGAACCTTTTATAAAAATATGAGTTTAACGTAAAGAACACGAACAAGGTTTTATTCAACTGAATTTCTTCCAGTTTACTAACAAAATATATAAATTTAAAAGAGATATAAATAATAAAATAAAAAGGTTATGTAATTTAAAAGAAATACACGTACTCACAAAAGCAGAACTTTTTTTTACACATTTTTTTCTTTAAAACCATAACAATGAGACTAACAATTACCTAGATCTTAGTAATTATTTGTTTTAATAGAACTGTTTTAATTGTACTGTTTACTTAGTTAACCTAAGTTGGTATTACATTTATTTTACATTTACTTTTTTTTTTAATTATTACTTTTAGACTGTGACGTTTACACCCGGAAGTAATGAGTCACACGTAGGTCGCTTTTATTCATTCCTTTTGGTCAAGATCAAAGTGTAGTATCTGTTCTTCAGATGCTGCACTTCATTTTCTTGTTCTCTTTCGGTGGAGGAGAAATCCTTCACGACTGAGACAATTTTTATTTTTGTACCTTTTCTCCACGTTAAAAAACGACCCTGGTGTCTAACTCTGTCCCGTGGGGAGGCATAATTGTTTATAATTGTACTATTCAGAAATATTATTTATAGTTCGTCCATTTCAGTTAGTATACATTTCCTTTACGCTTAATTAATTTACAATCATTAATATCGTTAAACAATTCCGTTTAAAACCGAAATTATGCCACCCAAACGAAGTAGAAACGAAAGTGAGGAAGAAAGAATGGAAAGATTGGAAGCTAATAGACTAAGAGTTGCTGCAATTCGCTCCAATGAAAACAATTCAGATAGAGAAAGACGTCTAGAACTTAACAGGATACGTCAAAGAGAAAGGAGAGCAAGACTGTCAGATTTGGAAAGAGAAACCCAACGTGAAGCTGACAGAACTAGACATGCTGTAAGGCGGTTAAATTCATCACAAGATGAAATTCAAGAAAGGCAAAGATATGCACTGGAAAGAGAAGCAATATTACGATCGAATGAATTATATGAGGTAAGTAGACGTACACAAGGTCAGTTGAGAGTGGCTCAACGACATCAGAATGAATCGGAAACCCAACGAAGCTTTCGCCTATACCAAGGGCAACAACGAGAGGCTGCATGGAGAGAGAGTATGACTTTGCCCCAGCAATTGACAGAAAACGAGGCAGCTAGACAACGAATGACTGCTTTGAGACACCATGAAATAGAACACTGCAATAGAAAAGGATTGCTCTACAACAAAAATGACTCTCTCACTACAGCTGATATAGGAAAAATGGACAAAGTATGTCAACATTGCTCAGCTGTAAAATTTAAAGGAGAAACCCCTGGTTGTTGTTGTTCTTCTGGCAAAGTTGTGCTTGATAGCTTTCCACCACTGCCTCAGTTGCTTCAAGATTTGCTCTCCGGCAATGGTCCCATCTCTAAAGATTTTCTGCAAAATCTACGCAGTTATAACAATTGTTTTGCAATGACATCATTTGGTCACAAAATTGCGGCAGTACATGGGTGGAATCCTTCTTTTAGAATTCGAGGCCAGGTTTGCCACCAGATTGGGAGTCTTTTACCACCTGAAGATGAAACAGCAAAGTTTATTCAAGTCTACTTCTTGGATAGTCTGGAAGAGGAACTACATAATCGGGGACGTGACAGTAGACTCAATAGAGACATTCTCCAAAGTCTGACTGAATTTTTACATGAGAACAACAGCTTTATTTGTCAGCTGAAAACAACAAAGGAGAGGATTGAAGAAGAACACTTGGTAGAACATAAAGTTGTCATAAGGGAAGACCGAAGGCCGCAAGAAGAGCATCCACGGCGATTCAATGCTCCAACAACAACGTATGAGATTGGAATATTAATGGAGAATGAACCAACAGCTAACCGGGATATTGTCTTGCGTTTTAGAAATGATACATTAAAATGGATCTCCGAACTACATCCCCTCTATGATACTTTAATGTACCCGTTAATGTACCCCTATGGTTCTCCATCTTACAACATCTACATGAAGGCATCCAATGGGCGAAAAGTTACCCAACAGCAATTTTATTCGTACCATTTAATGACTCGGCCTGGAAACTATTTTCTCTGGTACCGAAGGCTATTTCAACAATGGCTGGTGGATGTGTACTGCAAGATTGAAACAGAACGTTTACAGTTCCTGAGGCGTGAGCAACAGACCCTGAGAGCTGACAATTAGAGCAACTTGAGAGATTCAATTCTTAGGGAGGATGGGAATCCAGAACAGTTTGGTCAACGAGTTGTACTTCCGGCATTATTTATTTATTTATTAAAAAGGGAGGATTTGGCAGGTTGAGGGCTTTCCTGTACAGTATTGAATATCAAAAAAGAGGACTGCCGCATGCACACATCCTCACCTGGCAGGCCCCAGAGGACAAACTTCTACCAGAAAAAATGGATCTCTGCATATCTGCAGAGATCCCTGACAAAGAGGAAGATCCTGATCTTCATGCTAAAGTGATGGCACATATGGTGCATGGACCTTGTGGACCATTTAATCCAAATTGTCCATGTATGATTGACAACAAATGTTCCAAAAAATACCCAAAAGAATTTCTTCAGTGTACCAAGCAAGGCCAAGACTCTTACCCCAAGTACAGGCGAAGAAAACCAGAAGATGGAGGCCAGACTGGTACAATAAGGATGAAGAGAAATGGTCGGTATGTTAATCAAGAAATAACAAACCAGTGGATTGTTCCGTACAACAAGGTCCTCCTTCAGCAGTTCAACGCTCACATTAACGTAGAAATTTGCAGCTCGATCCAAAGCATCAAATATGTCCTCAAATACGTGAATAAAGGATGTGATCAAGCAGTGTTTGAACTACAAAGAACTGATGGAGCAGCTAACCAACAAGGCCAAGTACAAAGTCACATTGTGGATGAGATCCAGCAGTTCCAGAATGCAAGGTATGTCGGCAGTTCAGAGGCAGCCTGGAGGATATTGGAACATCCCATCCATGAACATTTCCCCCCAATTGTACAACTTTCTGTTCATCTTGAAAATGGGCAGCGTGTCATGTTCTCAGCTGATACTGCTCTGGAACGAGCCCAAGGTCCACCGCCTGCCACAACTTTGACAGCATTTTTTCAACTCTGCCATGAGGATGACTTTGCAAGGGGTCTCAAATACGTAGAAGTCCCTGAGTTTTACACTTGGAACAAATCGACAAAGAAATGGATGAGAAGAATGCGTGGGGTACAAGTTGAAGGTACTGAAAATGATGATGTATGGAAGGCACCATGCATTGGGAGAATCTACACGATTAGTCCAAAAGCAGGGGAGTGTTATTTCTTACGCCTGTTGCTCAATGAGGTTGCTGGTCCAACTTCATTTCAAAATTTGCGAGCATACAATGGTCAGGTGTTTGAAACATACAGAGCAGCGTGCCTTGCTCGAGGCCTTCTAGAAAATGACCATCACTTGCATCAAGCAGTAGGAGAGGCAAGTGCCACTCAATCACCTTCAAATTTGCGAAGCCTATTTGTGATAATTTTAACAGCCTGTGAGCTAAGAAATCATCTTGAGATCTGGATGGCTATTCGTGATGTAATATCTGAAGACATTCTTCACAGATACAGGCAAGAAGTTAACAATCCAGAAGCAGATTTTAATGAGGACATCTACAATAAAACTCTTTGTCTAATTGAAGAAAAAGTTCTCCTTATGTGCGGTCAACCATTGGCAAGCTATGGATTACCTGCACCAATGCAAGGGAGAGATGAAAGACTCGCGAGAGAGTATCAACGTGAAGTTACTTATAATCTTGAAGAACTTCCCTACAAGCAGAAAATATGCAAGAAAAACTGACCGATTCTCAAAGAGAAGTTTACAATTCATTCATGGCAATGTTGGAAGCACAAGGTGAAATGAACAAAAACATGATGTTTCTTGATGCTCCAGGTGGTACGGGCAAGACTTTTGTAATCAATTTGATCCTTGCAAAGATTAGAACCATGAGAAAGATTGTGCTTGCAACAGCATTCAGTGGCATTGCTGCTACTCTACTACAAGGTGGCCACACTCTTCACAGCACTTTTAAAGTACCCTTGGATACTCATCGAATGGATCAGCCAGTTTGCAAAATTACTGGTAACTCAGCCTTGGCAAATGTAATTAGAGACACCTCTGCAATCATTGTAGACGAAGCCCCAATGACGCACAAGAGTGCTTATGAAGCAATTGACCGAACACTGCAAGACATCACAGGAAACAAGAATCCCATGGGTGGCATTCCAACCTTATTTTGCGGTGATTTCCGTCAAATCCTCCCAGTGGTTAAAAATGGCACAAGGGCTAACATTGTCAATGCAAGTTTGAAACAATCCTATCTCTGGAGGCACGTTATAGTGAAGAAACTGACTACTAATATGAGAGCCTATATCTCTGATAACACAGCTGCAGCAGACTTCTCAAAATTGCTTCTCCAAATCGGTAATGGTCAGTTTCCTATCACTTCTTCACCTGACACAATTAAGATTCCAACTGCGCTTGGTAAATGTGTCGGTAATCAGAAGCAACTGAAAGACAAAGTGTACCCAGACCTGCAAAACAATGGAAAATCACCGGATTGGCTTGCTGAGAGGGCTATTATTTCGCCATTAAACAGCAATGTGAATCATTTGAACAATTCAATAATGGATGAATTTCCAGGAGACACAAAGCAATACAAGTCAGTTGATTCAGCTACTAATGAATATGAAGCTGTTCACTACCCTGTGGAGTTTTTAAACTCTTTGGAGATATCTGGAATGCCTCCACACATTTTAAATCTCAAAATTGGATCGCCAATCATGATTCTTCGATCCTTGGAACCGCCAAAAATAACAAACGGAACCAGATGTGTTATCACCAGATTGCACACCAATGTACTTGAGGCCACCATTTCCTGTGGTCCCTACAAAGGCGAAACCGCTCTACTGCCAAGGATCCCCTTAGTTCCATCGGACTCAGTACTTCCATTTAAATTCCGGAGACTCCAATTTCCTGTGAAGGTGTGTTTTGCAATGAGCATAAACAAAAGTCAAGGTCAGACATTTAACACCATTGGCGTAGACTTGACATCAGACTGCTTCAGTCACGGTATGTTCTACGTCTCCATCAGCCGGACAGGAAGTTCAGAAAAACTCTACATTCTGGCTCCAAATCAAAGCAGCAGAAATGTAGTTTACCCTGAGGCTCTTTAGTGAAAAGTTCGAGAAATGGATATGAGGAAAAACTGACATGATCTGATTGTGGTAAGTTTTTAGTATTGAATGTGCAAGATAAAATTTAAGCAAGAGTTGAAAATGACTTCAATGAAAAATTTACTATGTAACATCAAGTAACCTTCCTTTTTGATGAAAATGTTTTGTGAAGTTCCTGATTGAATTTCAGTCACTACAAGAGGTAGTTAAAATGTTAATCACCTTATGCAATCGTTGCTCTTACAACATCAACTTACTGGAAAGGTGCCCACAGATTTTGGTACCCGAGTGCGCAACAAAGCTCCGTGCGAAGCACGGGTATCTTTGCTAGTATATATATATATATATATATATATATATATATATTATATCAACATATTGACATTTTTTGAATAGGAGTAAATTCAGTATTGTTGTAAGTGAAATGATTTCCTACACTTTTTATGACCATGTTCTATGTTATATTTTTTGGCATATAAATAATTCAAAGTGTAGTACCTGTTCTGATACTACACTTTATCTTTTCTGTCCTCGATCAGTGAAAAGTAAATCCTTCTAGATTGAGGCAATTTTTTTATTTTTATCCCAATTTAGAATGCCCCTTCTACATTATAAGCCAACCTTGTGTCTAAATCTGCTTCAGTGGGAAAGTAAGTAAAAAGAATTACACATAATTAATAACACTCTTAACTAAATCATTTCCCTCCAAAATTAGATTCTATTTTTTTAAGACGATTATGCATCATTGAAAACTTTAAAAAAACTTGATAGAAAAAAAAAAGAAACACTGAAAAGAATTATTTTAGAATTTGGACTGAAGGATCAGTTTCTTATATAAATTGTGTTTTTCACCACTACTCCCAAGTTTGACTGGAATAGTCATAAAACCGTATTCAATCACTTAAGACAGTTAATACCCCCTCCCCCAAACACACAGAAATTATTTGAACAAATTTATTTTATTAACTGCCCTAAAACACTAGAATAGCTCAGAAATTCGGGTTTCCTTTTATATTAAACTAGCTTGGGTGCCCGGCATTGCCCAGGTGTTTGGAGGTGCGTGTTGAGCAAAAAAAAAAAAAATTGGTAGTAGGCAGGCAGGCAGTCTTTGCCATTGCGTTTATCGCCAAACCGCAAGTGGTAAAGGTTTAAATTAAAGCTAGTCAATCGAAAAGAGGGGATGACTTTCGAAAATATTGGCGAAAAAAGCGCCCCCCACCTTTGTAGAAAAGTGCTCAGTTGAGGGTGAAGAATTTATGTTTTTAGCTAATTCTTTGATATTTGTCGTCCGAAGGGTCGAGCTTCAAAACGATACCAATCTTGTGAAAATCCGTCACCTCTGTTGAAAGTTTTAGACATACATACATACATACATACATATATTCAAACAAACAGGTGAGATTTATGTTATAGACTAGCCTGGGTGCCCGGCGTTGCCTGGGTGTTTGGAGGTTTGTGTTGAGCTAAAGAAAAAAAAGTTGTAGTAGGCAGGTAGGCTTGAACCCATGAAGCGAAGCACAAAAAAAAAATTGGAGTAGTAAGCAGGCTCGAACCCATAACGTGCCAGAGGAAAAAGATGTGCCTACTGTGGTTGTGATGTCACGGACGGTCGAAATAACGCTTTTTAAGCGACATCGTGAACACGAGAGTTTAATAACTTGCCAAAAATGTCAGCGAAGAAATTGTAGAAAACTGCCCAGTTTAAGGTGAAGAAATTAATGTTTTTAGTCAAATTTTCGATATTTGTTTTCCGAAGGGTCGAGCTTCAAAATGATACCAATCTTGTGAAAATCCATCACCTCTGTCGAAAGTTTTAGGCAGACATACAAATATACATACATACCTGATGATTGCAACATCTTGTCAGACGAGTGGCACTCCCTCAGACACTTAAAAGTCCATGAGCCCAAAAATTACTTCCATCGCCACAGGACATTTTAATAGACAAATGCCTGAGGGAGTATCTATACACAGATGATGTTACAGAGTCTTAGTTTTGTACGACAGCTAAGTCTCTCTCTCTCGGTTCAAAATGTTGAGGTCCAGCAACAAGTTAAACTGCAGACCAGCTTAATGCTGGTCTCCTGCTTTATGGTTTTTTAAATCAGAGATTTCCTTCTCCTAGAAAGGTTGCCTTCACTACGGCTTACGGGAGCCCTCTCCACCCCAATACACACATCCATACACACAAACACACATGGTGCTAGTTGGCCGTTGACTCCGAAAAAGGATTCATTCGCCCTTTGGAAGGTCTTGTTTTTAATCCTTCAGGGAGACTAGCCATCCTCCTCACCAAACAAGTCTGGTGGAGGAACCAGTTTAGTCGCCGGTAACCTGACCATGAGGCAGGTAGTACTGGGTTACATGGTACTAGTAGCATATGACATGACCTGACATAAACATACATACATACATTTAAACAGGCAGGTGAGATTTATATTATAGATTCACATGTGAAACTTTAAATTCTAAAAGAATTCATATTTTCCTTTCTAACAAATTTTTCAGGGTGTTCACATGTAATCACCTGAAAAAGCTAGAATATCACGTTTATTTAGGGGAATTTGCTGAGACTTTCATATACTACTATTACAACAATAATCAGTTTTTATATAGTAAAATAATCGACTTAACTTCTATATTTACATGAAAATATAAGTATAAATATGGAACAAAATATACGAAAAAACATCTTAGTAAAATATATTTTAAATTTCTTTGAAATGTTTTTTTTTTTTTAAAAATACACACATTTTTGTTTGCAGACAAATTTTCAGTCTTCATCTATATATTTGCATGGAAGGAATATAAACTTAGTTGTCAAAATTGTCTCAATTATATTAATAACCTGGAATCATTTATTATTCCGTAGAACTTCATGACTTTTTATCCTCATATGGAAAATTTGCTTTTACAACCAGTAAACTCTACCAGACAGGAGATTCCGACATCGAAGAAACGCTGATGCCAAAATGTGTCTAGTGTAAAAGTGTGAAAAATCTTGAAGTTCACTAACTCATTGAAGTATTTTTGTCAGTTTTGTCAATGCTGATGCCCCCCCCCCCAAGCTAAAATTTATTTTATTTTTGTTTTTTGGCACAAAGTAAAATAAATTTACATTGTTTTTTAATGATATTATGATGTATACATTTTTAATTTTACTTATTAGCTTAATAACAATAAATATTCATCATTTTCTCTTTAGTACTCACAATATAAAATGAAGTTCAACATGGTTCTTAAGGAATCGTTTTTTGGAATTGGAAATTAGACTAAATTTTTTTCAATTTCAATACCGATTCTAATACCCTGAAAAGTTCTGATTTTTCTGATTCTAGATTCTGATTTCGATTAATCGTTCTAGCAACCAATAAGAAACCAGAATTGCTCCATAAAAATGTTGAATATTTTAGAATTTGCACACATAATTTTTCGTGTCTACAAGAGAAAAATCTTTGCTCTTTGCCTGCAAAATTTTAAAGTCCGAGGCTTTTACAGGTTAGCTACCCACTGAAAATTCTTCTCAAATTAAACATGGCTTTCAATTAAAAAAAAGACGTTGTCTAGTATTAGATTCGAACCTTGATGGCATAAAATATTGGAACTTATCCACATGACCATTGATCAATCCAAAATATTTTGTCTTTGGAATCTGCTTAAAGAATGTTGGCATAAGGATTCTTTTACTTCTCTGCATAGATTTAAAATATAAAAAAATGTGTTCCTGCATTTTTAACATTTCTATTATTTAGATTATTCAAACTCCTGTTCTCATCTTCAGTGCTATTCTCACAAAGTTTTGGCCAATGTAACCTCTGACCTTCTTCAAGTGTATCTTGTCAAACTTGACAAACCTTTCTGTTGAACTCGGGAATCTGTATGGAATTTGAAATGCAACCATCAGGATGACTTGCTCTCTTTTTGTCAGCCATGACTTAGTAGAAGTCTTAAGTAATTTACATTTTTATTGTAAATATTGCCTTATATACTACAAGTTTTGATTCCATATTCTAATATATAAAGACAGCATTCATTCCTGGGCAATGCCAGGTGCTTTTGTTGACATATATATATATAAGTCTTTTTCTATTTAAGCTGATGATGAAGATTGTCATTATGGATGTCTCTCTTTTTACTATAAGGTCCCATTTGACTAGGGACGGATTTCTCTTTAGACTACTGCACTGCCCAGAAAAAAACAATCTTCATTATTTCAGCTGTTTTGAAAACTTTCCAATCGGATTATATGCATTGTCACACTGGACTTATTTTGGAATACATTCTATCTAAAGAACTATTTTGCATTTTGGATCATCTTGAGATCAGTTTCATTCAAGCTGAAATATTATGTGCGGTTTGTTTTTATATTAGATTTTTACATTTCCAATTTTCTTTCACTTTTTTTATTTGGCAATTTAAAAATACAATAAATTGCGGTTTACCTTAACGCCTTAACTAGCAAATTCTAGCATTGCTACAAATATAATTTGCTGATTTCTTTATGTCCTCTGATTAGAAGAATAATAAGAATAGCATTCTTTGAAACTCTGCGGAATAAGGACTTTGTAAATTGTTTTTTAAAGTATTCAGTCGAACAATAAATTTTGATTGTAAAGTTGAACTTACAGTTTTAATTTTCTTTCTCTTATAATATGCACTACTCTCTACTGTGTATTGAGCTTTTTTAATTCGGTTGGGATTAAATTTTCTATATATAAATACTGTTATTTATATTAGTTTGAAGTTTACCATGGCGTATATCAGGTAAACACTACATCCCTTTATTTTCATTAAATATATATATATATTATTTATATTATATATATATAATATATATATATATATATATATATATATATATAGTCATCCACATACAGTACTGTTTCACTGTTTCACAGCTCATCAGTGTGGCTAAACAAGCAACTACCTTAAGTCAGGATCGAAACCTATATAAGCCTGAGGAATCCTAGCGTGGATGAAACGCCGAATATTCAGTGTAGCTTAATCGTCATATATATTTTTTAAATTACTATATATATATATATATATATATATATATATATATATATATATATATATATACTTCAGAATAATGTAGTGCAATATATCTACTGGTATGTAAATCCAGTGATTATCGATCTTAGAAAATATTATTGGCCTTGGAAGATTTACGATACGCATTGGATCCTTTTATCTCCCTGCTACCAAATACTCTCACTTCAGGATTTACCATTCAATTTCGATATGAAGTTTCAAAGAATGCTATTCTTATTATTATTCTCATCAGAGGACATAAAGAAATCAGCAAATTATATTTGTAGCAATGCTTTACCCCCCCCCCCTTACAAACACACCTCCAAAAAAAAACGGGCAACACCAGGTACCCCTGCTAGTATATATATTATTATTATTTACTATAATAATTATTAAATACCTACAGATACTATTGTTTCATCCTTTCGGGAATCATCAGTGCAGGGTGTCATGATTAACACCAGTAGAAAGACTAGAACCCTGGCAACAGAAGGCATGTCTGGCTTACTTAGAAAGGACCCGAACTACTAGGCTACCGTGAACCGCGAAATATACAAGTTGAAATTAAACATTTATTCTTATTAAATGCTTTTAACGTCAGTCAGAGTGATCTTATCATTATGTGACGATCTGCGCGTATTAACTAAGTTGACCGACTTTATTACAACTGAAATTGCTTAACGATAAGAAACAAGTTTCTTAAAGGGGCTGACATTATTATTTAATATAATAATTATTAAATACCTATAAACACTAGTGTTTCATCCTTTCGGGAATCATCAGTTCAGGCTGTCACGATTAATGCCAGTTGAGAGACTCAAACCCCGGCAACAGAAGTCATGTCTGGCTTCATATATATATATATATATATATATATATATATATATGTATGTATGTATGTATATATATGCGTGTATATAATGATTTTCATTGTTACATTTCTGCAAATGCTTCTCACTTTGAACTAATGTGTGTGTACTTTCTTTGCCACTCAACATAAGAAAATTTAATACTACATCTTTCCTGCAAATTTCCATTTCGGATGCATCTGTCAAACTACTCAGGCCATTGTCATAAATCATGTCACCCCCAACCCCTACAAGCTCGACTCATGCGGACAGAAGAAGAGGACAGATAACTAGAATCAATGCATGTCCAATTTCTGCAGAAGTCATTCTAAAGAAGAGAAAACTTCCTGTCAAACAATTTCTGCAAAGTTCCCAGTTTTATTTCAATTATGGTCACGTACACCAGTGCAAGATTCGACTAGTGTTTAACCTGATACAGATTTCAAAGCCTTTTGAAGCAACATCTTTTATCTTAACAGCATGAAAAAGCAATAAAAAGGTAACATTATTTAAATAGTTCATACATTTTGCTACTTTTAAACATCAAAATCAGTATGTCCTTAAAAGACATCCAATGGTGAAGTCCCATTTGGGTGTTGTGTGGGGTGTGGAGTTGCTCCTTAGTTACCATTGCTCCCAGGTCCACCTTAGCTCAGAATGGTAATATCTGTTAGGGCATCTGGTCCTATTAAATCAGGTCGTCTGAATATACTGGCTTCCTGACCTAAAATGTACTAAACATTGATGTTTTTGCTTTTTTTCCTTTTACTTTGCAAAACTCAATCATGTTCTGTAAAGTCAAAAACAAAAATAACATTTTATTTCTACAAAAAACTAAAACCAAACACCATAAATAAATATTTGAAGATAAAAAAACTTGAAAAATCAAAACTTTCTTTTCAAAATTACTGGATTCGTTATTAAATAACCCGAAAAGTGTTGATATGCCATTAAACAAAACGACTAAACAAAGCAATCAAACAAAACAATAATTGATAAAAAGAAATGCGATTTATGTATTGATATGCATAATTTCTAAAGTCATCTACCTATAGCTAACTGTATTTATCTGATATTGCCTAGTACAGAAACATTCGATTAATAGTAAATAAAAAATCATAAAGTTTTTTTTTTGATAATTTGAATGTGTTCTTTATTACAAACTAGCCTGAGCTCCCGGCATTGCCTGGGTGTTTGGAGATGTGTGTTGAGCAAAAACAAAACCCAAAAAACGTGGCAAGCAGGCAGGCTCGAACATGTAAATGTGGAGAGAGATGTTAAAAAAAAAATGATCGTGGCATGGGAAGGGAATCAAAACAACAGTACGCAGCCAGGGTGAAAAGCGGTGTAAAAAAAAAGTGGTAGTAGGTAAGCAGGCTCAAACCCGTGCCGCGAAGGCGGAAAAGAAAGTGAAAGAAAATCTAACGTCTTGGCCGATGTGTCCACGACGCGACCGGAAGTCAAAAGTGTTGAAATTAACCAAAGTCAATTCAACGGTGACGATGACTTGCTAAAATTTCAGCGAAAAAAATCGATCCCTCCTTGTGCAAAATTGCCGAGTTTAGGGTGAAGAAATTAATGTTTTGGCCAATCTTTCGATATTTGTTGTTTGAGACGTTGTGTTTCAAAATGATACTAATTTTGTCAGGATCCGTCGCCTCTGTTGAAAGTTTTTACGAGACATGCAAACATACATTAAACAGACAGGTGAGATTTATATTATAGATAATAAAATCCAATTTTTTTGTGGGGGTGGCAGGGTATTCTACCTTTTTAGATGATTATTTATGTAGTTTTATTACTTTGCCTATTTCAGGCTTAATATTACCTTCATTAACTATTTCAAATTTAATATTGCCTTTATTACCTATTTTAGATTTAATGTTAGTGGTAAAAGAAATTTGGTTAACTTTATTAGCAAAATGCTTAGAAACTAGTGAAATAAAAAAAATTGCTCAAATCTAAATGGTATAAAATTATGAGAGATTTTTTGATAAACATTACTTTTCAATTTCTAATTTCTAATTTTTAGTCGCGTGCAAGCGACTCTATAAGTCAGTCGGTGGGTGGGTCGGTCGGTCGGTCTGTCGGTCTGTCCGTAACACTTTTGTGCTTGGCCTTTTTGGTTAAGATCAAAGGACTGTTGTTAATAGATGCTGTTCTTAGCCTTTTAAGCTTTTCTTGACCAAAAGGCCAAGATCAAAGTATACCCCCACCTAATTGTCATTTTTTCTTTTCACCCCTCTCTCTAAATTTCACCCATCTTGGAGAGAAAGAAATCAATCACTAACTCCCCATCCCCCACAACCCAAAATTTTCTTTTCTCCATTTTGTCCCATCTAGAGAGCATCCCCACTTAGAGACTGGCTCGCAGGAGCTCAGGTTCCTTTACAAACCAAAGTGGAACGGGCAGTTTATCAACTAGACGAGGTTGGGAGGGCCCTACTAATCACTACTGGATTTTTTTTTCCGCCCTCGACACAAATGAATTATTGTATTATCTTTATTGTTATCTTTTTTGTTTTTACACGCTAATAAAAAATGTTTTAAAAATTGGGTGCTAAGTAATGCAGTATTATGGTGAAAGAAGATTCTAGCTAAGAGAAACTTTTGTTTCGTTCTAGAGTGACAAAGATGGCCAACGACCCCCATTTTCCCCTCTATTAAGTTGGCCTTGTGCCTAAATTTTTTGTTCATGTTCATTTTTTTCCTGAATAAAAGATTTAATATCTAAAGTGTAGTATCTGTTCCGGCAGATACTGCAAGCAAAGACCATATGTGGGGGCAACCCCACATATAAGACCTTGGTCAATGTAGGGGCAACCCTTCATAGCAATTGTCACTATCCAGCTCCCCTACTCCCTACTAAAAATCGGCCTTGTGCCTAATTTGCTCGGTGGGGGAGCAAATAAATACCCTTTTCTTGGCCTTTTGGCCAAGATCAAAGTGTAGTATTTGTTCTCACTACATGCTGTATTTATTGTGATATAAATGGGGGATCACTTTTCTGTATTAATTTAATGTAAAATGATCACCCACTTTTCAACCAGTCAGTCTCAAAGCCATTCAAGTCATTCTCCAGATCATTCAAGTTGTTTTTGAAGGATTCCAGTTATTTTTTAAGCATTCAAGTCATTCTTAAGGTCATTCAATTCATCCTTAAGTTCATTTAAGTCATTCTAAGTCATTTACTTTTTATTTATTTAAGTCATTTCAGCCCAGTTTTTGGTCATTTTAGTTTATCTTTAAGAATTTCATGTCAATCCTACATTCACGCATTCATTCATTACACGAGAGCACGCAACTAATGGCTATCGACCTTGTTGATTCTTATACAGATAAGGGATTGCACCAGGAGTGAAATATTTTCTGGAGCAGTGGAATGATCCAACTATTTTAGCATTTAGAAACATTTTCCAATGATAAAAGTAAGACTAAAAATAAAAGAAAGACAAAAAGTCGCTTGGTAAAGACTTGTTAAAATTAAAGCTAGCCCATATCTGTTAGATAAATAAAATTTATTTTAGTGAAAAACAAATGTATCATTTTGGCTTTCCATAAATTTCAAATAATATTAATGTGTGAAACGAAATTAAAAAAAAATTATGCCAATATATTACTCATTAACCTCTCATATAGACATGTGTGACTTAAAAAAGATTTTCAGACCATCCTAAATCAACAGTCTTCGGACATCTACTCACGTCATGAGAGTTTTTTTTTTATCTCCGACAAAAAGAGTAATTACGGGAGGAAAAAAAATGAGAGAGTTACTTGATAAGGACCTATTAAGGTCAAAAGCTAGCCCATATCTTTAAGATAAATAAATGTCTCCAACCTTCACTGACCAGATTTCACTTCCATGCATTATAATACTATGAACACATGACTGATAGATTATTCCTTTGCTTAACAGTGATAACGCTCTGCTGATTAGTAATGGCATAGGTTCCCTGGACTTATTTCATCCATTCCTAACTTTTGCAATCACTGAATTTCAAAATCTATTTCAACTGATAAATTTAAAAGGCCTTTATGGGTATACCTGGAACATCAGGAAATTTAATTGGATGTTCTGCTGGTTTGATAGATCTAGAGTAGGTTTGAAGTGGTTCCTTGAATAATGGCAAGTCAACTTACGATGGCAAGTCAACTCTGGCGGTTGGGGATCTTCTGTGTGGTGCAACCAGTCACTCCATTTGTCTCGGTTGGAATATGAAAGTTCTTCCCACATTACTACGATTTGCCATACCTCCTGACAAGATCAACTGAGCCAAGGATTGATAGGAAGGCATCGATGTCTAGATCTCATCAGACAATATTGTTGAGAGCACTGTGTTAATCTCAGCGTTCTTGCTATATAACCAACTGACCACAACAGCATCTATAGACATTGCACACTATCAAACCTGTGTACAAGGTGGCAATGAACCTGAGGCGAATGTCATCGACTAGGTTTCTGACGGCAGGACAGTTAGCCATGCACTGCTGTGTAACAAGATAAGAATGGTGACTTGGCGTCAGTTGATGTCATCAAAATAGCAAAATCAACAATGCAGATGTCTGTTGTATTAATTAACCACAGAATTTCTACAGGCCCATTTATAGAAGAAAGTTGTACTGTGTGTGTGTGTGTTAGGCTAAAACTACACACGATATGCTTATAAAATTTAAATATTTGAATTTAGTTTTACCCTGGCCCGGTTATAGTGAAAAAGATATAATATTCATTCTATTAGAGTTACCAAAAAAAATGAGATTCATGCGCAGAGGTAAAGGAAATGTTTAAAGAAACTTTTTTTTTATTCTTATGGTTAATTGTTTCAGAAACAACACTGAGAATAGGTCAAACAGTTAGCTTTATTAAAAATTTTTTTTTATATAGAACCAGTTATCAGAGAGAGAGAGAAAGAAAGAGAGAGGGAGAGCTTAGAAAGGGAGAGAGAGAGAGAGAGAAGAGAGGATTGAGAGGTAAAATGATAAATGGAGGATGGAGTGAGAAAAAAGAAGAGAGAAAATATTGGTCCATAGCTGTTGAGAGAGAGAGAGAGAGAGAGAGAGAGAGAGAGAGAGAGAGAGAGAGAGAGAGAGAGAGAGAGAGAGAGAGAGAATGAATACTTTTTTTAAAACTCTTATATTTTATTATCCATATTCCCAGACAATGCTGAGCAACCCTGCTTAGATGGTATAAAACCTACTAGAGTACCCATTCCATCAAAATTGACCAAGAAAATTTTTTGGAACAAATCAATCCAGCACTGAACGGATTAGGCAATATTCTCTTCTTATAATTAAATTACATTTCAAAAATTAACTCTTTACGTTGTTTTTTCTTGGATGTTGTTTAATGAAATTTATTTTTTGAGGGTAATTGAAATGAACTAAAAACTGCACTGTCCTGTTTAAGAATTGAACTCACAGGCTTTATGTTTAATATATTATCCTTCCTCCACCTCCTTCCTCCTCATCATTCCTCACTTATGGTGCTCTTCATTGTTACCTGTTATATCATGTTCAGTAGTAATCAGAGAAATGGACAGAAAGATGCTCTCTCTCTCTCTCTCTCTCTCTCTCTCTCTCTCTCTCTCTCTCTCTCTCTCTCTCACACACACACACACACTTTTATCAACACAAGAGGTGTTGCTTATAATATCAGGAAAACCAATTTAACATGAACGTTTATGTTCACCTACTTACTTAGACTGAGGAACTCCCGCATCCTGTAATGCATGAGACAGTCAAAACCATCATTTTTAATCTGAAACCTGATCCATAAGATCCTTTCAGCTTCTTGCTATTTCAATCAAATCTCTCTTGATTGCCTGCTTCCAGTTCCTTTTTTGATCTTCCTTTTTTATCATCATTGGAGCACTTGGTTGGCAATTCTCTCTGGAGCAAATCTTAGAGTATGTCTGAGTTATCCTAAACATCATTTGCAGATTATTGATGATTCTATCTGTTGATTAGCGTGGTTTGTGATTTTTTGGTTGGTAGTTCGATCACTCTATTTGATCCCTAAAATCTTTCTAATGCAGTTGGAATCAAGCACATTTAATTTCTTCTCTTGGTTGATTTTCAGATGCCAAGTTTATAGCAGTGTGGATAAGACGTTGCTGTTATAAGATCCTAATTTAGATCTAAGGTTGAATCTTTTGTTTTTCTACATCTTGTGATAGATATTATATTAAAGGATTATTACTAACAATAGATTTTCTGTCTCTCTCAGTATGTTCCTCTCTGTCAACATCATATTTGGTTTAACGTCTGCTCTACATGCTGGCGAGTGTTGGAGAACTTTTAGAAATTGACTGCCAAACTAACTTATTTTAGGCCAGCTCATTATTTAAACTAGATAATCAGAAATGTAACAGATTTTTTTTTAGAAGTCATTTCCTTAGTTGAGGCAAGATCTTTCTAGACTATATGCCTTTTCTAACACCAACCAGTATGTGATAGGGATCAGTGCTTTTATTGAGATACTATTTCTGATAATATTAATCTTAATGGAGAAAATGATGGTTTTCATCTTCCTCTAATATATAAAAGGCAAAATGTGTGTATGTTTGTGTGTATATGTGCGTGTACGTCTTGCAAAAACTCCCGACAAATGCGTTGGAACGTGACAAAATCGGTATTGTTTTAAAGCTCGTTCTCTTGGACGACAAATATAAAAAAAATTGGCCAAAAATATTAATTCCTTCACCCTCAACTGGGCCGTTTGACATTTTCGCAAGTCATCGTCTCCTTTTGATTGGCTTCCCTTAATTCCAATGCTCGCAACGCATGAGTTAAGATGTTAAGTTTTTTTTTATTCCCTTCTTTTCCTTCTTCACGTTACAGTTTCGAACCTGCCTGCCTACTACCACTTTTATTTTTTTAAACACCTCTCTCCACCTGGACTGCCTACTATTGTTTCAGGGTTCCTTACTACACCACCTCTCCATACCCGGGAAACGTGGGGTATCTCTGCTAATTAGAAATAAAAGAATTGAGTATTTTTGACTCACTAGTATCTATCTATCTATCTATCTATTTATGCCTACCTGTATATCTACCTATTACTGTGATCATATTATCTATTTATCTTATAAAAAATGTACTTGTATATGGAATTATTAGTTTCAAAACAAACCTTCCTTGATCATTTGGCATGGAGAAAAGTGTAGTACCTGTTCTGATACACACTTAATTTTCGTTCTCTGATCAGTAAAGGAGAAATCTTTCTAGACTGAGGCCATTTTAATTTTTGTTCCTCTTCAAAGTGCCTCATTTTGGATAGCTGGATTTCCCCTATTCATATGACATTGTATTTGTGGAAAGGCACATAAATAGAAACAAAATATTTCTATACAAAATGATTGTATTATATAGGTTTGTCTGATCTTATCGAGTCAGGAAAAAAATGCTCTGAGCAACATCTTGCCAGATGTGACAATGGTACTTAATCTTAGGAAGTACTAGTAGGGAGACCCGACTTTACCCAGAATTGAATGATGATCAGTGAGTGTTTCACCCCCATATTTTTATTGTCATTGAAATTGGTGAAATCGCCCATTATTCAATCAAATTGATTGATTGCTTGCTCTAGTTGACGACCCATCGTGATGCACTAGGAGGAATATCTACATTCCTCCCCACAGTGACTTAGTCCACAATACATTGTAGTCCACATTGCACTGTAGAGAACTTACTGTTAGTTTTATAAAATTATTTTTATATATAATTAGCATGGCTACCCGGCATTGTCTTAGTGGAAAGAGGTGGTATACTAAAGATATTTAGCAACCCCTAGCCCTAAAGAAAAAAAATAAATGAATCAAAACAAAAATAGCAGTGAGTGCCCATGCGACCGCAAAGAAAAAAAAAAAAATAGTTGCAGTAGGCAGGCTCGAACCTGTAATGTGAAAGAGAAAAATGTGAAAAAAGCTAACACTAGCTATCACGGTCACGACAACGTATGACGTCACGACGGGTCGAAATAACGTTTTTTAAATATACATCGAGATTGCTAGGCGTATGATTTGCAAAAATGTCGATACAAAAAGTGACCCCACCACCTCCTTGCAAAAAATGGCCCAGTTGACCAGCACAGAATTAATCTTTTTGGCCAATTTTTAGATATTTTTTTCCGAGAGATTGATCTTTCTAATGATATCAATTTTGTCATGGTCCGATGTGTCTATCAAAAGATTTTGGCAGGCATACAAACACACACAGACACAAATTAACACACATTTTCCCTTCTATATAATAGACTAGCATGGGTAGCAGTGGAGGGAGATAAGGCTATTGAGCAACCAACCCCCTAAAAAAATTGTTTCAATCAAAATAACAGTGAGTGCCGATGCAAGTGCAAATAAAAAAAATTAGCCATAGTAGGCAGGATCGAACCTGTAATACGAAAGAGGAAAAGGAGGTGAAAAAAGCAAACACGTTAGCCGTCTCTGCCATGGCGACTTATGATGTCATGGTCCTTTGAAATAAGGTTTTATAAACGTACGTTAAGATCAGTAGGCGTATGACTTGCAAAAAATGTTGACACAAAAAATGGACCAGTTGACCAGTACAAAATTAATCTTTTGGGCCAATTTTTAGATATTTTTCAATCGAGAGATTGATCTTTCTAATAATACCGATTTTGTCACGGTCTGATGCATGTGTCAAAAGTTTTTGGCAGACATACAAACACACACTGATACATATACACATACAAATTAACTCACATTTTCTCTTTTTATATAATAGACTAGCATGGATACCTGGCGTTGCCTGGGTGTAGAAAGGTGGTATAGTAAGGCTATTGAGAAACCAACTCCCGGCCCTAAAAAAAAACAACTTTTCTTTAATCAAAATAGCAGCGAGTAAAAAAAAAAAAAATAAAAAAATAATTAGGCACAGTAGCCAGGCCGAAACCTGTAACTCAAAAGAGGAAATGGAGGTGAAAAAAGCAAACACGTTAGCTGTCTCGCCCACGGCACACTTGTGACGTCATGGGCCTTCAAAATAACGTCTTTTAAACGTACGTTGAGATTGCTAGGCATGAATGACTTGCAAAAATGCTGACTCAAAAACTGACCCCTCGTTGCAAAAAAACGGTTCAGTTGATCAACACAATCGTTTTGGACATATTTTTCATCTGAGAGATCGAGCTTTCTCTCAATTTCAATTTTGTCAGTGTTCGTTGTGTGTGCCAATCATTTTTGGCAGACATACAAACACACACAGACACACACTTTGCCTTTTATATATTAGACTAGAATAGGTACCCGGTGTTGCCTGGGTGTGGCGAGGTAGTATAGTAAGGCTATTGAGCAACCCAACACTAAAAAAAAAAAATTTTTTCAATCAAAGTAGCAGAAAGTGCCCGTGTGAGCGCAAAAAAAAAAAAAATCAGCCGCAGTAGCCAGGCTCAAACCTGTAACACGAAAGAGGAAAAAGAGGTGAAAAAAAGCAAATGCATTAGCTGTCTCACCCATGCAACTTGTGATGTCACAGGGCCTTTGAAATAACATTTTATATGTATGTTGAGATTGCGAGGCGTGAATGACTGCAAACATGTTGATGCAAAAACTGATCCTGCCTTCCAAAAAAAAATGCCCAGTTAATAGTCAAAGAATTAATCGTTTTGGTCAATTTTTCGATATTTGTCATCTGAGAGATCGATCTTTCTAACGATGCCGATTTTGTCATTGTTTGATGCATCTGTCAAAAGTTTTTGGGAGACACACACGCACACACATTTTAACACACATTTTCATTTTTATATGTTAGACTAGCGGGGGTGCCCAGGTGTTTCGAGGTGTGTGTGCTCTTAAATAAAAAAGAAACACGGTGGGTGGGGGGCGTTAAATATAAAGTTTTGGTAAGTAGGGAGGATCGAACCCGAAGCCCTGAGGCGATGTTAGAAAATAAAATGTGAAAAAAACATGACACGTTAACCACTCGGCCAGCAAGAATGA
Source organism: Euprymna scolopes (assembly GCF_053919585.1). Taxonomy (NCBI): domain Eukaryota; kingdom Metazoa; phylum Mollusca; class Cephalopoda; order Sepiida; family Sepiolidae; genus Euprymna; species Euprymna scolopes. The sequence goes on along the minus strand of NC_136507.1, from coordinate 13,226,028 downwards.
ATTACTGAAAGACATTTGAATTTATTTAAGTAAGAAGAGAATTGACAGATGCCGACACTTAATGATGTCAAGTGGAAGTCATAGAGTTAACATTTTGTGTGAGCGTTACGACGACGTAAGCAATAGCTATTCAGCAGTTAACATTTTCTGCGGGACGGTTTTTAATGAGGTCAATAACCCGGTTTGTTTGTTTTTACCTAACTTTGGGGAAAACCAGCTCCCCATTTATTAGGGGAGTGTCTCGCCTCGAAATGAAAGCAACCGTCTGATATGACGATGATAAGCCAACATTGACCAAACGTTACATCACTTTCTGGAGACCACTGGCCATGGGCCATAGATTCGAATCGAGTTTCGCTTTTTTATAATGAAAAACGAAAGCAACACACGGCGATCTGAAAATGTTGAATATTTAACGTTTCAAAGTTAAATAAATAGGTGACTCCCGTTGTTAACTTGTAGATATTATCATTTAGACAGCATATAAAAAGTTTAAAAAATGAGCGACGCCCTCAAGAACCTGCTGGAAAAAAGCCTTTTGCAGACATACACAAAATGCGAACATACATACATATATACACACATTTTTGCTTTTATATATATATAGATGGAATTAAAGTTTAAATTGCAAAAGTCAAATATTATGGTTGAATTGTGCACTAAACAGAAACATTCATTTTGAACACTCCCCTGTCATATCAAAGAACCTACTGTTGATTTTATATGCCTGGCCTTACTGCTTGTGCTGTGATAGTGGCTTGAATTCAAGTTTGAAATGAAAAAGTCAAATATCATAGTGCAATTGTGCTTTAAACAGAAACATTCATTTCGAATGAGCCCCTGTCTTATCAAACAACCTACTGTTGATTTTATATGTAGAGCCTTTCGCCTTGTGTGATAATAAAACTTCTCAAATGCACTTGTGATGTTAAACTGTGTAAGGTGTTAACTTTGGTTAAAATCGCCTGTCCCTTCGTTCATTGGATTATTTTGATTATCAATACTTATCAAAGACATTCTAATACAAAACCTATCTAAGAACACTGGCAGGCACATTCTTTGTGTGAAATTTTATAAAAATTGATCTAGCCGTTTTTGAGTTCACACACACACATAGTTTCTTTTATATAGTAGTAGATAGATAGATAAAAATTTGACTCCTATACAGACAGAGGATTATGTCAGGAGTGAAATAGTTTCTGGAATGGTGGAATAATCCAACCGGTTTAGCATTTAGCAACATTTTCTGACAAAAAAATTAAGAATAAATAAAAAAAAAAACATATTACTTGATAAAGACCTATCAAAGTTGAAAGCTAGTTCATATCCTTAAAGAAAATAAACTTTATTTTACAGAAAAACAAATATATCGTTTTGGCTTTTCATAAGTTTCTAATAATATTCCAATGTGAGACAATATCTAAAAAAAATGTGCCAATATATTACTCATTAACTTATGATGTAGTCATGTGTGACACTTGAAAGATTTTCAGACCATCCCAAATCAATATCATCCGAACTTCTCACGTCATGAGAGATTTTTTATCTGCAATGAAAAAAGTAATAATAGAAAAAAAAATGTTGCTTGATAAAGACCTATTAAGGTTAAACACTAGTCCATATATTTAGTGTAAATAAAATTTATTTTTAAGAAAAAAATATCGTTTTGTCCTTCCATAAATTTCTAATAAAAAGCTTATATTGTTTTAATTCATTTATGTCTTATATTTAATCAACCAAACAATCAAAATACATTTATTTAATAAATAACAACAAATAATAGTTAATTAATAAACCAATAATATTAATGAAAGTTAACGTTGCAAAAATAATCTAGACGTTTCAGAGTTAACTTTTAATACATCAAATTTCATTCAACGAGGTCAGAGCTGAATTGATGAAAGATAGGGTACCTATTAATAAATAAACTTTTAAAAATGCAAATACAAATCCATGGTGCTTATTTAAAATTTTACTTATTTAAAAAAAACAAAATTACAGAAAAATGTTTATAATCTATGTACTTGTATTGGAACGAAAATGTCATATTCCAAAAATTCCATAAATTTATCATGTAGATGTTTTTTAACTAAGAAAATTAAAATTTACGATTTTTAGCGATTTAATGCAAAATGTATCCATTATAAGGTGAATTTGGATCTTGATAATTCGAATTGAGTTGTCTCCCCCTTATTTACACATCATGGCTGATCAAATCTTGCTTAGTTATAAAATTGATTTTCTTAGTCAAGAAAGACCTACTTGATCAGGGTATATGATTTTTGGAATATGACATTGTCATTCTGTGACAAGCACGTACACCATAAAATTTTTTTCTGTATTTTTGTTTTTTAATAAGTGTAATTCTAAATAAGCAGCAAATCTATTACTAATGGAGATTTGGTATCTATCAGTTTGAAGCCAAATCTATAATATTACTTCAATTTACTATACTGTTTCAGATTAATGCACAGGCTGAGTCACGGGAAACGGATGTTTTTGATTCGCCATTTTTCACTAAGTGTCATAAGCAAACACATGGTGTTCAAGACTCCATGGTAGCATGAGGGCAATGAACTGAAAAGAAAAGCAATTCAAAATCAATAACTAACTAAAACAATCTTAAGCAGGTTTAAAGACTACCTTCCTCACTCCCTATGCCTTACTCAAGGAGAGCAAGGAACGTTCTAAAAATATCCCGTGACTCACTCTGTACTATCTTTTAATTTGGGGATAGGGTAGTGTAGTATCTACTCTGTTTTCATGAAACATCCTCCCAGGCATTATCTTCTTTGAGGAATGGATAGTGTAGTATATGTTCATTCGTCATGATACCATATTCCAAAATTTTACTTCATACTTTTTTGGGGGTGGGTAGGTAGGTGTAGTATCTGTTCTGTAATCATGATACTATTCTCCCAAGCATTACATTTTTCTTTTATTCTTTCTAAGAGGAGGTGGTAGTGTAGAATCTAATCTGTGGTAATGCTTGGGAGGATGGTCATGAGACTATCCTCTTAGGCTTCATTTACCTCCTCTTTTTTGAGTGGGAGGGCAGTGTAGTATATGTTCGTTTGTCATGATATCATCCTCAGAAGGAGCATGTATTTGCTTGTACAATAAAAATCTAACTTCTTGGTCTTTCGTTCTCATCAAATCTTTCTTGGAGTTCATATATTAAATCCATCGCTCTTTCTGATTCACATAAAATCGATTCTCTCTATCACTCTAAACGTGTTCTCACACCTGAGGCTATTCTCTCTAAACGTGTTCTCACACCTGAGGCTATTCTCTCCCTGCAGCTTTACCATCAGACCATGCATGGAGTATTGTTGTTATGTTTTGGCTGGTGAATCTCTATCTCTTATGAGGGTTCTTGATAAAGTGCAGAAATATCTGCAATTTAATTGATCACAACTTTTCTTCTTCTCTGCAACCTCTCATTCATAGACATGATGTAGCTAGTCTCAGTCTTTTTTTATGAATACTATTATAGCATGTGGTCTACAGAATTGTCTGATGTATTCTCTGCTTCCTTTGTTCCAACTCGTTTGACTTGTTAATCTAGTAGTCTTCATCAATTCTCTGTTTTGATAACTCATTGTAAAACTGCTTCTTATTCCAGTAGCTTCTTTCCAAGAACTGCAAGCTTATGGAACTCTCTTCCTGCTCACTGTTTTCCTTCTACTTACAGCTTTCATCTATCTGCTCATGTTACGATAATCATCTTTCATTTTTGTTGACTCCTTACATCAAGTGGCTTCATGCTTTGTCTGGAGTGATTTTTATAACAAAAAAATGATAATAATAATTATCTGGTTTTGCCGTTCTATGTACATATTTTTTTATCTGCCTATCTATTTCCCTTCCAACCTTCATTTTAAAGATGCTTACCAACTCTCAACCTGTAGTTATCCTACTATAAGAAATAGTTTTGCAAATCTTAAAGTCTCTATACAAGTTTCTTGTCATTTGCAGACTCGTCAAGACGTTCGATTGATGCCAGGCAAAGAAAACCGTGCACCAGAGGAAGACAGCAATACTACTGTGCCACAATTACTTCACAACTCTGAGCCGCCAGCATTCAACCTTCCACCTCCTCATCTGCCCAAACCTGTTGGCACTGCGAATATTTACCCATTGGTTCCAGTCTCGACACATGATGTAAATGTCATCCAAGACTCTTGGAGTGAACAGTCTGTCAGGATTTTGGCAAGCAGTAATGATCACAACACCACCATTATGATGCGTACTGTTTGTTCAGGTTGTTGTTTTTTGCTTCTTCATTTGTAAAACAATGTTTTAATATTTTTATAAGATTAAAAAGTGAAAAATAAAGAAATATTTTTCTTAAGATACATACATACATATATATATTATTCCTTAACTAATAAAGATGAGACTAAATAGTCCGATATAAAAAATAAAAAATAAAATTAACAAAAAATAAAATTAACATACATACATGTTTATATATATATACATATATATATGTATATACGTATCGACTGGTGTTAATTGTGACACACTGCACTGATGATTCTCAAAAGGATGAAACACTAGTGTTAGTAAGTATTTAATAATTATTATAGTAAATAATTATATATATATATACTAGAAGGCATTGCCCGGTCATAAGATACGCTTAAATATGATATTTTGATTCATGCAGATTATGTATTTATTATTAGAGAGACAATTCTTTATTGATTATTATATTAAGCCTAGTACATAGTATTGAGATCAAAACCAAAAAAAAAATATATGACGGGTGCCGTCAGCTAGAATCTAAACCAAAACAAACAACTAAATCCTGAGCCTCGGAGTCATGCCCATATACATACATACATATATATATATTCACCTGTCATCCCTTGTTTAAAAAGATCTTTTTTATATATATATATATATATATATATATATATATATATATATATATATATATATATTATTTTAAAAATGTAATTATTCACTGACACGTGTTTCGTCGTCTGCGACTCATCAGAGTGGCTGTATCTAGCGAGATTCAAAATCAGAACCCAACGGTAATGAGCCTAAACCCTTACCCCTGGACCATCTCGCCAACTGTCTGGATATGTCGCGATTTACTTAGATGTTGTTTTTAGCGATATGTTTTGAATGAATTCAATTATTTACGACAGCGCATTTTTACCTAAATGCGAGTTATCGCTAAAACCAAAACAAAATAACATCTAAGTAAATCGCGACATATCCAGACAGTTGGCGAGATGGTCCAGGGGTAAGGGTTTAGGCTCATTACCGTTGGGTCCCGATTTCGAATCTCGCTAGATACAGCCACTCTGATGAGTCGTAGACGACAAAACACGTGTCAGTGGATAATTACATTTTAAAAATAATATAAATATACCGTTCCCCATGTGGGGGTACCAAATTGGTTAAAAGGGAAAATTATTCCCAACTCGCATTTAGGTAAAAATGCACTTTCGTAAATAATTGAATTCATTCAAAACATATCGCTAAAACCAAAACAAAACAACATCTATATATATATATATATAGAGAGAGAAACAGACAGACAGAGAAAGGGGGAGATTAGGTGTATAAGCTTGATTTTTAAAAATGTCATAAATAGGGCTACAAAAACAGCATATTCTTTTCATTGTTTGGACTCCGAGTTTGTATCCGTTGATATCTTATATGCTTTTATATAGACTGATATGGTTCTCGGTTGATTAACTGTGTCTAACAGTATCGAATATATATTCGAGAGTCAAAACAATGAAAAGAATATGTTGTTGTCACAGCCCTAGTAATAAATTATGATGTTGGAATTTGACAGTAAATTGAGAAGAAGATTGCTAAAAAAAGTGCAGATTCATTATTGCAGTTTTGCAGGTCTCTGAAAGTAATAAGTTTAGTATAGCAGCGAATCTCACATCACCACAAAATAATGCTTACACAGATGTAAAAAGAATTATAAAACAGATATTTGCAACTTTCTTGGTCTAATAATACCATTTTTCTATTAAAAACTCTGAAACAAGTAATATCACTAACAAAAAATATATAATAATTTTTTAAAATGTATCTTTATATTTATAAGTTTCTATTTATTTCTTACAAAATGTATTTGAAAAAATATATTTATCTTCTATATATATAAAAGCAAACATGTATGTTCGCTTTCTGTGTATGTCCAAGAAAGGCTTTTTTCTGAGAAGCGGTCGGTCGCCTAACTGTAACACTAAAGAGAGGCCACATCAGACCTGTAGGGTTGATGTGACGTTTCTTTTGGTTAAAAGTAATTTTTTGTTTCCAGACGATGATCGGGTGTTCAAGGAATAAAAATTATTATTAATTTTTTTTTGTCAATAAATTCTGAGCTAAGTCTGTTGTTGAGATGGCGGCGGCGGAGGTGCATTATGTTTTAGAACAAAGAATAGGAAAAAAATGAATTGTCCGAAATTTCAAAACAATAATATGACGTATCGAGAATTGTCATTTGGTGAATCAGGTCGAATGAAAATTGAAGTTATGAAATATTTTTGCTCGGATGTGAAAATGTGTTGTCCGATAAGTTCAAAGCGACAAATGCATTCTTGGTCTTTTGACGTAAACAAAATGTCTGATATAATGGAATGGCCGACAACCAGAACTTAATTCAAAGATAAACTAAAATTCCTTTGAATTATCAAAGCGAAAAATGAGATCAATAGATAATTTTAAAACAAATAAAATCGCGTGATTTACTTTAAGTCAAAGGAAAAATAATTTTCCTGGATATGGAAAAAATTCCATTAGTAAGCCAGGGAGGAGTTAAATAATACAACGTGTAAGTTGGGCGTTAATTAAAGGAGGAGTCCATCCAATTCTGGAAATGGACCAATGAAAAAGGGCCCTGTCGAAGTATAATCAACCAATGAAAAAGGGCCCTGTCGAAGTATAATCAACCAATGAGAAAAGGCCCCGTCGAATTATAATCAAGCAATTTGATTGGTCGATAACGCACATGGGTGTCGTCATCATTCCATAATTGTATTATAAAAGAAATGAAAAATCAGAGATTAAGTCAGAGAGAATCCGGAATCAGAGTCAAAGAGAGCTAAGTCAAGTTGTTCTGTCTCGGCAGAATCACCTCTCCTCTCTCTCCCCCTCGCTTGTTGCCTGATAACTCAACGCTTATAACGTGTCGATTACTTAACGAGAATTACGCAAAGTCTGCGATACCGACCAGGTATTTCAACAACAGAAGCTCAGTTGTAGAACTAACTGCTTGCTTGAATTAATTGTCAACTATATGTATATGCTGTAAATACTTCTTTTATGAATTTCCGAAATATATATTATATTAACCAACCTCCGGAGTTTTGTTGCTGATGTGCGTTGATCCCTATATGTGGATATTTCTTTATTTGCCATTTGTGACACCGTATCCGTCAACGAACACCCAGAATAACTAGACGATCCACGGAGAGCAGGCCTTGAGGACCGAGCATCCGAGAAGAATCCCCAACGCCTTAACGAAGAACTCACTGGGTGACGCGACGTACTAACGGTTGGCAGACCTGGTTGCCCAGTCGACATATTATAACTGTACCGACCAGGGTGCAGATCATAACTGGGCCGCGATCAGAGGTTCAAGGTCGTGTAAGACCACGTTGCAAGGTCACATAACAACTTTTTAAAACTTTTTATATCACATGTAAATCGTAATATCTCAGATTTTAACAACGGAGCTCGCCTGTCTATTTAATTTGCTCGACTTCGGGAAGATAAATATTCAACAGTTTTCGCTTGCCGCATGTAGGTTAGGCCTTTTCCTATAATGTTTCTCCCTACCCCCAACGTCTTGGGGGGGGGGAATCATTCCCGCACTAAATGAAATGCTACCCCGCAGTCAAAAGTTGACCTCATTAAGTCATTAAAACGTGCACCTACCAAATCCAAGTAATTAAATAAATTCAAACGTCTTTCCGCTAGCATCTTGCAGTGGCCCAATAGTTAAAACCGTTGCACTCTTTTTTTTTTCACACTTTAATTTACAACTTTGTCTCAAGGGTTCGGGTTTGATCCTCATACTTACCTACCCAAAACATTTTTTTTTTTATTTTAAACCCCCGACCCACCCACCCGGAGTTTTGATTTACCCAAAACCACACACACACCTCCAAACACCCCGGGCAACGCCGGATATCCCTCGCTAGTATTTATTAAAAGTAGATTTTTATTTATTTCTTACAAAAAAGACTTTTTTTTACAAAAAAATATATATTTATTTTTTGCAAAAAATATATATTTATATTTATTTCCTATTAAGATATATTTTTATTTATTACATAATATATTTGTATTTCTTTTCTTTTATAAAAATGCATTGATATAATAATAAATTAAAAATTATTTTAATATTTATTGTTTACAAAAATGTTTATTTTTTACAAAAAACTTTTATATTTTTTTTTTGTAAAAGTATATATTTATATCTTTCAAAAAATGTATATGTGTATTTATTGCTTTCAAAAAATGTATATGTATATTAATTGCTTTAAAAAAATATGTAGATCTATCTGAAGAAAGTCGGAGGTTACATCGTCTGAAATGTTGTGAGAATAACAGCTAAGATGAAAACAGAACTCCTAATAATCCAAATATAAATTTTCAATCCTCATCTCCAAAAATTCCAAAGCAAATCTTATATAAGAGAGTAATGGAGGAAAGATTATTAATATTCTAGTTCTTTGGTTCAAGTTGCTGAGTTCTTTTTTATTCAATTTATGAAGGGCCCAGAGTATCTTACTCGTGATACCATCTATTATTATCTATAGATTAATACGATAGCGTGTTTGTTTTTTTGTGTGTCACGCTTTCTGGCAAATTTAATTGGTTGAGATTTAAGAACACATACACTATTGTATTAATATATAGATTATACTAAACATGAGTTAATGGATTTGGTGAGTGTGTAATGAGATCCCAGGCATAATCTCCTCCTTCTTTTCGAGTAGGGGGGGGGATGATATTCTGACATGTTTACTTCCGGTGATGACATCATTATCTTCTGTTAAAAAAGATGCATATAATATATTTATGATGTGCTACATTGACATAAGATGTCACATTCCAAAAATAACATGGATGTCCTGCTGACTCCAAGAATCAAGTAAATGAATCTGTGCATGCTAGGGGCTAATTTGTAACATTCCAAAAATCACATAAATATCAGTGATCCTGAGTTCATATTTTCATCCTTAATGTCCCCATGGCAGTAATTGCAAAAACTCTTATTAAGAACTGGGGGGGGGGGAATTAAAATAACTAGAATGCTGAGATTAATACTACACTCAGAAATTCATGTTGGAGTAATGGTTGCCTAATCACTAACCGCGTTAACAGTTTTATGTATTAATTTCGAAAAACTGCTAAAAGAGTTTATGATTTAAACATTACTTTATTTCAAGTATATTTTTAACAGTGGGTTGGGGATATGAAGTAGGTCTCGGAAATGGTTGAAATCATTCATGTTTTAGACATCACTTTATTTAATGTATATTTTTAACGGTGGGATAGGGAATAAGAAGTTAGTCCTGGAAATGGTTGAAATAGTTTACACATTAAACATGTATATTTTTAACAGTGGGGTTGGGGATATAAATCAGTCCCGGAAATGGCTGAAACAGTTTACGATTTAGACATTACATTATTTTATGTACATTTTTAACAGTGGGTTTTGCATATAAAGTCAGTACCGGAAATGGCTGAAACAGTTTACAATTTAAACATTACTTTATTTCATGTCTATTTTTAACAGTGGGGTGGCAGAAATGATGTCAGTCCGGTATTGGATGAGATAAGTGCAAATATATACTAGCAGAATACCCAGTGTCACCTAGGATTGAATTAGAGAGGTGGAAAACATAGTAGTAGAATACCCAGCATCACCCAGGATCGAATGAGATAGGTGGAAGATAGATACTAGCAAAATACGAGGCCGCACCCGGGATTGGATAGGATAGGCGAAACATATATACTATGAGAATACCAAGAATTGATTGATGTGTTTGTAATGAAACTATCAGCTCAGGAAATGTATCAAAATTATTATTTTAGTAAGGAGGACGATAATGTGGGTTAAAATTATGAATAATGATTGTCGAAATTAGTAACATATCCAAGAATTATGAAAAATGATGAAACGTGTTAATTGATTGGTGTGTTTGTAATGAAATAATCACCAGACAATATATAAAAATTATTTTAGTAAAGGGGAGGGCGATAATGTGGGTTGAAATTATTAAAAATAATTGTCGACATTCATAATATATCCAAGAATTATGAAAAATGATGTAATGTGAGTTAATGGATTGATGCGGTTGTAATGAAATAATCAGCCCAGACAATATATCAAAGTTATTATTATTAGTAAGAGGGGGTGGCGATAATGTGGGTTAAAAATATTTAAAAAATGATTGTCAAAATTAGTAACATATCCAAGAATTATGAAATGTGAGTTAATTGATTGGTGAGTTTGTAATGAAATAATCGTCCATAACAATATATCAAAGATATTTTTAGTAAGGGAGAAGGATGATAATGTGGGTCAAAATTATGAAAAATGAGTGTCGAAATTAGTAACATATCCAAGAATTATGAAAAATGATAAAATATGAGTTAATGGATTAGTAGTTTTGTAATGAAGTAATCAGCACAGACAATATATCAAAGTTATTATTTTAGTAAGGAGAGGACGATAATGTGGGTCCAAAATGTAAAACATTATTGTCGAAATTAGTAACATATCCAGGAATTATGAAAAATGATGAAATGTGTGTTATTTGATTGGTGTGTTTGTAATGTTTAGACAATATATCAAAGTTATTATTTTATAAAGGGGAGGGTGCGATAATTTGGGTCAAAATTATGAAAAATGATTGTCAAAATTAGTAACATATACAAGAATTATGAAAAAATGAGAAAATGTGATTTTAATGATTGGTGTGTTTGTAAATGAAATAATAAGCACAGACAATATATCCAAGTTATTTTTTTAGTAAAGGCGATACAGTTTTAACAAAGGGGCTAGAATAATATAATGGTGTCTTTATTCATGCTGAACGCACACAGAATTCCCAGCAGCAATATATTACATATGAAAGAATCCACTGTAGAATTTCCACAGGTCCCACTAGTTGTTATTATTATTATTATTATTATTACAATTATGCTCCATTGGCCTTGGACATAAGGCGTATACGCGGGGTTAAAACACAAATAATCCCGGTCGTAGTTGGTACGCTAGGAGTACTATCAAGTCGTCTGGAAGGACAATTGAAAAAACTACAAATCCCCGATGTTTTAGGCGGCCTTCGAACCTCTGTAATTATAGGTACCACCAACATCCTTAGGAAACCCCTTGATCTTTGAAGCTCCTGGTTTGAAGCCGGGATTAAGGGAAATCCTCTGGAAATGAATCCCATCCCTTTCCAGAGAGACGTTCATAAGCGAAATCAGAATTATTATTATTATTATTTCATTTATTTTTATGTACTACTAAAAACTAGGTGACTTTTACCTGCACATTTTTTCTCCAAAAATGGTATTAATGCTTGTCATAATAGTCCCTATTGTTTATAATGGACTATTCCAATCGTCTGTTTTATAGATTGTTTTATTGTTACATCATCTTTTTATTTTTTCTTCCTTGATGTCGAATATGTGTTGTGTTGTCTTTTCTTCCTTTCTTCCTCTTTTAGCCATCTTGATTCTTCAATTTTTCGGGGGGGGGGCTGTCTTGTTGCTTCACTATTGTGCATATAATTTTGTTGAGATTAAGATGAGACATCTTCTAGAAATGGAAGTTTATTGAGAGAAAAATATCAAGCAATCGCAAGTACAATTTACACTTCTTCATAAAGGAGAGAGTTATATTAACCTAAGTAACTATTAGCTAGATAGATAGGCAGATGGATAGACAGATATATCAAAGCCCATCATCACATGTGCTTCTTGACAGTTTTGTCATCATTATGACATTTTGTCATTGATCGTTTACTTTGAGTTTCCAAACAGGTGTGTCATTCAAAATCGCTGTTACTTTTGCTTTAGTACCATGTGATGTCATATCCCTGAACCCTTCTCCTGCATATTGGCCCAGCCTTACCCTTTTCTATCAACTCTCACATTGATGACGAGTTATTCTAATTACACTCTCCAAACTTCTTTTTTTCTATACTCAGCGAGGCCATTTGGACCCGCACCACTCAATCATCTGTGCTAAAATCTACACTAGCAAACGTACTCACACCTGTTATCCAATGTTTTTACTTTTGACTGTTAATGAACAGAGAGAGAGAGAGAGAGAGAGAGAGAGGGATAGAAAAGTGAGATTCAAAGAAACTGTACAAAAGAAGGGTGATTTTGGTGGGTCAGATAACACAGATTGAACGGAATAATAAACAGAAAATTAGTAAGAGATGGGTAACTTAGTGAGTAACGAATTACAGCTAATCAGAATGCCTAAAATATATATTTTTTGAAAAATATAAGTCAATCCCAGTGCCAAAGAATTTTTGAACATGTATTAAAATGTACGGAAAAAAAAGCTTAGAGAAGAAAATGTTGGCTCCAACCTTTGTCCCATCACTGCAATGTTGCATCCCTGTGCCTGTTTTATAAGTATTTTAATAGAATGTGCTCTGATGAACTCGTAGCACTTGTGCCCCCTTCATGTAAATACTTCCAACTAAATTAACAAGCAGCAAAATTCCACCCCGCCACTGTTGAGGCCCTTAGATGCTGTAAAGCCTTCTATTTTAATAGTTTTTTCCTTGGACTGCTAGACTTTGTAATTCCTTCCCTGTTTCCTACTTCCCTGATTGTACTAATCTGTAGAACTTTAAGTGAATAGACATTTTGCTGCTAAACTACTCACAGATCCCAAATAGTACCCCCCCCCCTCCAAGTGGCAATATGTCTTGTTTGGGGTGAAAAAGTGTAAAAATAAAGATTAACTTAGCTTTAGCATAATAATAGATACTTGAAAATGTATTGGCCAGTAGAAGCATCTTGAAATAAATGAAAAATATAGAACAAACAAACAAACTGGTTTAAAACATGCTTAGATGCAAAAAAAAAAAAAGAAAAAAAATTTCTATTTTTATTTAAAAAAATTTTTTTTTTAATTGGAAATACTAATTAATTTCAGATTTAATTTAAAATCCCTCATCAGAGAAAGAGCTCTTTAGTTTTGTTGGTCGTTTTTTTTTTTTCCTCGGAAATAAAAAATCCATTTTCGTGTTGCGTTATCGAGGTCGTGCTAGCTGTTAATGCATGTAGAACTCTAGTTTTTTTTGACTGCAAAGGCACATGCTCATCAAATATGAAGTTAAAAATGTGTCGGCTTAAGAAAAAAAAAAAAAAAAAAGAAGAAAATTCTTTTTTTTTTGCTTCTCAGCGTGTTTTAAAGCAGTTTGTTTATTCTATATTTTTATGAAATTAGATATATTTGTGGTGATCTTTTTTCTGTCTTTATCTAACAGATTATATCTCAACTGGTAAAGAAGAGCGGCTACCTTCTCTTCCGATGGATCATGGTAAAGCCATTTACCACGGACCCTCTATTGTAACAAAACAAGCCTTCTCTGCTCAACAGACTTCTCAGGGCGGGTAATTAAATGTTTCTTTTTCCACAAAAGTTCAAGAAATACAATTTAAAAAAATTCTAATTTATATTTTTTTTTTTATGAATTTAAATGAGAAAATTTGAAAACCTGAAAATGTTGTAAAATGAAAAATCGTTTTTATTTACTTTTTTTTGTTGTTGTTAAAGTCCGAATTTAATCGGACTGACATCTCCGTGATAAAGCCAGTTTATTGGTGAAAATTTGGACTTCTTCTTCTTCTTCTTCTACACATGCAAACAACTTTGATTTCTGTTGCTGACAATCAGTCCGACAATGGCTTTGTTGCTGTCAAACTGAAGTATTGTGCTGTTCGGTCCAAAAAGATCCACCCACCCAGCCTTTACCATCTCTCTGAGAAGAGCTTAGTTTATTGCTAATTGCCTAAGGCACCCCTACTGGGGCATGCCAACATAGCTGCTCAGGAAGTTTTTGTTAATTAAATCATTATTTTATATTCCATCCCAAGTAACATCAGGACACAGATCCTGCTAGTATATGTTTTTGTTATTTCAGCCTCCGGTGTATTTACTTAAATCATTAGAAGTTGTTTCAATAGACTGAATAACAAAATATTCAGTCCATATCATCAGACGATTTAAGCTAAAATAAATTAGAAGGAAATATATTAAAACCAAAAGGAGTTGGAGTAATAGATAGAAAGGGGAAAGGAGGAAGATAGAGAGATAGAAAAAGGATGGTGGGGGGGGGGAAAGTATATTAATATAAATTTAATTAAAATTAAAATTAAAAAAGAAAGAAGGAAAGAAAGGGGATTGAAGATGTCAAGGAGAGATTATCCAGTCTATTGAAACAACTTGTAATGATTTAAGTAAATGTAAATAATAAAATAAATGAAATAACACATATTTAGCTCTACTAATGTACTGAGCACTCTTTTTTCCTGTTTTTTTTTTTTATCAAATATACCTCTTAATATACATACACACACGCACACATATATATATATATATATATATATATATTAAATATATACTTTTATTTATATTAAATAAAAGTATACTTACTCTATTTATTATTGAGCACTAGCACTATTATATAAATCTTGTTAAAATCCATTACTTTTTATCTTTGAACATTCTTAACCTAGAATAATATTACACACACACACACACACACACACACACACACACACACAGGTCGTTCTAAAAGTAAAGTCACCTATTTTTTAACTCAAAAAGTTGAAGAGCTATGAAGACAGAAGTGGTACTATTAAAACAAGTAACCTTTTTTCTACATAGTCACTACCATTCTCAATGCACTTTTGCCAGGAATTCAATAATGCATCTCTGCTTCTGACACACGTCCATAACAGGGGTTGCTTTCCTAGAATCTAATATTAATATCTGGAACAGAGAAATGAAATTTCCAGGTCATGAATGCATAAGTTTAGTCATTATAGGAATGCAATTTGCAATCCTCTCTGATTCAGTTAGCAGAGTAAAAATAGGAGCCATTACTCTTTTAGAATGCTCCTCGTATATTATAAAAGAAATGTTTATTGTATCTCGAATAACTTACTATGTTATGAGCAGTAATATCAGCATGAGTTTCAATATCAAATATGTTATGATATCATTAGAGACTGTTGACTATTTTATGATATTATTTCAAATCCACATTGATACTAATTGGAATCTTTTCATTCTTAATCCCGCAGGCAGTCTTGTTTTGAATGTACGTGTTAAGAGCTTGATAAAACTGAGTTCAATACTGATAAATGACTCCTCTTCATTTTAACACGCAGATCGGCTGAGCTTGTTAGTGCTTATTGTCTGCATTTGAACAAAAACGTCTCTTGCAGGATAATTTGATTTGTTATATTTAATTTTGCATATCTTATTCTTATTGAGTTGTTGGAGAAGAGAAATAAATAAAGCAAAAACAGAAAGAAAAAAAAGGATGGATATTACTTTATAAATCTTTATTTTACTGAAGCCGTCAGAATTAATGGCTGCGATCTTTTTTTTTTTCCCAAAAGTCCTTATCTTCATTTAAAGAAAGTACAAAAATGACAAAAACCATTAGAAAAAGGAGATAACGTATTTTGAAGTCTGAAAACTGGTTACTTTGGTTTCTCAATGTATTTTTTATTTTTATGATAAACGCAATCTTTGACAGTTGATAAAATCTAGAATCAAAATAGTATTGGTGTATTGGGGAAATCAATATGTCTAACAAGAATTGGATATTATTATAATGTGTCCATTAAATCTGCAGTTTTCTTCTTTTTCATCTTCTCCTCTCTTTCCTCTTTGTCTTCCACTCCTTTTCCTCAACTTCCTCTGTTCTTTCTTTTTGCTTTCTCCTTCTTTGTCTTTGCCTCCATCCCTTCTTCTTCATCTTCTCGTCTCCATCCCTTTCTTCTTCACCTCCCCTTCTTCATCCTTTTCTTCATCTTCTCGTCTCCCTCCTCTTCTTCTTCATCTTATCTCCCACTTCATCATCTTCTTTTCATCCTCTTCTTTTTTGTCTTTTTCTTGTCTCTTGCATCTTTTCTTCTTTTTCTCTTTCATCTTTTTCATTTTTCCTTTATCTTGTTCTTTTTCTCTTTCCTTTTCTTCTTTTTCTTTTTTCTTTTGGGCCTTCTCCTTCTTTGCCTTTTCCTCCTACTCTTCGTCTTCTTTATCTTTTATCTCTATCCTTTTCTTCATCTTCTCCTCTTCCCTTTCCTCCCCTTCCTCTTCTTCCTTCTCTATCTTGTCCTCATCTTCCTCCTTCTTATTTCTTCTCCTCCTCCTACTTCTACTTCCTCATGTGACGTGTCTGTTCAAAATCGTATGTGTCTTGCACATTGGCCATGATGGCACAAAACAATTTTCTCCATGAAACTATCATTTACATTGATTTCAATTTGACATTGCTTAAGATCATCATTGACTGAGTCATTCCAAATCTTTCTCTGCCTTTTCCTCGTTTACCTTCAATTAAAATGTGTGTATGTATGTTTATCCAATCAGAACTTTGTGTTCAATATGCCGATAAAAATGTTATTTCATACTTAAGCATAGCAGATGGACAGACTTTAATAAAGATATGCTGACACTTCTAAAAATATCATTTCAAACTTAAGCACAACAGATTAGATGATAACGTTTATTATAGACTAGCATGAGTGCCCGGCATTGCCCGAGTGTTTGGAGGTGCATGCTGAGCAAAAAAAAAACAAAAAAAACGGTAATTTTTTTAACTTTGACCCCTATTATGACCCCTTAACATTTATTGTTTTGGGCTCAAATCAAGTTATTAAGTTAGATCCATGTCCAAGGAACCAATATCTAAAATATCAAGTGTTTAGATCCAAAATTGTCGGAGGAGTTTGGTAGAGTTCTCAAAGGTCAAATCGTTGAACTTTGACCCCTTAGCAGCGAAATTTCTGGCCGAACCCCGATCACATCGATTTCTCCAAATCTCAGTACCCTGTATATCAAATTTCGAATCTGTAGACTAAAAATTGATAGAGTTATTGCGTTGGGAAATGTACACAGACACACACACACACACACACAAACACACACACACACATGCACAAACACACACATACACACATGCACAAACACACACACACACACACACGTTCACTTTTATAGATATATAGATTTGCGTGGATGCTTCTAAAATTCAGTTTGTTTGTTGAACAATGAAATGCTATTTAAAGCTTAAGTATGACAAACTAAAAAAAAGGCGTTTTTAACTTAAGAAAAAGCATTTCTAACTTAAGTATGAAAGACCAAGAAAAATGCTATTTCAAAGTTAAGTATGAAGGACTAAAAAAATGTTATTTCAAACATTATGACAGACTAATAAAAATGCTATTTCAGAGTTAAACATGACAGACTATTAAAAATGCTATTTTAAAGTTAAGCATAACAGACTGAAAAAATGTAATTTCAAACTTAAATAAATGCTATTTCAGAGTTAAGCATGACAGACTAATAAAAATTCTATTTCAAAGCTAAGCATGACAGACCAACAAAAATCTAATTTCAAAGTTAATCATGATAGACTAACAAAAAAGTTAATCATAATAGACTAACAAAAATTCTATTTCAAAGTGAGGCATGACATATTAATAAAAATGTTATTTCAAAGTTAAGTATGAAAGACTAAAAAATGTAATTTAAAACAAATTATGACAGACTAATAAAAATGCTGTTTTAAAGCTAAGCATGACAGACCAACAAAAATCTCATTTCAAAGTTAAATATGACACTAACAAAAATGCGATTTTAAAGTTAAGAATAACAGGCTAAAATGTCATTTTAAAGTGAGGCATAACAGATTAAGAAAAATGTTATTTCAAAGCTAAGCCTGAGACTTTTATTTGTTATATATTAGGCTTGTAATTTATTAAGTAATGTGCTATAATAATATAATAATATATTATCTATGTTTGTTTATATGTATGTTTGCATTATAGCTCTAAAATCGGATTGATACTCATGAACAAGAATTATATGTATCCATGTGGATAACATGTGCTGGGACATAGAAATGCTCAGATTAGTGAATGAAAATTAAAATGACGTTTTTAGTGTTTGTAAAGATAGGCATATAAGAGAAGGAAAATTTTAAGGCGACTGTTGCAGCCAATGATGGAGAAGAAGAATTCTGCAGGTCCACTGGCACCATTTTGTTCCCAATATTCAAATTGTGATGCAATGCAGGATCATCCACTCAACCAACCACTATTAAACAGGAGATTTTGCTGGTTCGACCATGCTACACGCCACAAGCCAGAAGTGTTTATTCACAAAGCAATAACTCCAGAACCACTCCAAGGTTGGCAAAGATGCTCGTGAGGCCAGTTGGAAATGTAGTTACACACCATCAAAGCTGACATCAAACCCAGCTCCGGTCTACAGGTGTATAGTGGCTGCCCATCACTATCTTGGCTACTGTGGACCATTGAGTATGGTTTGCACAGAATTTCGAATGAAACTCTTTGCTTAATCCACAGAAGTAGCATGTTCTTATTCTATCACTTATGACTGAGTAGAAGTCCTAATTTGCAATTGTATTTTGAATGTCACTTGCACTGAGGATTGAACCTTCAACCTCCAGAATAGTGTAACTTACAACTGAATTTTACTAACTACTTTATCCTTTTCCTTTACCGCATTGGGGCTTTGTGCTTAAATTTCTCATCCATTTTTTTCAGCATCGTCATATCATCGAAGTCTTTTGTTCTGCATGCGTCTCCCTATATTATCCAGATTTAATCGTCCCATAAAATCATCAGGTCTTTAAGACTTATATTACACAGCCATCATATCAATCTCAAATCATTTCTCTCCATGCAACCCTAGCTGATCAGATTTCATATCCATACATCATCACACTGCATACACATGCTTGATAAATTCTTCATTTGCTCAACATTGGTAATGCTCTGTTGGTTTGTAATGGCAGAACTTTCATGAACTTACTCCCATCCAATCATAACTTTTGCAATCACGCCAGCACTTGTTCCTTCTTGTGTACCAATGGTATCACCAAGGTAACAAAACTTCTGAACATCAAAATATATTTTCTTCACATCTGACTTATCATCCGTTTCCATAGTTTTGCACTTCTTACACATTATTATCATTTCCTAACCTACCAGTAATTCCACTGCATTTCTTGTGAATCTAATGCTTCCAAGTAGCACCAAAAAAAATAAGTTGCACTTATCTGCTTTTCTACAGGGTGGAACAATAAAGTTGTCGCCCTAAAGAAAACAACACTACAGCTTCATTTTAAAACTTTTATTGAAAAAATATATTCTGGTAACTTGATTATGTAGAGTTGACATCAGTTCAATGTAGCCGCCTTCAGCCTCAATCACCGTCTCGATATGGGTAGTAGCGTGCTTTTTCCACAAGCGCCAGCAGGAGCTCAGCGAATACTTGGCGGATGGTGTCGATCAGACTGACTTTGGTGTTGTTAGAGGTCATGTTGGTGATGTTCTTGACGTATGACCAAACGAATTAGTCCAGCGAGTTCAGGTCAAGGGAGGATGGAGGCCAGTGAGAGAAGAGTACAAAGTCGTAGCAGTCCTTCTGAAGCCAAGCCTGGGTCTCTTTGGACTTGTGGGTTAACACCGAGTCCTACTGCCACACCCAGAGTCTGCCAGCGGCCACCTGGTTGCACCAGGGGATCACCACACTCTTCAGTACATCCAGGTACACTTTGGTGTTGACTTTCAAGCCGACTTTGAAGATGTTAGGTGACATGATGTGTCCCTCACTTGAAACCACACCAAAGACTATAACCATGACTGGAAACTTTGTTTTCATTACACTGGGCATGTACCTAATGCATTTTGAGAGTATTGGCAATGGTCCTGTTGTCAGAACTTGGATTGGTTGAAAGCATGAGTTGTACAGCGGTGCATCTTTAATCTTGCTTGTTGAGCATTGTGTCACTTCCAGACATGATAGAAAGCTCCTATCGCTCTTGGGATTTGTACACAATTGGCCAACTAGTAGATCGTCTGCAACAAGAAAAGAAAACTGGTTTTCATCAAATGGAAATGGAATCATGTTGTCTTTTCTAGGACGACAATTGTATCATTCCACCCTGTACAAACAGAGCAGGATAACTTTCCTATTTCTGGGGAGCTTTCCAACATTGCATTTTAATCAATGACCTTTTTCTCAACAGTCAAATAATGACAAGATTCTATATCTATAGAAATCTTTAAACTTAGTGGCCAGAAATTTGGTAAAAGAATTTTTGTTATTGTCAAAAGCAGCCCTATACAAGTTTTTGTGCAATATTAAAATATGTATTCAAAAAAGAAAACTAAGAAAACCTCTAAACTGCAGTTTGATCAAGTCTTTCCGGGGTCTTCCAGCAAGCTACCCCCTTTCAGCAATCCAGGAGGTAGCAGTGCTCTGTCCAAATCTTTGTGTTAACAAAAAATAGAAAAAACTGCAATGGTAAAAACATATCTATATTCATATCAGAGTTTCAGATTTTTTTTATTGATATTTAAAAAAGAAAAAATCCATTTTAAAATATAAAATTATGAAATGAAATCAACCAGAATGCATTTTGATTTGTTCATAAACAATAGTTATTTTAATCTTTGATTAATACTTAAATAAAAAAGAGAATCAATTACTTTCAAAATTTGATAGTTTTTAAAATTCTCATCCCTCCGCCAAGATCCTGAAGAAAGTTAAAGAATAATTTACAAAAAGAAAAATTAGAAGAAAGTAAAATAAATTTGGCAACACTGTATTGAACTCCCTGGATCTGATGGTGCCCAGGCAGTTTGATTATTAGTTTTTCTGACTGTTTGAATCATGGTGAGCTGAGAAGAGTAGATATTGTTAGTTCTGGTGATAGTTGAGAGTAGATGAAATCTAGGATTTCTGGTCAAAAGTAGATGTATTTGTGAGACAAACAGATTGGAGATTGGATTCAGGTAGACTTGGATAGTAAGGTGAGTCAGGTGGTCTTGGAGGGAATTTCAGGGTTTCAGGAGAGGGGTAGATTAGTATACATTTTCTATCATTCTCACTCCCCCTTGTTTCCTCCTCTATCTTCCTCCTCCGTCCAGCTCAGTCCTTTCTTTGGATAAACACACAAATTCTCCTTTATATGAATTCTTTGATGAATGAGTCAGTATTTTCTTTATGAATTAGTACATAAAATAGCTGAAAATCCCCTACACCCTAACAAAATCTGACTGAGTTAACCCAAAGAATAAATATTTAAAAGATTTTTTAGATAATATTAATTTCGGGCAACGCCAATCAAGAATATACGCCACCACTACTTGTTTTGTAGCTTTTTTACTTTTAGTTGTATATAAACACACATATGCATCCACTCACACAGGGAGGTAACGAGATGGACTGATAATCTTGGTTTGTTAAGTTTGAATCCAGTTTGTTCCACAGAAACAATTTCACTTAAGGATGTTAGTAACCTTCACATGGTTCCTCTTGTAAGTATCCGATATCTTTCAAGAAAGAATTCTTAATAGAAAGATATCAGGGAAATGAATGCCAACTAAATCATCATAAATGATACATAACAACAACAGCACGTAGGCAACTGCCTTTTATGTAATGGATTTACTAATCAAATTCCAAGACAATTTTGGCACAAACTCTGCTTACTCTTCTAATTGCATGTTGATATTGTTATGAATTATAGCGGGAAAAATTACAATTAAATATTTCTTACTAGTTCATTGCTTGTGTATAGAAACAATTATTTAAAACTCACCACCACTGCAAAAAAAAAAAAACACGCCAAAATTATATGGTCCCCCGACTGATTTTAGCTATTTTCCCCATTTAAACCCCTGGCCTGATGTAAAACATCAGAGTAAAACAGCCGAATGACACCGTTTCATGACAAACAATGCATTAATTTGAATTCTGTACCCCTATTTAGAAACAAGTGTGAATTTTTGGAGAAAAATTAAAAATTAGCTCCAAAAGAGGTGTTTTTTACTCCTAAAACACTCCGAGACTCAAGCCCCACAATTTTCCCAGGGTAAAATATTACGTTTCCAGATGTATATTTATATGGTCTTGCTTTTGGGTAATTTTCAGCAAAATCTAATGGTCGGAAAAGATTCTATTGTGAGAACAGCTACCAAGATAAGAGCAATAGTCCAAACAATCTAATTAATACCAATCCTCATTTAAAAAAAATTTAAAACAATTTATCTAACCTGAATGCATCAAATTTATAGAAAGTTTATTCAAATGAAAAAGAAATAAATTTGAAAACTTTAGAAAACCAAGTAATGCTGATAATTTTTGTTATTAAATGAAAAAAAAAAAATGATTTGTCGGATTGACGCATTAATTCTTATTTCAATCACATAAATTCTTTAGAGTGTAATAATTTTGGCATTTCTTCCAAACAAATTATCTCAACTTAAACCATGTTTGTATAATAATAAAAATGATAACTCAAAAAGTGTAAGTTATAGCGGCTATGGCACTTATCTATGACATAGACCAAGATACACAGTTGACAGACTATGATTAATTCTCAAGGCCAAATGTTTAAGAAAAAAAGGCCAAATTAAAAAAACAAGCCACACTTTTTGTGGTAAACAGACAATTGGTGTTTCTATATTATTTGAGTGAATGAAATATGTAATTTCATGGAAAGCAAATGGTATCTACATAATTGTCATGGCAAAAATACTAACATATCCAAAAATTCCAGAAAAGCAAATTAATTATTAATAAAAAAGAAACTTATGAAATTGGTGTTTATGAGCGAAATGTGACAAAAATAACATGTACTTTTGCATTTACTGACCCGTGCTGAAATAATAATGTTAATATTTAGAAACCTATCATTTAGGGGAGGGTATTTTGTAACTATTCTGTACTATACTTTCACCTAACAATTTAATAAGAATGATATCGTAATGTTGCTTTAATTCAAAAAATGTATTTTTTCAATAAATGTTTTTACAATTATATCTGGAGACATTTTTATACAATAACTTTTGCTTTTCAAGTATTTTGGTGTTATTTATTTTGTTTATTTATTTACCCAAAAGAACGACCACATGAATATTTGTCTGAAATATTTGACCTTGGGAAAATTCTGGTTGCATCCCCCAGGGGGTCAAAAGCGGTCAAAATCACCAAAAGTAGCACTTTTGGTACATCAGATATTTTTCGGCCATTAGATTTTGCTGAAAATTACCCAAAAGCAAAACCACATGGATATTCATCTGGAAATGTAATATTTGATCCTGGAAAAATTCTGGTTTCGTCCCCAAGGAGTAAAAAGGAGTAAAAAAAAAAAAAATCAAAATGAAAAATTCTGTTTTTTTTCTTTCTTTGTCTCAGATAAAACTTTTAAGTTACTTTCCTTTGATTGTTATATTTTTATTTTTTTAAATATTGTTCCTATTTCCTGGGTAATTTTCATCAAAATCTAATAGTCAAAAAATATTCGACGTACCAAAAAGTGCTATTTTTGGTGATTTTGACCGCTTTTGACCCCCTGAGGATGCAACCAGAATTTTCCCAGGGTCAAATATTTCAGATGTATATCATGTGGTCTTGCTTTTGGGTAATTTTCAGCAAAATTTAATGACTGGAAAAGATTCTATGTCCCGAAAAGTGTTATCTTTGCGATTTTGGACTAAAAAAACAAAAACATTTTTGACTGCTTTTGACCTCCTGAGGACGAAACCAGAATTTTTTCAGGATAAAATATTATGTTTCCAGATCTTTATATCGATATGTTCTTGCTTTTAAGTAAATTTCAGCGAAATAAAATGTTCAGAAAATATTCTATGTACCAAAAAGTGCTATTTTTGGCCATTTTGACCACTTTTGACCGCCTGGGGATGCAACCAGAATTTTCCGAGGGTCAAATATTGTACATTCCTGATGTACATCCACATGGTCTTGCTTTTGGATAATTTTCAGCAAAATCTAATGGTTGGAAAATAGTTTATGTTCCGAAATGGGAATTTTCGTTCTTAGTCAATAAAAAAGATCAACATTTAAATGTATTTGTAATTAGCAAAATAATTAATACTTATAGTTAAAAATTGATTAATACTATTGTGTTCCATCATTAAATGTTTGAAATAATTGATATGACATACAATGTAATAACAAAAAACAAATAAAAATGTTTTCTTCCCCATTCTTAATGTTAATTCTGTGAATTGGAACAAATACATTGAAGACATTGATAAAGCTGCTGCAGAGAAGATGGGCTCTCTCTAACATGCTAGAAAACTACTCACACCTGACAGTATCCTGTATCTCTACAAAACTACCATTTGCTCATACGTGGAGTATTGTTGCTACATCTGGGCTGGTGTATCCGTCACTAGTCTCCCCCTCTTAGACAGAATACAAAAAAAAAAAGTTTCCAACCTAATAGGTCCCACATTATCAACCAATCTTCAACCCTTGTACATTGTCTCAATGTTGCATCCATGTGTCTGTTTTACAAGTATTTTAGTGAAATTTACTTTAACAAACTTGTAGCACTTGTGCCCCCCCCCCTCAATACAATTATCCCTGAATAATCTGATAAGTAGCACAATTCCACCTCTTCACTGTAGAGATCCCTAGATGCCGGAAAGCCTTCTGGTCTTCTTCCCATGTTAGATTTTGGAATTCCCTCTCAGTCTCCTACTTCCCTGACTGTACTAACATACAGAAATTTAAATGTAATGTCAACAAACATTTTTCTGCCCAATTCTCTACACAGTATCCCTGTAGACGTGAATTCAAATAGTAACCCTTTCTGTTCAAGTGGTAATATGCCTTGTTTGGGGTGAATAAGAGTAAAAAAAAAAAAATCTTGTCGTTAGGCGTTCTTGGTGTAGGTCAATGGTTGTAACATTGGACTAAGCATCCTACCAATCATGGTTTCCATAACTGAAGGAAAGGAAGAACTTGGGAATGATTCAAAGTCAGTATTTTGAAGAATTACTTGTAATTCCACATTGACTGGCAGACAGGAAGTGGTTGGTAGATTAAGAAGTGAAAGCTGTCTGTGGCCAATGATAAATGATGGTGTTAATACATTTGACCTTTTTACCAATCTTTTCGTTTGAACCACGTTAACCTCTCCGTCAGTTCTATCATAGAATAATTGTAAAACCTTTTCCCTTTTTTTAATCTAAATATTTTTAAATTAAATATTCACTTATCTAAAAAAGAAGAACTGTCAGAAGACTGTCAGTTACAATCGATTATGAGAGCACTTTTATCCATTACACCACAGGTCTATATTGAAGGTTCAATCCTCGGTATGGGCAATTATAAGAATGCAATTAAGAATTACTTTAATACTTCTACCTGGTTGTAGCTAGTGGAATGAGAACAAACTACCCTTATGGATTAAATAAAGTTTTCCATTTGAAGTTTGACATAGAGATTCCTGAATTTGGCAAGATGCACCTGAAGAAAGTTGGAGGTTACATAAGTTGGAACGTTGCGAGAATAACATTCAAGATGAGAACAGTAGTGTGAATAATCACATAATCCACATCTAAAAAAATCCAAAGCATAAATATGATAGATTGATTGTTTATGTTAATGTTTTGGGGATTTAGCAGAGAAACTAACAAATGATTACATGAATAAATCAAATATACAATAAATAAATGTTACCGTAGCCAATAAAAGTTATTTTTTTACTTATATGGCTGTATTTTTTTTAAAAGTAATTTTTAATGCTCTTTATTTGATCTGAAATAGTCAGTTTTTACGAGAAGATCTAAAACAATATGGCGACATCATCTTCTTGGGAAGTAAGCTTTGTTTTGACGGTTGCCACGAGCCCCCCCCCCCCTTAAAAATGTAAACAGAATGTTTTTGGAATGTTAAACTGTACAAGTGCTAAAATGGAAAATACCCTCCCCCCCCCTCGAAAAATATTAAAATATAATGTTTATAAACATTCTTAAATCTTTCTTTACGATGACGAACTCTATCAAAATGTAAATACAGAATTTGTTTGGAATGTTAAGGTGCACAAGTGCCAAAATTAATTTTGCCCCGTATCCTCCCTCCTTCAAGGAACATGGAAACCATGAATTGCAAAATAAGGTTTCCTTCCTAACAAGATGCTGCCATATTGTTTCAGATCTGCTCGTAAAAACTGAATATTTGAGATCAAATAAAGAGCATTAGAAACTACTTTAAAAACACCAAAAAAAATTAGCCAGGTTGGTGTAAAAGTAATTTTTATTAGTTACGGTAACATTTAATTATTGTATATTTGAATTTGTTACCTTTTTTTTTTGTTTCTTAGCTTCTCTGCTAAATCACCAATGTTTTTTTTTTGTACGGAATAGTCATTTTGTAAAAAAATAAACTAGTAATTAATAACAAATATAATGTGATATATAAGAAAAGGAATTGCCATCTATTTTCTGTTCTTTTTGATGTATAAAATATATGTAGGCTTCAGAGTAGAGTGCAACTGGTAATATGAAACCTGGTACAAACTCCTGCATAGTTGAGTGATTGGGTGCTAAACTGTTTCATTTACCGTGTCTAATCTGTGCAGACGGTAGCTAGATAGACATTCAGCAGATTGTAAAATAAAGTGTTCTAAAAGGTCGATGAATCCTTTTAGGGTCAATGGCCACTTAACACAAAAAATAATGCTGCTACTTCAATGGCTTTGTTCAGATCATGTTATTAATGTCTTCTTTCCGTATAGTGTGAAAGAACCACACAAACTAATGCGATATTATTGCATTCTGAAGCCTAGTTTTGCTGGTTTGTAGCGGCGTGAAATAGAAATCAGTAGAGTGAAAAGTTAGATATATGTTTTATGTCGTGGCCAGAAAAAATAAAAGATCAGTTCTTGAGGAAGCCTCTTGTTTTGATCAGCCAACATAACTAACTTTCACTTCAGATCTAAAGCAGAAAACATATCCTATCTGATGCTAAGATTGTTGGAACAATTTTATTTTAAAAAGTTTGATTCTTGGCCAAAATTTACATTATTTTAAAATACAAAAAAAAAAAAAAGAAGAATTTGTATGATGTATGTACTCATGACAAAATGAAAATGTCACATTCTAAAAATTACGTAAATTGATCAAGTAGTTTCATTTTATAAAGAAAATCATTTTAAAGCAATTAATAAGAAATTGGTAGGGATTATAATATAAATTTGCATTATTTACTCTATTGTAGTTCTGTGAGATATAACTCCTCTTCCATTGAACTGATTAGATATCTGCAGTATTTGAATAGCTATTTGTAATTCCCTTGCTTTCCCCAATATTGTTAACTAAATATTTATCCATACCTTGCTGTTCTCATGTTCTGGTTTCAAACCATTATTTCTATACAGCATTATATGTGTGTGTGTGTGTGTGTGTAAATAGGTTTCTTCAATTATATTTCACCCTTTATTTCTACCAATTCTTTAACTTATGAAGCTCAATGTAATTGCAAAGCATATAACAAATAAATGACAAAAGTCTATTTTCCAAATTTCAAAATGTTGACCATCTTCCTGTTTATTTCTTTAAGTTGACATGCACAATTCTTGGCAGCACCTGTCTCGTAGCGCAACATCATTCATTTAATTATTATATCAATCAATGAATTTATTTTGAACTTAACTCATCAGAAGAAAATGCACCTATCAATTTTTTAAGAGAAAATGAAAGCATTTGGTGATCTTGCTCACTTTTATATCCCGATACAGAGATGACTTAATGATGTCTAGAACGCTTATTCTAATTTTCATCAAAATCCATTGCATGATTTTGATTCTAGAAAAGTTTAAAATTAAAATTTAATTTTTATTAAAAAAGGTCCTAATTATAAATTGAAATCGTAATCGTATTTAATTTCTGTCTAATGACTGTGGATAAAAATTCAATTCAAATCGAATATCATCGAATTTTCAAATGGAAGTTGTGCTCCTAAAAACCGCTTTAAATACTCCAAGGAAACTGACATTTGGCAAAGATTTATTAATCAATGTCTAATACTAATATCTAATATAGTAATAATATCTAATAATAATCTCTAATAATGTTAAAATTGAACCAAAGTTGAAAATATCTAAATTTTCAAAAAGGACTTCCCCCCATTTTTACCCCCTTTCCATAAAACTAAATTAAACTAAATATAGCCCTAAAAATAGGCCCCCTTATGCCTGGCAGCTGGGTTCCAACAAATCATAATGATTGGTTAATTAGTTTAAGAGTAAAGATGTATATAAAATGTACACATAATTAACTGTATATAAATAGAGTTATGTGTATTAACTAGAGTATTCGAGAAGAAATATATAAAATGTCCGAGTTGTTGTTAATCAATCAGAAATCCTATAGACATAGACAATACTTTACCTATACAAAAGTTTTCTCTTTGTGTCGAGGTAAAAATCAATGTTTGGACAAATTTCAAAAGCTGAAAACAACGATGGGAACTTAATTCTTTGCATTTGTAGAGTTTAAAAAGCGGACATTTTATAGCTTTAATCATTTTGATCTTTGACTTTGTGCTTAAAAAAAACTTTATATATTTTTTTCTGAAATATTTAAATTTTGTATGGGCAGCATATTGTATTGTGACTCAGAATACTTTATTTTTGGCAATTTATCTCATAAGAGTTGTTTTTTTCTAGTTTTTTAATCTTGGTTTTATTCTAAAAATCAGAAATTCCTTAAGGTTTTGACAATATCAAGCAGACTATTTTTATAATCCCAACTTTTATAAAGAACTAGTATACTTACCTTGTATTATCAAGGTTTTAAATACGTTGAACATAAATTAATTTTGTAAATATCTTTGATATGTGTGTGTGTGTGTGTGTGTGTGTGTGTATATATATGTGTGTGTGTGTGTGTGTGTATATATATGTGTGTGTGTTTGTGTATATTTGTGTGTGTATATGTATGTGCATATATATTTATATATATGTATGTAGTGTGTGTCTGCACACACACACACACACACACACACACACACACACACACACACACACACATATTTAAAAACTGTTAGAAAACCGAGTAATGCTGTATATAATTTTTTCTTAAATGAAAAGTAATTTTTAATTCGTCTATTTATTTTTTTCTGAGACTTTTGGTGCCATCCACTCTAATCAGAGAAGAAGACTTTAATTTTGTTTTTGATTTTTTTTCTTTTTTCCCTATTTTGTTAAGTCAAGGGGTGGGGGTGGGGGCTCCTAGAAGAGAAAAGTTGTACGTCCGACCTCGTTGACGATTGTTTTTAAGTTAGATATGCTATGTAATTCG
This sequence comes from Euprymna scolopes, assembly GCF_053919585.1. Taxonomy (NCBI): domain Eukaryota; kingdom Metazoa; phylum Mollusca; class Cephalopoda; order Sepiida; family Sepiolidae; genus Euprymna; species Euprymna scolopes. The sequence goes on along the minus strand of NC_136507.1, from coordinate 13,196,607 downwards.
TGGGAAAATTTAATCGAAGGAGTTAGTCACATCTTTTGAAAGCATTATTTGGTAAAGTTAAATTTGAACATTTTTAGAAAACCAAGTAATGTGTATAAATTTTTATTGAATGAAAAAAGTCTGTTAATTATTAATTTTTTTCCTTATAATATTATACAGCATTATATGATTTTCTAAAATTCCCAGAAAGAATTTAATAAATAATTAACAAAGTGAGTTTTCTTTGAATAAAAAATAGTACGACATTACTCGATTTTATAAAATTGCCAAGTTTAACCTTACCAAATAATGTTGAAAGATGTGACTAACTCCTCCTATATATATATGTATATATATATATATATTTTAAAAATAATAAGCGGAAGTTTCTCGAGAGCTCTTTCGGCTATCATCTCATCAGGAAAAAATCGATAGTGAACAAAATAATATTGTGTCGAAAATAAAGAGTTCTAATGGGGAACTTATTAAATGTGCCAAAAGTACGGGGACACTAAAATAAATTTATTAACGTTTAAAAAAAAAAAAAAACGAGTAAAATATTACGAGGGAGGAAAAAAAAAAAAAAACGAGAGAAAAGATTCAAAGTTCCCCAAAGAGAAACAATGCGTTGGATGTTTCCTTTTGCCGGCACAAAGAAGGTTGACAAACCGCAATAAAGACAGACTCCAAAATCTTTAAATGGTTTTTGGAGTCCGCTCTATGTAGCACCTCGAACCATTCTATTTTATATCTATCGGCACAGCACATGTTGAGACATGTGCATGCAAATATTATGTTTTTTCTAAACAGTTAACTTCTTCTAAGTAAAAAAAAATTCTCTATCTATATAAAAGCCAAGTACGTCCAAGGATGGAATACTGTTGCCATATCTGGGCAGGAGCTGCTAAAAACAGCCTATCCTGCCTTGACAGAGTACAAAATAGACTTCGTGGCTTAGTGGGGGATGCCCTTTTCTCTACCCTGCAACCTCTTTCCCACAGAAGAGACGTTGCGAGCCTATCCTTGTTTTATCGTTATTTACATGGCAGGTGCTCGTCTGAACTCCAATCTCTAGTCCCCCTTCGCCAATCTTTCACGAAAAACACCCGTCTAGCTGAATCCACTGTGAAAAATTTCCCCCACTCTTTATCTGCGCCTAAATCAAAATGTGGATTCCATGAACAAAGCTTCTTTCTTAGAACTGCATGCCTGTGGAACTCTGTTTCGTCTGCCTACTTCCCACCGGACTACAACTTGGATGTCTTCAAGTCCAACATTAACAAATTCCTAATGAACCGCCCCCTTAAGTAAACACTTCATCAAATCTCCACACTAACGTAATGTACTTGCAATAACCCTTATCCCTGAGTGTCTTCCGGGCCTTGATAAGTGGTGATCACTGTGTAAAAAAAAAAAAATACTGTAGCTGAGATCGAAACCAAAATCTAAAGACAGTGAATCAAGTCTGATAACTATTAAGCCAGCTGGACATGATCTTTAAAAAGTGTTTTCAAACCTACTTATTCTTAACATAATGCGAACGATCCACACATGTGCAATTGTGAAACAGTTGACAAACAGATAAAAATCTGATGACCCTCAAGTACTAATTTGTCAATTTTGACCCCTTAGCAGCCCTTTTTTTCCGGATGAAAACTGATTAAAAAATTTTACACATGTCTGATTATCCTATATACCAAATCTGTAAATAAAAAATTTGCTGAGTATATAGGTTAAGAAGTGTCCTCACACACACACACACACACACACACACACACACACACACACACACACACACACACACACACACACACACATTCTCACTTTTATAGATATAATAGAATAGATATATATGTATGTATATATATTATAATATTGGGATAGCAATTATTGCTTATTCTGCAATATGAAAGTATGATTTATCGACTTGATATCTCAAGGATGTTCCACAAATAAAACCACAACTGAAACATGTTCTGAATGTGTAGCCATGCTATGTTTGTAGAAATAAAACTTCACCAGATGGGTGATCATTTGGGAATTCTAGGTGCTGTATGTGCTCTCTGCTTATCTCGGCATTTTTTTCCAGTCGTCCTGTACTTAACTTGTCACTGGTATTTAACAATGTCGTCTCAGAAGAGGTGTGGTTGGAGATTGCGCACCTCTTGCCACAAAAATTTCATGCGCAAGCAACCCTTCATGGGTATCCATAATCTGTCCAAGACTGAAGGAACCTGCTATATATATTTATATATATATATATATATATACTAGCATGGGTTCCCGGCGTTGCCCGGGTACTTGGAGGTATATTTTGAGCAAAAAAACAAAACAAAAAAACAATCAATTTTTTTAACTTTGACCCCTATTATGACCCCTTAACATTTATTGTTTTGGGCTCAAATCAAGTTATTCAGTTAGATCCATGTCCAAGGAACCAATATCTAAAATATCAAGTGTTTAGATCCAAAATTGTCGAAGGAGTTTAGTAGAGTTCTCAAAGGTCAAATCGTTGAACTTTGACCCCTTAATAGCGAAATTTCTGGCCGAAACCCGATCACATCGATTTTCCCAAATCTCAGTACCCTGTATATCAAAGATTTATAATAGTTCTAGAGGCTAGATTTATAGTACTTCTAGAAGCTAAACTTATAGTACTTCTAGAAGCTAGATTTACAGTATTTCTAAAGACTAAATTTATAGTATTTCCAGAAGCTAGATTTATAGTATTTCTATAGGTTAGTTTTATAGTAGGCTAGATTTATAGTACTTCTAGAGACTAGATTTATAATATTTCTAGAGACTAAATTTATAATATTTTTAGAGGGTAGATTTATAGTACTTCATGCATAGACTTTATTGAGATATAGGATATTGGCAGGTATGAGAAGTTTTCTCACTCAATCAAAGTTGGTCCTACCTTATTTGCAGCAGACTTGGTAACATCTTCTATGTACTTTTTTCAATTAACTTTGCCTGTGAATGTTAAGTTGAGAAGTTTGAATGTTGACCTCTCAAGAAGGGTGTTATAAGCCATGGCAATTGGTGGTTGGAAAGGGCTTTGTCTTAGTAGCATTAAATGTGACCATGTGTGTATGAGGATTGAGGACATGTGTTGCATCAAGAGAAATAATACGAAAATGATAGGATGGTTGTGCAATGTAAGTCTTAAAGATAGTCTTGGATCAAATGATCACAGAGGTAGATTAAATCTGGACAGTATTGGGAGGTCTATGCAGAACAGAAGACTTCAGTAGTATGGCCACATTGAAAGAATGGATGAGAGTTCTCGGGTTAGTAGATGTAGATCAGTTGAGGTAGAAAGGTCAGTTGAAGAGGGAAAACAAGGAAAACATGCGTGGAAGTGATAAAGCTAAACTTGACAGAAAGAGGGATTAAACATGCTCATAGCTAGGCTAGTTTGGAAGTCAATTGTAAAAGCTACCCAACACATGCTAGCATTTAAGATGTGAAGAAGATGAAGTTATTATTGTTGTTAGTGGTGGTGGTGGTGGTGGTGATGATGATGATGATTCTCTAGTGGATAAAAATGCATAAGTAAAATCATATGGAAAGTAAAGGATACAAGAAAACAAAAGGGATTCATGCAGTCTTGGAATTTCTTAGACAGTCACTTTGGGTTTGCTTGAATGTGTAACATAAGAGTCTTGCTGCTACACAAGTGACCTTATTAAAGTCACCCTCTCTAGTGCTTGACAACAGTGGACAGCAATTCGATATAACCATCTGAATTGGGTCTCAATCCCTTTTCAAAGGTATGCAGCGGCATGATTTGTCCTTTGCTAGAATTGCACCCAAAGATCATCACAGTTTGAGAGAAATTGAAGTGCAACTTTACTTTAATGTATCATCCGACCCAATCATGTATCTTTCAAACAAAGGCATTTCAGGGAAAAACATTACGTACATACATGTCATGTCGTAATTAGTATAAATTTTTAAAAATTCTGAAAAATGGTCTCGTACAAGATGTGCTAGAGCTAAATTTTGGAAAAAAAGTGTGTAGAATTATTAAAAAGAAGCAAGGTGGCCGATCTGGAAGAGTGTCATCAGTAGAATGAAGTTATCTCCCCCTGATTTTAAACTTCTAAAGGATTAATTTATAGTGAAATAGCAACTTTGAAAATTTCTGTTTTTACTTATTTCTACTGGACCATTTTTCGTAATTTTTGGAATTTATACTAATTTCGGCATTACATGTAAGTACGGAATTATGTTTTTCTCTGAAATGCATTTTTTTAAGACATACTATCATAAAGTTGCACCGGAGTTAGCTTTTCATGACTTCTGCGTGTTGTACAACTGGTTCCAAAAAGGACTGGGTTTTTGATCTTGTTGAGGAGTTTCTTGATTTTTTGTAATGCTATATATTAGGGATCCTATGTCAATAACGATTAAGTTAGCTAGTGTGAAATTTGACAAGGACATGATAACCCAAATCTGTAAAACAGAATCGTTCCCAAGGTTGAATGAGTGATGAGTGATGTAAAGTTGAAACAGGGAGTAACAGGTTAAATGGCAGACAAAACAGGAGTTGAACGATGATGAATGACGTCACTTTTTTTGAGCGGAGAGAAAACTAAGCTTTTCAAATCAGTCTCTCCATGGAAGCCATGCGAATGAGACACAGCAAATAATGTCGAATAATCCAAGCAGAATGTTACCTCAATCACTGTTTTGTCTGCATCACTCATTTTTGTAAGTTAGAAAGTAAAGTTAAGAAGTAAACAGTTAGCTCAGATAACATTAGTCTTTCTTTCCTTGCATCTATTCTCTCTAAATAAAACCTTGAATAAAACTCAGCAAACGTCTCCTTGTGTTCTTTTTCTTCATGAAAATTAGCTTATTTCTATAGCACTCACTAGACAAAACTAGCAATCGTGAAGAGAATAAAAAGATCCCATATAAACACAGCTCCAACGTATTCAATAGGTACTGAGTTTCAGCTAACATTTCTGAATTTTGCATAATTCATCACGCACCAATAATACAAGGACAAAAAGCTATCTACTGCACTTTACTACTATTAAATACTTTGAATCGTTCTGAAATGAAAGAATGTAAAAAAAATGGTAAAATTGGTCTCAAACATTTTAACTTCATATAAAGTTAAGTATGTTTACATATTTTTAGTTACAACAATGCAAACTCCATATTGTTTATTATACTGTGCTAAAATACAAAATATAGTGATGAATTAAAATGCTTCAAAAGTACTGATCCAAAACTTGATTCACGATAACATCAGCATCTTCTAGCAGTTTAGGTTATGTTGTCAGAAAAGCAGTCAGAAAATGTTGACATGATTAGATAATCAGCAGACAACAAATTTTAATGAAATTTTTTTAATTTTTTTTTTTTATTCAATTTTCACCCCAAACAAGGCACAGTGCCACTTTGAAGCAGGGGGCTACTATTAGGGACTTAATTAGCGGGGTCATTATGAAGGGAGAAGAGTAGAAAGATGTTTGTTAACATTACACTTGAACTTCTGCATATCATTGCAGTTGGGAAAGCAGAATCCCGGAAGGGAGTTCCAAAGACCCGCAGTTCTGGGGAAGAAACTGTTGGAGTAAAAGGCTTTCTTGCACCTAGGGATCTCTACTGTAAAGGGATGAGACTTAGTAGCTTGTCGGGTTTGTCGGGGGTAGTTACGTCGGGGAGGTACAAGTGTTTGCAGTTCGTCAGAGCATTCACCATTAATGTATTTGTAGAACAGGCAGAGGGATGCAACATCTCGTCGATGGGACAGAGGTTGAAGCCTAGATGACAGTTCAGGACCTATCAGGTTGGCGACTCTCTTTTGAACCCTGTCCAGGAGCGAGAGACAAGCAGCAGATGCACCAGCCCAGATGTAACAACAGTACTCCATATATGGGCGAATGGTTGCCTTATAGAGGTATAGGATACTGTCAGGCGTAAGTAATTTTCTAGCACGGTAGAGGGAGCCAACTTTCCTTGCAGCAGCCTTGGCGATGCTCTCAATGTATCTATTCCAGTTCATATTCCCTGTAAACGTTAGGCCGAGGAGTTTAAAAGAAGTACTTTCAGGCAATGTGTTCTTGGCCATTGCTATTGGTGGTAGAGAAGGTTTCTTGTAGTTATTGAAGGAAACAAGCTTAGTCTTAGCAGCATTGAATGTGACCAACCATTTTTATCCCCATTCCACTATGGATTGGAGGTCATCCTCTAGTGTTTCTGCCATTTCCTTGGATATGTGTTCATTTGTTTTCCCCTCATATCTGTTATAGAGAGTGGTGTCATCGGCAAATATACCCATCTCCGAAACAATTTTATCAGGGAGGTCGTTTATGAATATCAGGAATAATAGAGGTCCAAGGATAGACCCCTGAGGTACTCCCGCATTTATGTCATATTGTTTGGATGTACGTCTGTCGAATAGATTCATTGCAACAAAAAAAAAAAAAATTTAAAAGTGACAATGAATTACAACATGCTTTGCGAAATTATTAAGCGTCCTAGAAGTGAAATCTCTTTCTTCGGCCTTGATAAGCGATGCCTCCCTCCCCCAGGAAATAGAAAAGAGATTTATAACATGAATAAAAAAAATGTAAAAAATGTGAAACTCTGTACAAGCTAAAAGAAAGAAGTACAATCACGGATAAATATGCATGGAGGTGCACAAGCAGAAATTATAGAACATGGTCGTACATACAAACCGATGCCTTTTTTTTAAGTTCTAAAATGGCCAGATGTCAATTAATTAAAAGTCATTAAAAAATGAAAAAAAAAAACTTTTAAAAGTGAACTTAATATAATTTTCTTGAAAATAAAAATACAGTTAAACTTACAATAAGTCTTACCTTCTTGTACTAAAGTTTTGTTTTCAGCATTTTTAATTCATCATCTGAGAGTGAGTGTTCACAGAATTTTTTCCCATAGCTTACTGTAAATTTTTGGAAAATGTCGATGCTACAGTGGGTCATGTCCTGGATCAGTGTTGCTTCAAATTATCTATGACGTTGAAATTTTTTTTTTTTTTTTTTTTTTAATTTTCTTTCATTTCTTTCTTACTACAATAAAAGCTAAGTAAACTGTTGCGTCCACAAATGACCTTGACCAATTTCAATGATTACATCCTCATAAAATGTTTTTATTTATCCTAATGGAGATTTTATTACTACTATCATATCGATTTCTACAACGGACACTCAAACATCTGCTTCTATATATATAAATACTAGTGTAACCCAACCTGGGATCCTTCAATGTAAACATAGCCTTTGATGTACCACTTGGGCACTTACGTCCTGGTAGCTACACTTTTAACGCTGTCTAGTGGTAGACCTTTCAAGGGTGACTAGACTCTCATGGGTCACTGGAAAATACCGCTTCGATGCTTGGAACGCACAAAACATGTCTATGTCTGTGTGGCAACACTTTGGCTGACCGTGCGTCACTTCAGCGTTGTGCTGAGTTCTCTTCTCACAATGGCTTGGTCTGTATCTTCACTGTCTGGACATCAGGGTAAACTTGAAATCAACTGCACCTTCAATTTGACATGCAATCAACAAAGAAAAACCAGTGATCATTTTTCTTATGAATAAAGAAATAATTATTCACTGAAAGTTACAAAACTCTGATAGTTCATAAGTTCTGACTCTAAATACAAATGCTCTGGGGACTGTTGGCTTCCATTAGTAAAGTTGCGCTTGTCTCTTCTTAGTGTAGATTCAGAGGCTTAGAATGCGGTGAGACTTAAGTCAGGGTTTTCTCTCTGACTGATGTGAAAACCTCAGGCAGTTGGCAGAATGGTTTCTCTCTGACTGGTGTGAAAACCTCAGGTAGTTGACAGAATGTGTCTTAAGTCAGGAGTTTCTCTCTGACTGGTATGAAAACTCCAGGTAGTTGGCAGAGTGTGCCTTAAGTCAGAGGTTTCTCTTTGATGAGTGTAAAAACCCCAGGCAGTTGGCAGAATGTGTCCTCGAGGCTATTTTTTTCTTTCATTATATTGAGAATCAGGTGGGCTTAACCTCGCCTCTGATTTCCAGAATTTCCTTTCACAATTCTCAGAAAATCAATCTCAAGCAATTTTTGAATTCTTAATTCTAAAAGAATTCTCCTCTTCTTTTTCTTTAAATATTTATCTCTGACCACCACTCCCAGCAGGAGAGTCCATTGCCTTAACCCTCTATTGGGTCTCTACCTTTCACCATCACTCACATGGGAGGTTCCCTTCTTCTAGCTTCATTTGCATAACCAAGGGTTTTTTCCAAGTGCCATTTCGTATGAGTAAAAAAATAAATAATTTGGTTATCTTTTTGGAGTGATCAAATTCCCTGATAATAATTAATAGCCGCTTTAATTTGTATCCACCATCCTGTTTTTCCTTATTCAAAGAAATTCATAATATCTGGCCTATATTTAGAGTGACCCAATAATAAATTTTGACCACCCAGAATTTGGTTAACTGCTTTTCTTAACAAAGGTAGCTTTTTCAGATGAACTTGTTAAATCACCAAAAGGCGCCATTTCTGATATTTTTTCGAGATATCTTTATATTCCAAACATCAGTGTTTTCAGCTAGTGTTTTTTTAATGGCTGTTTATGCCAACACAAATTATCATGAAAGAAAACAGATTTCTTCTTTATCAATATCCACAAATGTAAAAGTTTAAATGTAATGTGAACAGACAATTTGCTACTCAATTCCCCACAGTTCCTTATTACACATGATCCCAAATGTCTAAGTGGCAGTATGCCTAATTTGAGGTACCCCCCCCCAAAAAAAAACATAGTAATAAAACTATATACAATGAATCTTTTACAAAAACTAAATAATATTTATAAAGATTTTTTGCTTTCTTCTTATGGGGAAAATAACTTGTAGATCAATTTGGATGATTTGGGGTGCCAATGCCCTCCAGAGAACGTTTATATGTGCTAGTATTTAATAACAGAAAATGTTGAAATATATTTTTTTCTCTGTTTACCCTTTTCTTTTCAGATTCTGTTATGATCAATTTTACCAAAAGCCTCTGGATGTTGGCCAAGTAACCAGCACCTCTAAACACAGGATCAGAGGTATAATTTGCTAGATATATTTTATTTATGTAAAACAAACAAAAAAAAACAATAACAGCAAAAAATTATAAAAAGTCTAAATAAAATCCTCCAACCAGGCCCTTCGGGGTCTGGGCAACAAGTGTCAAGCAAAGACCATATATGGGGGTAACCCCACATATAAGTTATTGGTCAATGTGGGGGCGGCCCTTCATACCAATTGTCACTATCCAGCTCCCCTACTCCCCGGGGAGTTGGTCCCCATTTCCCCTTCACTCTCCACATTAAAAAACGGCCTTGTGCCTAATTTGCTCAGTGGGGAAGCAAATAAATACATTACTTCTAAGGAATTATGTTTTACTTTACATCAAGGGAGGTAAATCTTTTCATCCATGACCCCATTTGTTTTTTAGTTGGTCTTTGGTACAAATTTCCATATAAGTTGGTAGAACTATCAGGTTGACAAAAAAGTTCTTGCGGTTTTTAACCATTAAATTCAGATGAACATATTTTGGCTCAAACAAAAATTTATTGATAAATATCACCAGAATCAACACACTTTTGCCAACGCAAAGCAACTTTATTAATGGCAGTAACATAAAAATCTTGTATTCTGGTGGTGATGAAATCGATGAAGTCGTTTTTGATATCGCTTAGGTTTTTGCAGTATTTCTTATGCAGGAGGTTGTTGAGATGCTTGAAAAAGTGGTAGTTGGTAGGTAAGAGGTCTCGAGAGTATGATGGATGAAACAGTTTCGTAGCCTTATTTGTTCAACTTTTGCAGGGTTACTTTAGCAATGTGCAGTCGGGCATTGTCGTGGAGGAGAATTTGGCCTTTTCTGTTGACTAATGCTGGGTGTTGTTGTTGAAGTTTCTGATGCATTTCATCCATTTATTGATAATATTTTTCTGCCGTAATGGTTTCGCCTACATTAAAAAAACTGTAATGCATGAGACCGGTCACAGGCCACCAAACAGTCAGCATGACCTTCTTTTAGTGCAACTCTGGAAGTGTCGTGGAGCTTTGTCGGCATCTAACCATTGAACTGTGCCGGTTGTCGTAAAGAACCCACTTCAGGTTTTACTTTCATGTGGCTTTGAGTGGCGAATATGTGCTCTCGGTGTAAGATGAAAGATGCATTTAAAAATAGATATCACAAACTAGCATAGTTTAATGTATGAAAATGGGTAAATATCAATTGAAACTTGAAATATCTTCTGTATATATGGGTTATTTCAATAAAATTTGGATATCCAATATATGCTAGCATGCAAAGCAGATATTAAACCAAATGATGATGATGGTGATGATGGACCTCCTTATGATTACAGATTGTTAACCATTTAGTTGTTTTTCATTTTTTTATCCACCTCACACAAATCAAATTGTAACTGTGGTACTGTGACAGAAATGAGACTTTTTAGGGGAACAGAGCAGCCTTGTGGGGAGCTAGACAGCGAAATATTTTCTCATATTACATTAAAATTTTGGAATATTTGTAGGGTCAGGGAAGCATAACAGGGAAGGAACTCCAATGCAGGCGGTCCAAGGAAAAAATGTAATAATGATGTCAACATTTTCTTAAATAAAATTGAAATTATTATTATTTTTTTTTTTCAATTTTAATCGACATGTTATTTAAAATTAATGATTTTCGTCATGATACCCAGGTATAACCTTCTCCTTTGTGAGGATAGTGTAGTATATGTTAGTCCATTCTGTATTTATAATATCATCCTCCCAGGGATTCTTTATTTATTTTATTTTTTTCTATATTGGTGGGTTGGAAGGGGAGGGAAGCAAAAATAATAAACAAGTATAGGCCAAAATCTATTTGACACAAGTCCATTCCAATAAAGCACCAACTACTCTCTGCACGAGATTGACTAAAAGTCGCCTTTTGTGCTGGTTTGTTTAATTTATAGAAACTTGTAAAGTTTCATGTTGAAAAGACATTTTGAAACTTATAGAAAAAGAAAAAAAGCCATAAAGGGAAATAACTTTTAATTCAAATGCAAGGGAGATAACTTTCAATAGTGTTACAACACTGGCAATAAAAATAATTTAATAACATAAACATAATAAAGAAAATAAATTAAAAAAATTGAGATGCCTTATTAAGGAGGCTTTGCAAAACAATGTTTATTTTTTTCTTTTAATAGAAAAACGTTTTAATAAATGATAAAAAAAAGCTTTTTTTTTTAATTTTTACAGTAAAAATAGTAGGAATTTGCATTTTTTACTCCACATGTTTATTTAGTCTTAAACAAAAAATCCCTATCTACATTCTTTGTATTATTTCTATTATTCGGGCTACTATTCTCATTCTGGTTGTTAGATATTTTCCAACCTGGGAATCTTTATGTTGAACTCGAGAATCTATATTGAATTTCAAACTCTTTATTAAATCCAGCGGTAGATTGTTCCTGTTCTGTCTGTCATTTCATAATTTTATTTTATTCCTGGTGAATATTGATTGCAGTGAGAATTTTATCTTTGACCCCCACCCCCACAAACTCCCGAAAAATGTCTTTTATTTTTAAATTGATTGTTACTGAGCAACTTCATCTGTTTTGTCATGGGTTCAGTATAGACAATTCTGGCATGAATTTTAGGAGCTTTAAATCTTATCTTGTTTTCGATGTGTATTAAAACACAAATCCATTGAGTTATGCACATATATAGTTAAGAGTTTCTAGTATTTTTTCCTTGTTGTATAGTTTAATTTACTTTTGTAATTGTGAATTTTCCAGCAGCAAATTGGTTTATGCAAGTGCTA